>NC_048600.1:40371738-40971738 GCF_003668045.3 Cricetulus griseus | reverse complement strand
GTGGTTTTCTTGGAGGAAGTGTGTCACTGTGGAGGTGAGCTTTGAGGTCTCATATGTGCTCAAGCTAAACCCAGTGAGACAGACCCCTTCTAGTTGCCTCTGAGTCAAGATGTAAGGACTGAGCTCCACCACCCTGTCTGCCTGCATGCTGCCATGTTTCACCATGACAATAAGGACTAAACTTCTGAACTGTAAGCCACCCCAATGAAATGTTTCCTTTGTAAGAGTTGCTGTGGTCATGGTATCTTTTTGCAGCAACAGAAGCCAGTTACAGATAAGATAGCCAGTTACAGGTCTGTTTGATTTTGCAGTGAAACAATTGATTCAACAATCAGGTCTTGAGGCTGAAATCAACTTCTGGGCATTCATGAAGAATTTGGGTCTTTGATAGGAACTGCAGTTGGTAGGAAAGATGGAACTGAAGTCTGAACAGATGTGGTGCTATCCTAGAATCTGTTTCTCTGGTTAATGTTAAATGCAAAATCAGATACACTTAGCCCAACTCAGCCCTCTGGGAACCTTCACATTGGGCCTTCTTATTTCCTGGCCTTTTTCCTAAGCTGCCAGCCTTTCCCAGGAGGGCATAACCCCAGGAAAAGAACCAAAGACTGTTAGAGACACATCCCTGTGGCCTGATCAGAAAGAATGTGGACACATCTCCCAATCTGTCTTATAGGTACCAGCTTCTCTCTCTGCCAAGCCTGGCCAGTATGCAGACTTTGGCATGGGGTATTCAAGTTGGACTTAAGATACTTGCCACCACCCTGGGTCCATGGAATAATCTGAACCACACCCTCTTTATTCCTTACATGAGGGTAAATTTACTGAATTCCCTCTCTCTGTGTGATGGCTCATCTTGGTTGTCATCTCTATACATCTGGGAAGAAGGAACCTTGATTGAAGAAGTATGTCCATATCTATGGGCATATCTCTGGGTATTTTCTTGATTGTTAATTGATAGAAGAAGGCCTAGAACATTGTGGACAGTACCATCACTAATCAGGTAGGCTTGGGGTGTGTAAGGAAAATAGCTGAACAGCATAAGTGAGCAATCCAGTTAGCAGCACTCCTCCATGGTCTCTGCTTTAGTTCCTGCTTTTAGGTTCCTGCCCTGCTTTCCCTAGATGATGAAGCATAATCTGAAATAAATCCATTTCTTTCCAAGTTGCTTTTGTCAGTGTTTTATCGCAGTGACAGAGACCTAACTTGAACACAATGTAGTAGTTTTAACTGCCAACTTGACACAATGTAGAGTTACCTGGGAGGAGTGTCTGAATGAGGCATTGACTTGGTCAGGTTGGCCTATGGGCATGTCTGTGAGGGATTATTTTTGATAAATTAACTGAGGTGAGAAGAACTGCCTAGTGTGGGCAACACCATTTCATGGACTAGACTCTGCACTGTATAGAAGGAGAAAATGTACTGCACACAGGCACACATACACCCCTTCTATTTCTGTCCTTCACTGTGGGTGTTACTGGCTCTCACCAGCTTGTCTTTTCCGCAATTCGAGCTATTATTTAGAACTATTAGCTAACGTAAATCCTTGCTCCCTGAAGTCACATCTGTCTTTTTATCACAGCAACAGGAAACAAAGCTAAGCTAAGATACCCAGTGTTTTTGCTTGTTTGTTCGTTTTCGAATCTTTGTGTGTGTGTAACCTTAGCCCAAGAGTTCTAAAGTGACATCACTGGTGTTGAATATCTCATAATCCTCACCTCCCAGAATTCTTTTTGCTATTTGGCAGAGACCTATGAACTAACCCCTTCTTGGTATCTTCCCTGCAGGCTGTCTGACCACTAAAGGTGATAGCCTCACAAGCATTAGGACTTGAGTTCAACTCTCAGAACCTAGTTTTCAAATGTTTCCCAGTAATCCCAGGACTGGAGAGGTGAAGATGGGTAGCTCCCTGGGGCTCACTGCTCAGCCATTTTAGTCTTTTTATTGGGTCCCCCACCAGAGAAAGGCACTGTCTTAAAGATGTAAGGTGGGCAGTGCTTGAGGAACAATACCAGAAGGTGCCCCCTGGTTTCTACAGATGTGTGTATATACATGCCTGAATACCTACACATATGCATTCATATGTGAACAAGCACATATGCATTCACATGTACACACACATGCATATGCACATAAACATAAATGTAGTAATGTAGTGCCAATCCATGCTGTAATATGGATGAACTCAGAATACACTATGTTCTGTGAAAGAAGCCAGATCCTCACAAGATAACATACTATAGGATTTAATTTATATTAAATATCCACAACAGGCAGGCCTTATTATTGAATTTAAATTTTTTTTTGTTTAAGAGGGGTCTTTTATCACGTGGTGAAATTTGTCCATACTATAGTTTTAAATGAGCCAGTATGTTAAACACTTGGTATAGTTTCTGCAATATAACATGTGTAATATTTATGACCTGTTATTTAGTATTTGTGCTATTATTTCAGTCTGGTCTTATTGGGAGTTTTCACATTTTATTCTGACACTGGACTCATCGAGGCAATGAACAGTCTGAGCTCCTGGGTTACAGCATTAGAATTACTGTAGGAATGACTGGAGGGTTGGCGCACAGGAGTTTCTCAAGCCATTTCTGTTGTCTGATGTAAGTTCTTTTAAGCAGCTATGACCACAATGACAATTATGATAACAATTATTAATTTAAATGGCTACCCTCTGTCTCCAAGTGAACACTGCTGTAATTACTCTTGCTAGAGGGTCTCTTCTTGTGCTTAGAATCTTCCAGCACCGTTGTCTTCCAAGTCCATTCTTATTGCCCATGTCTCTATTCCCATTCACACACCGTCCTTTCTCAGCCTTCCCTGAGTCTCTCTTGCAAGCCACAATCCCATCCCTCAAATGCCATTCCTAGCACAGAAGACATGTGGATTTCAGTCCCTCTAAAAAATCCTTAATTTATACCAAGATTTGTGTTCGACCACCCTAACCCCAGCTTTTTGGCCATCAGCACCACTACCATCATTATTCCCAGTGCTACTCTGTTTGAAGTACTGGGCACTGATCCTACCAGTGAGCTACATCCTCAGCCCTTTCCCACTATCACTTCTTTAAGTTTTGAGAACAGAGTCTAAGTAGTTTGTCTAGGCTGGCCTTGAACTCGCTGTATAGATCAGACAGATGAGACAGATCCTGAACTTAGCAGTCCCCCTTTCTCAGCCTCCTGAATCACAAGGATGACTCTCAATGAGTCTCTCTTCTTCATGTTGCCAGCAACAGTGACTACAGTAAGCATGGACCAGGTGCTGAGATAATGGCTTGCTTCAGTTAATTGAGTCTGCTCCACCTGCAAATGACATCATGCCCATTGCACAGAGGAGGCGATCCAGGTTCAGAGGTCACGTGATTCACCCAAAAGCACCCCGGTGGCATATATCTGACTGACAGCCCATCCCTGTTCAAGCATCTACATCTTCTGCTTTTACATTGTGTGTATTTGTATGTGTGTGTGTGTGTGTGTGTGTGTGTGTGTGTGTGTGTGTGTGTGTTTGCACATGTAGAGGACAATCATAGATATCATTCTTCAGGCATTGTCCACCTTTTCTTTTAAGGTAGGAGTCTCCACTGGCCTGAAACTCACAAATGGGCTAGACTGGCTGCCCAGCAAGCCCCAGGGGTCAGCCTGTTTTCCACCTTGGTGGGGGGATTACAAGTGTGTATCACCATGCCTGGATTTTTTAAACATAAGTTTCTGAAGGATGAAACTTTGGTCCTCTTGTGTGTAAGGCAACACTTGAACTGTTGAGAAATCTGTCTGCTCTCTCACTGTCTTCCTGCATGATCTGATGATGTCTGACTCACAGGTGGGTTTCTTTCAAACCCCCTTCCACATGTCATGCAAGACCCTTTTGGAGGCTTCGGGAGGTCATACTTGGCCAATACCTGGGCACTCAAGGGTCTGGCCCCTAACATATTTCATGGCTAGAATAGGTCAGTTTGTCTGACCAGGAGCTTAAGCTGCTGTGACAGATATGACCTTGAAAAATGGACATGTAGTCACTAATGGACCAAAAAGAGGCCCTGTGGTCCACCAGGCCCCACTCAGAATGTCCATCTCCCTCTCTCAGGAGGAGCTAAAAGGAACAAAGCCAACTGTTCCAGGAAAACAAGCTCTGGCAGTTTCCACGGAGGCAAAGAGAATCATTTTTCTTAGGTGTGTGAAGGTCCTCGAAGACTGAGGTAATAGGTTTCTTTATTAAAAATTAATCTTCTTGTAAAACCATTGCAATACAATGCACTTTAATAAATCAACCCACACTTCCGAACACATTTATTATCCATTCTCTGGGAACCGTGGAGCCCAGAGAAATTGGTGCTGCTGTTAGTTCACAGTGGGGCTCACTAATGAACTCAGACGGGGGCAGAGCCCAGGACTGCCTGAGTTCTGAAACCTGCAGGGTGGTGGAAATGTCACCTGGGCATTGTGACCCTGTTGGGATCTATTGGGCTTGGTTGGATTTCCCAGCAGCTGTGATTGTGGCCTTGGGCACTCTTGGTAGGAGAGAACCCATCGATTTAGTACCTTGCCTGCTATGTGAGCCTCCTATTCTCAAGGTGGGGACTCTCGAATGTGATGATATTGGTTCTGAGTTGCTAGTCAGGACTGGATGTGAACACCTGGTGGCTTGTTAATGGTGCTACTCCTCTGGAATTCATCTCCATTTTATGTGTCCTGATGCATTTCTTGGGGACATTAGGACCCCCAGAACCAGGTAGAATTGCCCCTTTCTCTCCCACTTGCCCCTCTAAGCTCTATTCTTTCCTACCTGTGTTGCATTTGATCTCCAGTGTTCTTGTTGTGTACTTTTTATTTGTGTATTTTTATGTGTTTGTGTATATGAGCAGATGAGCTCAGAGGTCAGAAGAGGGCATCAGGTCCCCTAGATCTGGAGTAGAAGGTGGTTGTGAACATCCATTGTAGGTGCTAGAAACCAAACTTGAGTGCTCTAATTGAGCAGGAAGCACCACACTGAACAGTATCTCCAGCACCCAGCTCATCTATGTCTGACTTTTAGATCAGTGCAGGTTCCAAACTTCTCCCAGGTATGTTATAGTCTCCCTGGCAGAACCAGCCTTTTCTCTGTAGAAAACACATAGCCCTCCCTTCCTCCTCATCAAGGTGTCACCTAGCCCTAAAGCCATGCTGCCTGAATCCCAACTTCTAACAGGCCCCGCCCTTCCTTCAGACTTCCCTTCCTCAGTGGCTCTGTATCCCTAAATCCAGATGGAGAGACAGTCTAACCTCTGTGTGTTCTTTTCCTTGAGGCACCAAGGAAACACATTTCCTCCCATCTCTGCTTCTCTTGTGTGAATAAACACCCGAGACAGGAGATCCACCCACCTGCTAGTAAGCCCCATAACAAGACAGATTCAAAATTCCGTCTGGGGTTCAGCTCAGGACAACTCACTTGCCTATATTCCCACATTGCATGTGTATCTCTGTGTGAATTTATGTGAATATGCATTCAAATGTGTGTGTATGTTTGTGTGCATGTGCCATGTATGTGCACCTGTGTGTGCATGTGAAGGCCAGAGGACAACCTCAGGTATTATCTTCAAGAATGCCACGCGCCTTGCTTTTTGTGAGATACCATCTACTTGACCTGGAACTTGTCAAGTAGGCTGGGCATTGAAGCCTGGGGATACGCCTGGCTCTGCTTCCTCAACACTGGAGTTACAAGCATGTACAACCACACTGTCTTTTTACTGTGTGTGTCCTGGGAATTGAACTCAGGTCCTTCTGTTTGCAAGGCAAGTGCTTTACCCACCGAGTTATCTCCCTGGCAGAGGACTGATATTTTCTAAGAGGTTTTGGTGGGGTGGAAGAAAAGGGAATACCTTTACCATGAAGGACAAGGAAATGATATTGGGAGTAGAGGCAGCCACCACTACCCATGGCTGTATCTTAAATGTCACAACTTCCCTTAGCTCCCACATTTGACTCACTCTCGGGAGCGTACAGTAGAAATACACCTCTCATATCTCCCAGGCTCAGTACATGGCTCTTCTTCTCGTCATCATACCACCTTCTTTGGTTCTTCTCATCATGTAAATTCACAGATTGTTGTCTCTAAATCCTTTCAATTCTTCTGCATCCCATCCCTGCCGACTTCCTGTTTCTACATCCCCTTTGCTGCTTGTTCTCTTCCTGTCTTGATGTGGTGCTGTAACAAAACACCACAGGCTGGCCATTGGTGTATAACAAATATATTTCTTACAGATCTGGAGGCTGGAAGTCTAGGATGAGAGGCACGAGCTGTGCATGCCACTTTCCAAAGGGGAGATTGATTCTTGCTTTTGTTTTTAATTATTTGTCTGTGCCTTCTGTCTTTTTTTTTTTTTTTTGACTCCTTTCTCCATCTGGGTCTCTAACCAAGGGGATAGTGCCACCCACATCCAGGCACTATGTTTTCATTCCATAGTTAAACTCCCCTTAGACACACCTGAGAATGTGCCTCAGCCATCCTCTAGGGGGTGCTCAACCAAATCAAGTTGATAGTGATAACTATCGCATTACAACTGTAACATTACTTCGGGAGATGGCTCAGTGGCTAAAGAACCTGTTGTGCAAACATGAGGACTTGAGTTTGGTTTCTAACCACCCACTTAAAAGCTAGGTATGGCCACATGTGTTTGTGGCCACAGTGCTGGCCAGCCAGTCCAGCCAATTGGTGAGCTCCAAGTTTAATGAGAGATCCTGTCTCAAATAATAAGGTAGAAGCAATGGAGGTAGACACTTGACATTGACCTCTGGGCTCCATACACAAGCATACACATTTGTACACAGACATTTTTACACACTCATGAACACAAACACACACATACACATACAAAAATTTTCAAAGTTAAATAAAATAACTACTATCAGTTTGGAGGTTAGGATTTCAATACGAATTTTGGGTGGGCAAAGGTATTCCGGTTAGGACTTTAGCATCATCTCCCTGTGTGTTATTTTTGATTCCAGCCATGCTCGTCCTCTGCTCAAGAGTGATCTCTCAAAGCACAGGATTGGGGATTGGGACCTTCTCTGTCTGATCCCTGCAGAGGCTCTACTGTCCCCGACCAATATAGAACAGAGTCCTGCCTCAGAAATCTGGCTCCTCCACAGTCTGTGTTCTCTTTGCCAGGAGTCTTGTCTTCTGTCACTCACTCCTCATGTCACCTCGGGGCTGAACTATTTGGCATTTCCCATCAGTCATGGCTTTGAACCGTTGCCCAGGCTGGTTCCCCTAGGGGCCTGCTCTTGTTTCCCTGCTATGTCTGCTGGTAACTGATTGCTTATCTTGTAAGACTTAGATGTGGCTTTTTGCAACATGTATTTTTGGAACATTTTCTCTATGTGACCCTGTCAGGGTCTGGAGATGGAAAAATGGCCACCAAATACCTCCTGTGGCAAGCAGCTGACATTTCCCCTCTTTCATTCTTGGTCATTTACCTCCATCAGAGAAGGTCACCTCTCTAATCATGTAATCATGTCACATAGTTGAAAACAATCACAGGTGTGTGTGTGTGCAGGTACACATATGTGTGTATATACCAAGGCCAGACAGCAACTTTGAATATCATGTCACTCCCATAGGTGCTAGCTATCTTATTTCTTGAGAATTTCTCATGGATTGAGATTTACCAAGTAGCTAGACTTGCTGACCAGAAGGCACCAGTGCCAGGAGTACAAGCATGCTACCACATCAGGCTTTTCTTTTCTTTTCTTTTCTTTTTCTTTTTTTTTTTTTTTTTGCTTTTTCGAGACAGGGTTTCTCTGTGGCTTTGGAGGCTGTCCTGGAACTAGCTCTTGTAGACCAGGTTGGTCTGTAACTCACAGAGATCCACCTGCCTCTGCCTCCCGAGTGCTGGGATTAAAGGCGTGTGCCACCAATGCCCGGCTTCACACCAGGCTTTTCTATATGTAGGTTCTAGGGATCCAATTCAAGTCTTTGGCTTGCTTGGTAAGCTATTTACTGGCTGAGCTTCTCAGGTTTTTGTTTTGTTTTGTTTGTTTTTCTAGTTTTTAGGCAGGGTCTTGCTATATGGCCCAGACTGGCCTGGAACTTGTTTCAGCCTATAGAGTAGGTATGAGCTGCCATACATGCCTGTTTGTTCTAAATCCCCTGTCCTCCTTCTGGCTGGGAGGTCTGGCCTGGAGGGATGACACACTTTTTTTTTGCAGTGTTCCCTTCAATTGAACCCTGTGCCTCTGCACAGAACCTCCTGTTCACATTGGGTCTTCCCTACCTCTAAGAATAAAGGTTGCTATTAATCCCATTTGCTAATAGTTGGGTCGCAAATGGCAACTAAATTCTGAAGTTCCCTCTCCCCTTCAGCTGTATCCTGGGGCTCTTGGTGCCTTCCAGTGCAAAAGAAACCTGACCGCGTGGGATGAGAGCCTGGGGAGAAGGAATCTGGAGCAGAGGACATCAAGAGGAGACAGGGTGAGGGAGGCTCATTCACTGGCTCCTGACTGGTGACAGCCATGCTCAGGGTAGTGACTGTTTCCCTCAACAGCACCTGTACCAGTCCTGCAGGCGGTAAGGAAGCCAGCCAGCCATGCTTCTCATCACCCAGTTAATTTCTTCCCCAGCTCCCCTTGTGTGCTGCTGGTCAGTTTTCAGAAGCTTCTGAAAATGAGGTGTTTTGTTGTTGTTGTTTTCTTTTTATGGGGTGAGATATGAAATCTTTCCCCGAAAAGTGTCCAGCAGTGTCCTGAATCACTGTGGCATGACTCCATCACAGCCCCAGCTGACGCAGCAGCCCTGTCTGTCTACCTCGCTCTCTTGCCTCACAAGGGTTTAAATGGATCAGACAGTTAAACAAGCCAGTCTGGATCCAGCCCAGGCCTTGACAGCAATTTCTTAATCAAGGTAGCCTTGATCTCCAGCTCAGATGATGTTGTTCTCTTCCTGACTGACACCTTTCCCAAACACTGGTCCAAATGCTAAAGGTGGGGCCTCAGCATTTGTGAGATCACCTTCCCCTCGGGGGCTAACAAGGACCCTGGCTGGTATTACCTTCAAGAGTTTGCCTTCTTCCTCTCTTGCTCCTGATACATGCCTCCCACAGATGCTCCTATTTGGAGCATCCCTGTTGGAGCATTTCATCCCAACTCCTCTCCCTGAGGACCAAACTCATCCCTCAGAGTGGACAGTGGCTCCTTGTTGCAGCCTGTGTCCCTTTTTTCTTCCTCTGACTGAGAGATAGATTGGAAGGTACCCTGGATACCAGAGCCCAGGACACAGCCAACATGGGTACCTTCCGCCACACTCAGAGTGAGGGGATTATCAATTAGTACCCTGCACCTTGCTGCCAGACAGGGCCCTCTACTCTGGCAGCCAGACCTCTCTATGTTCAATGTACACTGGTGATAGTGGTGGAGTGAGGGGAGACAGTATAATCAGATGGTAAGAATGTGTTTTCTGGAGTATTCCCAAGGTGGAGAGTCCCCTCCCCTTGTTATATGGGAGACCTCAAGCAAATCACTTACCCTTCTGAACCCAGATTTTTCACCTTTAAATTGAGGCCCTGACACTTTGTTTTTAATATTAAATTGTGATGCTTTAGCAGGAAACATCGGATCCCCCAGAGCAATGCAGAGTGACACTCAGAGTAAACAGAGAAAAGAATAGTGTCTACCAATGGTCAGTTCTGTTCCCATTTGGAACAGGAGGTAGATGGACATTGGAGAACTCTCATCATGTCTGAAGTTGCTTTCCTGGGATCTGAGACACCCTCATATGACTAATGTCCATATCTTGATGTACTGAGGGCTAAGCATCCCC
This sequence comes from Cricetulus griseus, assembly GCF_003668045.3. Lineage (NCBI taxonomy): Eukaryota > Metazoa > Chordata > Mammalia > Rodentia > Cricetidae > Cricetulus > Cricetulus griseus. The sequence goes on along the minus strand of NC_048600.1, from coordinate 40,961,943 downwards.
TGTGTGACTGTCATGTCACTGCTGTCCTAACAAGAGACACCACTACCTATCATTTCTCCCTAGCTACTGTCTTCTTTTGAGTGTAGTTTTAATTGCCAGAACAAATTGCCTAGGACCTGGTGATTTACAAAGAAATTGTAAACATATTTATTTCCCTGCCTTTCTGAAGGTTAGAAAGTTGATGATCAAGGCAGCAATAGATTTGGTAGCACACACCTGTAATCCTAGCACCTTCTCAGGAGGTGGAAGCTGGAGGATCAAAAATTCAAAGTTATCTGCCTGCACTGCTAGTTTGGAGCCAGCCTGGGCTACAATGAGACCCTATCTCAAACAGAATGACTAAGACAGATTTCTTGGTGTCATGGAGACAGGAGGAGGAGCTTCAGGAGTCTGCCTTAGATTTGCCTGACCACCATATCCTTATGGGATGTGGGGCCCTTGGAGGAATCCTCTGTGATGCTTATGAGGATGGGGAGAGCCTGCTTCCCTAGGCCTCCCTGAGTGTGCTGTTCCCATAGGCATGGAGATAATCTGTTTCCTGTCTTGACATGGGGACAAGTGGCAGACAGTATCTCAGAGTCTAGGTCAAAAGCCATGTGGTGTGTCCATTTGTCATGGTACATTCCCACATTCAATCATACCCCCTCAGTGCAAGGGGCTGCAGGGTGACCTCAGGCTGGCCAGCAGATTGCCGGGGTGATTGACATATGCAATTTCTCTCCTCCAGTCTGGCTGAGGTGTAGAGGGAAAATTGGATGTTGTTGAATAATTGAAAATGAAAATCCCTCCGAATTGATTCCTATGAAAACAAAATTGAGTTCCACAATTAGGCACCAGCCTTCCCAGGGCATCTGAGGCTTCTCTGTCTTGCCAGGCTCTGGGCTCAGACATTGTTTTCTGCTTGAGACTATTACACTTTGAATCTGGTGGCTTTGGAGGTCTTAGAAAGACTGTATAGTGGGTAGCATACAGACCTGATGATGTTCAGAAGGACCTTTGGTTCCTCAGGGGCTCTGAGGGTGGATCATTTCAGGTGCTTCTCCAGGGGAGGCTAGTGATGGAGGTCTCTCTGTTTCCTTACTGAAGGTTAAACCCCTGCACTAACAAAAAGGTAAGAGATCCCAGTTATAGGATGGTGTCTCCCTCAGCTTCCTATCATGGCTATAAAGTCTATTCGAGAAGGAGTGAGAGACTTTCTGTTGTGGTAGAGTGTGGGCTCAGTTTCCCAAATTCAAGTCCAGCCTTCCACACAGGCTGTGAGATACTTCCAGTACCCCTGGAGCTAATGGGCACCCTCATACAATATGAAGATGAAAGCCATCAGTGGGCAGGAATGAGTGAAACCAAGGTTCCCACTTTTTGTGTACCAGAGGTGCTGCAGGGCACCTCCCTTCCACGCTACCCTGCTTCACATGTTTCCTGGGTAGTCATAACATGTTTCAGAGCAGGGTTTGAAGTCAGCGTCATGGGCTTGAAAGAAACATCTAGACTATTCTAGATCACCTGGTGGGGTCTTTACTCGAGTACATGTACAAAGACTGGGGGTCCATGAACATGGTTGGTAAAACATACATCACCATCTCTGGTCGGAGAATGCAATTTTTTTCATGGTTTAGAAAAATAACTTGTTAGAACTGAAGAGATGCTCAGCAGATAAGAGCACTGGCTACTCTTTTAGAGGACCAGATTTGATTCCCTGTGCCCACATAGACACTAACAACCATCTAGAACTCCAATTCCAGGGGAATGTGATGCCATCTTCTGGCCTCCATGGGCATTGCATGCAAGTAGTGCACAGACACATATGTAGATACATCATACATCAATAAAATAAAATTTCAAACAAAGCCAAAAAGCAAACATCAAAATGTGAGATTCACTAGATGAACTGATTTCATGGTCAATGTGGTCAGTTAGGCACTGAGCACCTCCACAGAATTGCATAACCATTGTCACTCTAGTTCTGGAACTTTTCATCATCCCAAATGGAAACTCTGCCCTGTGTACTACCACTCCTCATTATCCCCCTTCTCTCTGAAATTTGACTCAACTGATATTTGAAATTTTCTGTATCCCTGGGGTATGAACTAAGACACAGAGCACAACAGGATTAGTAAAACCTGTGGCTTTGTCACTGTTAGATATCTGGGTGCCTCAGACTGCACCGAGGGATAACAGATGGTTTGAAGTGGTCTTTTTTATTGTATGTGTGTGATCCTGTGTATGTACATGTTTGTGTGAGAAGGATGTATGTGCATGTGTATGCATGTTATGTGGAATCCAGAGGCCAACATCAGTTATCATTCCTTAAGTACCAACCACCTTGGTTTTTGATATGAGGTCTCATGTGAGGTAAGGATTCTCTGAGAGACCCTGCCACTATGGCTATGTAAAGTTCTCGGGGGCAGGTGTCTAGGTCCATTGCCCATTCAAGGGCAGGAAACTCTTCAATGGTGAGCACACCATGAAGTGGGGACCGTTCTAAGGGGGCTGCCTGCCACACAACACATTTAGGGGCACACTGAAGAACACAAGACAAGGACATCCCCTGTACAGAATATAGGCCACAACTGGTCCAGCACCCAGAATGACCCCAAAAGCTGTTAAAATGTGCCACAGAAGGAGCCATGGGACCAGCTATGTGTTTTGAAAAGATCATCTTGATTGGACATGAGAAGAAGGGACTGAAAGGAACAATGAGAAGTGAAACTTCAGAGGCAGCTGAAGCATCTGGGGAAGGGGTAAGGATACTTGGATGGAGCAGCAAGTGGAACTGGGGAGAGGAGTGGGGTCTTATTTTGGGAGAAGTGCTTGAAGCATGTGCCAGTGGAGTGCATATAAGGACCTGGGTATCTGTCTGCTCCCATCCATCACTCTACCTCTTCCTCCCTTCAACAGCCTTCCTCTGCCCCATCTCCACAGGCTCCTGGGGGATGTTCAGATCCACCGTCCACAAGCCAGGCATCAATGCCAGAGAACAAAGGCATCGCTAATGCTGTAAATCCTGGATCCAATTTATTTGTGATTTCCACGCATTTGAAATGCACCTGTTACCCCTAAGGCCTCTGAACACCATCGACAGCAGCTCTGAATCAAAGGGAAATTGGAACCTTTTGGAAAACCTCTCAGTTGTTCAAGGTGGGGTGTGGGGAGCAGAATAAAAGACTTTTGCCCCTTAGATGACTTGTTGGCCTAGATTGCAAGGCTCTTGCAAGACTCCAGAGCAGAACTTGTTTACAGATTCCCCATCATCCTCCTCCTCTTCCTCCACCCCACTTCCTCTTCCTAGTTGTCTATCCTCATTGCCCCCCTCCTCCTCTGTCTCTTCCTCCTTCTGTTCTTTATCTTCCTTTCCTGCCTGTTCTTCCCCTCCTGCCTCCTCCTCTTCCTCTCCCCCTTTTCTTTTGTTCTTCTTTTATTTTGGTTTTTGTTTGTTTTGTTGCTGTTGTTTGGTTTTGAGACAGGTTTTCATTCTGTAAGCCAGACTGGCCTGGGACTCATGGCAATCCTCCTGTTTGGCTTCTCCAGCACTGGGATGGAGGTTGACACTATTATACTGGGTTCACTTCCTTTGTTGGCTCAACATATTCAAATAATCCTCCCTTCACTGTGACTTTGCAAGTATCAAGGTGGCCTTTACCTTGGGCTGGGACTGTCTAGCCCCTCTGTCATCAGTCAGGTTGTTTCAGGACTTGCCCCTAGCATGGTTGAGTCTGCCATCATTGGTTCCATGGAGCACTGGGCTAATTTACTCGGCACCTTATGGGGTCCATGAAGCCCTCACTGTCTGCACTGTGGAGCCATGCTGTGTACTGTGACAATGTTGGAGGCATTATGCTCCTGGAGCCCCCAAGGACGTGTAACAGGCTCCTGAAGACACTGAAAATGCACTGAATTGCTAACCATCAGCTCATTGAGGCTTTCTATTTCTCTTTAAATCTAAAAATGAATATGACTTAATGTAAGCTCTGTGCCCATGAGACCAGCAGCTGAAGAAAAGTGTTTAGGGTCCTTCACTGTGGGATCTAGGGGTGACATTGGGAGGATGGAGACTTGTCCCAGCCATCGTGATAATGTGCAGTGCTCTTGGCTTGGCGTCAGGAGCTGTCCATCTGCTCTGGGAGGTGAGATGGGGTGAGATTCCTGCAGAGATGAGGCCGCTGGGATGGATGGTCATGAGCCTGGTCAGAGTCAGTGATGCTCTTCTGCACACCTGCACTGCAGTGTGAAAGATGTCCTCATCCACTCTGTGACCATATGCTCACTCTGCCTCTCTTCTCCTATAGTTCATGCTGGTTCAAGTCCCTTGCAATCTCCCAGCCCACTCCAACAGCACTGGCCTCCCTGCCTCCCTCCCTCCCTCCCTTTCTCCTTCCTTCATTAAGTTGTTTCTTGTCGGGTATTTTGTCACAGCAATGGGGAATGTAAATAATAAAGAACACCCATGGCTTCCTTGCTGTGGTATCATGGAATTAGTAGTGAGAACAAAGCTGGCATTGATGATATATAACTAGAGAGAGGAAGAATGAGAGACGATCCCAGTCTTCCCACATCTTTAGCTCTCTGGGAGGCTGGTCCACAGCAAGAAAGGATGTGCCACTGTGGGATAAGTGAAGCCAGGTCACATTGGCCAGCCCTCTGCGGCAAAAACTCCTGCCTAGGGTGTTCTCCAGCAGTAAGTCAGTCCCTTCTGGGACTCAATTAAGTGAAAGATGGTGGAAACACCCCCATAGGTACTCAGGCTACATTCTTACATTCGGTCTTGGTACGTTCATGCACCTCTAGGTGTTAAGTAGAGGACACTGGGGCCCTTGTGAGAAACCCAGTCTAGGTTTTTTTTTTTTTTTTTTTCAGGGCTTAATATGACATCTGGTAACTGAATAGCTCAAGGATAGGATCTCTGTTACTAAAGAATTTGGACAAGGTTGTCAGTGAAGAAGTCAGTGAGCTTGCATGGTTGCCCAAGTTGATTCAATGCTGTCTGCTAAGCCATTCTCGGGGGACTCCATTTACTGGAAGGCAAGGATGGTTGGTGACTGGTTAAGCCCAGTGTAGGTGTCAGTTCCCGGCATGTCTCACCCTGGAGTATCTGCTTGAAGGGAATTGATCTGACTCCTTGTGTTGCTCAGCTGTCAGCCCTTTCTTTCACCCATGCTCCATCCAGATCATTACCATTTTGGAAAGATGAGGGGGTGTCTCTTAGATGTTCCGTATTATGAAGAGAATTCTTAAAGACGTGTGTGGTGGGACATGACATGTAATCCCAGCACTGGACAGGCAGAGGCAGGAGGATCTCTATATGTTCAAGAACATGATGTATACAGTGTGCTCTAAGATAGGCAGCTATATAGCAACATGCTGTCTGAGCTAAAGATGGGATTGGGGGATTTTCAAGGATCCAAGAGACTGAGAGTTTTTTTCTAAGGGATAGGAGTAGAGTCCATCCTGTCTCTGATGGCCTTTCTCTGTTTTGGGGCTGCACCAAGCAACTGATTCTCTCTCTCTCCCTCTCTCTCTCTCTCTCTCTCTCTCTCTCTGTGTGTATGTGTGTGTGTGTGTGTGTGTGTGTGTGTGTGTGTGTGTGTGTGTTGGGGGATGGCAAGGATTGGATGAATGGCCTTGCACATGCCCAGGAAACACTGTCTCTGAGCTGCATCTGCACCCACAGCTGCGCATTTGGAGATGTATTTGCTACCTAGGGCCTTCTGGGATGTTGAAGAAGGGCTTTCTATGGGATGTACTTGTGTCCTTAGATGTGACAATGGGCAGGATTGTGGGCTGTAGGAACACAGAGGTCTCTGGTTCAGACTTGGGTTGGGAGTGGTAGTCAAGGCATTTTAGGAGTGAGGATGTAGAACTGAACACAAAGGAGTGAGTGCCTGACAGCAATAACAGCGAGTAAGGATGCTCGGATAGCAGTCAGGGTAGCAAGTGCCCAGTGTGGAGGTAAGAGTCAGTTTGAGCAACACATAGCTCAAACTTTGGAACCTATGTGTATATAGTCTGCTTTTTTGTAGACAGTGTATGTGTGTGTATCTTCATGTGCATGTGTGTGATTGAGGAGGTGCATGTGTGCACATTTCTATGGGGGCTAGAGATCATTGTTGAGTATTTTTCTCTAATTTCCTTTCTGTTGCTATGGTAAAACACTCTGGCCAACATCAGCTTAGGAGAAGGAGGAATTTATTTTTCTCATACTTTCAAGTCACAATCCATCACTGAGGGAAGTCAGGGCAGAAACTCAATCAACAACTTGAGGCAGAAACCATGAAGGAATTCTGCTTGTTGGCTTCTCATGGAGGGACTCATAATTAACAAACTTTCTTATTCAGCTTGGGACCAACCTAGGTGTGGTGCTATCCAAAATGGGCTGGGCCCTCCTACATCAATTAATCATTGAGACAGTCCCTCACAGATATGCTCACAGGGCCAGTGCTGCATTGAGAAAGCCCTCAGTTGAGAATTCATTTCTCAGGTGACTCTAGTCTAGGTCAGGTTGGCAGCAAAGGTAACTAGGATAGTCACTGTCCACTGTAGTTTTTGAGACAGGGTCTCTCACTGACCCTACAGCTCACTGATTCAGCTAGGCTGGCTAGCCAGAGAGCTCCAGGGATCTTCCCATTCTTGTCTCCCCAACACTGGGATTGGGGAGACAAGACAACCTAGCTTTTTTTTCTGGGGTTCTAGGGATATCATACTCAAGTCCTCAGACTTGTATGGCAGGTACTTTACCCACTAAGCCATGTCCTAACCCCCGTGTTCCAGGCTTTTGTATGCTGAAGTGGGAAGCAGATTTGAGTGTTACGCCTGCTGTTAGCAGATTATGGGCATCACACACCTGGCCAACTGGATTTAAAAGGTCCTGATGCAGGATCTGCAGACAGACATGTCACATTCAGAGGGAATGTTCAAGAATCTGCAGCTCCAACAAACAACCCAGCATTCCTGCAGGATTCTGAGACCTGTGGACCCTGCTTTGAGAAATACCAGGCCCCTCTTTTTTGAGGTTGTTTGAGGAAAGTGGCCGCCTCTCCCACCCTCGTGGAAACTTGTTTCCTGTCTCACCCGTTTTAGCTCTTGATTAAACCCAATTTGGCATGCCTTGCCATCTGATTACTTATTCATATCCTCCCCTAGTCTTTTTGTGGGGACAATTGATTACAAGTTCATCCAGGAACTTACCAAGAGGCTTCTTGTTCTGGCAAGGCAGAGTCCTCATCACCGTCCCTGATCCAGCCTCTCTCCTTGTCCCAGGAGTGTTGTGGGGACAGTGACTTCTGTGGAAGACTAAAGGACATCAGGAAGCTGCGGCTGTTTTGGGGAAGGTCTGGCCCTCAAGTTGAGAAATCAGTTCGATTCCTGCCAGAAGTCAGAGTGTGAGGCAATTTAGTGAATTGTGGCTTGCAGCAGATGTTTAATTAGCACAGAGGCTGAGCAGCTCCCGGTTGCAGAGGGAGGGGAGGGCAGCTTCTCTGTCCCTGCCACCATCACCAAGGGAACTCTGACTCCAGGGAAGCTTGTCTGGTCCACAGGGAATCTAAGGACTGGGGCTTCTGGGCACAGAAAGCCCAGGAGGACCACTGGGCCCACAGAGATTCTGTGCACAGGACCAGGAAACTGCTGACAGCTGGGAGTGAGGTCTGGGAGCCTGGCTTTCAACAAGTCCCACTCGAGATTGCTTGTCCCCACCTCTGCACTGTGGAACCCTGTCCAGTAGGCATGAAGAGAATGCTGCCATCCTGAAGCCATGAAAGCTATAATTACACAGGACACCCTCTCAAGACTGGCTCTCTGAGGAGATGGGAAGGTTCAGGAGGCTGAGCAAGAGAGGCCCTCCCATCCCTGAGACTTTGTAAGCTCTTAACAATTGCTGGGGTGTGAGCGCTTTCCTTTAATGGTATAGTTATTTGTAAGTGATATCCCTGTGATAGCCCCTCACCCATACTCTTGTAGGCAGCCCCTTGTCCATAATTCCATGAGTAGCTCCTGCCCATATTCCATAGGCAGCCTCTTGCTCATGATTCTATGGACCCCCTCACCAGCACTCCCATAGGTGGCCCCTCACCCATCAAGACCCTCCCCCTCCCTCACTGGGACAGAGTCATGATGGAGGGAGTCATGGGAGTAGCCACAACCAAATTCTCTGGTTCATCAAGCTGCACTGGGGTGGAATATTTTCTTTGGTCATCAGTTTAATAACTGGGGTTAAAAGATGTTTGCTTGCATTTCCTGGGAAAAAGTCTCACAACACATTGTCTGTCTGTCTGGGTATCCAGAGCTGTGACATCCCTGTCTTCCTTAGGAGATACCCAGGTTCTTCTTATTCTTCCTCCTTTTGTGTCCAGTTTATCACCTAGACCTGCTGACTCCATAAAGATGCTTCTCAAACCATCACCTCCCCTTCCACATCCTGACTCAGGATTCCCTTGTTCTTCAGTATGTACATCTGGGGGCTACGCCATGCAGTGTTGTCAGGGAACCACCAGGCCTTATAGGCTATCAGCAAAACCTTGGTCTCAGCCCAGTTTGTGCCAGTAACATCTTCACTCTCAAGTGGTAACAACTGCAAGTATCTCCTGACGGCTGTGCACAGTGTCCCTGAAGGTGAAACAGCCAGGCTGTAAATTTAGCTCCACACCAGCCAGTCACCTTCTCCCAGCAGGGAGAGCTTCCCCCTCATCACTGATCGTGGGTCAAACAGATGGGTGAGAAAGTCACTCAAGGGACTGAGGGCATGAGTTCCATGGGAAGAGGAAGGAAGGTAAGAAGAAGTGATGAGGAAAGTGACCTTCCAGGGGTGTCTTCTTTTCTCTACACATGGTTTCTCTGTCACCTCCTCCATCCTAGCCAGAGCCATGCTCGCAGAGGAAACATGTGTTGCTTTTCACCAGAGGTCTCCATCTGGCCCTGGTTCCTGCAGAAGGGTCCCCATTCTTCCTTTGTAAGAACTGTGCTCTTTCCTCTGGCCTTCTCTGCCACCCCTGGCTCTGTCTCCAGCTCTGAGCCAAGCCTGAGTCAAAGTATTCATCCTCTCTACTTCCGGACTCCCCCTTCCCTTGTGGGCAAACTCTATGTGTTCCAGAACACAGAGACTTCCCTAAGTCCCTTGGCTGCACCTGCTGTTCCTTTTGCCTGGACCACACTCACTGGGGGGTAGCCCAGAAGGTCACAGATGATATAGAGAAAGTATCGCCCAGCTGGAAGAATCTTAAGGGCCCCATTATTTCATCTGATGCCTCAGCCCGTGACTCAGAGAGGGACTTACTCAGAGCTGGCACAAGCTCCATGTCCTAGTGACTCCAGGCCACCTCCACTTCCTGTTTCCAAGCTCTCCAGTTGCCACCCACTCTTGTGATGAAGGAAGAGGGAGACACCTCTTCAGGGTGATGCCAGCCATTGGCTTTACCCTGAGAGGCTTTTGGTTTCTTTGTGTGGGTGAAGGTTTGCTGAGTTGGAGTTTCCTGACTCAACTTCCAGTCCTGCCTCTGATTCCAGACATTGCCCTGATGGAAGGACTAGAGCAACACTTGAAGCAAGAAGCTCTTCCTAACAAGACCTCATTTAAAAATAAATAAAAACTAAACAACAACAACCAAATCAACAACAAAACAAGTACATTGTTAAAGTTGGATTGATGTATACCTACCCATGATCCTAGCAATTTTAAGGCTGAGGTTGGGGAATCAAGGTCATGTCCAGCCTGGTCTACACAGTGAGACTTTGTCTCAAATACAAACATGTATGTAGCCAAATACATTAACTGTCTCAATTAAAGGTTTCACCAGGGGTGGTAGTACATGTTTGGAACTCCAGTACTCAGGAGTTTTAGGCTGGAGGACCAGAAGGTCAAGGCCTGTAGCACGATAAATAAAAGACACAGAGACTGATATTGGGGTTCAAGCCTCAAGCTGAAGATCAGAGAACAAAGCAGCCAAGCCTGTAGATCTTACCTCTACCCAGCTCAAATGGCAATCCTGTCTCCATGACTCCTCAGAGGCTAAAGCTCTCAGTCTCTGTCTCCTCCTGCCTTTTATTCCTTTCTCCACCCAGCCATATCACTCCTGTCTCCACCTCCCTAATGCTGGGATTAAAGGTGTGTGATCCCAGGTGCTGACATCACCTTTATGTGAGCTGCTTTTTTTTTAAGGACTGGATCAATTTCGTGTAGTCAGTGTGTCCTTGAACTAACAGAGATCTGTCTACCTCTTAATCCTGGGATTAAAGGTGTGTGCCACTGCCTCCTAGCTCTATGGCTGCTGGGATTAAAGGTGTGTATCACCACTGCCTGACCTCTATATCATGTGGCTGACTTTCTGAATCCTCAGGCAAGCCTTAATAAATCATAAATAATATATCACCACAAACCCTGTCTTATGTAAACAAGACATGACAGCAAAAGCAGTGACCATGGTGATCGGCCATAGTGATTGCCCATGATGATCAGCCATGATGATTGGCCATGGTGATCTTGTTTCCCAAACTCTTTAACTCTTTATGTGCTATGTCTCTATAAGCTCTAATATTGGTCTTGAGAACTAATATTCTCTCTCTGTGTCTCTGTCTCTGTCTCTCTCTCTCTCTCTCTCTCTCTCTCTCTCTCATACCTAGGAGAGTCTCACATGTGCTAGGCAGGTGTTCTGCTACTGAACCATTTCCTGTCCTATAAGGTGCTCTGTTTGATGTGAGGTGATGAGCTGGGTGGCAGAGTGGTGTCTCTCTCCCTCCCCCTCTCTCTCTCTCTCTCTCTCTCTCTCTCTCTGTGTGTGTGTGTGTGTGTGTGTGTGTGTGTGTGTTGTACTGTCCTACTCAGAGTCACCCCCAGTGGTATATTTCAGCACCCAGGGGACACAAATCCATCTCTGGAGGCAGTGTTGGTTTCACAGCTTGGAGGGTATATTTGTGGCATGTCCAGGGGAGAAGCCAGGGATCTCAGTAAACATCGTGTAGTGAGGAGGGCTCTGAAAGCCAGGATTTACCCTTGAATTCTGCCTCCACATGCAGGATACTGGGATCAGGAAGCTTTGACTCGGTGCTACAAGTGTATTAAACTTGGCCAACAGCAGCTAGTTCTCAGATAACGATGCACATCCCACCCTCAGCTCAGTTCTGACTTGGGAGGAAAAGTCACTGAATGGGCTGAGGAGATGTTCAGTGGGTATAATAATGTATTATATATATAGGATGTATTATTTGTTGTGCCAGCATAAGGATTTGAGGTTGAATGCCCAGTACCCAATAAAAAGCTGGGTGTGCCATCACACATCTTTACCCCAGGACTTATAGGCTGAGACAGGAGGATTTGGGGGCCTTGCCAGTTAGCCAGTCTTGCTGAGATGGGGGTCTTCAAGTCCACTGAGAGACCTTGTTTCAAAAAATAAGGCAGAGAGCAATTGAGGAAGATGTACAATGCCAACTTCTGGTTTCTGTGCCCGTGTGTGTGCATGCATGTGCACACACACTCCCTTTATCCCCCCCCCCCACACACACATACTAAGCTTGTGTTCTCTTGGTCTCTAGCTGGGGAGGAATTAAAAGTTTCAGTGGGGACCAGTTCCTGCTCAAGCCATTTTCTCAGCATGAGACCCTGACTTATTCAGCCCTTTTCCCAGCTATTAACTATCCTGTTGACATTATGCATAGCCTATGTTTACAAGATCTGCTCTTTCAGTCCAACTAAGGAACTCTTTATCCAGGTTTGCTTCATCTTGAAGCACTTCACATTACAAATAAACCCAGTCCACAGAGGCCTACCAGGAAGACACTGAGTATCTCAGCCAATGATAAGGCTAGTGGTAGCTGATCCAAGCTATGTGTAGTGACATCGAAGATCCATTCTACCCCAAACAAGTTTTCTTCACCACTCTTTTTAAAATATTTTTATTATTTTTTTACATTCCAATACCAGGTCCCCTTCCCTCCTCTCTTCCCACTCCTGCCACCTCCCCCCACCTCCCATCTGTTCCTCAGAGAAAGTTAGGTGTCCCCTAGGAAGTCTACTAAGTCTGTCCTATCATCTCGCTGAGACGGGACCAAGGCTTCTCTCCACTCCCCACACCCTTGTGTCTAGGCTGAGCAAGGTACCTCTCCATGTAGAATGGGCTCCACTAAGTCAGTTTGTGCATTAGTGAGTTAGATCTTGGACCCACTTCCAGTGGCCTCATATATTGTCCCAATTACACCATTGTCACCTATATTAAGGGAGTCTTAATGGGGGGAAGTGCTTCTGTGCATGTGTTTGTCTTACTGGATGATAAATAAAGTACTTTTTGGCCAATGAGGCAGCAAGTTAGGCGGGACTAAGAGTCAAGGAAGATTTTGGGAAATGTAGTAAAGAAGTGGTGATCTGCGCAGGAAGTGACATAGCAGGGAGACTCATAAACAAGGGCAAGAAGGAAGTGGGCCCCTCCTCTCTTCTTCCAGAGTCACCATGTGATCCCGGGATGAGGACACCAATGGAAGGCATCCTAAATAAGATCAGTCTTATAAAATATATAGATTTATGATAATTAAGACTGAGCTAACAGATGAGAAGTCCTAGTCTTTGGCCAAGCAGCATTTGTACCTAATATAAGTCTCTGTGTATTATTTGGGGCCCTAACTCGGCGGGCTTGGGTGGCTTTTGGAGGAAAGATTTATTGTAATAGAGTCTAGTTTGGTATTATGCAGGTTCCCCACTTGTCAGACCTGAGTCAGTGATCTCTCACTAGCTGATTCTGTGGGTTTCCCAATCATGGTCTTGACTCCTTTGTTCATATTATCACTCCTCCTTCACTTCACTTTTACTCCAGGAGCTTGGCCCAATGGTTGGTTATTGATTTCTGCATCTGCTTCCTTCTGTTTCTGGAGGAGGATTCTAACTGGGGTTGTTGATTGTAGGCCATGTATGTTTTGCTTTATGTCTAGTATCTACTTATGAATGAGTACATACTATATTTGTCTTTCTGGTTTATGGTTACCCCACTCAGGATGGTTTTTTCTAGTTCTGTCCATTTGCCTTCAAATTTTAGGATGTCATTGATTCTTACTGCTAAGTAGTACTCCATTGTGTAAACATACCACATTTTCTTTATCCATTCTTCAGTTGAGGGGCATCTAGCTATTATGAATAATTTTGCTATGAACATAGTTGTGCAAATGTCCTTATGGTGTGAATGTGCCCAACAGTGGTATTGCAGGGTCTTGAGATAAGTTGATCCCTAACTTTCTGAGAAATCTCCATACTGATTTCCACAGCAGCTGTACAAGTTTGCACTCCTACCAGCAATGGGGGAGTGTTCCCCTTCCTCCCATCATTTCCAGCATAAGTGGTCATTGGTGTTTTGGGTTTTAGCCATTCTGATCAGTGTAAGATGGAATCTCAGAGTGGTTTTGACTTGTATTTCCCTGATGACTAAGGATGTTGAATATTTTCTTAAGTGTCTTTCTGCCATTTGATATTGTTCTGTTGAGAATTCTCTGTTTAGATCTTTACTCCATTTATTAATTGGATTATTTGGTAGTTTGATGTCTAGTTTCTTGAGTTCTTTGTATATTTTGGAGATCAACCCTCTGTCAGATATGGGCCTGGTAAAAATCTTTTCCCATTTTGTAGGGAGCCATTTTGTCTTGTTGACTGTGCTCTTTTCTTTACAGAAGCTTCTCAGTTTCAGGAGGTCCCATTTATTAATTGTTGCTCTCAGTGTCTGTGCTACTGGTATTTTATTTAGGAAGTGGTCTCCTGTACCTGTGCATTTAAATATATTTCCCACTTTCTCTTCTATGAGGTGCAGTATGGATGGATTTATATTGAGGTCTTTGATCCATTTGGACTTGAATTTTGTACATGGCGATGAATATGGATCTATTTGCATTCTTCCACATGTTGACAGCCAGTTATACCAGCACTATTTGTTGAATATGTTTTCTTTTTTTTTCATTTTATAGTTTTAGCTTCTTCGTAAAAAAGATGAGATGAGATGAGATGTTCACAGGAGTGCAATTTGATATCGGGGTCTTCGATTAGATTTCATTGGTCCTCTTGCCTGTTTTTATGCAATACCAAGCTGTTTTCATTACTATAGCTCTATAGTAGAGATTGAAGTTGGGGATGGTGATGCCCCCAGATGATCCTTTATTGTACAGGATTGTTTTTGCTATCCTGGATATTTTGGTTTTCCATATGAAGTTGAGTATTGTTCTTTCAAGGTCTGTGAATAATTGTGCTGGGATTTTGATGGAGATTGCACTGAATCTGTAGATTACTTTTGGTAGGATTGCCATTTTTACTGTGTTGATCCTACTCAACCAAGAGCATGGGAGATCTTTCTATTTTCTGATATCTTCTTTAATTTCTTTCATTAAAGAGTTGAATTTCTTCTCATACTGGTCTTTCACTTGTTTGGTTGGAGTTTTCCCAAGATACTTTATGTTGTTTGTGGCTATTGTAAAGGGTGATGTTTCTCTGATTTCCTTGTCAGCCTGTTTGTTATCTGTAAATAGGAGGACTGCTGTAAGATCATCTATTTCCTGTGTTCTTGTGGGCATAGGTAATTTCCTTGGGTTGGCATTTTCCTTCTAGTACTTTCTGTAGGGCTGGGTTTATGGATAGGTATTGCTTAAATTTGGTTTTTATCATGGAATATCTTGTTTGCTCCATCTATGGTTATTGAAAGCTTTGGTGAGTAAAGTAGTCTGGTCCATCTGTGGTCTCTTAGTGTCTGCATAACATCTGACCAGGACCTTCTGGCTTTCATTATTTCCGTTGAGATGTCAGGTGTAATTCTGATAGGTCTGACTTTATATGTTACCTGGCCTTTCTCATTTTTAGCTCTTAATATTCTTTCTTTATACTGTATGTTTATTGTTTTGATTATTTTATCCCGATGGAGGGGGGCTTTTATTGGTCCAGTCTGTTTGGTGTTCTGTAAGCCTCTTGTATTTTCATAGGCATGTCCTTCTTTAGGTTGGGAATGTTTTCTTCTATGATTTTGTTGAATATATTTTCTCTGCATTTGAGTTGGACTTCTTCTTCTCCTGTCCCTATTAATCTTAGCTTCAGTCTTTTCATGATGTCCCAGATTTCCTGAACATTTTGTGTTAAGGATTTGTTGGATTTAAAATTTTCTTTTACTGATGAATCTATTTCCTCTTCAGTGCCTGAAATTCTCTCTTCCCTCTCTTGTATTCTGTATGCTTGCCTTTGTGGTTCCTGATCATTTACTCAGATTTTCAATTTCCAGAATTCCTTAGTTTTCTGTTTTCTTTATTGCCTCTATTTCAGATTTCATGTCTTGAATCATTTCTTTCACTTGTTTGATTGCATTTTCTTGGTTTTCTTTAAGAGATTTGTTGATATCTTCTAATTTTTTGTTTGTCTTTTCCTCCATTTCTTTAAAGGAATTTTTCATTTTCTCTTTGAAGGCCTCAATCATCCACATAAAGTTATTTTTTTAGGTCGCTTTCTTCTACTTCCTCTGTGTTGGGATGTTCAGGTCTTGCTGTTGTAGCACCACTTTTTTTTAGTGGTGCCATATTACTCTTTATATTGTTGAGTGTGTTCTTACCTTGTTGTCTACACATCTCTTCCTGTAATCAGTATAGGTGAAGCTTGTGCTTCAGGGGGTCTTTCTTTCTTCAATTGGCATAGTTGGGGACTGTGGCTCCTTTGACTTCTCCTTCAGGCACAAGTAGAACAGAGCTTCTGTTGAACGATCTTCCTGGTGGAAGTGGGCTCAATGCTCAGTTGGTCACTCCTGGAGGTGCAGGTGGGGGGCTACAGCTCTAGTGGACGTTCCTCCCATTGGAGGTGTAGGTGGGGCTGAGGGTTCAGTGGTCAATGTAGTAGGGGGATATCTCCAACTGAGAAATGGCAGTAGATGCTGACTGGGACACAGGTGCTTTTTCCCAGAGGAACTTTTTGTGATAGTTTTTAGAAGCTACTTCTAGAAACCACTGCTGTTGTTTTATCTGGTAATCACTCTTTGCTCCTGGGCCTGAGGCTAGGACCTCCCTCTGACACTGCTTCCAGGTCTGGGGCTCATGGTTCCCTTGATGCTGCTCCAGGCCTGAAGGTTAGGCCTCCCTCTGACTCTGCTTCTGAGATGGGATTCACTTCACCACTGTTGATGGCATCATTTTCACCCGTTTATTTGCGGTCTTGTGATGGCAAGATGGCTGCCACAGCTCTAGGCATTGCAACCACCTATTGGATCTCAAAGCAAGAATTGGGTGCATTGAACATTTTTCTTCATGGAGTTTTTATAACTGGATAATTGCTTTCTGGGAAGGTGCCTTTATGAATTGTACCCTTCTTGTGGTTCATTGACTAGGGTTTGTTTCATTGACTAGGATAGTGAAGATAGAGATCATAAAGCAGAGAATGGTTGGGAGTGGGTATCAGATAAACATCTGATAATGTTGACAAGTTCCTTCTGTGTGCAGGAGACAGTGCTCAACCCTGGGAACAGGGACAGAGATAACAACCCTGTTACGATAAATCTTTTGCCCAAAGCCGCCTGAGCCCCACCGCCACACATGAGCTTTATGCCAGCCGCCCGCCTGAGTTCCAAATGAATACACAGAAACTTGTATTAGGTTCAAAGCTGCTTGGCCAATGACTAGGACTTCTCATCTGCTAGCTCAGTCTTAATTATCATAAATCTATATATGTTATAAGACTTATCTTATTGGATGCCTTATTGGCATCCCTCCTTGCCGGTGGCTCACATCCTGCTGCTGGAGGAGGTAAATGGGAAAAGGGCCACTTCCTGTTTCCTCACTTAGATATGAGTCTCCTTGCTATGCCACTTCCTGCCTGGAACACCACTTCTCTACTACATTTCCCAGAATCCTCTTTGACTCCTAGTCCTGTCTAACTTGCTGTCTCATTGGCAAAACAGTATTTTATTCAACAATCAATAAGATAAACATACACAGAATTACTTCCCCCATCACAACCCAGGCCATTTAATACTTAACATCATTCTTCTTGCAGTGTGTCTCCACATTAGCACTTAGTAAGAGTTGCTACCTGTCTGCTGTGTTCAAAAACCTGATCTTGGGGCTGGGAAATTGATTCAGTTGGTAGAGTGCTTGCTTCTTCTGCATAAAGCCTTGGGTTCCATCTCCAGTGTGGAAAACACTAAGAGTTGTGGTTCATTCTTGTGACCAAAGAAATTGGGAGACAGTGGCAGGAGGATCAGAAGTCCAAAGTCATCCTCACTATAGTGTCTGAGGCTAGCCAGCCTGCACTATGAAAGACCCAGTCTCCCCAAAAGAAAACAACAAACAAATAACTTCTCTGGACGGCTCTACAGGCCAGGAAACAGATGTAGGACACTTCTGAGGTATTGCAAGGCCCAGCCTAGCCTGCTCCCCCATGTCTACCCCAGGATTCTGTCCTTGCCTGAACCAGCCCATCTGCACAGCAGTGAGTCAGGCAGGCTTTGGAGTCTGGAGAACAAAGCCAATCCCCAAGCTGATCCCCAGCTCAGATGCTAACGCTTTGTGGAGGCTACAGCCCTGAGAGCACTGTGCTCTGCTGGGGAGAAACCTAGCTTGTGGGTCTCATATTCAAGGGACCTGAGGGTGACCCACCCCATGGTCTGTGCCTTCATGATGCCCAAAGTGCAGCTCCTTTGGTGTCATTAGGATGAACACACATATATTGAATTCTGGAAGGCTTGGTTAGAAGGAGGAGCTGCGGGGCATTAGTGGCTATGGAATGGTGGCCACAGGCCAGGACTCTGTGTGGCTTTGGTCAATACCCCCCAAGGAGAAGGTGGGCTCTCTTCTTCAAGGACAGACTGATGCACCTAGAAGGGGCTTTGGGACTGCTGAGGGTGCATTGACTCACAGGAGATTTTGAGCCCTCTGAGGCCTCCTGTGGATAAGGTGGATGCTTGCTTGTCCTGGCCTCTCCTAGGCCCTCAGTTACTATGGGACAGCCACTTCTGCCATGAGGTGGGCTCTGCATGCAGGACACCTGTTCTGCAGGCTCACACTGAGAGTACTTACTAGCTGGTGGGTATCTGTCTGAACAAGGTAGACTATGCAGCTTAAACCACCATCCTGCTGTTGTAATGGTCTGAGAGGCTAGGAGGCCAAGGTCAATACCTGGTGTGTGGTGAGCAAAGCTTCTAAGCTGATATATAGTTCTGCCTCACTGTCTTCATGCAGGAGAAGGCTGAGCACCCCCAACTTATCCCTAGTGGGCTGAGCATCCCACACATTCCCAGTGGAATGAGTCTTCCCACATATTACCAGTGGGCTGAGCACAACCCCTCCACATATCCCCAGCCTCCCTTTTATAAGGATCCCACATTAGTCATTTTTGTTGTTGCTTCGATAAAATGACTGACAAAAACAATGTGAGGAAAGAAGGGTTTATTGTGGCCTACATTTTGGGAGGACAGGCCATCATGATGAGGGAGCATGAGAGACAGTCACACTGAATCTACAGCCAGGAACCATGGAGAGATGGATGCTGGTGCTCAGCCCGCTTTCTCCTTTTCAGTCAGTCTGGGATGGTGCTCCCGACTCCTAGTCGGGATGCAGAAGCTAGATGTGGGAGCAGAAGCTAGAGTGGTGTGCTATGAAGAGGGAGGCAGGAGTCCTGACTCAAGGAGGGAAGACTCTGGAAAGGAAGTGAAAGACTTTTCCAAGACTCAAAGCTCCTTGACAGTAGCCTCTGACAAATGGGTCTCTGACCTGTGATGTGATACACTGGGAAGCTGGAAGCCAATGGGTTTGTGGTGATCCCTTTCAGCAGTAACAGGAGTGAAGCCTGTGAAAGGGGAGTGACTATGTTAATGTGTTAATGTGTTAGTAGGGCAAATGCTTAAGTGTTTTTGAGCCTTTGAGTTCTGCCAACTATCCCACTCTGCCATGGGCTGGGCAGTGTGTGTGTGTGTGTGTGTGTGTGTGTGTGTGTGTGCTGGGGCTGGCACACCTATGACAGCTATGACTGAGTCCTAGCTTAGAGCTCGGGCGTCTTCCTTCCCCTTGCTGCTTGCAGAATCTCAGGCCAATCCCAGAGAAGACCTGGAATGAGTCACAGAGGGGTATCATCTGTTGTGTGGGTTCCCAGCACTGCGTCCAGCACTTCACAAGGCTCTACTCATCAATGTCAAATACTCCCTGGGGTAGGTACTTCTGTCTCCACCTGCCAGCCTAGTCACGAAGACATGAAGACACAACAAGCTGTGTCAAAGCTCAAAGTTGAGAAGCAGTAGAGCTGGGATTTGAACTCACAATGGTCGATCTGGGGTAGTCCTAACTGCATAGGTATGCTCTGCTCCAGGGACCTCAGAAGCAATGGTGAGGGGACAGTACTTGACAAAGTGCTGCCATGCAACCTTAAGGATCTGAGTTCTGTCCACAGAGCCCACATAAAAAGCCAGGCATAGTGCTGCATGTTTGTAATCACAACCTTGGGTCACTGGGGACAGAAGGAGTCTTAGGACATTTTGGATAGACAACCTAGCCCACTTGTCAAGCACAGGCCAATGAGAGATGCTACCTCAAAACAAACAAAACAAAACCAAACCAAAACAAAACACACCACTGTTGATGGCATCATTTTCACCTGTTTATTTGCGGTCTTGTGATGGCAAGATGGCCACACACACACACACACACACACACACACACACACACACACACACACACACACACGCACACACACACGCAACACACTGTACAATTGTACAGTTCATACAACATTCACATGTTAGTGAATGCCATGAGAATTATCTACCTCCCACAGCTGGAGTCCAGTGACCTGCCTCCCAGCCCACCAAGTGGACAGGTGCAACCAAGCCCAGTTATCACAATGGCTGCTGGAAGTCATTTTTATCCAGTCTGCTTCAAAGCACACACCTGCTTTGTCCTGGATGCCTCAGTCGAAAGACAAGAACCATGAGTCTGATTTGGAATCAGACACTAACAGGATTTTTTTCTTAGTGTGGACTTGGAGAGCCCTCTGCACCCACAGTCACCAGGAAACTGCAGATATGCCACTTGCCTCTTGCTTAGGTTCATGGAGCCACCACTCCAGAGTGACCAGGCATCGGAGCCTCCAGAGTCAAGTTCAGTCTTGTTAGAGGAAATCCTATCTGAGGCACTGGGAACATGTCTGGTGCAGCTGTTCTCAGAAGTGAGAGAATGGTGATGATTTTCCTGGTGAGACTCAGGGCTTCATCATAGGAGCAGCAGTTAAGAGCTAATTTAATGTGGTGGTTGTAGCAGGAGCCGATGTGAGCTGCTTCTGCCAGAAGGGATGAGCATGGTTTGTTCTCTCTGTGGGAAGTCACAGTCTTGACATTTGTTTTCCATTCAAGTCCCTGGATGGTTGTGGTAGGGATTCATCCTTTCACTAACTCATTCATTCATTCATTCATTCATTCATTCATTCATAAGCAAACTGTGTGTGTGTGTCTGTGTCTGTGTGTGTCTCACAGGCCTGGGATTTGATGAGTAGGCTATGCTGGCTAACAGGTGTACACCTGTCCACACACAGGAATCCCAAATTGATATTATAAGCACACAGCATCACACTTGTATTTTCTTCTGTAGGCTGATCCAACTCAGGTCCTCATGCATACATGGTAAGCACCTCATCGACTAAGCCATCTATCTCCCCAGCCTGATAAACATTTATCAATTATGTGGTATATGCCTAGCATGTCCATTTAATTTTAGACACTAAGTTCTTGTATTTTCTATCTCTCTGTCCATCTATCCATCCTCTGGTCATTTCCTGATTCCATAAATGCTTGTGATTCTCTGCTTATTAAGGGATTATTCAAATTTAAGAGGCCAGGTTTTCCCCACAAAGAATGAATTTCCAGTCAGGGAAATAGGCTCCTGGGAAAACCACTGAAACATAGTGTGGTAGTCCTATGACACAGACCATATTGGAATCATTTATTGAATTCCTACTGCATGCCAGTCTGCTTCCTATATTATTGCTATTTGAACCTGTAGCTCTCATGCCATTGCTTCAAGCATGGGCACTGTGGAAATCCTTGCTTTGTAGAGGACAAGACAGAAGTTCTGAGAGATAACTTGGCAAAAGTCTGTCCTCCCCTGGCCCACACCTATCCTCCCCTCAAGCTTGCACACTGCCCATTATTCCTCCTGAGGGTCTAGGATCTATAAGATGAGATGCATAGCAGAAAAAAGAATTAGCATCAGGATTGAGAAGGGTATCAGCCTTGACCTCTGCAGGCTGATAAGAGTTCTGCTGTCACAGAGGTGAGTGAAGCTATTATCAAGATGAGAGGTAGTGCCTTGAAAGAAGGAGATATTTGGACTCCGTGGGGCAGGGAGGCATGCCTGAAGCTCTGAAGAAGGAACACATGTCATCCCAACTCTGGAGCTGCCAGAATGGTCTGCTGAAGTGAGGGGAGGGAACTGAGTGGCTCTTTTCATACTGAGGGTCATAGTTTTCAATGCCATAGGCCTTGGGACAACAAACCTTACAAGTTTAGAAAGGACAGCTGTTTGTCCCCAGTGTGATTTTTTTTCTCATCCTATCTGACTTACAATCTCAATTTGGCAATCCAGTCCGTGTATCAGAGCAGAGTTCCCAGGCCTGCATTTCAGGATCTGACTGGCACGGTGGATTACAGAGACTGCCCAGAAAAGCTGCAGAGTCAAGTTCCCCATCCTGCCCTGCAGTGCTGAAAGACTGCCCTCCAAGTAATTGGCATTCCACTGTTGATAAAGGTGCTGGATACACAAAGTGGTATCCATCTTTGCCTGCCTGCCTTCCAGTAACAGCAGGTGTGCCTGCCTGCCTTCACCTTGGGCAGGCTTGCAACTCAGTGGCCAAACGCCCTCCCTAACCAGAGTCTTCAAATTGTGTAGCATCTGAGGGACAAAGGAAGAGGGTAATGGGCTGTGTGTAGGCTTCTGAATGTTTGTCTTGAATTAGGGGATAGAGGTTGTCTTTTCTCAGCCATCTTAGAAACCTGATTAGTCATTGTTAAACATTTTGAAGTGGAATGAAAAGAAAAAGGCAGATGACTCCAAAGGCGCAAAGCGACTTTGATCTTGACAGAGCCGCCATTGTCAGGAGCCTGCACACAGGCAGTTTGCTGTCTGTGCCTAGATCCTGGTAATTAGGGCCTTCTAATGACCCGTTCCAGAAAGAAAGTTATTTGCTGTTAAGAACACTAAGCGTTTATTTGCTGGGAATTGGGCTTAATTCAATTAGCAGGAATTGGGAGGCACTCACAACACAAGGTATATTAGCCCAGAACTTGTTTTGTAATGAGACCCAGAAAGTATTTAGAGGGAAAAAGCTAATTACCCAAAATTCTTTTTTTCTTTTTTCAATAACACAGAGGGTTTAGCACACATTTCTGAAGCCTGTATCCCAAATCCCTTAAGCTTTAATTAATGATTACCAGAGCAGCGGAAGATGGAGAAAGAGCCTTGGCCAAGGGCGGTTCTTAATAAGTCCCGCCCTCCAACTGCACTTCACAGTTTGCAAAGCATTTTGAATATTCATGGCCTCCTCTTTCTGGACTTGTCCCTAGCCTTAGTGTGATGATTTCTCCCCAGCTTGCCTAACTGTCCCATGACACAGGCTGGCTGAATTGAAGGAAGAAACAAAGCAGGTGTGTCAACTGTCACAGACACCTATGGTCCAAATTCATGACCATGGCATGAGGCTAAAGTCTTATTTGCTATCCTGTTTTGATGTTGTCCAATCTTCTCACATGTAGTTACTCAGTATAAATGAATTAAAATTAAATAATATTTAAGATTAATTCTTCACTTATGCTGACACAGTCCAGAGGGACACAGTGACCCTAGAGGATGGTACAGATATAGCTTGTTTCTATTGTTCTGGGAAGTTTCAAAGAACAGTGCCCGCTTGGCTTGTCCATCTTTTGAAGATAATATGGTAAGAACTGATGATGGAGAGAGAGCAAGGCTCCAGTGAAGTTCAGTAATAGTATCATCTGTCATGGGGGTGGGCAGGGGAACCCATCCTCAGCTCCTCAATTAACCCACTCTTGACATACTGGGGAGGAATGATGGAGGAAAGGGCAATAGCAAGAATGAGACCCAGCAGAGTGTGTTTTCTGGGCTCTGTTATACAATTAAGCAGCTAGAGAGACTCTGCTCATTGTCTCAGTAATCCTCATACCCAACCAGTTGGGCAGATGTCCCTTCCTTGTGGTAGTTGGAATGATGGGGGGTTAGGCAGATGAAGTTACAAATAGCTTGCAGGGCATGGAGCCAGGACAGTTGCTTGTCCCATGGACATCAGGCCCAGTAGTTTGTTCTCATTAGTTCAATGTCTGGGTGCTACAGTTTCATGAAGAGAAGATCACACTTGGTAGCTCTTGTAGTTGCAAGGGTCCCCAGAAGGCTCCCAAAGCCCCTCTACTGCTGGCTAGATTGAGGCTGAAGATTTCCTGATAGAAAATCAAGGCAAAGAATAACCATAGCAATGTGCCAGCCAGGCACAAACACAGTACCATGAGCTGATATAACAGGAAAGGCCATGGATCTGAGGTTCATTGGGTTATGTTCAAGCCCTCAGTGAGATCCTAGGAAGATGAGAAAAACAGCATCCTTCAAGAGAACACTAGCCTCTGGATGCTTCTTTAAAGAAGGAGACAGGAGAGCCCACATGGCCCCGAGGACCAGGATGTTCTCTAAAGGTCGTCTGGGGACTGATATTGAGTATGATGATGACTTGGGGACCACACTTCTCCGAGAAGCATGTAGCTCTTGAGTAGAGAGCACATAGCATCTTTCTGAGGCCAACACTGCCAGCGGGAGTCACAGGAGGGAACTTGGGCAACTCTTCTTACTTTTTGTCTGAAGAGGGAAGACTTCTTTACCTCATCTGAAAGCAGAGTCTGTTTGCCTCATATGGTGGCTCTAATGCAGGACCAGATGTCCTAGGGCAGACAGCTGCCTTGAGATTATGGGAACACCAATGCTGTTGGTATAAAGAAAACTGAGGTGGAGGTAGTGCGGCTGGGGATGTGACTCAGTGGGTAGACTGCTTGCCTAGCATGTCAACCCAGAGCATGTTTATTTTTGTGCTCAAAGCTCACCTGGGAAAGCTTTGGTGCCACACTAGGATCTGGAACACCCAGTGTAGTCTCCGGTGGCTAATAAGGATTTTCTATTGGCTTATATTTGTGTCTGAGCAGTCTTCTATGGCAGATACCCCACAGCATTTCCTCCAGTTTATTCTGTGGACATGACAGCCTCTTCTGGCTGTCCCAGAGGTTAATGACTCAGTGCATAGCACAAACTACCTAAGTCATTGTTATCATCAATACATTATGCAGCAGGGGATGGAAGATGAAGTAAATAGGATGCTGGCTTGCCCTGGAAGGCCACAGTCCAGAGCAATAGTTTGACATTTTCTGGGATCAGAAAACATTCCTAGACATCCTGGGGAGGTAGCTCGGCCCCTAAAGTGCTGCTGTGCAAACATGATCACATGAATTCAGCTCTCTGGTCCCTATATAAGGAAAAGCTGGGTGTCATAATGCATACCTATAATATCAGTGCTGGGAGATGGAGACAGATGAGTGAGTTGGCGTGGGCTTATTGGCCAGCTAGTCTAGCTGTATTGGTGAACTCAAGATTTAGTGATAGGCCCTGTCTCAAAAAATAGAATGAAGAGTGACAGTGGAAGACTCCCATTGTCCACCTCTGGCCTCCATATGCATATTCACAGCCAGTGGGAGAATCTCTAGTGTTAACAGGCAAACACTGATTGTGTGTGGGCTGTGAAGAGGTAGGGCAGGCTCTTTAGAGTAAATGTAAGGTGGGAATGGGGAGAAAACTCCAGGGTGAAGGTAGGATGGGAGCTTCAGACAGCTCACACGTTGTAATACTGAAAGGATTTGTGTGTGTGTGTGTGTGTGTGTGTGTGTGTGTGTATGTGTGTGTGAGAGAGAGAGAGAGAGAGAGAGAGAGAGAGAGAGAGAGAGAGAGAGAGAGAGAGAGAACAAGAAAGAGAGTGAGAGAGAACATATGAGTGTGTTTTTCTGTGGATGCATGTGAGTCTGTGTGTGAGTGTGTGCACGTGGAAGCCAGAGGACAATCTCAGATGCCATTCCTTAGGTACCATCCACTGTTTTTTGTTTGCTTGTTTTGGAACAGGCTCTCTTATTGGTCTACATTCACATAATAGGCTAGGTTGATTTATCAGCAAGTTCTAGTGAGTCACCTATCTTTGAATCCCCAGTTCTGGGATGTCAGATGCATTCTACAATGTGTGGCTGTTTGCATTGGTTCCAAGGATTGAACTCATGCCTTCATGCTTGCATGGCAAACACTTGCCAACTATGCTATCCTCACCATCTTCCCAGACCACATCCCTCCCTTTGTCCTTATAACACCTACTTCAATTCTGGGTCTCCAACTTGACAGTCAATTGCTATCACTTCCCCAAACCTACCTCAACGTCATATCAGATTAACTTTTCACCTACCCCACTCACAGGGAGATTTCTTTTTTATTGCTTTTTATGTTTATATTCATTATCTGTCTACCTTCTACCTATCTATCATCTATTATGTGTTTCATGGCATGTGGGCAGAGGTCAGAGGAGAAACTGACAGAATCAGTTCTCTTCTTCCACTGTGTGGGGTGGAGTTCATGTCTTTTGCCTTGATGACAAGCACATGCACCTTCTGATCCATCCCATTCCATCTTCAGGGGTTTCATTTCAACTTGTGTCTCCTTGGTTAACACTCTGCTCTCTGTCCAAGCTTTACCTTTAAGGCAATGAGAAATGCAACAAGGAAGACTTAAGTCATTGGCTGACTGTCAAATAGAGGGGACAGGGTCCATTGGGATCTCCTTGGGGTCAGAGATAAAATTACATTTAACAAATTTCTGATTTCCGTTCACTGTGTGGAAGAGGTCCTTGACTTTAGGAACAATTCATTGTCCTGATTTCAGAGCTTATGTCATTGAGAAATGATGGTAGCAAAGGCCACCCAGCCGTTAATCTAATAAGAGATTTGAGGCCACCAGTCAGTGAGGATTAAATTCATGGAGGGGTAAATGTGGGTGCAAGGTTCTTTACCAAGTCCCTGACCTCTTTTCACTTTCAATCCTAAATGCCTCTCTCTGCCACCTTAGATTCAATCCCTGGAAGTGTATCCCAAGACAAGGATTTGGAATCCAGTGGCTTACAGGAGCAGGAGGTCCCTGAAAGTATGGGATGAAGAGGGAGGAGTTAAGGGTGGCATGTTAAAAAACATATCTGTAAGCTGTATGTGATTATTCATACTTGCAATCCTAGCACTCTAGATGCTGAGACAGGAGGATTATAAATTTTAGACTAGCCTGGGCTACCTAGCAAGATCCTGTCTCAGAAAAAGAAACCAGACATATTTATAGACTTGTAGGTATCACACCCCAGAGCTGTCCCACTCAGGGAAGAACATGCCTTTACCAGAGGAGGGGTGATTCCTAGGCTCACTAGCTAGGTTGTGTTGGTTGGCTAGTGAGCCCCAGGAATTCTCCTATCTTTGTCTCCCAGTACTGGGATTATAAGCACATGCCACTATGCCTGGTTTTAGGTCACAACAGGTACTTTACCAACTGAGCTTCCTTCCACTGCAGGTAGTATAGTCAAAGAACACCCCTGGGGAACTCATAAGGAAGTGTTGAGAGGACCGGGGTAGGAACAGAGAGGGTATTTCGTGGGCAGATACACTTACTGCAGGAATTTAAAAATTTCTAATTTCCATGTTCAACATCTACTAGTGTTTGAAGACTACAATTTCAGGCCCCATATCCCCTTCCCTGACTTCCATCTAATGCAGTGTCATGGCCTGGCTGTCTGGGTTAAGAGTCTGCAGTCACTGTCACCGGCTTTCCTGGCCAAAGCAATTTCCTCCTGCCTCTGGCCCCTTTATTTTGAAGCATCCTTCCTGCTTTTTTTTTTCCTGGTAATTATTTATTAGTGTCTCCTGGATTCAAAGCCTCCCTATAGTGTGTATAAGATTTCAGAGGGAGCCCTGTCTCTGCTGTCTTTGGAACTCTGTGTCGAGTTGTCATTTGTCCCTGAGAAGTAAACACAGGCTTTCTGTTCCCCTCAGCAGCTTTGGAGCGCCTGCTGGTGCAGCTCAGCAGGCTCCCATTCCTGACTCCAGTGGAATGTGATGTTGGGTTGTTTTCCTTTGTGGACCCTCTGCTCGCAGATGTTTGTCCTTTGCCTTGTTTCTTTTTCTAATTAATTTTTGATTAAGTTTTGAAACACCTTCTGTCTCCACTGCTGCCAGCCACCCCAGGCAATCCTATTTACTGAGGGCCAGGACTGGAAGTCCCTGGCTGGTGATGGCTCTGCAAGCCCAGTGCTGAGACAGGGCTTTTAAATAGTTAAATGGTCTTATCCTACTGGGTCAGACAACACAAAAATTATTCTTCAATGAGCACAGGAAATGGAGAGAAATGAGTGAATTGGAGCTGTCTCTTGGAATTGACTCATGGAGTGTGGGAAAGGGGAGACACAAAGGTGGGACATCACATCAGAAAGAAAATGGAGGAAGTACAGTGGAGCTTGCTAAGATGTGTATGAGCCCAGCATGGTAGTTCACCCTGTATCCCCGCACTGAAACAGGAAGATTGCAAGTTTGTTGCCTGTCTGGGATGCATAGTAAGATTCTATCTCAGAAGAGAAAGAAGGAAGAAAGGAAGGAAGGAAGGAAGGAAGGAAGGAAGGAAGGAAGGAAGGAAGGACAAGAGAGCAGAGAGATTGGCCATGTTTTCTTTTCTTTCTTAATTTGGTGTGTGTGTGTGTGTGTGTGTGTGTGTGTGTGTGTGTGTGTGTGTGTGTGTGCACGCGCGCGCGTGCGAGGGCGTGCATGTGTCCATGCACGAATGTGCATATGCATCTGTGTATGTGTGTTTGAGGTTACATATGCCCTTGTCTGAGCACAGAGGCTAGAATGGGACATCTGATGATGTGATCTTCCTGTCTCTGTCCCCAGCAGTGCTGGGATTATTAGTAAGCACTTGGTAATGCCTGGATTTTTACATGGGTTCTGAGGATCTGAACTCAGGGCCTCATACTTATTCTGCAAATGTTTTTACTCAATGAGCTGTCTTCCAGACCTCCCAATTTGTTTTCTCTATGTTAGAGCTATCCTGCCTATGGTGAGATCTACTTTCAAAGTAAAATTTGTATTTCCTTTATGGCTAGTGATGTCAAACACTTTCAGAAATATTTATTGGATATTTGTGTTACTTCTAAGATCTGTCTGTCTGGTTCATTATCTTGTGTTTTGACTGGGAGATTTGTTCTTATTTTTTCTTTTTGGAGAGAGTTAAAAGAGTTCTTGATGGGTTAAGGAGAAAATGGAACACGTGTGCTATAAGCAGAAGGGGCCACAGGATGGAGAAAGCGGCCAGAAGGGAGGGAGGAAAGAGCAGCAACAATAAAACTGTCTGAAAATGCCCCGGAGAAGCCCACAGTTCTGTATGCTAATTAGAAAACAAGTATGGAGGGCCAGCAGGATTGCTCGGTAAAGTGTTTGCCACATGGGTCTGGAGACCCGAGTTCAATCCCAGAACCCAGGTAAAGAGGGACCCAGTTCCACAGAGTTGTCCTCTGATCTCTATACCCATGCCATGGCATGCATGCCCACACACATATGAGGCGCACACACACAATAATAATACATTTAAATAAACAGATGAAGAACAAATAAAACAAAGAGGTCAGAGGAGAGGGTTGTGCTTCAGTTAGGAAAGTGCTTGCCCTGTCAGTGTACAGACCTGAGCTTGATTCACAGAACACAGTAAATGAAGCTGAGCCCATACTTGTGATCCCAGTGCTGGGGAGGTGGTGATAGGGATCCCTGAGACTTGCTGCCTAACCAGCCTCACTTACTTGGCAGGCTCCAAGCAGGTGAGAAACCCTGCCTTAAAAAGCCAGGTGAACAGCTCCCAAGGAGCAACAGCCAAGATTAACCTCTGGCCTCCATACACATGTGCATATCTACACACATGGATATACACACACATGTGAAATGGGAGTTCTTTATTGGTCTAAGAAACAAGAACCCAGAGTCAGATATAGAGGAAAATGCTGAGAGATTAGAGAGAAGGAGGAAACAAGCCACAGCCAAACTTTCCCTTCTCAGCATCTCAGCAGACCAGAGAGCAAGTTCCTCTTTCTGCCCGCTTATATCCTCTCTCTGCCCAGCTGTCTTACTTCCTGTTTCCACCTAGCCATCTCACTTCCTGTCTGTCAGTATATACCGCCAGATCTCCATGGTTAGCTAGTGGCAAGCTCCATTCTCTGACCCTCATACAGGCTTTATTTGTGCCAGCAAGATAGCAACACACACACACACACACACACACACACAAATGAAAAGAGAAAAAACCGCATATATGTGTGCATACACATCATTTGAATCCATCATTCTAGTAGGAATTATGGAAAGAAGAAATGAAGTAACTATCAACTGCTGATATCTTTTTTTGTTCCTTTTCATGTACAGGTGCATTTGGGTCTGTGAATTTACGTGTGTATGGGTACATGTGTGTATATGGCAGTTCAAGATAGAGGTCTTGCTCTTCCTTCATCTCAGTCATAGTGGCAGGGTCTCTCAAGCAAACCCAGTTCTTGCCAATATGGCGGGCCTCGCTGGCTAGCTTGCTTTGAGGATTCTGTCTCTGCCTTCCCAGGCTAGAATCATCAGCAGGCCACCATGTCCACCAAGCATTTACCTAAGTTCTGGAGATCCAAATGCTGTTTCTCTTGCTTGCACAGCCAGCACTTTAACTGCTGAGCCTCTGACCCCAGCTCCAGCAGCTGACATCCTGCCTCCAGTGCATTGTTATACTCTTTACCAAGCCAGTGGCAGCAACAGTATTAATGAAAGTTGCAGTACAAAGAGTGTAAATGCAGGATTTGAATGTCTATTCAAGTTCTTATATGAGTTATCGTGTTTACCAACCAAACAACCTTACACAACTTCCACCTAACAGATGAGGGGCACAGGCACTGAGAGGTTAAGTGACTCACCTTACATGGCATGAATGGTAATTGGCAGAGAGGAGATTAAATTCCAGGCCAACTCCCAAGCCTGCTCTGTCACCTCCTTGACCTGTACCTCAGTAGGGCCTCAGAGCAGGTGAGAGAAGCTCAATCTTAACTACAGGGCAGGGAGGCAATGAAAGGACCTTTTCAAAGGCTGGGATGGCAGGTGTATGACTAGGCTGGAGAGGACACTGGGTGACTAAGTTTTGTCACCAGAGGCACTGTGTCCTCTGACCTGAGCTGTGGTCACCTGGAACACACTCATGTAGACATGACTTTCTGTGAGGTGACCCACATACCTTTGCTCTTCTCCCAGGTGAGATTCTTCCTCCTTTATGTGGTGTGTGTGTGTGTGTGTGTGTGTGTATGCATGTTCAGGTGTATTGACGTGTGTGTGTGTGTGTGTGTGTGTGTGTGTGTGTGTGTGTGTATACATGTTCAGGTGTATTGACGTATGTGTGTGTGTGTGTATACATGTTTCAGGTGTATTGACGTGTGTGTGTGTGTGTGTGTGTGTGTGTGTGTGTGTGTGTGTGTGTGTGACTGTGTGTGTATGTGTCAGTCATAGGTCGATTTTCAGTATCTTCCTTGGTCACTCTCCATCTTATTTTTGGATTCGGCATTACAACTTGGATCTCATGGTTTTGTCAACACTGGCTGGCCAGTAAGCCCCCAGGATTCCTCTTGTCAGGCTTGTAGTACCAGTGCTGGGCTTGCAGGACAGCTCTGCCACACCTAGCTTTATGTGGGTGCTGAGGATTGCACACAGTATTCACATTTGCACAGCAGGAGCTTTACCACCAAGTCATCTCCCCAGGCCCTCTTCCTTTTGCATTGCTCATGCTTCCACTTAGCTTGTGGGCTCATTTCTCCCAGAATCAGTGCGACAGCCCAGGACTGTTACGCTCATTGTCGTATGACAACAACTGTCCTGCTGGTTGTCTTGATTGTAAATTGTTCCACTTAAGTCAAAGGAGGCATGTCTCCACTCAGATGGTGCTATGGTTCACTGGAAGAAATTGCTACATCATAGGGGCATGCTAACTGGATGCAAGCCGGTGCCCCTAATTCCCAGTGGGTGCTTTCTGTCCACATTTCAAAACCACCAGGGGATGATTGACACATTTTCCTAAAATGGCCTTTCTTTGGACCCCCTGCTTCTCCTCTGTGCCTCCTGAAGCATTCTCCACACCAACACAGATATCCTAAGATTTGCTATGCCTGCCAAAGAAGATGAAATACTCAGAGGTCACTAGGTAGGACGAGGTAATAAGAAAAGCAAACGGTCAACAGTAGGCCTGGCCCAGCTAAAGCAATTACCAAGTTCCTGCTCAATTCCCAGGCTGTCTTTGGAAGAGCAGAGATGTGGAGAGGAACATAAATTATGCCATCCCTGTGCTGTCCAAGGTCCCCAGCATCCCTTCCTGCTGTCCTTTTCATTGCAGCTTCGTAAATACTGTGTCATTTTAAAAAAGAGTCATTGTTCATGTCTGTTCAGAGGTGACAGGGAAGTCACAAGTCACTAGTGGTCTGAGAAGGTGTTTCAAAGGATCTGCCCTTGGCTGGGGAAGTCATTGACTAATGACAGGAAAATGCCTTGCCCAGGCACACAGGACTCTGCCTAGGACATTGTGACTGGAGATCAGACGACACTGGTGGGATCAGACACACATGAGTTCAAGTCACCTCTCTAACGAATGGCTTTTTAAAATTGGAGGTAGTAAGTAAATGGACAGCCTGAGGTGGTGGTGAGGATTAAACAAATGGTATATAAAAACTAGCGAGAATTGGAGCTGGGGAGACAGCTCAGCTTTTGGGGTGTCTCAGTTTATTTTCCTGTTGCTGTGATAAAATACCTAGACAAAAGCAACTTATGGGAGAAGGGGTTTATTTTAGCTCACAGTTCCAGGTACATCCTGATAGAGGCCAAGGCTGCAAGAGCCTGAGAAAGTTGGTCATATAGTCACACAGTCAAAAGCCGAGTGCAATGAGTGCTGTAGCTACTTATCCCCCTCTCCACATACCCAGTCCTTATCTGAGTCTTGGCATTACTCAGCATGCAGACTTTTTCACTTCAGTTAGGATAACTAGAATATGCCCTCAGAGAAGTGGTTCTCAACCTGTGGGTTCCGATCTCCCCATAGGGGTCCTATATCAAATATTTGACATATCAAATATTTACATTACAATTCATAACAGTAGCAAACTTACAGTTAAATAAAGTAGCAATGAAAATAATTTTATGATTGGAGTTACCACAACATGAGAGCATTAAGAGGGTTGAAAACCACTGACTTAGGGGCATACACAGAGGCAGATGAAACTGGATGGAATGGAGTTATTCCAGGTGAGTGGCACTGATCTAGATATTGTTTTCCCCATTTTGGTTACTGTTACTGTTTTTTTTTTTTTTTTTTTTTTAGACAACCTGGAACTAAGAGGTGTGTGATGTACCCAGCTGTGTTCTGTCCACTAGTGCATTAGCATTTAGAATCTTGTAGTTCTTTATTAATCTTTTGATGACTCTCTGTCTCTGGGACTTTGGTGGGGATTATATTGTGTCTGTAGGTCACCCTGGATAGCATGAACATTTTTACCACCCTTGCTCTTCCAGTCGGTGAACACAAATGCTTTTCTTACTAATTTATGAATAATAAAATTATTCCAAATTTCTTTTATCAAAACCCACTAAGTTCAGTATATAAGTCTTATCTACTTTGTATTAAATTTAGTCCTAAGAAGTTTACCTCTTAGTTGTTGGCATATAGATGACTGATATTATTTTTGCTTTGTATTTTAAAATTTGTGTGTACATATATTTAGTAGAATGTCTCTTATTTATTCTTTGGCAGCTTCATAGTTGTAGACAATGTATATTGGGCTATCCAACTCCCCATTCTCCCTAGGTACCCTCAACACACACACATACACACACACACATACACACACACACACACACACACTTTCATATATGCATATGTACATATATGGCTTATTTTTAAATTGTTTTATTTATGTGCATGTGTCTGTGTCTGTGTCCGTGTGTGTGTGTCTGTGTCTGTGTCTGTGTCCGTGTGTGTGTGTGTGTGTGTGTGTGTGTGTGTGTGTGTGTGTGTGTGTGTGTGTGTGTGTGTGTGTGTGTGTGTGTGTGTGTGTGTGTGTGTGTGTGTGTGTGTGTGTGTCTGTGTGTCTGTGTGTGTGTATGTGTGTGTGATATGCATGAGGTTGCCTTCAGAATCCAGAAGAAGATATCAGATTCCCTGAGCAGGAGTTACAGGTGGTTGTAGGCTACTCAATGTGGGTTCAGGGTATTGTAATTTTAAAAAGTGGCTTGAAAGAAAGACTTGGGTAGAGGGTTTTTTATTGGGGGGAAGGGAATAGGAAAGGAGGGAAGGGGAGAAGGGAGACCAGCCTCTGAAGACCGGAGTGGCAGAAGAGAACAGAGAGGCAGAGAGGCGGCGGGGGGTGGGGTGGACAGGGCCCGTTTAAAAGGGAAGGTATTGAATGTGCATAGATGGTGCTCTTAGTGGCTTCAGCTGAGGGCATATCCTGTCAGAACTCCAAAGGCAGGCCAGTGCAGATGCCTGAATACTAACGCAGGGAAACGAACTTAGGTCCCAGGGAAAAACAGCTTGCCACCCTCCAGCCCCTTCCCTTTTTTGTGTTTTTGAATGAATTCCCATAAGAGCTCTTCATGCATCCTTAGTTTTGGCTAACCCACTCCCAACCCTTCTCTGCCATGTTCCCATAACCCCATATCTGCTTACCCTTTAACTCATTTTCCTATATTTATCCTCTTACCTCTTAGTACCTCTTCCCTTCCAACGTTCACAGGCCCTTTCCAGCTTCCTGACCTCTACAGACAAAATGGCCTTACTAAAATGAACGTTTTAATTTACTTTTAATTTATAGAATTTTAAACTTGTTGGTTCTTGATATATATATATATATATATATATATATATTACTATTACATTCTGGTTACAACATCCCTTCCTTCCAAATCATCCTCCTACTTTTGTGTCCATTTGTTGTTGCTTTGTGACTTAATGTGTTTTAAACCATGCCATTTATGTGTGAATGGGTGTGGGGCTCTTCACCAGAGCACGTGTTCTTGATTCCTTTGTGGCTGTTTTATTGCATGGAGAAATGCAATTGACTCTGGATGTTGCTTCTGCATTTTGAAATTTTACTTATTGTGTTTATTTGTTCTAATAATTGTTTGTGCTACCTCTGAGTTTTTCTATGTATGTGATCATGTCATCTGGAAGAAGGTGTCATTTTACTTCTTCTTTTCTAGTTTCTTTTTATTTATTTTCCTTGTTTATTTGCTTTGGCTAGTATTTCTAAAGCTGCATAGAACAAAGGGTTTCAGTCTCTTGCTATCCTGTTAGTTATGAAGTTATTCTCTTACTTTTGACTATTACTATAATATTGTTTTGTTGATGTTAATTGTGGCTTTTATTGGGTTGGGGTAGTTCTTTGTATAACTCTAAAAGTTTGGTATTTTGACTATGGTAGATGTTTAGCTTTGTTGAGTCCTTTTGTATCTATTGAGATTATCATGTGGGATTTTTTCCATCTTGTTTTATGGGATTGGTAGATTTACATCTGTTGAACTATGCTTGAATCCTCGGAGTAAACTCCATGAGGACATGTGGTATAATTTCTGTAGTATGCTGTTGGATGCAGTTCACGAATATGTTGGGAAGGATGTTTATGCATATGGTCAGTGAGTCTGTAGAGTTTTTTGTGGTATCCCATTTATGATTTGGGGTATCAGGGTGATGGTAAAATCATAAAATACACTGAAGTATCTCCTCTTTTACTGTTGTCATTTTTTAAACATAGTAAAGTTTAATTGTTTTTTTCTCTATCAGATGTCCACTGTGGCTGACTGCTTCTTGTGATCCACAAAGAGATTCAGATATCAGGTTTCCTCTATTTTGCAACCTTCTCCTCCCCCCATTCTCAAACCTAAGTGGGAATCTCACAGCCTCTTAAGGTGTTTTGCCTGAAAGGGACTCATCTCATGATTGGCCACATAACATAGGAACTGGTGTCATGACACCATCTAGACCCAGGGACATCAAGAAAATATGGTTCCTGTCTGGGTAGCTACCAAATCTGTATGGTGGAGAGAAGTACAATTCTATAGTGGAAGTTAGTCCCTTCTGCCAGCCATTAGCTGGAGGCTCCAGAATTTCCTTTTTGGATCGGTGTATGTGTGTGTGTGTGTGTGTGTGTGTGTGTGTGTGTGTAGTCATGTGTGTGCAGGTGCATGTGTGAATGCAGTATGTATATATGTATGTTTTAAAAGTATGTGGAGGTCAGAGGATACCCTTGGATGTTAGGGTCAGTCCACTTTTGTTTTCCAGCTGGATTTCTCACTGGGACCTGATGTCTGCTAGTTCGGCTAGACTGGCTACCTAGCAAGTCCCAAATGGCCTCTCATCTCTGCTTCCTTTCTGTAGGGATTTCAAATGCATGCAATTTTAAAGGGTGCTAAAGGTTTAACTTAGGTTCTCTTGCTTTCAAGGCAATCACTTCACCCCTGAGCCCTCCCCAGCCATGCTCTTATCATTTCTGGACACTCCCCTGCCTCTCCATGCGTGGCCTTCTCATGCAGCCTTTGAGTCACTGTTTCTACTGTCTATGTTTTGCAGTTCCTCTGTTCAGTAAAAGGGAATCAGACAGGTTGCATCTCTGGCACCTGAAGGATCATAGGAGAATCAGTCAGGAAATGGCAAAGACAGGGCTGCAATTCTGGGGAGCAGATACAATCTTAGCAAAGCTGGTCTAGATGCAAACACATTACAATGGGATAAATAACCCCCAGCCATGTACAGCTCCCCCGCACCAGATCACCAATTCAAGACCATCTGTCTGCAGGTCTGTTTGCTTCCCAGCCTTACCTGCTGACTTTCAGGCCGTTCTTACATGCAGTTCCCGGCCTACACTGATGCCGTTAGAATGCTCAGTATGTACCCGGTAGCAGCCAGCTGCAGCTCCCTGTGTGGTTCTGAAGTGCAGTGGGCATTCATATGAGTCTGAGGGCTGAAGAGATGCTTAGAGCATAAGAGTGATTGCTGCTCCTGCAGAGGACCTGAGTTTGGTTCCCAGAACTCACAATAGGCAACCCACATAACTTCAGACCCAGGGGATGGGGATCAGAACCCTTCTTCCGGCCTCTGTGGACAACTGCAACCACATGCACGTGCTGCCCCTCCATAATTAAATATTAAAAGTAAACCTTGAAAAAATTGGTGGGTTTACTCCTTTTATGACCCAAAGGTGTGGCAAGCCATTTCACACACCTCCTCACTGAGATCCTATAACACATGGGAGGGGTGGCTTCTTAGAAAGGAGATGGAGATGCCTTTA
This sequence comes from Cricetulus griseus, assembly GCF_003668045.3. Lineage (NCBI taxonomy): Eukaryota > Metazoa > Chordata > Mammalia > Rodentia > Cricetidae > Cricetulus > Cricetulus griseus. The sequence goes on along the minus strand of NC_048600.1, from coordinate 40,925,531 downwards.
GGAGAGAGGATGTGACACTGGGTCACTAGAAAGGAAAATGTTGCCTCTGCTCAGTTAGAGCCTTGGGTTGTAACTGGTGCTCAGCATCTTTCACCTTGACATCACACTTCTCAGGCCAGGTGTTCACTCCAACCCCACTCACTCCTGCCCACATGTGAAACCCTACACCTCTCCCAGATTAACATCACTTCTGGGGTGGACAAGGCATTTCTACTGGAGAGAAAACCTCCCAGATTATGGGATCCTAGACACAGTAACCAGAAGGAAGACTGTGGGGACTGCAGCAGGGATTCCAGAGCAATTCAGATCATGCCAGGAGAACTGGGCAGGGAGGAGATGGGTATGGAGAAGGCAGCATCTCCCACTTTTGTCCATCCCTGACTGATGGCAAAGAAGAAAAGATCAAGGTTAGGGTGCAGAACATTATGTACTGTGCTCTCTGGGAAAGTTCCCTAGCCTGAATTTCTATGGCAGTGAGGACATTGTGAGGAAAAGTCCCACATGGTGGGCTCTAAGGACTTGGTAAATAAAGCCCTCAGCACAGTGGCTGACACATGGAATGTGGAAGACCACATTACCCTTTTCATCCCTTGCTTTGTGTTGGTTGGAGTCACACAGCCTGGTTTTGCTGTGAGGTCACCAGTTACTGAGGCAGAGGACATTAGGACAGTGGGTAGATGATCTGAAAGGAGCAGCAGGAGCTAGACACTGTCTAGACAATTGCATCCTGTAAGTGCTTACTATAGAAAATCTCTCTCTCTCTCTCTCTCTCTCTCTCTCTCTCTCTGTGTGTGTGTGTGTGTGTGTGTGTGTGTGTGTGTGTGTGTGCTTGTGCATACATGTACGTGTGTCCATGTATGCCTGTGTGTGCACATAGGGAATCCAGAGGTTAACCTTGGGTATCTTTTGCTATTGCTCTCCACCTTATGTTTTGACACAGTTTCTCATTGAAGCTGTTTTGATAGGATTTCTCACTGAACCTGGACCTCACCATTTCTTCCAGAGAGGCAGCCAGAAGACCTCTAGGATCTGCCTGTTTCTGCCTCCATAGAGCTGGGCATACAGATGCACCCCACTGTACCTGGATTTTATGTTGGTGTTTGGGATCAAATTCAGGTGCTCATGCTTGAACAGGAAGCTCTCTCCCCACCAACCCAGCTCCCCAGCACCTCTGATCCTCCTATTTTAACATAGTGAGATTGTTTATATTCAGCTGTTCTCTGAGTAGCAGCCTTGTTCAGGTTGCTGCAGACTCTGCCTGGTGATCACTTTAGATGTTCATGAGACAGGAATGGACCAGGATACTGAGCCAATCCCCTATTAGTGGACACCTTGCTTACTTCTTATTTACTTTTTCCATCACATATGCACATATTTACATGTGTGTATACATGCTAAAAGATACTGTTTTTGTCCCATAAGGCTTTAGCTGCAATTGATATATATATATATATATATATATATATATATATATATATATGATATATATGGCTTATTATGATATATATGTATATATATCATAATAAGGAGGATTCAAAAGCAAGTTTATTTCTATTTCTAAATTGCCAGATGTTATAGTTTGATATGAAGTGTCACCCATAAAAGGCTCATGTGCTAAGGGCTTGATCTTTAGCTTGACCAAGAGAATGGATGATTGAGAGATAACTGTATTATGAGGATGCAAACTTCACCAATGGATTAATTCACTAAAAATTCCATAGGTGAATAGCCTGTTAGGATGTGGCGCCAAGTGGAGAGATCAGGGTGGATGCTAGCTTCATTCTTTAGTTAACCCATAGATGAGTTGATTGGCAAATGACTTATTAAGAGATGGAATGATCTACAGTGGAGATAGGACATGGGGGGGGGGCATCCCTTTGAAAGGTATATTGTTCCCAGACCTTTTCTCTATTTTTGTCTATTTCCTAGTTGACATGATGTGAGCAACTTTTTAATTATGCTCTTTTCCCATAATGCTCTGTCTCACCACAGGTGGTGCTAGAGGCAATGGACCCCATTGGCCATAGGCTGGATCTCTATCAGTCCAAATACATCTCATCCCTTCTTTCCTCAAGTGTTTTGTCAGAGTGACAAAATGTACCTCATACACTAAGCTAAATTGTCAAACAGAACCTTCTTAGGAGCCTTTTAAAACCTTGCATCCTGGTGGTGAGATGGCTCAGCAGGGAAAACACTTCCATGTAAACCTGCTGGCCTTGGTTCAATTCCAGAACCCACGAAAAGATGGAAGGAGAGAACTAAGTCCACAGAGTTGTCTTTTGACCTCCACACACACCTCCTCCACCACACACATAAACAGCACACTCAACATCAAATAATAAAGAAATAAATACCCTTGCATCCTACTCTCAACAAAGGGGTCCTTAGGACAAAAAAATCAACCCTGTTTGCTACTTTCTTCAGTGATGGTGGGGCACCACTGGAAGGGACTTTGGGAGCATTTGCATCCTCTTCTCTTACAAGCCCAGCCCCCTGTCTTACATGTAATTAAACATCAGGTAATGTTTCCAGACCCCCCCCAGTCTCTTCCTGAATGTGTCTGAGTGACTGATGGGCACATGGCAGCTCAGCCACAGATACCCATCAGCCCAGTGCTGTGACTACTCTAACCTCCCAATAAACCAGTTCCAAGGGCAAGCCAAGGGCAGGGATTTGCAAGGCTTTCCCAATCAGTAAAAGTGTCTTGCTTTTACTCTCTCAGCCTATGACATCCTGAACTCTCACAATCATCTATGAGCTAGATTCAAAGCATGCTTCAGCATCATAAGCTAACTGTTCTTAGGTTGCAGGCTGCCAAGATTCTGAAGTAACTGCAAGTAAATATTTCACTCCTGACAAGTGAGGGTTATCAAGAAAGATGCTGTGCATTTTTCAAGGGGGAATTTTAAGAGATACGTATTCATTGGACTTGCCTGGTGACTACAGACTTTGGCTAGGGGTGGGGTTGGAGGTGAGGAGATAAATCTCATCCATGAACAGGTTCTTTTTGTTTTTTAACACTTTTAAAATCTGGTATGAGTTTTAGTAACACAGTAGTTAGAACCAACCCTGGGTAAAAATGGAAGAAAGAGGATCTGGGGACATGACTTGGTGGATATAAAGCACTTGCCCTACAATCTTCAAGATAGGAATTTGAATTCTCAGGACCCACTTGAATATTGGGTGGGGGAGGCATGGCCAGAGAATCCCTGGAGAAAACTGGCTAGCTGGATTAATGAGCTCTGAGTTCAACTGAAAGCCTGCTTCAAAGAATAAGGTAAAGAGCGTTCAAATAATCTCTCCAGGGAAACTTCTGGCCTCCACATACATGTGTTGGCCTCCATACACATGTTCATGCATACCTACACAGGCACTCACACATATGTAAACATGTATGCAGGCACACAATTTGTGCATACACGTAATGAAAATATAGAGGAGTGGGGTTCGAGGCTTTAAAAAAGTATCCTTTGCATGATCTGAAATGCAGTGGGATTGGTACTCTGGGTGCCCAGGTGGGGAGCTCATAAAAATGACTGCACAAATCTATCCAAGTCAGATCTGGGCACTCTATCTTCATTCTAGGCCTCCTGTTCTCCTCACACCTATTCAGAAAAGCAAGATGGGATTTGGTGTCCATTTCCAAATGAGGGGAAACAGAGAGAGGGGCAACACCTCTCCTGCAGGGCGCTCAGCACTCTGGCTGTGGCTTTTTATAAAGATGAGTATTTTTAACTGCAGAGCAGTCCATAGCACTCTACCAGTTGGACACCGGATCCAGTGCTCCAAAGACCACGAGTAACAGAGTGACACTAAACAAAAGTGATTGGGATTGCATGTGGTCATACCCAGAGGGCACAGGAACTCTCTGGCTCACAGAACCTGCTGCTCACCATGGACCAGGGACTGTACCAAGCACTTTGGATGTATTATTTTGCTTAATCCTCACAACAATCTTGTGAAATGTTATAATTTCCATTTTCCAAGTCTAAAATTATAGGCTTAGCAACACTAAGTACCTTTTGTATGTTTGTCTATTGTTGTATAATAAAGTGCTTCCAAACCCACTAACTATCGATTACATTCAAGATTTTGTAGGCCATGAGACTGGGTTAGGCTTGCTGGGCTCAAGTTCTTATGGAGTATCTTGGTAGCATTCACTTGAAAGATGTGTGTTCCAGGGCATCTGATCTACCTGAGACATCAGAAGGAAAGTTCAGACTTAGTTGAGAATGGTTTCAAATTTCCTAGATATGGCTTCTCCAGGATGGTTGTGTTGTGACCATTAATTAGCCTTACATTCAGAGAGTGCTCCAGGTGACACCTGGAAGACATGGCCAGTCTTCAAGCTAGCAGTATCTCTTCCACTAGAATCTGTTGGTTATGTTCATCTTAGAGTCTGACTGGATACAAGAGTCAGGGACATGGATCTCAGAACTCAGTGCACCATAGAATGAGAGGCTGCTTCAAGTCCCTGCACTGGCCAAGGTAATAGCACAACCAAATTGACACAATTAAGCTGTGAATTTGGCCTTGGCTTCGGAGCCATCCTCAGAGTTCTAGGTGTCCAGGTGGATTCGTCACTTTTCTTGTTGCTGTGACAAAATCTCCTCCAAAGGCAATTTTAGGGAGGAAAACTGTTTGTTTTTTTCTTTTCTTTTTTTTTTCTGCTCACAGTTTGAGGGTACAGTTCCCCAGAAAACAAAAATAGTAGTGGGAGGGGATTAAGATGACTGGTCACACTGTATCACAGTTGGGAAGCAGAGAGAGATGGACACTGCCGCTAAGCTTTTGTTTCCTTTTCATTCGGTTCGGGATTGTGGATGGTGCTGCCTGTGTTTAGTGAACGTTTGCTTTCTTCAGTTTATCCTTTTTAAACGCACCTTCACAGACCTGTTCTAAGGTTCTCTAGAAAATTCTAAATATGTCAGGTTGACAAGTAATGTGCCCACTGCAGGTGGGAGCTGAACCACAGATAAAGTTGTGCCATAAATGGATGCTGGACAAGGTGCCTGCTATGGAAGCTGGATAGGGGCTGCTGCTTAGCTTATTAACAATACTCCCATGGAAAGGCTTCCCAAGGCAAGGCTCACAGAGGACTCTTCAAAGTCACCCAGCTTCTGACTGGCAGGAACTCTGCTTGTCTTTTTACTCAAACTAAGTCTATTTTAAGCTTCACCACTTTTTGATGACAGAGCACCAAGAAGTGATGTTTAAACCAATGACAAACACCCAGAGATTCAACCAGTTCAAGCACAGTTGAGTCAAGTTCATGAAGAAAGCCCATTCTGGTGCCTGGTTCCTTTATTCACAGTGACTTTGCTCTGAGACAGGAAGCCAAACATTTCCTATTATCTCGAAATGAATCAAGAGGATGTCCTACTCTCCTGGTGACAAGGGCTGGTGATGTAACTCAGGGACTCTTGACACCAAGGTCACATTAGCTCAAAGCTGGTCTCCTTAAGTACACTAGGTGCATAGCTCAAACCCAACTCCTCTATGGCTTCTTTTGAACCTTCTAGAAACTTACAGGTCCTTACTGGGAATGAAGGAAAAGAGAATAATATCTCCCAGTTAATCCCACTGGTGAAGCTTGGCCCAGCATGGTGGGGTGGAAAAGACAAGCTTTGCAGTGTTTATGAGGTTTGAGTTCTACCCTGAGCTAGATGGGAGAGGGCTGGAGACTTGGGTCTGAGAGTGACTACAGGCTTCTGAGTCCACCAGAGATATCCTTTCAGAACAAAAAGGCAAAGAAGCCAGGCAAGCAGGAAACCCCCATGCTTGTAGGATCAGGCATATGCTAGTGTTAGACATCTCATAAGCTGCAGATGGCCTGGCAGCCTAGCAGAGATTACCAGCAGACCCCAGGACGTGGTAACTTAACATTTTCATTTGGATGATTATCAACAGAAGAGATCACTTCCATGCTGTCCCAGCAATCATGTCCTCCTGGGCCCTTACCTGGAAGGTCTGCTAAAGTGACATGCTGACTTCACAGGCAAAGGGTTACCTGTTCAGCACAGTGGTGACATTTACTGATGGAGAGAGAGATCTGAAGCCCCAGCAGGTCAGGGCTTAAGAAGGGATGTGATAATTCTGTCTTCGTGTCTGGCAGGCCACATGCAGTAGCATTTGCCGGGTCATAAGGACCCAGAAGTAAATGCTGGAGCATGGGAGGGGGAGACATAACAGAGCCTCCATATCCATCAACAAGATGGGGATGGGATAATGTCCTATTGAGGAAGGGGAGATGGATGCATGGGTCTGGATTCTGGTTTGGAGAATTGCCAAGCTGTGCAGAGAGCAGCATCTCCCATTGTGGAGAGCTGGGGCTCAGCTCACAGTTCCTCCACTTGCCAGAGAAGTAATTAAGCCTCTTTGATCTTATCTGGACTATTTACAGTGAGCTCCATCCAGTGTGTGAACACATTCTTCCCTGCACTTAAATCCTTTCAAGTTTCTGTCCTATGGGACTAAGAGACCTGTGTACCACAAGTGCACAGGCTACAGACAGGTGCCATAGGCTATCAACATAGAGGGTCCAGGTGACAGAGAGACTAGATAGGGCCCCAGGCAGTGTTTAGAAACATGTGGAGTAAGACAGGGTGACTGGCTGAACCTTGGCTTCCTCAATAGCAGTGGATTCAACCCTGGTGTCTATGGATCTTTGGAGCCAAAATGTCTGTCTGTCCTGAAGTCTCTTTTAAAGCCAGAGCCAGGTTCCATTCCAGCCTCTGACACTTCTGGTATCATGTGAGGTAAAGGCTTCAGGTCCCCAGTCTTGGTTTCCCTGTCTGTGGATGGGACATGGCAGTGCGTTTTGGAGGTGAGAGTTGAAATGGAATCATGAACAACAAGTTCTTAGCACAAAGGAAGAGAGGTGCCTTCATGTTGGGATTTCAAAGGAGAGTCGGAAACTGGAGGGGAGCAAGGGAAATGATTAAAGGGATAAAGAAACGTGGGAACAAAGCATTCCCTCATACCCTGCTGGGAGTTTCCCATGTCCCTTTTGTGCCCTGTGCTGGTCTGCAGAATGGCCCGCCAGCAGCAGGCCTCTAATCAGATCAGCCCCCCACTGCACATTCTCTGATGGCTGCTGCCTTGGACAAGATCAAAGTCAAGTGCTGCAGCCTTCCATCCTTTAAAGAGCTCTCATCCTTCGGGTCTCTGTGGGCCATTCTAGTGTGTCCAGTATGCACTCAGCCATCACAGGGTACAGACAGGCCATAGGTCCATGGGTGTGCTTTTCTGAGTAAGCCCTGAGCTATGATCATTGAAAATGAATACCCAGGTCTATCACATTTTGCCATTTGTTTCTCAATATGTTTATCCAAAGTGTAATCATAAGTCATAAATAAAGTCTGGCTTCTTTCCATTTGGCCACAAGCCCCACTGCTCTGTATTGCTTTACTGTTGTGTTATTATGTGCGCAGGTGCCCATGCATGTGGAGGCCAGAGGACAATCTCAGCTCATGTTCTTCTGATGTCGTTCACCTTGCTTGTTAAGATAGAGTCTTTAATTTCTCTAGAATTCTCCAAGTAGGCTGGACAAGATGGTCAGGAAGTCCCAGGAAGCCATCTGTCTCCACTTCTCCTGTCTGGAGATTGTTAGTATGTGACAGCACACCTAACATTTTTATGTGGGTTCCAGGGCCTCATAGCTGCAAGCAATCCTTCCATTGGCTGAGCCGTCTCCCTAACTTTGTGCCTTACAGTGTGCGGCTATATAGGATCAGGTGAGAGAGTCATCTTCATTCATCTCCTCCGAGATTAAAAAAAGAAACCCAAAGAAACCTCATGGTTTCTAAAAGGCCTTTTGCTAATAGCATTAGGCTGTATTTTCTTTTTTGCTTTTAATTTGTGTTTCACTTTATAAACAAAGACATTCTCTGTTGGAAAGTTTCAAACAACTGGGAGAAAGGAAAATTCCCAGTCACTTTACAGAAAGCACCGATTCCCAGTAATGTCCTTCAGAGATGAACCTTTTGTCAGCTTGGTGTGTATCCTACAGACTCCTTTCAGACAGCAATCTGTGCTTGTATGGGGAAGTATAAATAATGTATATAGACATTAGCTATATTAATATTTGTTCCTGTCTTATTCTTGCATTGTGTAGTGCACCTTTCTTTCCGTGTGTGTGTGTGTGTGTGTGTGTGTGTGTGTGTGTGTGTGTGTGTATGTTGCACAAGTGTGTCCATGTAGGTGTGTGCAGGTGCACTTGTGGAGACATTGCCTCATATTTTAACATACAGATGTATCACTGTTTATTGGGCTTGCAAGCATGTCTACCCTTTTGCAATTTGACTTTATCCTCTAACAAAGTTTACACTTGAGAACCAGGCAATAGCCTTGTGAAAAGAATAGACTTTAGACCAAGATAAGACTTTAGAATGTTGAAGTTTACAGTGTGTCAAGTCATATTCACAGCTGTCCTGGGCCACATGCTCCCCATGGTGGCAGGTTGGAAGCACACTGGATCATAAACTTGATGTTCAACAGCCACTTCTAGGGTACTTAGGCTTTATTTGTCTGGAGCCACATGCTGCCCGTTAAAAGCTGCTGTAAAAGGCTTTAGTTGGGGTAAGAAATCTCTAGTTCCACATAAGCTTGGCTGCTTTGATCATCTTGTCCCCTTACAGGTATCTGAGTGTGTAACCTATATCTTAGCCTCTATAGTGTTTTGATCATGCTAGTTATCATGCTAGCCTTTGTTACAGGAGCTGTGTGCATGCTTCTTCATATTAGTGTATGTTTTCTGTAATTGTGAAGAGTGGGGTTGCCTATTTGAGGGGTGTGATCCAAGGACTTTGCAACAGGAAATGCACATAGGAAACACACTCAGATAATGAAGTACAGAAAACTAGAGGGGTCGGCTGAGGACTGCACTGCCCATGCTTGTGAGGGGTCGGCTGAGGACTGTGCTGCCCTTATTTGTGTGTGGAAAGAGGATCTGAGGCTGCCTGAAATCTGCAGCTGTTGAATGTCAGATTTATCTCTCATTACTCCTCTTGGGGGACCACAGAGAAAAATGTACACACACACACACACACACACACACACACACACACACACACACACACACACACACGACTATGCAGCTGAGGGATCTCTTTGTCCTTAAGGGATGTGGCCATGGTTACAGCATCCCACACTCTTCCAGAGCTGTGTAGAGATGGAGGTATGACATAACTCTGGCCTGTGATCACCATTACTCTTTATGGTGCTTTCCCCAGATCACAGCCTATCCAGTGTTTGGCTATGGCTCACAGACTCTGTTGGGTGAGATCAGCCTAGAGGCTAGACTCTGGTTTGGGAAGCTAATGAGACAGGGGCTGTGTCTTCTTCCCTCCCCAGCTGAGGTAGATGGCTCTGGGGAGGGCTGATGCCTTCTTGGTGAGTGTGGGTGAGACAGTGCTACAGCAGGCTGAGATAGAGTAAGCTGCAGTGGGGACTGGTCCACTAAGTCAGAGACCATATCTTCCTAAGTCCTTTTGCTGGATTCACAGCTGTGAGCTGGTTCCAGTCAATGTCCAAGGCAACTGCTATGGAAACACACACACAAGTAGCTTTCACAGCAGCAGGGGAGGCTTGTGGGTCTGTAGGCTGCAAGTTCAAGGTTAGTGATCTTACAAGAGCTGTTGGGGTTACCGGTGACTGACTGCCTTTTCACTGTGTCCCTGTATGACTTTTCTCTGTCTGTTTCTCTGTCTCTCTGTCTCTGTCTCTGTCTCTGTCTCTCTGTCTCTGTCTCTGTCTCTGTCTCTCTCTCTCTCTCTCTCTCTCTCTCTCTCTCTCTCTCTCTCTCTCTCTGTGTGTGTGTGTGTAGACAGAAAGCAAAGACTCTGGTGTGTTATTATATGGGCACCAATGCCACCAGAGACTTTACCCTTACAATATCATCTCAGTGGACAATGTGGTAATTTCCTAAGGTCTCATTTCCATTCATGTTCACACAAGGTTTAGGACATCAATGTGTGATTTTGGAGAATTTAATGCAGTTATAATTCCTTGTATACTCAACTCCTTAGCACTTTTCATTTTAGGCATTGTGTTGAAGATTAAATTCGGGCCTCACCTGTACCAATCGTGTGCTCTACCATTGAGATATATCCCACTCTTTATATTTTATTCTGAGGGTTGGTCTTACAAAGTTGCCAGACTTCCCTTGAACTCCCTTTGTAGCCCATGAAGGCCATACCCTTCTGATTCTCCCACCTCAGATTTCTGATAAGTTGGGATAATAGACACACAGCACTGGAGCAGCTGGTAGTCTGATTTCCTGATAGAAAAATGACATTGAAGTTGTCCAAATCAGTCTCAAATCTCCAGGAAAATTGCAGGCAGAAAGTTTGTACAAGTGATTTGGAAAAGTCAAATCCCTGGGGATGGCAAAGTGGTTCTGTCAGTAAACTGCTTGCTCTGAGAGCATGAAGACCTGCATTTGATGTCTAAAACTCATCTTTAAAAAGCTGTGTATGGTGGCATGTGCTTATAAATCAAGCTCTGAGGAGGGAGCGACACATGGATCCCTGGGCCTTTTTGTCTATCTGATCCAGTTTGGTTGACAAGTCTCAGGTCCCAGTGAGAGACCCTGTCTCCAAAACTGAGATGAGTGGTGTCTGAGGAACAACATCCAAGAAAGTGTGGTTTTTACTTACATACACATATATTCACATATGTGCTCACACATGCATGACACACACATACATACTCATACAAACCCAACAACATAAATATTGACCTGGAGAAGTGGCTCAGTGGTTAGGAGCACTTGCTGCTCTTCCAGAAGACCCAGGTTCAATTCCCAGCACCCACATGGCAGCTCACACCTGCCTGTAACTCCAGCTCCAGGGGATCCAATGTCCGATTCTGACATCCACAGGCACCTGCACATATGCACACATACACACACATGTGCACACACATGCACACACACATGCACGCACATGCCCACACATGCATGCACACACACACACACACACACACACACACACACACACACACACACACTCACAATGAATCATAAGAAATCCTACTAGGCCCTGGAAAGACAATACTTTCACTAAGGCTAATGTGAGCTCAGTGGCCAGTGTCTCTATCTGAACTTCCTGTGTATTGTTGGCTTCTGGGTATGTGCTTGAGATGCCTTTATCTTGGGGAAAGTTAAGTTACCTAAGTTCTCTAAGCCCTGGTTTTCTCATCTATGAAGAGGGGATAATAAAAGTTGTTCTGGGGGTTTAATGAGAAAAATATGAAGAATTTGGCACACAGCCTGCCAGGACTCTTTATTTCACAATACTTGAAACATTTTACTAAAATGGAGGCTGCAGTTGTTGCTGGTACTGTAACTCTCATAGGGCTGGCTCAGAACTTAAGAAACAAAATGCCCTCAAAAATGTCATTAATGAAAAAGAAATCCCATCAGTGCCTTTGGCTCCTTGGTGTTCATTTAATCCTCACCGTGTGGCTTTGCAGATGGCCTTCCCCCTTTTGCTTCCTGGCAAGCTTGGTATAATGTGTTGAAAATACTAATTGTCCTCATCACCTTTCCACAGGACTTCAAAAATGAATCTGTTGTTCTGTGCTTGGTGGAAGTGTGTGTGTGTGTGTGTGTGTGTGTGTGTGTGTGTGTGTGTGTGTGTGTGTATCTGTATGTGTGTTTGTGTGTGCCTGTGTAAATGTCTGTGTCTCTGTGAGTATATTTATATGCCTTTGTGTCTCTCTAAGTAAGTGTGTATATGTGTGTGCAACTCTAGGTCTGGGTATGTGTTTGTGCCAATGTGCATGTGTGTGTGTGAGTGTGTGTCTGCATATACTTTTGTGGGTTGTTCCCTAGTCCCCTCTGGCTATAACAAATTATTGATGCCAGTTCCTTTAGAAAGACAATTAATGCAATTACCTTCTTGTTGAATCGATACTAATGTCTTTTTTCTTTCATGTGCAGGTTTTGGCGAGTCCTGTTGCTGGCCAAGCTGAGGTAGGAAACATGGCTTTGCTGTCTTTGGGGGACATTTTTAAGTGGGTTCCTTCTTTGCAGTGAACTGACCTTCTTGACTATGCTTCTTGCCCCTGATACTTAGTGTTTAGGTTTGCTGTCTGTGGCATGTTTTCTATGGTGCTGGGTTGGGCTAACACTCTGCTTATACAGCATGTTCTGAGCAGCTTAGAATGGTGGTGGTGATATCAAAACTGGTCTTCTGCTTGTCTTGGAAAGTCCTTCCTTTTCTTCCCCATTCAGCCTCCAGGGCCTGATGGAATTTTGGCAGATGCTGAGAGCTTAGGAGAAGAATATGCTAGCAGACGTTGGTCATGGGTCTCCAGAAAAGTGTCCACTGGCTGGAAATTTCCCATAGTGTCATGGTTATCCCAAGAGGGCATCCATAGAGCCTCTATTCTTTTATTCTCAAGTCACAGCCTGAAGAGGGTGAAATCTGGTGACCTGGATCTTGGGGGCCCATCTGTTCATCATTTTTACCACCCCAAGGAAAAGTGTGTCTCCTCTGCTTTGCCCCATAGTTGTTATGGAAGGAAGCTCATAGAGACGGATCTGGCAGAGGGGCCACTTAGGAGTGGATCTGCCAATGTCTCCACTGATGTGTAGGACGGTTCTCTGTTGTTTCACAGGGTGTGTGGTACATGAGTCATGAAGGTTGGGACTGAACATGAGTAAGGCACAGAGATCAACAGGAAAGGTCAGGAGCTGCAGAGACGGTATGGAGGCCAGAAGCCCCAGTCTTACCTGGTTCCTAAGAACTCACACCTATTTCCCAATAACCCTGCAACAATCACTTGAACAAGTTATGTTTATAAACATTACTTCCTCATTTTCAGAATAAAATATACAATGCACACCTCACAGAAACTCAAACAATATGTGTTGTAGAGGTCAGAGGAGATTCTGTGGGAGTCACTTCTCTCCTCCCACCATGTATGTAGGCCTAGGGATAGAATGCAGATTGTTAAGCAAGTGCCTTTACCATCCAAGCCATCTTGCTCACACCTCCACCCATGAGGGTTCTGAGAACACGAAGAGGATAGTGGCGGAGGATGGTGGTGGTCACTACCCAGGTAGTTTATAGGGAGCACAACACAGAGTTCATTGTTAAGCATCTGCCATATCTTCAGCTTTACAGGAATGCTTTCATTGTTGTGCCATAAAATACTTAGAAAAATCCTGGGCTATAGCCACTGTCCCAGTGTCCATTTTACAGACAGGTAACCTGAAGCTAAGGACACTCAGACTTTCCAAGACTCATTCAATGAATAAACAAAACCGAGTCATGTTTGTCAGGGTGCAGTGTTGAACTCTGATTGCCACCATGTGTCAACCACTCAGATCTTGCTACTCATTAAGGGTCAGTTCTAAATACCAGACCACAAGATTGCTTCCTGTGATCAGAACCATGGACAGCTGCCTGCTTCTTAGGCTTTTTTTTTATTTTTTATTTTTTATTTTTTTTTATTTTTTTTTAAAGCTCATTCCCCTCCCCAAGGCATTCTCTCAGGATTTTGCCACACCGGACAACTTAAAATATCCAGCCAATAGAAAACAAACAAACAAACAATATTAAAACTTGTGTGTTTCCTGTTCCTCCCTTTCTATTTTCTAGCAGCCTTCTGTGTCAAGACATTTATCACATTTATCACGATAGCCTTGATTAAAAAGTATTGGTTGGGAAGGCAGAAGTACTTTGTGTTCTGATTGAAATGATGTTTGAGGGCTCATTCGACAATCCTCCTTCTTCAGGCAGAGCTACGGGAAATGCATGCTGCTGTCCACCAGCAGACACAGGCAGGAACGTTTTTGGAGGTTTTATTCTCATAGCTCCATACTGGAATGACTCATGCCCATTAGCCAGTTCACAAGCAAATCAAGGTGCAGGATGCAATGGGATGTGAGGCCACAATCCAGATCCAGACATGGATATGGCCTTAGGAACCACAGAGATGGACTTCGGAGTGAGGAACCTCCTGGGTTGATTGGAGGAATGTGCCCTGTAATCTTTTATTTGCATACAGGAGAAAACAGGCGTCTCAAGTGATAAACTGAGGGGGTCTCTGGGAGGGGTCTTTCTGGGTGGCAGCAATGCTTTACAGCTTCTTTGGGGTTTGGTCACATGGCTCAATTCCATGGGCAAAATGGGTGAGTTTTGTGTTTAAGGTGGGTGTGCTTTGGGTATGTAATTTGCAAAACTGGAGGAAATGAGTCTATTGGGGAAAATAGAAAGAAGGTCAGGAGGACTGGGAAGAGGAGGAGAAAGCAGAAGGAAGGCAGAATGGAGGGGGTAGGAAGGAGAGTGAGGAAAAAGAGGAGGGAGGGGAGGAGAGAAAAGGGGTGTGAAGGAAGGTTGTAATAGTCTTTCATGGCTGTAGACAAAATACTAGAAATGAGGGAAGAGAGATTTGCTTTGGCTTACAGTTTCAGAGCATTCATTCTGAGGCCATTTGTTCTCGTGTTTTGGGCAGGACACCATATGCAGGAAGGTGTGGTAGTAAAACAGCTGCTCATGCTGTGGCCTACAGGAAGTAGAGGCTGGCATCAGAAAAGAGGAGAGGGATGGAGAGAATTAAGGGTGTGAGTACCCTGAACACAGGTGAAGCCTCAGAGCAAACACAGTTCATTCACTCATCTGCTGATTCGTTCATTTATCTGCTGAATTTCCCTCCCCCAGGTAGAGCACATATTTTAAACAGTCTCCTGTTTTCCTAACTGTTGTCTTGAAGTCTAAGTTGTCATTGTTGCAGCCAAAACCTATTTATTTTTCATGACTGTAGGGAGGTAACCTTTTATTAATTGAATTTCTAATGGCAATTCATCAAAGCAGGTGGTCACTATTATTTAATGTGAGATCTAAATTCATGAACAAACAGCATGTTCTTGTGTTCTTGTAGACGAGTAACAATGGGTTAGGTAATGGTATTGGCAAGGCCCTTTTCTGTTTCCAATCACCTTTTTGCTTTTATTTATTTTTTTATTTTTTGCCTAAATACAGACAAACAGTTGTAATTTAAGTAGAACAGACTCTACCTGTGGCAGAGACGTGGGTTAAAGGGAAACAAAAAGAATTACAAGCCTGCAGAATGAGTGTGTGAATGGCTTCGCCAGCTCTCTTTTCTCTTTGCAGATTGACAGCGAATATGTGAATAACGTTTGCTAAATCCGGACTCAGGAAACATGACAGCAAGCTGTCTGTGCCAATAACTCCTCACGGCATATGCCACCCCTCCCTCACCACACACAGTTTTAATAAGACACCACACAGGCTATGGAGAGACATTAAAACCCTGCCGATGGAAAAGCTTTAACTTCCAACCAAATTCTGTGCCTTGCAACGTTGACGACAGCTGAAGAATTTATCTTAAATTCCCTCTGCTAGCTGCAGAGCACATGGCCTCTTTGTCCCCAAGCAGCCTGTAAGAACCAAACTAAGATGTCACATACATAATATAACAGATAAATGGCCCAATTTCCACACGCACATGACGGATGGAGTGCAGGCTCAGCACATACATATTTGCACGTTAATTGGCCCTGCGTGGATCTGTTTTGAACCTAAGTTGCAACTGCATGGCTCCCAGGTTCCTTCCCCTCGGGAATCATTAAGCCTGCTTTATCACACAAATGCATACACATTTCCCCCTATTTATCGTCACGCAGCTTGCCCTGCTGAGAGAGAAACCAGGTTACCTGGGCTCAGCCATTTCATTGCAAGTGTTTCTGTTGGCCTCTCTCAAACACAGACTGCATGGAAACACAAAGATCTGAGACCCAGCCCACGTTGGCTCTGCTGACAGCCAGACAAAGGACTCTGCTGGCCAGGATGTTTGGGAAAAAAGAAAAATTATTTCCATTCAGTTAACAGTTGTTTTTTATTTTGCTTCGCCTTAGTGATCGCCTGTTGATAG
Organism: Cricetulus griseus; assembly: GCF_003668045.3. Taxonomy (NCBI): domain Eukaryota; kingdom Metazoa; phylum Chordata; class Mammalia; order Rodentia; family Cricetidae; genus Cricetulus; species Cricetulus griseus. Next base: position 40,909,625 of record NC_048600.1, on the reverse strand, counting down.
TTTAATGGTACTATAGACCCAGTGGAGGGCCTCCATTTTGATAAATGGGACAGCTTCTGTTTGAGGGCAGAGCAGTCGAACTGGATTGATTGATATTACTGTTTTGTTAGCCCAAATAATTGCAGTGGCAAACGACACAGGTGGTGATCACAGTGGCTCTGGGAGAAGTAGGTAGAATGTCCCTCCTACCGATTTTCTTCTCTTCCTTTCAAAAGGAAACTCTGTTCCAAGCCAAGGACTCGTTTATTTTTCCTGTCTCAAGTCTGTGCCTTAAGGAAGCTAATCAGGAGCTGTGAGCCAATTAGAAGCAGTCTGGTCTGCTTGGGAGAGGCCACTACATTCGAGAAGGGGCTGAGCTGCCTTTGCTGTGAGCAGACCAGCTCTGGCCATTAGATTCATTGGAGTGCCCAGCACTTGTCACAAAGAACACATGAGCTGTTGCATTAGGTGGGGTGGGGATGGAGTCTGTGTCTCATAGAGGCATTCCTAGTTCACAGCTAACTCCTTATGGAGTAGAAGTCAATTGCTCAGCTAGTCTTCTATCTGAAAAGTGTGGTGGTGATTCTCACACAGAATGGTGCAATAGCCTTTCCTCACTAAGAAAAAGCAGCAGACATCATTAAGGGAGAAAGGATGTGTGTCAGCTTGTGGTTCCAGAGGGTGCAGTCCATGGTTCCTGGTTCTGTTGATCCTGGTCCACCAGGAGGACAAGCACCGTGGTGGAGAAAGCATATGGCAGATAAGGGGTGGAAAGTGATGGAGACAGACAGAGGAAGTCTCTGGGGGAGAATAGTGTCTCCAAGGATGCACCTACAGTGGCCAACATTTTCCAGCTAGGCTCTACCTCCTATAGTTTTCAGAAACACCGAAAATGACATCACCACCTGGGGACCAAATCTTTAGAAAATTATCCTTTTGAGAGAATGCTTAGTATCTGGTGTGAACTGTAAAGAGGGCAACCAGTTTGTGATGACTATGAGAGCCTGGCACCAAGCATAAGGGTTCCCCCCCCTCTGTGTGTGTGTGTGTGTGTGTGGGGTCGTGGCAAGAGCTGTTACTCCCCAGAAATGATAACCCGCCGTCGTGGAGACTATGTGCCGGTGAACCTCAAGGATCTTTTGATGTCTGCCTCCCAAGTGCTTGAATATTGAATGTGCACCACACACCCAACTTTTAAAATGATGGATTCTGGTGCTCGAATTCAGGTTCCTGTGTTGGAAAGGTGTACCCTCCACAAACTGAGGCCCTGTTAATACTTAATAATTCTATCTACAAACCTTTTCCTCTATATTTTGTCCAAAGAACAATAGCAAGATCCCCAATGAGTAATCATTTAAGAGCCATGTAATGGGAACACAATTTTATAATCTCTTAGCATCACCAAGCAGGAATGTCCTTTCATGGTTTATTTCTCATTGGATTTTATGACCTCTTCTGTCATTCAGGGACAAGGTCCACTTGAAGATCAATGCCACTTCACAGTAGTGTTCTTGGTGCCCTCTTAGTTTGCCAAATCATATGTTGATCATATCCCATGATCTTAAAACTAGTGCAAATGTACATTTCAAGAGCTCTGAAAGGTCCAGATTTCTCATTTGGACATATGACTAGTGCTTTTTATGGTGGACTTCATGGGACAGCCCACTATATTCCAGGCAGAGCACTACAATGCATGCACAATATCCAACACGCAGTCACATTCTCAGAGAATGGTACCCTATGTGAAGAATTGGTAAGAAGGGTTATGGTGTCAGACAGTTCATAAGGAGCAAGATTCTCACAAGAACATAGCACTTTCCATATAACTTTGGATCTGAGTTCAAATGCAAGTCTAGACAGATGCATTATGTTTACAGAGGATCCTCAGGCTATCATCAAACAAAGAAAATTTGAGAGCACTAGAAAAGGCACAGGAGAGAAAGGGCTCCATGTGTGGGGGGAATTGCTTTCCACACTTTTAAGAAGTGGGAAAGGTAAATGTTTGGAATGAACATTAAAAAAAGGCAGACCCAAATATCCTCCTGGAAGCCATGGAACAAGAGGGTTAGAAGAATGAAGTGCCTATATTGGGTAACTTAGTGGAGGTTAGGGAAATGAGGATCAGGGTGGTAGTTCTATGTTCAGTCAATGCATAATCTCAAGTATTCCAGGGAAGCCTTTCCATTGTAGGTGGAAGCAGAAGCCAGGTGGGTATGGCTTCAGAAGCAAACAGGAAGATACATAAGCCACTTGACAGATCAGCCGTTCAAGAACATGTACTTGAGCCAGGAGAATGATGGGTCCTTGGCTTGGAGGCAAGGTAAGATTCTGGGAGCAACTTTTAAGTGGTATTCTGTTGGAGGAGGGGCCAAAGAAGATGTGTGGGTAGATTGAGAGAATCCACAAGTACACTGGGAACAGGGGAGACCAAAACACTCTCAGGGGCACTGTATCTTGCTTTTTATTGTATCTCCTCAGTATGGATCCTTCCATTGAGTGGAGGACAATTATCCTGGAGATAATATCCTGGAGACAATGCCCTCCTTAACATGGAGAGATGAAATGATGGAGCGTTTAAGTGGATAAGAGAGAGAGAGAGAGAGAGAGAGAGAGAGAGAGAGAGAGAGAGAGAGAGAGAATGAAAACCTGGCACTCTTTTTTCCTCAGTAAAGAGCAGAAGGAAGTGTGTGCCCAAGGAAAAAAGGAGATTGGAGACAGAATAGAGAGTTAGTGATGAGAATTAAGCAAAAAACAGAAAGAGTGCCTGAAGGGCCTCTGGGACAGGCTGACCAACCAGTGAGACCTAGAGTGAAGAGAGAGGTGTAGGAAGAGCCTTCCCTTCCAGCAGCAGCAGCATTGATTGGCATGGCTTTAAGTCACTGTCTGTGTATGGATCCCAGACACTGAGTTATGTGACCATTCTCAAAGTGAGTATGGATGTCTACATGGCACACATGAGGAAACTCAAGGATGCTGCTGTTCTTGTTGCTTTTCTAACTGATGACAAACAGTTAGAAAAGACAAGAAACGGCTTATAGGAGAAGAGGTTTTTTGGCTCATAGTTTGAGAGGCTACATTTCAACATGATGAAGAAGATATGATGGATGAGCATGTACCTTGGGGCCAAGAATAGTGACTAGGATTCCTCTCATCTCCATGGACCAACAAGAAGAGACAGATTAGAGTCAAAGGCCTCCACCACACTGAGCTCATCTTCTAGAGTTCACAGCCTACCCAACAGCAACACCACTGGCAACTAAGGGTTCAGCATTGGTGTTTGTGGGTGCCATTTCACATTTAAGCCATAATAGGCCTCCAAAAAAATAGAGCCTAGTAGGTAATGAAACTTGATGACTTTCGTCCTTCCCTTGTGAGAGTAAAGACCAAACCTTACAACTCTTTGTGACAGCGGAAGACATTCACCTGCTGCATACACAGCCCTGCAATACACCACTCATTGTGACATTTGTTGGTGTGTTTATAACTCCTTCTGAGTGCTTCAAGAAACAAAAGTGTCAATGAGGACAAACTCAGAGACTAAACCATTAGGAAGCATTAGGCCTTGAGTCCCCAGAAGTCCCTTAGTCCATGAACTTTCTTTAAAAGGATGCTGGGAAACAGACAGTGAAAGTTGTGGGATTTATCTTCATATTTGTAGATGAAAATGGACTCTCAGTGCTGTAGAGTCAGCAGTTAAAAGTGCTGGCTGCCCTTCCAGAGGACCTGAGTTAAACTCCCAGCACACACATCAAGAGGCTCATAACCACCTATAATTCTAGATCCAGGGGACCCAACACCCTCTTTTAGCCTCTGTGAGTCCCTTCACTTAAGTGTAATACACATACAAAGACATGTACACATAAAAATAAATAAGAGAACCAAAACAAAAAGTGGGCTGTTACTGGCAGGTCTTGAGGACATGCCATTGGCATAATTGCACTGGGACATTGTGGTCTGAATGTGAAGTGTCCCCACAGGCTCAAGTGTTTGAACATTTGGCCCTCAGCTGGTGGCACTGTTTATGGAACCTTCAGTAGGTGGAGCATTGATGGAGGAAATAGATCACTGGGGTAGGCCTTGAGGTTTTCTAGGCCTACCCCATCTGCTATCTGCTGTCTGCCACCTGAATTCACATGCAATGTGTCCAGCTTCCTCACACCCCTTCCTCATACTGTCCCATCATAGTGGTTGTATCCCCTCAAGCTATAAGCCAAACTAGAACCTTCCACTGTCAAGTGCTTCTTGTCATGTATTTAGTCACCAACATGAAAACTAACACAGGAAGAGCGGTGTGGAAGAAGAAGAAGAAGAAGAAGAGAAGAAGAAGAAGAAGAAGAAGAAGAAGAAGGAGGAGGAGGAGGAGGAGGAGGAGGAGGAGGAGGAGGAGGAGGAGGGGAAGGAGAAGAAGAAGAAGGAGAAGAAGAAGAAGAAGGAGAAGAAGAAGAAGGAGAAGAAGAAGAGCAATAGCCACAGCTGACTTTTACTAGCATGTGAGCATACGTCAGATACTGCACAAGTCCTTCTGTATACTTCATCTTATTTCATTTTATCCTTCCAGGAATCCTCTGAAGCAAGGATTGCCATCTTCCCTATTTTACAGACGAACAAACCATAGCTCAGCACAGTTCATTCAGAGTGCTAATAGGAGCGATGTCAGGGTCATGTCAATGACTGTCAGGCACCAGCAGGGTGCCCGGAAAGCAAGGTCAGGAGTCACCCAATTGCTTCAGGAGCCAAGGCTCCTTCTTGGGACACTGACAGAAAGCCTAGTCGCTCCTCTTCCAAACTCTCTCTTCTGAGGTCAGCCATTCTAAAGCCCAGTCATCCTGGCTGACTCTGTGATAAGACTTCCCGAGTGTGCTATGATCACAAAACCCACTCCTGTTCCATCAATTATGTCCTATGGTTTTGACACCATTTATTTCCTTAGCATTATTCATTCCAACTTCCTGACTGTTTATGATCAAAACATGTGCTCCTGGGCATATATCACTGCAGCTCACAGAGTCTATACACCAAATGAGGCCCAGCAGTGGAAGCTCTGGCCTGTCATCCTTCATAACAGTGCATAATTCCAAGGATTCAGCATGCTTTATCAATGGCAAAGGGAGATGTGGGCCCACTCACATAGCATGGCTTTCATGGGGAAGAAGCAAGAAGGCTGGGGAAGTGATGGTTGATGGAGGGTTCTGGAATGTTTGAAATTGTCTAAGAGGTGGGGAGGTAAATGTCCTTACTCTGAAAACCTACTTGTAAAAACAGATTTGCAAGTGAGAATGAAGAAAATCCATTTAGGGATTTGGAACACCTAGAATAGAGATCCTAGCCCTAGCCAGGGGCAAGTAAGAAGGGCTGTAAGTGGAATCCAGGTGGAATGGGGTTTCTCAGAGTGGCAGAATACATCATATATTTGCTAATGGATGAACCTCTTGGGGGGACAGTGGTTCAACAAACTTAAAGGGTATGTTGTTGCTGTTCCTTAAGACACTAGTGACAATGTGAATCAGATACATTTTTTCTGGCTCTTGAGAAGCCCATGATATAGGAGACTCACAGAGGGACAAACAGGTGCTTTCAGGTAAGATGCAACAGAGGTGGACACATGGATGTGAAAGGCTGATCACCCAGAAGTCATTTAAGTTCCTTAGGAAGCCTGGAGAGGCTTTGGATTCCATGGGCCTTCCTTTCCTCCACTCATCCATGTGACATGTTCAAAAACAACAACAACAAAAGTTCTTGAGCCACATAAAATACTCTGTGGCATACTTTCACAGCTAGAAGTATCCTTCATATTGTTGGTTCTGCTTATTTATAGAAACATGGTCTATGTACCACAGGAGTGTCTTGAACTCTTTATATAGCCTAGGAAACCCTAATGGTCTTCCTGCCTCAGCCTTCCCAGTGCTGGCATCTCAGGCATGTGCTATCGTGCCTGCCTTTGAAGACATTTTTTATAAGGAACAGAGAGATTTCTTTGGATAGATGTGTATGTGGGTGGATGGTGGAGCAGCAGAGAGATGAAGGTCTAAATGGGCTTGGGGGTGAAGGACATTGAAGGTTAGTCTTCTTGATGTTGGCATCTTCTCAATGGTGGCAGCAATGGTGACAACAGACAACATCTTTCAACTGTCCAGACTTCCATGCTAAGCATTTTATATGGATTACCTCTTTTATTTTTTCCAACAGACTTGGGAGAGTATTGCTATAACCTTCATTTAATGGATGATAAAGCTGAGGCTCAGAAGAGTTTATGGATCTATCCAAGGCCATACGGCTGTGGGCAAAGTTAGTATTTGATTCCACGCACTTTGCTTCCTGAACAAGCTAAGATAGGAGGAGTGGGCTTGCAAGGCCCTGTGGGTGGTAGTCTGCATTGCTCAGCACAAACCCCTCATGATGAACGATGCTAACATGCTTGGGGGAAACTGGAGACTGTGGCTGATGCTCTGCAGTAATGTTCCTTGACTTGAGGCTGACATTCCTCTTCTCTCACCAGAATGACAATTAGGGGTGAGGGGAAGAAAGAGTTATTGCTATACTGGCTTCCTCTATTGAGCTATGAATAAATGATGATGGCTGTGAAATAGTGTGATGTTTGGATCATTTCTGGTAAATTAAAAAAAAACTAGAAATTGAATAAAGTGGTAATCCATGCAGACATTTAAATAAGAGGACTGAAACAGAATTTGAAAACTCTTTTAGTTCCTCCTGGGCTCGTCATTCTAATGTAATTAGTTTGCAAAAAATATTAATTAATACTCAAATATCTGACATGTTTTACATGTTGATTTGAAACATGTTAATTACATCTTATACTTTGTCCCTGGGTCGTTTACAGCAGTTGCCCACGTTGGAATTCTTAGAGATGGGCAGCCAGCAGTGGGTAAAGAGTGAGCTGCTTATGTATGGAGTCTGCATTTGGATCCTGGCACCCACATAAAAGCAAGATGTGGCAGGGCAAGTGCATAATCCCAGTGTTGTGGGGAGCAGATAGGAGGATCCTGGATGATGTGCAGCCAGATGGTCTGACAGAAATGGTGAGGATCAGTTAGAGCCCCGACTCAAAAGGAGTTAGGGAAGCAATTGAGGAAGACATTCAGTGTTAACCACTGGCCTCCACATGTGCCAGTATGAACAAGTGCACCCCAATATATACGCTATTGTGAATACCACTCAGAAACTGGTTCATGTCAATAGGAAGTCTTTATTAGCCAGCTGGCTGCTACATTGGTTGTTCTGGATCTGAGTGCAGTCCCAAGCCTCTCTCAGGGTGAACTTTTAAGCACGAACACCACATCTTAGTTTGGCACACCTCAGTTAGCAAGAACAGTTAACCAGAGCAGAGCTACAGAAGCCAGAAAGCAAGGTTAGTATATATAAGGACTTTCCCAGAACTATGGACTTTGATGGATCAGGTCTTTATTCTCTTTTGGCAGGTTGTACTGCATGTGTATTGGGTTCTGAAACCTGAATTGTTCTGAAAACTTCCATTGTGGCATCAGTTGTGCTAAGGTCTGGGGCCCATTACAATGCAAGCATACAAAGATGGGCAGCCAATGGGAAGCCCCCTAGAAGTCTCAGAGCCTCTTGCATCTCTGGAGAGCAAACAGCATGTTTGTGGCTCGGCTAACATGGGCTATGACTGAAAATGCAGGCCTTCTTCTGATTCAGTGAGCCAAGCTGGGTTTTCTGAGTCTGTAGAGACTGGGCTGAGGTCAGGCTTTTTCTTCTGTATCTCACTCAGCCTTTGGACATGGCAGGTAGGTGGCAGGCATCTGATGACCTCCAAGTGTGTCTTATGGGAGATCTAGAGATCTGGCTATTGCATTCTGAAGGGGGTTGTTGGTTTCTGTGTTTCATTATTCAACTAATTTTTTTTGTGACACTGCTCATTGAGAGATGTGAACACATGTCTATTCACTCCATAAGACACCAGTGAAAGACCAAAATTATACTGCTGAAGTCCAACTTGGTGAACCAATGAGTTCATTGGTATTGCTTATAGGAGTAGCTGCATCACCAAAAACCCATCCCAGTATGGGTGATGGTTCACAAAACCTTCAACCTGGAACTCACTTGCAGGCACCTCAGCATCTCAGATAGCCTCTTTCAACATCCTTTATTTTTAAATAACCTTGAGGAGGCATGGAATTTGTTCATCTGGTCAGTCTTAGGGACTTTCTGAGACTTTGGAGTTGTTTACTTCCTGACCATTAAGGAAATTCTCTTTAGAATCTCTTTCTTTAAAATCTTCCCTTTAAAACTCCTTGAGTCTTACAGAGGTTTCTTCTACACTGAAGTGTTTTATCTTGCTATAATAATATTATATTTATATTTAAATTGCTATAATAATATTAAGAGAACCTAAGCAGGCTCATGCCTTTAATCCCAGCACCTAGGAGGCAGAGCAGGCAGATCTTTGAGTTTGAGGACAGCCTAGTCTACAGAGTAAGTTCTAGGACAGCCACAGCTACACAGAGAAATACTGTCTTTAAAAAACAGGAGACAAGGAGGGAGAGAGAGGGGGAAGAAGGGGGGAGGCAGAGAGTTCCAGAGAGAGACAAAGAGTGACAGAGAGACAGAGAAGACAAAGAGAATGGGGATTCTCTATTGAAATTCCATAAGCTCTACACAGAGGGATGCCACTCCCTTCTAGACCTCACAAATCGGAATGTATCACCTAAGTCAGGGCATCTAAGAAGGTGAGGGGCATGTAAATATTCTGTGGGAATGGACCACCTGGCACTGCCTGGGAAAGAGAGCTGTAACAATGATGATGGTGGTCATTCCTGCTCTCAGCCTTATGCTTCTCCAAGCCCTATACCGAGTTTGCTTGCCAGGGTTCTTATTGGCAATTTAAATGATGTACCTTGCCCCACCTTACTTCTTTCCTTTCTAAAGATAATGAATCAGTGGCTCAAGTAGGTGAAGCTATTTTTCTAATGCATCATAGTTAGTAAGGGACACAGTTGGGATTCCCTTCTGAATCTGTATTGAGTGCCTTCACAGATCTTTGTTTCTCAAGACTCTTGCTGACCTCCCTCTTGTAGCATTCTGGAAGGAATGATGGGTAAGAATGCTTTTTGGCTTACTCATGAAGATTCAGAGGAAGAGAATTTTATAGACTCAGAAGGAAGACAGGGTGGCTCCTCCACAGTTTTGTAGAATCTGTTCTTTTCAGATAGCAGATCCACGTGATTCTTATTAGAATCATAATGACCCTACAGAGATCTTAGGAAGAATAACATTAAATTGCCTTCATAGATGCAATATCAGTAATAGCAGGAAGCTTAAAAAGAGAGGAAGAAAGCAACCACTGTAGAACACTCTAGCAACCACCAACAAACTTTCACACTCTAAACTGAGTCTCTTTGTATATGGGATTGAGGTTCCTCAAGACCCCATGTGACCAGGCTTGTTAACCTCTTATGATGCCATTGGACACCTGGGAGACGTATGCCTCTCACTCCAGCATCAATTTTTTTTTTAAGTTGAACATCTTACGGTGGAAGAAAACACATCAAAGAATAAGTGGGCAGCATGAATTGGTCTTGCTGGGTTGAACAAAAGGGAAGAGGAGGATGAAGTAGACACAAAGTTAGGTGAGTGTGGAAGGGTGTAGGAACAGTTGGGGGAAGGGGTGAATGTGACCAAGCACTTTTGTGAATCTAGTAAAACTAGTAAAAATAACTAGTAAAAATAAATAACAAATTAAAATCAAAACAAAACAACAGTGAAAACCTGTAACACAATGCTGGTGAGATGGTAATGGTTCAGAGGGTAAAAGCACTTGCCACACAAGCCTGAGGATGTGAGAACCCATAGAATGCAGGCACAGTAACACTTTCCTGCAATCATGGAACTCCTGTGGTGAGATGGGAGGTGGAGACAGTAGATCTCTGCAAGCTCTTGGGCCAGCAAGCCTGGAGGACTCAGAGAAGTGGAAATGAGAGAACCCGCCAAGACAAGATGGAAGGAAAGGGCCAGTTCCTGAAACTTATTCTCTGACCTTCACAAGTGTTTTGTAGCACATTTGCTCTCCTACATGCTACTAATAAAAACAATTTTAAGAGACGTGTACAAAATACTAAGGATCACCAAGGAAACCAGACTGAAATGTGTTTAGTATAAGAGAAAAAAAATTCAGTCAAATCTTTATTTCCTTTATTAACACATTAAACAAGCAGGTCTAGTAATTACCATGATTTGGAAGTAGCAATAAGCATTATGATATTTGGAGATATCTTTGATAATTATAATGTAATGTGACTTAAAAATAATCTGTGATTTCTGTTGTTGACAAAGCCACAGGTGGCAATAATGTGCCTGCAATTCTGTTGCGCCCATGTATAATTGAAGGTAAAGCTATTATTTTATTTTATTCTAGTTCATGAATCTAATGAATTTTACTTGGTAGCTCACTGGGGGCTGGGGTCTTTGGTTGCCAGCGTAAAACCTTGGCTCTAGACTAGTTCTCTATTCTTCTTAAATCAAAGTCTAGAACTGAGTCCAAGGTCAAATGATAGGAAAGGTAAAGTCTGGCTTTATTGTGTTCATCCATTTGGTCTTAGTGCCTTAGCAATATCCTCTATGACCATTTTAATGGATAAGAGTTGATCTGGGGTGATGGCTCAGTCTATGAAATGCCGACATGAAGAACTGAGTTTGAGTTACAAGTGCACATTAAAACAAAACAATCAAAACTTAGGTGTGGTAGTGTGTACTTATAATCCCAATGCTGAGTAGCTGGAGACAGGCAGATGATGGAGACTGACTGGATGCCCAGTTGAATAATCAGTGAGTCAGTGAGCTCTAGGCCAGTGAGATGCCCTTTCTAAAAAACCAAGAGAGAGGGCATCTGAGTGAGGTTGCACTTGGCTTACACACACACACACACACACACACACACACACACACACACACACACACTTACTTAAAGTGTAACAGGCCCCCAGACATTAGCACAACTGATGCCATGTTTGAGGCACTATTCTGACTGTAGCACCTAGCATGTAGGCCCCAACACCTGCCAAAACGGGAGCAAAGCCTAATCTACTGAACCTAGTCCATGGTTCCAGGATCTAGGCAAGTCCCTAACTGTACTAACCTTGCTTTTTGGCTTCTTTAGTTTCACTTCTCACTAACTGTCCTTGCTAAATGAAGTGTGTCAACCAGAATGTGTTTATTTTTTTGTGTGTGTGCATAAAAGACAAAAAACAATAAAGCTCAGTACTGCATGACTTGGGCAAGTTCCAGGTACAGTTGCAGCCATTAATACAGATATACTTGCCTTTAAGAGTGTCCATGTGCTCTGGGTAGAGTTAGCTTACCTCAGTTTTTTCAAATACTGAGGTTAGTCTTTACACAAATTATTTCACCAGTACTTATGGGATTTGTTGATAAATATATTTAGTAAAAGTGGTTATGATAGTTAGCATTTATGGACACTGATTCTGACCTGGACAGTCCATAAAGTACATTTTAGATGGCAAAATTTTTTTCGTGCATTTTTTATTTGAATTAGAAACAAGATTGTTTTACATGTCAATCTCAGTTCCCACTCCCTCCTCTGTTCCCCCACCCCCCAACTAAAACCCTACCTATCACATTAGATGGCAAAATTATCACCATAATAGCATCGGTAGTGATAGCAGTGGTGCCTTGCTTAGGCTTCCCCATCTCCAAGTGTTCTAGGTCTCATACATGATGCCTGTTTCTCCTATCAGTATATTCCTCTCCATTGTTTCCACTGCATGGATAGGTAATTTGTGCAGAAAGATGGAGCAGCAGGGTATGAGAATGGTCCATCCATGGGAAAGGTGTGTAGGTGATGCATGGAAAGATCCTATATCACTCTGCCTGCCTTCCTTTGGCCAGAACCCTGCCATGTGACCTTGCAAACTCCAGGGGAGACTGGGAAGGGAAATGTAGTCTAGCTGTGTCCTCACAGGAGGACAAAGGGTGGTTTTGGTGAATCATAAACATCTTTAAGACACACTTCCCATGTAAGAGCTTGAGAATGGGGAGGAGTTTTCTGACATACTGTCTTTGGGATATGACATGGATGTTGTACTCAAGAACTCACAGCAGCCATGGTTACCTGCCTAAATTCAAACTGGCCAATAATTCCAACTTGAATGAGGGAGGGGCTCATGAGGCTCCACTTCTAAACTGAAGAGCCCTTGGCAACTGAGGGCTGCTGGGGCAAGTTTTCTTCCAAAGAGTGTTTGTTGAGAAGATGCTTGTACTCCTGCAATAGGCACTGATTGAATTCAGTTGGCTATTTAAAAAAAAACAATAAAAGGAGACATGAAGGTGGGGGGCATATGTTGGGGTGGTGACCCAAGGGGAGTAAGAGGGCAGAGTTGGGGGTACAAAGATCAGGACTGTATACATATGAAAATTTTAAGGAATAAAAAGAGTTTTAAAAGACAGGTTTCATGATCAAGTCAATCTTCAGCCATTTAGGAGGCCTTCACTCTCCTGCACCCCTACAGCATCCCAGGCCCCAGCCCAGCATGATGCTAACTTAGACTTCAGTCTCCCTCCTCAGAGGCACAAATTGCCAATGCTTTCCTCTGGGGAGGCCTTAGACTGGATTTGACACAAATACATTACTGCAAATTAGAGAATGTGAAAAATCACACGCTGTGGGGATTTGGACTCTGGGTCTATTTTTATAAGCCACAGAGAGGCTGCAAATGAAATATTGTCAAACAGAAAACAGATTAAAATATATAATGGCTTATTACTATATGTTTAAATGAATATTTAAAGTGTAGCCCTAGATTTTTTTGTTTTTAAGGAAATTGGAAAATGGTTATCGGCTTTCCCTCTCTCTGTTTGATTTGGCCAGCGCTTACATTAGGATCTTCTGCATAAAGCTTCAGAGTGGTCACTGCATTGTCATAAAATTAGGTCCATAGGGCAAGAGAAGGAGATCCTTGAATTATCTGCTATATGGCACCACCAGCTATAAATCTTTCTGTTCTTGGATGCAGTGAGCTTACTATGAATCTTGGCCTGTCTCTAATGTTCAGGGTGTGTGGGGGTGGGAGTGGGGTATAAAAGCCACTCAGCACTAAGTCCTCACTCTGACTTAAAAATGCGCTGGTATTTCTGATCTGTTTTTAAAATATGTGCACATGGAAAAGAGTCACTCTTGTAGGAAAGAGAAAATAAACCAATATACAAGAAGACAGTACCACAAATATCACGCAGTCTGTCTTAGTTACTTTTCCTGTTGTAGAGATAAAAATACTCTAACAAAAGCCACCCAATGGAGAAGGGTTTATTTCAGCTCACAGTTTCTGGGCTCAGTCTGTCATGGTGAGAAATCAAGGCTACAGGGTCTCAAAGCAGCTGCACACCCATAATCAGGAAGCAGAGGCTGCATGCATGCTAGTGTTCACCTCACTGTCCTCATTTTATATAGTCCGGGTTCCCCTACTCAAGGAATAGTCCCAACCACAATTAAAAGAGGGCATTTAACATCAATTAACATAATCAATATAGTCCCCCAGAGGTATATACTAGGGACCCGTTTTCCAGGTGAATATAGAGTCTGTCGAGTTGACACTTAGCACTGATCACACTGTCTCTGATACTTCTTTTCCTCAACTTCTCCCAGTGTTAATGAGGCTCTTGGGGAAGATGATAATCTGTGTCTCTGCATCCCATCCAAACATGTTGGTATGTAAACTGCTCCTGTAATGTGAAATCCCTGCTGTAAATGATAAGCACCCGTGATCCTGATGTTGGGATCCTCTGATGGCTGGGAATGAGGAATGTAATCACGGGGCCTCTATGCTTAAGGAGCCTGCAGGAGTTTCTGTCTGCTGGAGGTTGCACTGTGCCTAATACATGGGGTTTCTGTTGCTATGTCCCTGTTTTCTTTCCTTCTTTCTTGCTCTACATACAGTATCAGTTGTCTGTAAGTTAGGTAAGAAAATCCATTGACTAGTGCCATTTCTGTTTATTTTCATAGCTCACATTCTGAATTTCTTATGACATGTTTTTCTTTGCCATGAGCTAATACTATGGTTTAAATAATGTGACTAGGAAGTGGGAACCTTGATGTTTCATCCCCTGAGGGACACTACATAATCTGACTGATGAGTCAAGATGAAGAGAGATGTGTTACACATGCAAGCTCTGAGATGATGGCATCCTGGGTGGTTCAGGGTCCTCTAGTGACTTCCTGTACCAGCTTGTAACACCACAGTCTCTTATGTACAGTATGGGGTGACCATGCCATGATATAATCCTCTTAGAACAGGGGATGAATGAAAGAAGGCAGTCACAGCATTGGTCACATTGGCTGGCACATACCAGTTGTTGGTGAGCAGGACCTGAAAACATAAGCAGCATTTTGGGCAATGCCCTACAGATCACTTTCCCCTCTCTGTCTTCTTCACAAGGGGTGCAGATGAAGAGATACAGCATAAAAATGAGCAGACAAGTGTGGATGACAATGAGTTTGGGAGTCCAGCTTCCCAGACTAATTTGATCCTTCCAGATCTTTGCTTAATGTCCAGTAGTAGAGACAGCTGTGAATTCCCCAAAACTCATTTCTTTCATCCCCCTTAGGTACACAGCTAGAATACATTTCCCAGCTTCTTTTTGCAATTGTGGGATCATGTGACTGAGCTCTGTCTTACAGAGTGTTTACAGAAGCCACAGAAGACTCTTTTAATTTTACTTAAAACTGTTTCCCACAGAGTAATCAACTGTAGCTCTCCTGAACCATCTTTGGCTTGCATGAAGTAGATTCAATGGCTCATCCCATTTTAAATGTCCATTTTTAATATAATGCTTTTCTTTTTGTTACTTTTGTTTTCTGACAATTTCATACACGTGCATAATGTATTCTGGCTAGTCACCCCCTGCACACACCTTCTCTTATTCCCTCATCTCTCTCAACCTCTCTCTTCCCTGCTAGTCCTTTTCCCAGATCAGGGATTTACACTTTAAGATGTGTGTATGCTCATACACACATATACATGTATTGCAATTTTTCATCATTCTTTTTGCCCCTATTGTCTTCTTCCCACTCCTGTTGAGAACATTCTTTGTAGCTAGTCTCTGATTTCTCTTTTGTTTTCATATCAGCTATTGATGTTCTTTTTTTATGGCCCAAAGATTTTCTTACAGAAGTATGGGTAAGGCAACCCATGAGCTCAGCACTGAAGAAAATGTCACTCCTCCCCCCAGGAACATCAACTTGTCCATAAATTCTCAGGGAGGAATAGGGCCTCATGGGGTCCTACCCCCACTTACTGCCTGTGCATCTTCAGAGAGGGATGAGGCCTCATGGCCCCTCCCTTTTCCATGATAGGATGTTGATAGGCTCAGTCTTGTGCTGAGGGTTCATGTGTGCAGTGGCCACATGCCTGGGGGATGTGTTCTGTGAAACTCTACCCCTTCCTCTGGCTTCTGTATTCTGTCTGATCCTCTTCATGGTCTTTCTGGAGAAAGCTGCTCTTGCTGTACTCTTCCCTCCATTGCCTGGTAAATTTGTGACTTAATGGGTAGAGGAAGGAAAAATAGTTGAACAGTTCCTTACAAGAGGCTGTGTTGGGGGCACATAGTCCCCTGCAGCAGTTTATCTCTGGATTAGGAAGAAAATCCTTTCTTATTGTGCTAGGCTATCATATTCCCAGAGTCTCAGTAGCCTCACCCACAAAGCAGTAGGGATGGGGTGTGAGAAGACATTTATTTCAAGAGGTAAGGTAACTTGGAATGCGTGCCTCCAGAGCCTGCATGCTAGGGTTCAGTTACTCTTGGTCTTGCACAGACTGCTTGCTGAGGCAGTTGCTATCTGGGTCCCTCATGGATGAGCATTCTCCAAACAGAGAAGCTCCCAGACCCTTCCATCTCTCTCACTTCTGAGGGGAGGATAGCAGCCACAGTGTACTGGGCTGCATCAGGTTTCCTGCAGAGTTGCTCTCTGCCCACTCAGAGGTATGCCACTGTAGAGAGACTTCATACATCATTAGAGAGATGTCACATGCATCGACATAATACCTTGTTCTTACCCAGAATGTCACAGTAGACTCCTACAGGCTTTAAAAAAAATCAGATTCAAATACGACCACATCCCCCCCCAAGTCATCCATTCTGTCATCAGATGCCCCCAAAGGGAAGTTGCTAGTGAAATAACAACTCAGAAGGTTAAGAAAAGCATTGGAAAAATGTTAGCTTAAAATGTGAACTTTTGCAACCTGTACCAAGGGAACAGAATCAGAGGGGGTGCAGAAAGAGGCATCATACCTGGAATTTTAAAAGATTTCTTTTCTGCCCTCAAAGTGATGCTCGGAGGGTTTGGGACGCAGCTGAGGGCCCCAGAAGAAACCTGTCTTATTTTGTGTTTTCAACTCTGTGCTAATGTTTCCCAGGGAAACTCTTTCTGAAAGCTCAAAAGAGGCAGTACATTGTATTTACCAGTCAAGGCTGGAGACTGGCGGTGATTTTCTTTCTTATGTATTCATCAGTAAGCATTCACTCATGGGGTATCTCCTGGGTGCCAGCACTCTAGTGGGTCCTGGAGTTCCTTCTCTGAACTCTTGTTGGGTTGCATTGGATAAGTTAACTTGTATCTCTCTGTCCCTATTTCCTGGTCTGTACCATAGCCCTGGTAGATGGACATGACTAAATACGAGTACTCATTTGAATTACCTAGCACAGGGAACAGGCAGGCCTTACTATATTATTATCATAGAAGTTCTGGGAGAGCTGGAAATAACCTTTGGTTGACATGTGCTTCTGGAATTGTGGGGTGAATCCTCTCTTCATGGGCTATTAGGGTTCACAGTGGCTGTTTTCATTAGTGTGCAACTGGCATCTGGTCAACTTGTATGTAACTGGAGGATGACTGATTATCCACACATCAGTATTAAGATGTTTCCCTGGCTTTTTCCCACCAAATACACAAAGTACCCAACCTTCCCAAGCTAGGGCATTAAAACCTGATTTTGGGAAACTGTCAAGTGTCAGCTGGGGGAGGGTAAGCCGGTCCCAGCTTCACAGACATTGAATATCCTAAGAAGCCTCCAGAGATCACATCATTCAAGATCTTTTGTTTTGCAGAGTAATCCCCCTCTCCCCACAGAAGGAAGCACAGTCTGATCACAGCTATCTCATTTGAGAGTTCAAGCTTGTCACCAAACACTGCCACATGGGATCATTAAAAGATATAGAGAACTGAGTTGGTGGAACATCTGTAATCCCAGTGAATAGAAAGATTGAAGCAGGAGCATCACAAGTTCAAGGCCTGCCTGGGCTACTGATGGAGTTCAAGTCTAGACTGGGTAACTTGGTGAGACTGTCTCTAAAGAAAAAGTGAAACAGATCAAGGCTACGGAATGGTGTGTGTTTGGGATGAAGCTCGGTTGCTAGCATGCTTGCCTAACATGCACAAAGCCTTGGGCTCAATCCCCAGCACTGCATAAACCAGGTGTGCTAGTGTGTACTTTCAGTCCCAGCATTGGAGAGATGTAGGCAAGAGGATCTATAGTTCAAGGTCACCATGGTCATACATACTGAGTATGGGACCAACCTGGACTTCATTTGGAGATATTACTTTAGGCTGAAATACTTGCCTGGCATGCAGCAGACTTAAAAACAAAGGCATGGTGGGATGTCTCTGGAGTGATCCATTTTACAGCATTTGCCACTCACTCAAAAATCTAGTATGACACCAGAGGTACGGATTCCAATCTCATGTCCATCCCGTACAGAAATGTGTGACTCCTTCAGTTGCTTTGCTTGTCTGGGTCTTGATTTCTCCATCTGTGAAATGTGAATTAGCCCAGATTCTGTTACATCCAGTAGTAACATCCAGTGAGAGAATGCATTCAAGTCTCTCAGAGCAATGCCAGCACAACACACATCAACAATATATCACTATTATTGGGAATCAAGCTGGCTATACATCAAGATTGGCTCTGTTACCTCTCCACCTTCTGCAGACCCCCCTCTTTGGCCTTCAGGCAAGCAAAGCCCCTTAATTTGCTCACATGTGTGATGGACAGATATCCCTGATATGAGGCAGGGACAGAAGCCAAGAATACTTGAAGGAGCATAGGTAGGGATGCCCCTCCCATGACTGCAGTGTGCTTTGGGGCAGAGGGATGCCTCTAGCTTGAAGTTCTTTGTGTTATTTCCCCCAAACAAGTGCCTTTCTTGCCAAGCCATCATTCCTGTGCAACACTTTAATTTACATCTTTTAATAACTTCGGTTGCCATGGAAGCACTGGAATTCAGTTTTAAAATAGACAAACTAATTGTTTCAGTCAGTTTGGGTATTTGCTGTCAAGGAAACAGCCAACATTTCCCCATCACCATGAGCCCACTTAATTGGATGCATGAGGAGGTAAAACAGTAGAGGGGGCCCTGCCTACCTTACTGCCAGGTGGGGAGCAACAGAGGACATGGGTTATGAGTGGGGTGAGCCTTCCATCATGGCTCCATGCCTAGGAAGGGTAGGATCTGGATTAATGTGAGGTTCTCAGGTGAGTAAAGCATAAGTGCCATAGGAAAGAGCAATAGAGGCAGATGATTCTTGAGGGTGTGCTGGGGTGAAGCACAGAGCTCTGGTATCTGAAAAACAGATGGAGCCAGATGTTACCTTAGTCATCCACCCTGTTCCAAGGGATTCTGGGAACAGCACACAAGGCTGGAGGCTGCTTCCTTGGCGAGTGAAGAGGAAGCACACATTGTTTTTCACTCAAGAGTAGATTTCGGCTTGTATCCTTCTCTCTAGTACTACATGTCAGGCTCCCAGCATTAAGGATCCAGAGAGAATGTTGTGTATTCATTTGCTTTGAGGCAGTGGCTCCTGTAGCCCAAGTTGGCCTTCAACTTGCTACATTGCTGTGGTTGGTCTTGAACTTCTGGTTCTCTTTCTCCTACCTACTCAGTACTGAGACTACCAGTTTATACTGGTAGTATTATGCCCATTATTTTTTCTTTTCTTTTCTTTTTCTTTTTTGATGCTGGGGATCAACTGAACCCAAGGCTTTGTGTAAGATAGGAAAGCACTCTGTCCACCTCCCCGGTCTCTTGAATACACATTTATGCAGTTACTGAACAGAACATATACCTATTGCATTTCTGTTAGGTACATCAGTGAACACAGTGTTGCTCTTTCCTTACAGAGTTTACATTACAGCAGACACACGATGAAGGGTAAGCACAACACACTATGGCAGATGTTGAAGGTGAATGTGAGAAAGGCCAATAGAAAAGGCAGAACTGAATGGGGTTGGGAGGACCAGGTGCAGCTGCATTGTTGCTTTCTGGCTTGGATGGTATCCCTGAGAATGGAAGCCTTGATGGAATACATGACAGAGGTCAGGACATCAACCTAGTGGGATCTTGGAGATTAAGTGTGGTTGAAAGCTCTTTGTTTTTGGAGCATATTTGGCTTGGAATCCTATTCTCATCACTTATCCTCTGGGTAGCCATGCCACAATTACACTTTGCTACGTCTCAGATCTTCATTTTTTAGAGCCAGAAAAATAATTTTTAAACAATTGAGGTGGATTTATGCTTATAAAGGTCCTGGCATGAAGTAAGAGTGATGATAATGGTGGCAATGGTAATAATGATCATTATTGTTCTAGTTTCATTTTTCTTTATGCAAAAAATTCTGATAACAATCAACTGAGAGTAGGAAAGGGTTTATTTTAGTTTACAGTTCCAGGAGAAGCCAAGGTGCAGTTTCATGCAGCTGATCACATCCCATCCACAGTCAAGAACAGAGAGCAATGAATGCGCCCATGCTGCCTGCTTTTTTGCAGCTTAGCCAGACTTTTCTACTCTTATACAATATAGGGCTCAAAAGTAAGTGAATGGTGCTGCTTGTGGTGGACTGGGTCTTCCATACATCAATCATCCATCAAGATAATTCCCCACAGATGTGGCCACAGGCCAACTTAATCTAGACAGTTCCTCAATTTAGGATCTTTTCTTAGGTGATTCTAGGCTATGGAAATTTGACACTTAAAACTAACCATCGGGAGTATGGTGGTGGGTGACGATGAATGTGATGGTGATGATGATTGTGGTGGTCATGGTGATGATGATGAAGATGACGGTGTTCACAAGTCAGTGGAACAATTAGCAACAATTCACTGGTTATTTGCTGTGAGATGCTCTAAACAGGAGAATGCAGCACAGAGCATTGTAAAAGATTTATCATGACAACAACAAACGTTGTTGCAACATGTGGTCCTGACGGAGAAGTGATGGAGAACCAAATCTGAAAATTGGGCCTCACTAGGAGGCCACAGTAGTCATCATATGGGGATGTTAGTGAATTTATTAATGATGGTAGTCATGGTGATAACATTGGGAAGATAGGTGCTCTCTGGGATTAGCTATCATCTATCTATCTATCTATCTATCTATCTATCTATCTATCTATCTATCATCGATTAATCTATTATCATCTCCATCTATATAATCTATCATATATCTATCTATAATCTATTTTTCTGTCATCTCATATTTATGTCTATTTACATCTCTAGCACCCATCTATCTACTTGCATATCTAATATGAAAATATGAGAACTCCATTTTCCCACATGCTCCCTGTAACCCACACATCCCACAAGTACTCAACTTTCAGAAAGAAGGGACCCACGTTTAAGGAATGCATTTCAGAATAGAAATGTAGTATCTTAAACAAAAGAATCACTATACCAGCATCTCTTGACCCCATCTGTTGCCAATGCTGAGGTCACAATGCTGAATCTTAACTTAGTTAAGGCAGCTTCCTGGGGGAGCTAAAGCAATGTAGTCCAGGTGCCTGTCTTCATAACCTAATACAAGACTGGAGCTCAGAGAATCCCAGGCAAGAGGTGACTCACAGTCCATTACGTTATCTGCCTCAGATATTAGATTTCTCAGATGAGCCCTGGAAGCTGGAGCTGGATTTCAGTCAACTCATAGCGGGACTCCAGCAAGTGCCAACCTCTTTGTCATTGAAGAGGAAAATGTATGTGCTTGAAATACCCGAGCTAAGGGACCCTCTTTATTTTATTCTGAAGCGATAGCCTGGCAGCTTGATTTCCGTTCTTCTTGAGTTGAAGAGGGAGTTGATATGCCCTGATGCATAGAAAGCAGCTTTGGGGATGACACCAACATGGGGTGACATTTCAAGAGTTAATATGTTCTGTGACTCTGAGCAAAACCACCCTGTTGTTGATTCTGTTGTCTCCTTGTTTACCACGGAGAAGTGTCATTTTGTAGGGCTGTGGGAAGGATTACATAATATAATATATATTAAGCACCCAAGACAGTGCTTACTTAGGACAGACACATCCAGCATACGGTAGGTATTGCTCAAATTCTGATAGTAATCTGAGAGCTGTTTAATTGTCCCACCAAACCTTAACATTGACTTCAAGGTGTGATCATCATTTATGAGGAATGTTTCTAAATCAAAGAGAATGGGAAAGCTACATTTATATCCCAGAGCAGGGGGGAACTGGATGTGGATGGTGGCATCACCCCTATCATTCAGGATACCCTGCTGTAGGCCAGACACCCCAGAAATGCAGCTGCAAAAAGAGAGGCTCTGATTACATAATTAGAGTGGTGCTTTTTGGAGAAAGGGATTGAAAGGGATCTAAAGAATCGGTAAGGACTGTGAGATGGCTCAGTGTGTAAGGCTTTACCCCCAGTGCTAAGCGGGTGGAGAGGGACTAGTGTAGCCAGTTGAGCCAGCATCATGTCTGAGCAAGAGATTTTATCTCAAAAGTGAGGGGAAAGCTCATGAAGAGTGACATCTCTGATTGGCCTCTGGCCTCTACACACATCCCATACCTACACAACACCTTCCCCACACAAGGGAACACACACACACACACACACACACACACACACACACACACACACACACACACGAGAATACGCACGTGCAAGAGAAAAAAGAGAGGAAAAAGGCTGATTCATGAGGGTTCTACCTATAGAAAGATTCAATCAGGAGAGGGCAGGGGACCCTCAAGTATAAATATCAACAAAAAATTGTCTCACCCAGAGGTAAGGAGTCTAGGATTTTTCACTCTCCTGCTGCTGCCTCAAAAGGAGAGGCAAGCAAAGCTTTTCAGGTGCAGGGGTTTCCACTGGGAGGAGACACCATCTTCCAGCCTCTGTGGACTGGTCCTCTTGTAAAGAAGGAAGAGGTAATTGTTAAGATACCCAAGCATCCTTGTGCACCTATACACTTGGGTTTAACTTCCCATTTTCTGTCCGTTCCAGCAGCTTCTCCAATCTGGCCATTATTTCTTCCATCCTCCTTTGAAACCATTCAAGTAATTTTCTTTTATTGTTCTTCCTTTGGTGTGTTTATGTGTATGTGTACTTACATCCTTGCATCCATATATGTGCACACATGTGGAAGCCAAGGGTCAGCAACTCAGTAGTAGTAGCTTGCCACCAGAAGACCAGGTCTATCACTGATCCTGAAGTTCTCCAATTCATCCAGAATGGCTGTCAAGAAATTCTCAAGGCTCTACTTCATCCCAGTCTGTTGCCCAGTGTGGATCTTAGGGAATCAAACTCAGGACCTCAAGCCTGTGTCATTACTGTATGTTATTGTGATAGGAGACCTGATAAAAAGCAGCTTCTGGGTGAAAGGGTTTATTTGGTTTATGGCTCCACAGGGGATACAGTCCATCCTGGCAGAGGAGACATGGCAGTAGCGGTGTGAGGCTGGCCTGACATTCAGGAAACAAAGTGTCCACATTTTATCTTTACACAGAAATCAGAGAAAGGAGGGGGAAAGAAAGGAGGGATGGGAAAGGGGGAGAGTTAGAGGGAGAAAGGCAGACAGAGAGAGAACAGGAAATGGGGCCAGAATCTAAAACCTCAAAGCCCAACCCCCCTCATCCCCTCCCCCATGTGCTTCCTCCAGGAAGGCTCTACCTCCTAAAAGACCCATAGTCTTCCTAAACAGCACCACTAACTGAGACCAAGTATCTGCAGGGATGTTTCTCATTCAAACTGCAACATATGGAAAACGCTTTCCCTAATGGAGCCAATCTTCCCAGCCCCCAACCCCTTTCCATGAAGTACAAAGGCTGCCTGCCATTCCTGAAAGTTCACACCAAACTTATAAGTAGAATAGTTGGCTGTTCCCTTTGTGTCTACCCTCCTCCGAACTCTCGGGTATTATTCACTGTGTTTAATATTTCATATTCCTATCACCATGACCTCGTGGGAAACATGCAGGAAGATCACTGTTATTTTGGAAAACCAGCTTTGAATGCACAAAAGCTTGTGGGAAAGTAAAGAGAAGGCACCCTCCAGGTTTGCTCCACTTACCAGACGACCGGAGTGAGCATGCACTTCAGCACCTGGGACAGTGCCGATCCCCGGCTGACCTTTGCACATGGAACATTCAGTTTGAAGAAGTCTCCTCACTGTTCCCCAACTTCCTCTTTTCTGTCCACTGTGAGAAAATCTCTCCTCCTCCCTCATCAACCATTCACTGCCTGCAAATCCTCAGGGGGAGTCACTCCAGCAGGGCATCACCATTCCACATTGTTTGCAGATCTTGTGTGGCTACTCTAAGTTCGAGACTACCGGAGCCACATTGTGCCTGGAAGTCAGCATTCCGCAGCACTCGGGCCTGTTCTCTGGTCCCATCCTTCCATTCTGATCCTTCTTCCTCTGTGTCCCCAATGCCTCAAAGAGGGTCACAGAGCATTTGAGTTATGGACAGGTACATTTAAAAGAAATTGATGACAGTCACTGTGGTGAGCTGAATTCACAGCTTTGCTGGCAAGGAGAAGCCTGGCCAATCATTTGAACCCAGTGGATTTCATGGAGTAGATGAATCAGAAGGAAAGGATCAGGGACCATCCTGGTGCCAGCCATCTGATGGGTGCATAATCCCCCATTGTATCACCACAGCTGGGAATCAGCTTCATGTGAGCCCCAGGAGATTCTGGCATGCTCCAGGACAGATCTTGGGTACATTTGAATGAGCACACTACTGGGGCAGAGGGAATCTCTGCAATATTATTTTAACTTGCAGTGGTACCTTTACTGGTCCTGTCTACTGATCAGTATCTTTATTGGAACTGTCTATTGATCAATATCTAGCTTTGTTCTAGATTTCATGGCTGGGGTGAGGATGTAGTACTCCATCTTACATTTTGTGTTCTGGACGGGATCTTTCTATGTAGCACAGGCCAAGTTTAACCCTATAATCCTCATGCCTCTATCTCCTAGTCCTTGTATAGTAGATATGCACCACCATGTCTGACTAACATGGGATGCTATCACCAAGTGGTGCCCAGTTTCTAACACACTGGGTACAGGGTTGATGCTCAGTACCCTATTTATTGCTTCATGGATGTGTGAGGTTGTAAGCATGGAACGTGAAGAGAGAGGGTGTATTTTCCAGGTATAGGGAATTGTATGCACTAAAGCAGAGAGAAAGGAAGAGCCAATTTTCCAAACAGCAGTATTTCTGCAAAGACTTTTATTTCAGTACCTGCGCATGAACAGGTGGATATTTCATTTCCTCCTCTGACCCTCCTGCCCTGACTAGACATCCACTAGGAGACATTGGTGCAGGCTCATTCATCAAAGCCTCCCTGTGCCCACCACATGCAGCCATCTCCTCATCCGTATTCTCCCAAGCACAACCCTCCAGCCCAGCTATTTGTTTGTGTCCTTTAAAGCAGCCAACAGGACAAAAACAAATCACTTCTCCTTAGCAAAAGATGTGATGTTCTTGGGGACTTAACAGCAGGCCCCTGGGCTCCAGGGGAGATACCAGAAGAACAGGCAACAGGAAGAATACCAAGTTATCATCCTGTTCCTGAAAGAGATCACAACCGGCTCTGAGTCTGCACAGTTTGTGGACCTGAGGGACCAAGGAGAGAGACACCTTTTTGCTGGGAGAGTCTGACAGTTCTGGGGCCTGTTCAAGAGGATCATAGGATACAGGAAAAAAATGTGGTCCCAATAATCACCACTTTGAGGCCACAGGATACCTGCCTTTTCTGTTGCTACCAGTCATCAACTCCAGAGGAGACTCTGATTGGCATCAGGAAAAACTGAGGCTCCCATTGATTAAGTCTCAAATCTCAGCATAGACTGAGCCACACTGGTCTACCTTGTCTCTGCTTATATTCCTCTGAGGCCTGTAGGCTGAGACTTCCTCATGTCTCTGCTACCCCCTCCATTGTCATTGATTTAGATAGACTCTTGTCTGATGTCTTCACTGTTGGGATGTCTTTTTATAGGTCATCTTGTCCTTGATAGGTAGTCATGTCGATCCAAATCTGGCTATGATGTGTTAGAATCTGAAGACGAAATGTAAAGCCGTCATGCCTCTTTTGTGTCCCAACCCCTTTGTTTCAGTGATGGTTCATGCAGGTGTGCCTTCACAGGTGTGCTGACCAGCATGGTGGCTACCTACAGCTTATGACCATTACATTTAAACTGTAATCAGTAGAAATGCTCATGGCCTCAGCCATAGTAACCCAATGTCAAGTGTTTTGTTTCCAGGGTTTTGATACCAAGTTAAATGCAGAGCTACCAACCAGGCCGATTAAGATCAGTACTTTCCATTCTTGATAGTTGTTTCCCACACACCAGGAGACCTATTTTGTTGGGGGTGTCTTTATCCTCTGTGAGTCCTCAGTACATCTGCTTTTGTTCTTTTGCTCGGGATTTGCCTAAATTTCCAACTCGCTCCATCAAAGCCAAAGCCCAAGAGTCCCAATGCTTCAGGGCTCCAACCACATGTAGAGCATTCTTTGATTTGCCATCCAGAAGTGGCTTGTCCTACCTCACTACTGTCCTAGTCTTTGGTACCCCTGATCTTACCTCTAACTTTCCATCTTAGCCACAGATGCATGTGTGAGGCTCAATGGATGTTATTGAATGAACCTTTGTTGTTCATTGTTGGGTTCTAAACTCTGAGTACTGACAAGTACATTATTATTCACCTGCTGTGTGTTCATTCTAGAATGCATATTTACAGTGTTTGCAATGCTTACAATAGACCTATCAAGGAGTACTCCCACTTTATAGATGAATACATAGAGACTCGGAACATTCAGTATCCATTTCTACAATTTGTAGTTGGCAAATGGCACAGAGTTGGAAGCAAAACTCCAATAGCTCTGAGTCTTGTATCCCCTTAGAATAATGCCAAGGAGAGTATCTTTGCAACAGTGTTCCTTCATTTAATTGTGTGTTTGTGCTTGGTGGAGGGCCTTCATTAATTCTTTCTCCCACTTTTACTCACTCTCTTCTTTTCCATCGAAAGCCCATACACAGGAAGCTTTTACCACCTAGAAAACTCCCTAAAATTCTGCCTTTCCAGCCTGTTATTAAACCCATAGAGATGGCAGTTTAGCTGTAGATAGAGGACTCAAGAAGGAGCACCCTGATAAACCTGGACCTTGGCCTTCCAACCTCCATTATAGTGAGAAAATGATTTCTATTGTGGAAGCTATCAGTCTGTGGGACCTTGACACAAAGACCTCAGCAAATTAATGTTTCCCCATAGGTTTCCTCCAGAAGGTCCCAGTTCTCTCTATTGGGAATTCTAGGCCCCCACCACAGTGGTCATTGGGTTCTAGACTCCTGTTGGAATCCTTTGAGATGATTTGTTACTTGTATGAGGTGTGCATAGGGGTGAATTTTGTATTTGGGGAATGTGCTCTTGAGTGGAAACTATAGGCAAAATCACACATGTATGCACATGCACATATGTGCATGCATTCATGTGTATGGCTGTGTTCTTGTACAGGTGTGAGTGTACATGAACATCTGTGTGGAGGTCAGTAATCAATGTCAGGTGACTTCCTCTGTCCCTGTCACTCTCTCCCTTATTTTTTTGAGACAGGGTCTCTGACAGAACCTGGAGCTTGTAGTTGTAGCTAGGCTGGCTGCCAGCAAGTCCCTAGAGTCTTTCTTTGATTCCCCAGTGCTGGAGTCATATGTACACCATGGGCTGCCACAGCTGGCAATTTACATGGATGCCTGCTGTCCAAACTCAAGTCCTCCTCTTGAATGACAAGCTCTTTAGAGAGTAGTTTCCCCAGCACCCCCCCAATCAGCTTTACTTGGAAGGAGATCCCCAACATCAACATGCACCACAATGTTATCCACACCTCTCTGCACTTCTTCCTCGAATGCTTGTCTTCTGCCCATCCCACTGCTCAGCAGTGTCTCCATCACACCCACTCATCCCTTCATTGGAGAGAACTACGCCTGACATCCCTTGTCTTCCTGATGCTTACACACTGTCAGAACCCACACCAGCTGGCTGTGTTCATTTGCAAAAGGAAATAATTATTGGACACACTCACTGGATAGCTCTCCTTTTCACTTAGTCCATAAAATACCCACTTTCATTAAGACAGAAGTAAATGGAAGGTAAGTGGATAGGAAGGAGGGAGGGACCCAACAGACAAAACAACTGTCCACATCAGCAGCCAAAGTGGCCCACAGGAGTCTCAAGAGACAGGAGTGACCCTGCCTGCACTTGCTGGAATCAGTACCCTCTCTCTTTGCTGATGGAGGCTGGTAGAGACAGCATACGCCTCTAAAGCCAGACATATGTCACCTTTGGGCAAAGGATGAACTAATAGAATTGAAATGAGCATAATTGGCAGAAGGTCAGCAAGGGAGCCCTGTGCGTCTGGAGCTTCCTGAAAGGCCAGCCTATTTCCTGTTCCCTTGTCTGGCTATTAGTATGCAGGTAAGGCGGACCAGCCTCTGCAGAGTAATTGGATCATTCAGAGATCGGCGATGCCTGGTGTATGTACAAAGCCTCAGCAGTGATTAGATCCTGCCCGCTCCTCTCAGCAAGCCTTGAAATTCTCCCCACTGTGAAAAACTAATTTTCTGTGGGAATTTATTAAATAAGAAATCTGCAAGCCACTTTACCTTGTAAGTCCAACTGGCAGAATACAAAGACACCCCTGGACTTTGATGCCTGTTTCCAACAGAGCCTTCTTCATCACTTGGGGACAGGTGTTTAGGAGCAAGCTTTGTTTCAGGATAAGTGTGTGTTTCCCATTGTCCTCAGAGGATGAGCAGTGAGGAAACCACTTTCCCCAAAAAATACAGAGAGAAAGAAAAACTGAGACAAGCAGAGTAATGGGTCTCAGGCAGTGGATTTGAACCATGGTACAGCCTTCCTTTCGTTGGTTAGATTGTGTCTCCCCTAACTCTAATGTTGATGTCCTAAACTCAGTATCTCAGAACATGGTTCTTCTTGGATACAGGATCTTTAACTCAGTGATTATGGTATAATGTCACAAAGAAGGTCTGTTCCAATTGAGTGTTGTCATTATATTGAGAGACTGGAGTGTAGAAGCACAGGGGAAGGGGAACATGGGGACATATCAGGGACAAACTGTGTCTGCTGCTATAGAGAGGACTCAAGAGAAACCACCCCACTGACACCTGATCTTGGACTTCCAGGCTTCATTATGGTGAGAAAATAATTTCTATTGTCAAAGCCACCAGTCTGTGGGACTTTGTCATAGCAATTCAAGTAAATAAGTACACTCCCCACATACCTCTTCTAAAACATTCCAAGACTCTCCATCGAGAATTTATCTCTCTTTCCACTGACACAGCACAAGGTATCTTTTCTATATCCACTCTTAAACTGGTAGATGCTCACCAGCAACTTTACATTAGAACATAATTGACAGCTGAGTGACAGCAAGAATACTTACATCAAATGTGAGCTTGCTTTGGCCACAGATAGTGGTGGTGGCCACTCACAAGACCTGCTGTTTCTGTGTCTTACCTGGTACCTAGGATCTAGCATGTTGACTTTGACAGATGAGTTGTAGGTTGAATCATGTCCACTTAGCACTCCCATGTTGACCTGTCCCCAGTGCCTCTCATGTTAACCTCATTTAGAATTAGGGTCATTGAAAATACAATTGGATGAGGTCATACTGGAACAGGGAGGCCCCTAATCTAATCTGACTGCCTTCCTTGTGTAGAGGAGAGATTTGTTCATAGATTAACACATGAGGAGAAGGCTACATGGAAATAAAGGCAGGAGTCAGGGAAATGATTCTACAATGAAAGCCAGAGATGGCCAACAAAGCACCAGAGGTTTGGGAGAGGCAGGAGACAGGCTTGCAACACAGCCCTTCGTACACCTTGGCCTTATACTTTCAGCATTCAGAGCTGTTAGCATTAAGGTTCTGTGTGAACCTGACAAGATGGCCCTGTTGGTAAAGCATTTGCAGTGTTCAAGTTCCTGGCACTTGTATAAAACTGGAATGGTGTATGCAGAGACAGGCAGGCTCCCCGGGCTCTCCAGCCACTCAATCTAATCTACTTGGTGAGTTTCCAGATCCTAGTGAGACCCCTTTTCAAAAATATTTGGACAGCGCCTAAACAATAACCTTCAAGATTGACCTCTGGCTTCCGTAGGCACATACCTTCATCTGCACACATGCATGCATCTACAGGTATACTCATACACACGGTGCTATTCCTGTTGTATGTTTGTCCTCAAGTTTACAGTACTATGTTACACTATCTCTGGATGTCTAACACAGTCCCTTTGGTACACAGAAATAAACCCCATGGAGAAGGCAATTGTTAGACTTGGTAAAGGAGAACTGCTGTGCTAGGGGATGGGCTGCCCATGTCCCCTAGTCTTTGTCAGTAGCTTCACATACTTGCACATCATTTATAATGCTATGGGACATCTTCTATGCCTGGAGTGTGGTCTTCGAGCCACACCTCCATCTGTTTGGTGGCATCCCCAGAGACTACCCACAGCATAGCATTCTATTCTCTATAGATATCAGACTGATAAGTCAACTGCAGGAGGTGGCTCACTCACCAGGAGCAAAGCCCAGGTTGGGTAAAAGCACACCCCTGAAAAAGCTGACAGAGAATTGCCATCTCCAACAACTTGTGCATTTCCCTAGAAAGCCACTTAAGGTCTCCCTGACCACTCTCTAGGGGTCATGGAGCCCTGTCTATACATCAGCCTAGGATGAGCACAAGGGTCACTGATGAAAAGGAAGTGGAGCTGGAAGTGTACAGGCTCATGCCTTTGGTCCTGCTTTCCTCCCCTCCTTTGTGCAGGCAAAGTTGCAACTAGCATTGCATAGGAAAGGGCACAGTGTCCCATCATCTGTTCATATCTCCCACAGCTCACTGTAGCTTCTGCCAGGTGCCAACATCATTTCAAGCAGAAAAAAACACCCCTCTTCATTCCACTGCTGAGAATCAGTTTGTTTATCCTTCTGCTGTCAATAGGATAAAAGATTGCCAGGAAACTCCCCAGCCTGGCTATTAGGCACATCTTCTAGGCACCTCGTGAGGACAGGTGGAGTAGGAAGGAGGAATCAGGATACCCAGAAGCCCTCACTTGGTTAAGTGAGGGCTACCCATTGAAAGGAAAGGACTTGTCCAGGGTAGTTATTTGGGCAGAACATAAGGATTTATCTCTCCAATGATGCCCTGCCCTTGTATTTATCACTGGAGAGCCTGTCGCCCCAGATTTAAGACATTAAAATTTATCGTTCTGCCTGGGAATGTCTCTTGGAGAGGGCCCTCTTCATTAACCATGTGCAGTAAGGGCTGAAAGTGTTAACTTGTGAAGTCTCTGAAAATTCTGATGATAACACCATGAAAGCACACAGGTCCCTTCTCCACTGTGTAGAGGAGCATCCTGGCACTGGGTACCAATGTGCCCTAATGGGTCAAGCTACAGTTATGCTCCTCCAGGGATAATTTACTGCTTATGTAAATCATGCTGTCACTCCCTTCCCTTACTTGGAGCCATTTCCAGGGTTCAGTCCTTGAAGTTGGGTCTCTGCCTTAGCACCTGGTTTGAGAGAACAAAAGCTCTCATCAATTAGCTGTGTGAGAGCTAGTGATGTTGGCAGAAGAGGACCTACCTGCAGATGCATCTTCTTAGACCATCTCATAGGTCACCCTATCCCCTGCAGCCTCCATTTAGACTCTGCTGTTTGTTCTTAGCCCTGGAAGAATTCCCTCTACGCTGCATTCAGCAATCTCAGAGGAAGTGAATTGTCACTGCTTAATCATGGACGATCTGAAGAAGGTCCCTGTTGTCCTATATCATATTACAGTCCTATCTTTAGAGACCTCTGGATGCTGCAATAAGAACAGGTTCCCTTGGTCACTGTCCCTGCCTCTCACTGTCTACCCCATCAGTGCAATGTTGAGTACATTCTTAGTTCCTCTCCAGAGAGAGGGCCTCAGAGAAAAGATGCAAGCTGGAGCATGGAGAGCCTTTGCTATCCCTGCCTCTGCACTAGTGCTGAACTCCAATTGAGGAATTCTGGGTGAGAGGCTGAAGTCTCAATCTGCTTGTGCACCATAAGTATGGTATAACATATATTTAGCCTCCAGTGTTTTCATCTAACTGGATAATGGGCATGCTGACAATGGCTGATGTGGTGTTTTAATGAGAGAAAGCCTGTTTATTTCCAGGAAAACTGCTTAGCATATAGTGAGTGCATGAAAGCATCCATAGTTATGATAATTTCAATCATGTATTGGGCTTAAACTCTCCTAGGAGTCACACCTCTGGGCATATTTGGGAGGGTGTTTCCACAGAGGTTTATCTAAGGTGACAAGACCTACCTCGAATGTGGGCAGAACCATGCCACGAGCTAAGAAGGTCCCAGACTCAATAGAGAGGAAAATGGAGGAAGCCAACTGAATACCAGCTATCACCACTCTTGGCCTCCTGATTGTGGATGCAATGTGACCAGCTGCCTTACACACCCACCTACAACAGACTGTACTCCATGTACCACGAATTAAAATGAACCCTTCCAAATAGCTGCTTTTTTCAGGTATGTGATCTGTGCAACAAAATAATACACCAAGAAGGTAGTTGTTTTTTCTGTACCCCATGGATTCACACACTCACATAGAACAGCCTCCCAGAAACATCTGGCTAGGAAACAGCTTCTCTGTCATCATACACTAGTGACTACCCTAGGAACAGTGTGGCTTTGGGACTTGATGGACACATCCCTGATACCCCAGCTCCTTCCATCTGACTCCAGATCCCTATGTCACAAATGTGTGGAAAAATGATCCATGTCACACTGAATAACTTTCAGGACAAAGTCATCTAACTACTTGTGACCTGTTGTTTCTGTAGAACTTAGTGGGTATCTGGCAAGATGTCAGCCTTGACCTAGATAAAAGTATAATTATTTCCTATTTGCTTGCTGGGGTTTTCAAATCAGTGAGGTAATTTAAGCATGACTCTTGGAGGCTTACAAAAAGATGTTATGATTAGTTTTATCTTCTTTGTTAAGGAAAAATAATTACAGTGAAACAATTAGAGGCGGCAGAGTTGACATGAGATTAGGTGAGCTGGCTTGGCAATGAAAGTGAAGTTCTAATGAGGAAAGGAAGTACAAAGTGAAGAGTCCATGGGAGACAGGCAAACAGATTGTCCAGTTCTGGCCTTGGGACCCAAAAGCAGAAGGGACACTGGACATTCAGCCTGGTGGGATGGCCAGGTTTATAGAGGACTTAACCCACCTGGGAGAAGTTATCTCAGGAATGTCAGAGACCCAAGGGCAATGTCAGACATTAGTATTATAGACTTTCAACCTTAGGCAAGCTCCTTGATGTTTCAGAGTCCCACCAGTATCTCTGTGTGACACTGGTTTCTCTTTCTTCTCTTACAAATCAGCTTCATGGAGGTAAAGTAAGAGTTCCATGAGAGTGGCCTTATTTAATAAGTTTCCACATACAGAGGCATGACGCCATCTCATTTATCTCATAAATGATAATATTATTCATTTACTATAAATACATAAAATTTTATTACATTTTAGTGTGTGTGTGTGTGTGTATGTGTGTGTGCCCATGTGTGCTATGGCATGCATATGAAGGTCAGAGGATAACTTGAGGGAGTCAATTCTCTCCTCCCATCACATGGTTCCAGGGATTGAACTCGGGTTATCAGGTTTGGTGACAGGGGCTTTTACTCCTCAAGCCATCTATCTCCCTGGCCCTTGTTTATCTTTTTCTAGACTGTCTGGCTCTCAAGTGTGATGAAGTCAGATTTTACAAAGGTATGGTACCAGGTTTTTGTTCAAGAAGAATAAAACTATGGATAGTGACAATTAGCCACAACTCCAAGGGTTCTGCCCTTGACCTTTGTTAGTATTCCAATAAAGGATAAAATAGCAGCTAACTCAGTATTAGAATGTGCCACATCTCATGCTGAGTATTTGGCATACCTATACAGCCACACTGAAAGGGGAGGGGTATATGCCACCATCACCCTCATTCTACCCTTGAAGGGAAAAAAGCTCAAAGGTGTTAAGTGACTTCCTTGGGCCCCACACAGCTTGCAAGGGTCAAAGCAATTTTCCAATGGATCTCTGATTCATGGATGGAGATAAAATTTAACTTTAATGAGGTCATTTGGAGATTTCCAAACTATCTGCTTAGTGGTGATGCCTATGAACAAAACCATGAAACAGGCTAAGAAAAATGTAGGACCATTTCTGTGTTCTGGGTCAGCCATCCATTCCTGAAAAGTGTCTTTCCACAATTGTTAGTCACATACTGTTGTGTAACAAATGATTCCACAACAAATAGGACCAGCAGGATGGTTCAGTGGGTAAAGGCATATGCCAGCAAGTCTGATGACCTAAATTTGATCCGTGGAACCTACCTGGTGGAAGGAGGAAACTGGCTCTGTCAATTGTAAATTTGTCCTCTTACTCATATATACCCCTACACACTCACATGCACAAGTGTGCATGCGCGCTCGCGCGCGCCCGCGCGCACACACACACACACACACACACACACACACACACACACACACACACACACGTTTAAAGATAATGAAATAAAATTTAATTATTATTTTCTTGCCAGTTTTTGAGGGTTGAAACCTAGAAGGTAGGTTAGCCAGTACTCCTAGATAAGATCTCTTGTGCAGCCAGGGTGTAGTTTCCCCGAGAGCTTAGAATGTACCTCCAGGTTCAGCCGATCACTGTTGGCTGAAGTGCTTCTAAACTCCTTCAGCTGCTGTCTGGCCAGCCTTGGTGTTTTATTGGGGGACTCTCTAGAGGTAGCTTGAGTATTCTCACACATGGCTGCCAGAGAGGGGGATGGAGGGAGGGAAGAAGGAAGAGAGAGAGAGAGAGAGAGAGAGAGAGAGAGAGAGAGAGAGAGAGAGAGAGAGCAGATTAGTGTGTCTAAGTTGAAAGCTAGTCTTTTAATAACCTGATTTAAGTGATACACCTTCGTGTTTCTTTGTATTCTTACAGAGATGCTCAGGGCATGATCACTGGAAGGGGGGCCATGGAGAACCCCTGTCCACCAAGATGCCCTTTTCTGTCCATTCTCTTTGCTCCTTCCATGCATTTCTATGGTGGATAGTTTTCTTGAATCTTGTAAAAGTTCCTGATGCTGAAGGCAAGATGCTCAGGGATTTGCCTGAGTCTTTCCTTCTCATCTGTTTCCCCATGGTTTAGGAATGGTTTAGATGATGAGACTATTTGTTGGCTCCATTGGCATTTTCAGTTTCCCAAGATGGCCAGTGCACTGCAGAGACTAAAACAGCAGTTAACACTTGTGTCTCATTTGTATTTTGATTTGCATTCATGGCATACATGCAGGTGTGCAGGTGCACTCATCTATGGAGAGCTGAGCTGACATCAAGATTTTCCTCTAGCAACCTCCACTTTAGTTTTCAGTATGGAGTCCCTCACTGAACTGGAAGGTCATTGTCATAGCTAGGCTGACTGCTAATGAATTCCAGAGCTCTGCCAGTCTCTGCCAACCCCTGTGCTGAGGTCACTGATGTGTTCCACCACATCTGATGTTTACTTGGGTGCTGGGGATCTGAACCCAGGTCCTCATGCTTGTGAAACAGGCCCTTTCCCACTACTCTATCTTCTCATCTTCCAGTTGTGTAGTAAAGATGCTTGTTCATCTATATCTATGCCACAAGCAGCACATTGCCTAGTTACCCACTGACTCTAAGAAGACAGAGGCAATGAGTTGTCCCTGAAGGCATGGTGCCCACATTACAGAGGAGGAAGACCGGCCACAAGAAAGCAAATAAATACAATTTAGTGTATAATATTATAAAAGAACATAAATTACTATCAGGGAAATTGATGTCTTTTTAGAAGACAGCGTGTTACAAGACAACCCTGAGCCAAGTAGGTTGTCATTACATTAAAATCCATGATGTCAGCATTGGCAATGCTGCTCCCCAGAGTGGTTCAGTGCACTGCTCTGTGGACTGCACACAGCAGCCTCAGCAGGGAGTCTCACCAGCCTCTTCAGCCTTCCAGGGAGCTAATAGTTCCTGTCCCCTGGTAGGTGTGAGCCTGGATTGTGAATGAGCTGACAGATAGTGGTGGGATTTTATGCTCTGTCTCAGGTACAAATAAAAGCCACCAGATAGCCTGAAGATCCAAGTAGCATTGAAACCAAGTCTCCAGTGTTCTGGCAAATGGCACAAATGAAAAGATTAGATCCTTTCTGCAGAGTGGGTCAGATGGCCAACTCCAGACCCTCATTATCCTTTGTCCCTGCATCTGAAGGAGGCTTTTTCATTCTTTTAAATTTCATTTTAAATTCCAATCACAGTTCTCCTTCCCATCTCTCCTCTCACCCTTCCTGACCCCCCCTCCACCTGCCCCCAGTCCACTCCTCCTCATGGGTAAGGGCTCCTATGAAGTATCAACAAAGTCTGGCACAATAGGTTGGGGAAGAGCCAAGCCCCTCTCCCATTCATTAAGGCTGAGCTCCAACAAGATAGCTCATGTACCAGGTTTGTATTGTGGTTCTACTGCCAGGGGCTCCTCATATAGTCCAATCTTCACAACTCTCTCCCACATATGGAGGGCCTAGTTTGGTACCCTAGAGTCTCCACAGCTGTCAGTCTAGAGTTCATGAGTTTCCAAGAGCTTGATTCAGCTGTCTCTGTAGATTTTCCATCATGATTTGACCTCCCTTGCTCATATATTCCCTCCTTGGCCTGATGCTTGGTTGTAGATCTCTGCATCTAGTTCCATCACTTACTGGATGAAGGGTCTATGATGATAGTTGGGGTATTCACCAGCCTGATTACAGGGGAAGGGCAGTTCAGGTATCCTCTCCCCTATTGCTACGAGTCTTAGCTGGGCTTTCTTGACGCTTGTTTCCAGGGTGCATTTATTCTCATTCACCGTCCTCCCCCTCCTTTGCTCTCCCTCTCCTCTTTATTTTTCTCCCTCTCCCTGCTCCCTTTCTAGCCCAGTGTCTCTTTCCCTCTTCATTCTTTCCTCTTCTCCATCCTTACATCCCCCTCTCTTAACCCTCTATCTCCCTCTTTCCCTTCTGTCACTTTCCCCTCTTTTTCTATGTCACTCCTCTTCATTTTCTCCTTTCTCTCTCCTTCTTTCCCTCCCCTCCATCTCTGCTCCTTGTCTTTCTGCTGTCTCTGTCTTTTCCCCCTCTGCCTCCTTCACTACTGTTTTCCTCCTGTCCTAGTCGCCTTGCTTAAAAGGATAAGCTCAGCCAAGAATCTGAGAGAAGTGCCGCTTCCTTCACTGATGCTCTGTCTACATCAGCCATCTCCAAAGTGCTAAGCTTTGGTGGTGCTCTGATGCCCTGCCCTGTAAAGCTCTCCCACTAATTAGGAGGTCCTAGTCCCTCAGGGCATCCTGGCCCTAGAACTCATTTCTCAGAAGGCTGTCACAGATGGAAGAGATAATTCTCCTCTCCCCTCCTCTAAAATCCCACAAGTGGTTGTCAGGTGAGGGAGGCACAGGTTCAGCACAGTTCCACTGCTAAGCCTCTTATCTTAGCCTCCACACTGTGGGTTTATTAGCTTAACTTCTCAGGACTAAGCTGGGACAGTGCAGACAACAGCCTCCGAGCAAGGAAGAAATGGGAGTATGATTGCTATTGATGGAGGAAGGAAGGTTTCCTGTCTAGTGGGAGTCTGCCTTGGCATGGCATTTAGCTGGGATTGAAGGGTGAACCAATGGACTTCTCTGCTATTTTGGATCTGGCTATGAGCACAGGGAACCCAGGCAGGGGCGGTGAGGATGAGCAGGGCCAGACAGGTTCTCCAACACAGATCCATCTATCCCTTTACTGTGTCAGCAGAGCCCCTACATTACCCTGCTTTGCAATGTGGAGTTCACTTCCCTGCTGTACACCTGTTCCTCAACATCAGACAAGTGCTTTCTGTAGGGTGCCAGGCTGGGTTCCAATCTAAGTGCTTGTGCTTGGTGCCCACACCTTGGAAGAGGAGCTGCTGGAAGGTCTCCAGTCTTAGGGAATCATGCCAACATCAGTAACAATGAACTCAGAAGTGCTGAAGGCTTCATCTGTGGCCAGAGGGCACTACAGTTCCAGGCCACATATTGTTAATACACTGATGCTGGATACTCCCAACAGCTTTTGAGATCTGGAATGGAACTTTAAGCGCGTGCAAGCACACACACACACACACACACACACACACACACACACACACACACACACAGTATTCCATCATAATATTTGAGAAATTAGATCATGTTCTCAAGATTATCTGGCTGTGTAGGACCAGATAATGGTCCCAGTCAAAGAAGTTCTGAATGCCCAGTGGTTTTGAGCCTTCCTATATGACACAGGTTTTGTGGGAAGGAAGGAAATAGAATATGAGGAGGTCCTAGGCAGCCTTTGCTCTGCTCCAGGCATATACACAAGGATCTTGTCACATGGGAGTCAAGTTAGTGTGAGCCCAGCCTGGTCCATGCCAGCATCCCCTGCTGGGATATGAACAGAGCTTCTCCATGGCCTTCCCCCTTGGCCCCTCACATGTATTTTCTAGCTTATTTAAACATGTACCAGGATGCCACTTATTAAGTGCAGACTGGATTGGGGTGGTTTCTTGCATAGTGTTACCCTGGCCTGCTCTCATCTCCTGTCCTTCCTTCCTTCTCCCTCTTTTTTTTTTCTCTCCCAGGCATGCTGCCTTCCCTTCAGTTCTTGGGGGGGGGGGAAATCTTCTTCTCTCAGGACTCCTAAAATAGTCTCTTCCATCCCTGACACTCTCTTTCTACTCTGAGACTCTGTTCCTTGGCTCTAACTCAAATTTTGAGTTCAGTCATCTTTTAGGGATGCTTCCCTGGATCTTGTCACCCCAAGTCTGTTTTAAAGTATGCAGTTCAGTGCTATTTAGTGCAGTATTGGTGTGAAACCATCACCTTTTTTTTTCAGTTTTGAAACTTTTTCCCCCCAGCCCCATATCCTAGGCATGTGGGATAGTGAATAACAGCTCATGGCTTTTTTAACACCACCACACTTTTGCCTTTTTCCCCTCCAGCATTGGACAATGGGTGACTTGACCAAAGAACTTGCTACCTAGCTCACTATCACCAGGGCCTGGCAGAGAAGAAGCAGTTGGTCAAAGTGGGTTAAATTAATGGACAATCCCTATAAATATTTCTTCATTAATTTATTAATATCTTCCAGAGATGCACAGGGTTAGTACTACAAACTCCTTCATAGATCATGGTTAGGGGTCAGATCTGCATTAGTTGTCAACTTTTGGTATCGGTCACACAATACCTGAAAGGGACAACTCAAGGGAGGAAAGGCTTATTTTGCCTCAGGGTTTCAGAGGGTTTCCTGACATCATGGCAAGGAAGGCTTGTGGGGCAGCTCAGGCAGTAGCAGAGGGAGTATGTGGTAGAGACACAGTGAGGCAGGAAGGAAACATAGATCAAGATAGGAACCAGGGCCTGCCTCTAGTGACTTACTCCCCCAGCGAGTCCCTACCTTCTAAAGGTTCCATGGCTTCCCCTCAAAAAGCACCCTTAGTACAGGACCACACATTCACAATATAGTCTGAAGATCTATTAGTTTTAAATCATAGCTGGTCCCATGTGCAGTGACAGGTTCAAGAAATTTGGCTGGACCAGCAGTGAGAAGCCCAGGTATCCTTCACCAGCAGTGAGAAGCCTAGGCATCCTTCAAGCCTTTCATGAAAGGGGTATTTTGGCCTGCTGACTTGGGAATGACATTTTTTCATTGGTGAAGAAGGAGAGCCTTCCTTGCGGGATACACAGTCATCACAGAGAACCTTAAGAACTTGGGACAGTGACCACTGTGTACTCAGCTTCTGGCACCCAGAGACACAGGGCACCACATTCTCCAGTGTCTGAGAATGGAAGCAATTTCAAACAGTGCCTGGTCTCACACAGATGCCTAGGGGAGGCTCAGGCAGTCCTCTTTTCTTCTAGGGAATGTTTGGCACTTTGCTGAAGGTTGAGTTAATCTCATACCCATGTAATGCTCCTCTCACTTACTTAGGGAAACCATTCTATGGTGGCCCAGATTGAACAAGAAATTACATGGGCAAAGCAGTTATATGGGAATTCTATCAATAGCCAAAGGTTTAAGACAATAGCTTTGCTGTTATTGTTGTTAATTGAAGAGAAATTCAAAATGATACAAAATTTACCATTTAATTAATTAATTTGTTCACAGTCTCCTGTATCTTAGGCTGCCCTTGAATGCTCATGTAGCTAAGGATGGCCTTGAACTCTCCTTTTGCCTCTGCCTCCTAAGTTCTGTGATTCAGGGCATGTGTTATCATGCTGGGTTTATTCTGTCCTGGGGATGGAACCCAGGGCTTTGAGCATGCTAGGCAAGCACTCACCGGTGGAGCTCCAGCTCCAGTCCCAATTCACCATTTAAAGTGTGCAATCCGGTGTTATGCAGGGCATTCTTAGCATGCAACTGTCACTTTGATTCAGTTTTGAAACATTTTTTTACAACCCCCTTAGAAAGCGCTGTTCTCGTTAACAGTCCTTCCCTCATTCCCTCACTCTGGATCTGCTTCTCAACATCCCTCTCGCTGGACACAGGACTCAGCTAAAAGGTCCCCGTGGTGTGGAGCTTCCAGACTGCTGTTCTTCTGGCAGGAATCTATTGCTGGCTTTGGCCATTAACATCCCCTACCCCCACCAGAAACAACCTACCCCACCCCGCCCCACCCCACAGTGTGTATTTATCTAGGCATTCTCTTCACCAGATGTCCATAAACTCCTCCAACCCCATTGTGTATTCAGATGGAAATAAATGAGTTTAATTACTTAAAGTAGATTTGGAATTCAGGGGCGAATGGCTCTCCTCTCTCTATTCTGCATGTAAGCCTGGCCACAGGAGGAATTGTAAAATGTTCAAGTCTTTGAAAGATTGCAACCGCTGGTTTGGCAGACACCAGCATTTGGGCTGGATGTGTTCCGAGCTGTGTGGAGGAGGCTGGCTCTTCCTACCTCTTCAGCTCTGGCAGCCTGAGCAGGGACAGGGATAGCTCAGCCAGTGTCCTCAGCCCATTTCACCCTTTTCCAAAGAATTTCCTGCCAGGTCCCACATGACCCTCTAGGGTCACCCACTGGAGCAGCCTGTAATTTCACTGACCACCAACTGATCTCTGGAGCTATCAGAAAATCAGTAAGGCAAGGGGGAAACAGGATTG
This sequence comes from Cricetulus griseus, assembly GCF_003668045.3. Taxonomy (NCBI): domain Eukaryota; kingdom Metazoa; phylum Chordata; class Mammalia; order Rodentia; family Cricetidae; genus Cricetulus; species Cricetulus griseus. The sequence continues at coordinate 40,869,133 of NC_048600.1, read as the reverse complement.
CTAATGGAGTGGTAATGGGGCAGTTTAGGCAAGCCTTCCAGAGAAAGAAAATTTACAATTTAAATAAGAAAAATAATCAATTCTAAATGAACATAAAGAGGAGGATGAGAGTGGCTGTGTGTGGCTATGACTGTGGTATGAGTCTTGGTGAGGTCCTCAGTGGGTGGGGAGGAAGCCGAGGACTGGTAAGTAACAAGAGCCCTGGGAGTCAGCCCCAGCACAAGGAGGGGTGTGTTATTCAGGGGCCACAGCATCTCAGCATCTTATCAAGGGCACACTTGGGGCAGTTGGCAGATGGAGTTGTCAGGCCAAGCTAGCCACCATGTCTTCTGCTATTTGCTTTAAATGATGCCTAGAGACCTTTCCTGTCATCCTAGGAACCACTTTGATCCTATAATTCTGTTTTCATCTTTTTTTATCCCCATCTTTATCACTGAGTTAGCATCCCTGGAGCTGCTATGATGCTGTGAGTCACAGGAATGGCAGAGCAGCTGTCTGCTCAGCCAAACAGTCTGGCACAGAGAGGAACCCTTTCTAGGCAAAACCCTGGTGGAAATCCCTCAGCCAGCGTGAGGGGCCTTCTTTTTCTCCTGCACTGACTGGATTGTCCAGCTACAATCCAGGGCCATCTTGCTTCTGATCCCCATGAACTTATTCCACTGAAACTAAAAGTCAGCTCCCATAGTCACTGGTCCTCAGGCCTGGGTGCCATTGAGCTTTAGTTTCCACCACACTTCCTACTACCTGAACACAAAGGCCTATAGCAGCGCCATTCACAAAAGCCAAAATGTGGAAGCAGCCCAAATGTCCATCAATGTGTGAATGGTTAAATAAAACAGGCTCTGTCCTACAGTGAGCTATTATTCAACCTTACAAAGGAATGAAGTTCCATTCCAGGCACAATAATGGGGATGAACCTTGAAAACAGGTTGCTAGTAGAAAAGCTGGACCCAAAGGTCACATACTGTAGGTTTCCATTTGTATAAGATGTCCAGAATAGAGCAGTGCAGAGACAGAAAGCAGACAAATGGTTGCCAGTGGCTGGAGGAAGTATAGACAAGGCCACTGTTAATGGGTGTGGGCTTTCCTTTTGACGTTAGTCACCTACTCTGCAAGCACAGTGGTGGTAGCTGTGCAACTCTGTGAATGTACTCAGTACCCTGGAGCCACACACTTGGGAAATTCTGAATTTTATATTATGCATATGTCACCACCAACTTCTGCTTTAAATGTCTCTCTAAGAGTGGGAGAGATGGCTCAGCAGTTAAGAACACACACTGCTATTGCTCTTGCATAGGACCTGAATTCACCTCCCAGCACCTCACTGGGTGACCCACAACCACCATAACTGTAGCTTCAGGGGATCCGACAGCCTCTTCCAGCTTCTCAGAACACTTACACTGATGAGCACACTGATACACATGGACACTTAGTGTCTATCTCAGCTCCCCTTCCTGATGTCACTCCATAACAAACACATAGCGACCTTCTGGCCTTCCTCAGTTGTGATACTCTGACAACAGGGTCAGGCAGGGAAGGACACTGGGGCCTTGCCTTTTTGGAATAGGTTCTAACTTCAGAAGCTGCACCGTAGATGGACAAAAGTCAGCCATTAAGCAAATATCAGGGCACTCAAAGGCAGTTATTTTTAATTGTCAACTTGACACAATCTAGAATGACCTAGGATAGAGGTTTCCATGAGGGATTGTCTAAATTAGTCTGGTCCATGGGTGTGTTGTTAGGGCTATCATCAATAAATTAGTCAAAGTGGGAATACCTGCCTATTGTGAGAGGTAACTTTCTCTTGGCAGGGATGTTGAACTATGTAAGAATGAAGAAAGCAAGCATGCACACACCAATTCCTTCGTCTCTGCTCTTGACTGTGGACATGATGTTAATGGCTGCTTCAAGTCTCTGCCATTTCCTTGATTTCCACACAGTGATGAACTGAAACCTAGAATTGTATGTCAAATAAATCCCTTTTCCTTTAAGTGCCTTTTCCAGGGTATTCTATCACAGATACCAGAATTATAATTAAGACAAGTAATCTTTCCAAAGGGTGAGGGGATAGTTTGAGATGGCATCTTACTTTTAAGCCTGGTACGTTTTGAAATCATATGTGTGTATAATAAACAATTAACCATGTGATGCCAGGTAGTGGTGGCACATGCCTTTAATCCCAGCACTTGGGAAGCAGAGACAGGTGGATCTCTGTAAGTCTGAGGTCAGCCTGATCTACAGAGATAGTTCCAAAACAGCTAGGGCTGTCACAAAGAGAAACTCTGTTTTGAAAAACAACAAAAAATTAACAATGTGACACTTTAAAAGAGACCAGTTTAATGAGTAACATGTGTTGCTAAAAAGGGTCATGGCATCATACCAGTTCGAGCTGAGACTGAGGGCCATGTCTGGGTCCATGGCCCTGCCACAGCCAGGGTCTTTGTTGATATCTGAGGCTCCTGAGGGCCATGTGGATACCTGGGATCTGGGTCACCACTTGGGGCCATAATGCCACTGGGTCCATGCCAATCTAAGTTACCTGCTGCCAAGGACCATGTTTGGGTCTGTGGTCCAACAGCAGCCAGGATCTGTGTTGATATCCATGGCTTGTGTTGCCACCGAGGGCCATTACCTAGGGCCATGTTAGTGTTCAAGGACCATGCTGCTGCTGGGGCCATACAGATCTGAGTGGCCTGCACTGCCACCAGAGGCTATGGTGTTGCCCACGACCTAGGCTGCTGCCAAGGGCCATATCTGGGTCCACGGCCCTGCAGCAACTGTGGTCTGTGTTGATGTCCATTGCTCGTGTTACCACTGAAGATCATGAGGATAGAGGTGTACAGAGTTGTCTCTGCCCCTCTCATGATGCAGCATTACAGAGAACTGACCTAGGACCTCCCCTGGGTAGCACAGTAGAGGTGACCCCATTGCTTGTGGTATGGGTAAGCTGGCCCTGAAGGTATGAGAGTGGGAGAACCAGCCCCAATGTCTGTCACCTGGTGGTGACAGAGTGAGGTGACAGAGTGGGTGAGGGAGAGATGCCCCCTTGTCCCTTACCCTTTGTTACCTACTGCAGCCAGGAAACCTGGTCCCTGGGTCTTCAGAGTGGGAGAACTGGCCCTGCCCTTCAACAGCTGCAGCCCTCAAGAGAGCCCACCCTGTACTTCACCTGGGCATCACCATTGCTGGAGAGCTGGCTCTGCCCCTCACCAACTGCAGCTCTTAGGAGAGCCAGGAGAGCGGGCCCTGCACCTCAGCTGGGCAAATCAGTAGAGCTTGCCCTGGTGGTGTGGCTGCAGGCAAGAAGGGCCCAAGGTCTGGGAGCAGAAGAATTGGCCCCGCTTCTTGCTGCCTGCTGCATTGGGTGACCTAACCAGAGCAGTGCTGGGGAGCTTGCTCTGGAGTGATGATGGGGGAAATCTGGCAGGCTGACTAATCTAGCTAATACCCAGACCTAGAATCAGGACTATGAGTTAGCCCACTCCAGCATCTACCTCATCTAGGAACTGCTGGAGCATGTGAATGGGCCAGATCTGCAGGTCCAAAGCCATAGGATCTCTGACACAGGGTATCCAAGAGGAGTTCCATTGAGGGCCCAGTATTGATAGTGTAACAGAAACCAGAGGCCTCAAACCAATGACTCATTGCAATGAAAACTTGTAAGTAAAGACATATGGGCTAAAGGGTTTACTGTGCTACACTACAGCTTCCATGGCAAGATTTTTTGTTTTTCATTTGTTTTTGTTTTCTGGTTTTTCTTTTAAATTTTATTTTCTTTTGTGTGTGTGTTGTATGGGAGGTTGCAAGAGCAGAAGGTGGATACAAAGGAATGGGAAAATGAATGGGATTGGGATTGCATGATGTGAAATCCATAAAGAATCAATGAAAAAGTTAAAAAAATATATTTTCATAATAAAACAAAAAAAAGAACCCAGGTCCTTCTGAATCCACTCATGAATACTGCGCCTCTATATGGAAATCTTAGTTCTAAAATATCCTCAGCACTACTGTGGGATTTTGAAAGAGGACTAGGATGTATATTTCTTTATTACTACCAGGCACTGCCATCCTAGGGAATCTCTGGAAATGTGTACTAGAACTTGGGGTTATCATACTGATGCAGAGGAATTTGGGGATTTGAGGGCAGGGGAGTGGGAATAGGGAGAGTAGGACAGACCACATAGCCATTATCTCACTTCAACCTGTTTTGGAAGATAAGGAAGCATAGAATCTACTCTATCTGTGACCCAAAAATGTGTTGTGGGACTCTGGCTGATCTGTACCCACCTCAGTCACTACCTTATTATTTTGCAAGATCTGAACTTGCAGTTAACAAATCAAGTCCTTAGCCATAGACATGTGGTCTGTATAAAGTTCACCCACATACATGTCCACGGTGTGATTGTTTCATGAGGCAATTGATAAATCCTGCCTTCCACCAGCTCTGGGGATAGCATCCAGGGCCTTCTCCACACCAGGCAGTGTACACAATGGGACTGCAGCCACAATCCCATTTTTGCTTTTAATCTCAAGACAGAATCTTCTAATTTTTCCTAAGTTTTCCAGGCTGGCCTTGAAATCAGAAGCCACTTATTCTAGGATAGCCTCAAAATAACAATCTCCTGCATCAGCTGACTGACGAGCTCAGACCACAGGTCTGTCTGCACCACCAGACCCCACTCACTATATTTCATATTTTCCTTTTGGGTGGTATGGATGTGTGTGTGTGTGGCAGGGGTGTGTGGGGAGACTGGACATTTGTGTGTTGTGACAAACTCATTGAGGTCAGAGGACAACCCCAGGTATCTCCCCTTACTTTGCACCTTGTTTGGAACAGCCTTGTTACTGTATGTGTCAGGCTGGCTGGACTCAGGATTTCAGAGAGTCTCCTGTCTGGGCCTCCAGTCTCCACTCAGGAGTGCTGTGATTAGAGATGTACTTTTTCTGAGCCTGGCCTTTACCTGGGTTCTAAGAACTCAAACCCATTCTTCATATATATATGGTGAGTACTTGAACCATTGGTCCATGTCCACAACCCAGCAAGTCTGCATGCTATTTAAGTTCGAGAACACAAAGCTCTCTGGTAGTTACTGGTCTCCTGTGGACTCGACAAGTGTTCCATCATCGAGCGACACCCCAGGCCTCACTTCATGTTTCATTTTTAAAACAGTGTCATGCTAAGTTGCACAGACTTGTCTTGAATTCATTCAGTAGCCCAACCTGGCCTCAAATTAATGGTCCTCCTGCCTAAGCTTCCTGAGTAGCTGAGATTGTAGGCATGGCATAGTAGGCTTCCATGGACAATGATCAGAGTCTGCCGATCATCACTGATTGCTCCTGTGCAATTCCCAGAACCTCTTCTGTGGTGAGTCTTTTTACTTCCTCCCCTTACAGATTAGGCACTGAGATTTGGACAGGGTAGGTGAGCTCTCAGTGCCTGAGTTGGGGTGTGAAGAACCTGGAACAACAATTGTTCACACTCAGCAATTGCACTATCAAAGAAGCATCCCTGGGCCACTTCCTCTAGATCTCACACTTTGCTTTTGTCATATCCGTACACCAATATGACTTTTGCCATACTTGGTGTTTCAGCTCTGTTGCTCATTTCATGTTTGCAATTGCTGTCAGTTTTTTTTTAAACTTTTTTCTTTAAATTAGAAACAATCGTATTTTGCCTATCTATCCCAGTTCCCTCTCCCTCCTATCCTCCCACCCCCCACACTCCCCATCCTCTCCCCAGGGAGAGTGAGGCCTTCCATGGGGGAATCATCAAAGCCTGTCCCATCATTTGGGGCAGGACCTAGGCCTTCCCCTTTATATTTAGGTTGAGAGAGTATCCCTCCATGGGAGAATGGGCTCCCAAAGTCTATTTGTGCACTATGAATAAATACTGGTTCCACCACAAGAGGCCCCATAGACTTCCCAGGCCTCCTAACTGTCACCCAAGCTCAGGGGCTCTGGTTCTGTCCTATGCTGGTTCCCCAGCTGTCTGGCTGGGATCCATGAGCTCCCACTTGCTCAGGTCAGCTGTTTCTGTGGGTTTCTCCAGAATGGTCTTGACCCCTTTGTTCATCACTCCTCTCTCTCTACAACTGGATTCCAGGAATTTGGCTCAGTGTTTAGCTGTCAATCTCTGCTTCTGCTTCCATCAGTTACGGGATGAAGGCTCTAGGATGGCATTTTAAGGTAGTCATCAGTCTCATTATAGGGGAAGGGGATTTAAGACAGCCTCTCCCCTATTGCTTAGATTCTTAGTCTCAGTAATCCTTGTGGATTTTTGGATATTTCCTTAGTGCCAGATTTCTCTTTAAAGCTATAATGGCTCCCTCTATTAAGGTATGTCTTTTCTTGCTCTCCTCGATTCATCCCCCAACTCAATATTCCTGATCCCTTCTCTCCTCTTTCTTTTCCCTCTCTCCCTCCCTCCTCCCCCACCTTGTGCTCCCAATTTATTCAGGAGCTCTCCTTCATTTCCCCTTCTCTGGGGGACGGTGTATGACTCTCTTAGGGTCCTCCTTGTTATTCCTAGCTTCTCTGGAGGTGTGGATTGTAGGCTGCTAATCCTTTGCTCTATGTCTAATATCCAGATATGAGTGAATACCTACCATGTTTGTCTTTCTATGACTAGGTTACCACACTCAGGATGGTTTCTTCTAGTTCCATCCATTTGCCTGAGAATTTCAAGATTCCATTGTCCCCCCCCCCCCACTGAGTAGTACTCCATTGTGTAAATGTACCACATTTTCTTTATCCATTCTTCGGTTGAGGGGCATCTAGGTTGCTTCTAGGATTTGGTGACTAGCTTCTTGAGTTCTTTGTAAATTTTGGAGATCAGCCCTCTGTCAGATATGGGGTTGGTGAATATTTTTTCCCATTTTTGGGCTGCCATTTTGTCTTGTTGACTTTGCCTTACAGAAGCTTCTCAGTTTCAGGAGGTCCCATTTATTAATTGTCTATCTCAGTGTCTGTGCTACTGGCGTTATGTTCAGGAATTGGTTTCTTGCACCAGTTTGTTCAAGGGTAGCTCCCACTTTCTCTTCTAGGAGGTGTAATGTGGCTAGATTTATGTTGAGATCTTTGATCCACTTGGTCTTAAATTTTGTGCATGGTGATAGATATGGATATATCTGCAATCTTCTGCATGTCAGCATCCAGTTATGCCAGCACCATTTGTTGAAGATGCTTTCTTTGTTCCATTGTATAAGTTTAGTTTCTTTGTCAAAAATCAGGCATTCGTAGGTGTGTGGAATAATACCAGAGTTTTCAATTTGATTCCATTGGTCTACCTGTCTGTTTTTTGTGCCAATACCAAGCTGTTTTCATTACTATTGCTCTATAGTAGAGCTTGAAGTCCAGAAGTTCCTTTATTGCACAGGGTTGTTTTGGCTATCCTGGGTTTTTTGTTTTTCCATATAAAGCTGGGTGTTGTTCTTTCAAGGTCTGTGAAGAACTGTGCTGGGATTTTGATGAGGATTACATTGAATCTGTAGATTGCTTTTGGCAAGATTGTCAATTTTACTGTGTTGATCTTATCTATCAAACAGCATGGGAGATCTTTCAATTTTCTAGTATCTTCTTTAATTTCTTTCTCCAAATGATATGACAGACTTTGAAGATTCCACATGGAAGGCCCCACTCTCCCTGGGGAGCAGAAAGGGGATGGGATGGGGGGAGTCCCTGGTGGGACAGGGGAGGAGGAGAGGAAGAGGAAACTGGGATTGACATGTAAATCAAGCTTGTTTCTAGTTTAAATTAAAAAAAAGGAAAAATGCAAAAAAAAAAAAAAAAGACTGAAAGTTTTTGTCATACAGGTCTTTCACTTGTTTGGTTAGAGTTACCCCAAGATATTTTATGTTGTTTGTAGCAATTGTGAAGGGTGATGTTTCTCTGATTTCTTTCTCAGCCCATTTATCATCTATATATAGTAGGGCTACTGATTTTTTGAGTTAATCTTGTATCCTGCCACTTTGCTGAAGGTATTTATCAGCTGTAGGAGGTCTCTGGTAGAGTTTTTCGGGTCACTTATGTAGACTACCATATCATCTGCAAATAGTGAAAGTTTGACTTCTTCCTTTCCAATTTGTATCTCCTTGACTTCCTTTTGTTGTCTTATTATTCTAGTTAGAACTTCAAGTACAGTATTGACGAGATATGGAGAGAGTGGGCAACCTTGTCTTGTTCCTGATTTTAGAGGAATAGCCTTGAGTTTCTCTCCATTTAGTTTGATGTTGGCTGTTGGCTTGCTGTATATTGCCTTTATCATGTTTAGGCATGTTCCTGTTATCCCTGATCTCTCCAAGACTGTTATCATGAAGGGGTGTTGGATTTTTTTCAAAGGCTTTTTCTAGTGAGATGATCATGTGGTTTTTCTTTTTCAGTTTGTTTATATGGTGTATTGGATTGATGGATTTTCATATGTTGAGCCATCCCTGCATCCCTGGAATGAAGCCTAATTGATCATGGTGGATGATTTTTCTGATATGTTCTTGGATTCAATTTGCCAGTATTTTATTGATTATTTTTGCATAAATATTCATGAGGGGTATTGGTCTGTAGTTCTCTTTCTTAGTTGTGTCTTTGTGTGGTTTGAGTACCAAGGTAATTGTAGCCTTGTAAAAAGAGTTTGGTAATGACCCTTCTGCTTCTATTTTGTGAAACAATTTGAGGAGTATTGGTATTAGCTTTTCTTTGAATTTCTAGTAGAATTCTGCACTGAAACCATCTGACCCTGGACGGTTTTTTTTTTTTTTTTTTTTTTTTTTTTTTTTTTTTTTTTTGGTTGGGAGATTTTTGAAGACTGCTTATATTTCATTAGGGGTTATAGGTCTATTTAAGTTGCTTATCTCTTCTTGATTTAATTTTGGTAGGTTATATCTATCCAGAAATTTGTCCATTTCCTATGAATTTTCTAATTTTGTGGACTACAGGTTTTCAAAGTATAACCTGATGATTCTCTGAATTTCCTCATTGTCCATTGTTATGTCCCCCTTTTCATTTCTGATTTTGTTAATTTGCATGTTCTTTCTCTGCCTTTTGGTTAGTTGGTATAATGGTTTGTCTATCTTGTTGATTTTCTCAAAGAACCAACTCTTTGTCTCATTGATTCTTTGTAATTGTTTTTGTTTTTACTTTATTGATTTCAGCCCTCAATTGATTATTTCCTGGTGTCTACTTCTCCTGGGTGAGTTTGCTTCTTTTGTTCTAGACCTTTCAAGTGTGTTGTTAATTCTCTAATGTGATTATTCTCCAGTTTCTTCATGTGGGCAGTTAGTTCTATGAACTTCCCACTTAGACTGCTTTTGAAGTGTCCCATATGTTTGGGTATGTTGTGCCTTCATTTTCATTGAATTCTAGGAAGTCTTTGATTTCTTTCTTTATTTCTTCCTTGAGTGATGCAATTGAACATTGTTCAATTTCCATGAGTTTGTAGACTTTCTGCAATTTGTGTTGTTGTTGAATTCTAACTGTAAACCATGGCGATCTGGTAAGACACAGGGGGTTATTCCAATTTTTTTGTATTTGTTGAGGTTTGCTTTGTTGCTGAGTAAGTGGTTGATTTTAGAGAAGGTTCCATTAAGTGCTGAGAAGAAGGTATATTCTTTTGTGTTTGGATGGAATGTTCTATAGATGTCTGTTAAATCCAATTGGGTCATAACTTCTGTTAGTTCCTTTGTTTCTTTGTTAAGTTTCTGTCTGGTAAGGTGAGGGCCTGGTGTTGAAGTTTCCCACCATAAGTGTTGGGGTTTTATGTGTGATTTGAGATTTAATAATATTTATTTTACAAATGTGGGTGCCTTAGTATTTGGGGCATAGATATTCAGAATTGAGACTTCATCTTGATGGATTTTTCCTGTGATGAATATGAAATGACCTTCTTCATCTCTTTTGATTAACTTTAGTATGAAGTATAATTTGTTAGATATTAGAAAAGCTATGCCAGCTTGTTTCTTAGGACCATTTGATTGGAAAATCTTTTCCCAACCCTTTACTCTGAGGTAATCTCTGTCTTTGAAGTTGAGGTGTGTTTCTTGTATGCAGCAGAAGGAGGGATTCTGTCTTCATATTCATTTTGTTAACCTATGTCTTTTTATAGGTGAGTTAAGGCCATTTATGTTGAGGGATATTAATGATCATTGATTGCTGACTCTTAGTTCTTTTTTATTTGTTTTTGATGGTGGTACTGTGGGTAGATTTCCCTCTTTTTGTTTGTTTTTGCTTTTAGTAATGTGGGATCATCTATTGCCTATGTTTTTGTGGGTATAGTTAATTTCCTTGAGTTGGAGTTTTCCTTCAAACACTTTCTGTAGGGCTGGATTTGTGGATATGTATTGTTTAAATCTGGTTTTGTCATGGAATATATTGTTTTCTCCATCTATTGATTGAAAGCTTTGCTGGGTATAGTAGTCTGGGCTGGCATCTGTGGTCTCTTAGTGTTTGTAGAACATCTATCCAGGACCATCCTGCTTTCAGAGTTTCCATTGAGAAGTCACGTGTAATTCTGATAGGTCTGCCTTTATATGTTACTTGGCCTTTTTCCTTTTCTGCCCTTAATATTCTTTTTTTATTCTGTATGTCTGGTGTTTTGATTATTATATGGCAAGGGTCCTTTTTTTTTTGATCTAGTCTATTTGGTGTTCTGTACGCTTCTTATACTTTCATAGGCAAGTAATTCTTTAGGTTGGGAAAGTTTTCTTCTATGATTTGTTGAATATGTTTTCTGCACCTTTGAGCTGGGCTTCTTTACATTCTTCTATAGCTATTTTTCTTAGGTTTGGTCTTTTCACGGTGTCCCATATTTCCTGGATATTTTGTGTTAAGGATTTGTTGGAGTTAAAATTTTCCTTTGGTCAATGAATCTATGTCCTCTAGTTTATCTTCAGCACCTGAGATTCTCTCTTTTATCTCTTGTATTCTGTTGGTTATTCTTTGCATCTGTAATTCCTGATCATTCACCAGAGTTTCTATTTCCAGAATTACCTCAGTTTGTGTTTTCTTTATTGTCTTTATTTCAGTTTTCAGGTCTTGAATTGTTTCCTTCATCTGTTTGATTATTTTTCTTGTCTTTTCTTGCTTTCTTTAAGAGTTTGGTATCTTGCATTTTTCTTTTGTTTTTTCAGTTTTTTGTTTGTTTTTTCTTTCATTTTTAAGGGATTTTCTCATTTCCTCTTTGAGAGTCTCAATAATCTTCATAAAGTTGTTTTTAAGGTTGTTCTCTTCTGCTTCATCTGTGTTGGGATGTTCACATCTTGCTGTATCTTGCTGGTATAGAATCCCTAGACTCTGGTGGTGTCATATTAGTCTTTCTGTTGTTGAATGTGTTCTTACACTGTAGTCTTCCCATTGCTTCTTCCACTGGGTACAGGTAGGTTCTCTCCCTCTCCTCTTCCTGTGTGTGGTGGTCCAAGACTCTTTCTGTGTGTGCCAGTCCAAGACTGGGATGGTGGGAGGCTGGGTCTGCCTCCAGGTCTCTCTGGGGGATTCAGTGTTGGGACAGGCCTGGGGGTCACAGGTTTAGGGGGTTCAAACAGAGAAATCTGGGCAGGAAACACCTGGCACTCACCTCTTCCTGTGTGTGCTGGTCCAAGACTGGGGTGGCGGGAGAATCCCTGTCAGTTTTAACAAACATTTAAACTGGGAACTGGGATTGTTTTCCTTAACGCAGAGTGGAAACAAAAACAATTACTAAGTTCAAAGCAGATTCCTAAGAGTTCCTAGCATGAGATGTGCTCTGAATAGCTTTGACTTTTCTTATCAAGGTGACAAAATATCTGACAGAAGTAACTAAAGAAGGAAGGGCTGTCTCCAGCCCACAGGTCAAGTGTCCAGTCCATAATGGCATCAAGAAGTAGATAGTTACATGTATCCTCAGTTGGGAAGCAGAGAGAGAGAGAGAGAGAGAGAGAGAGAGAGAGAGAGAGAGAGAGAGATGAATTCTAGTGCTCAATTTTCTCTCTCCTTTTCATATAGTCTAAGACCCTAGCCTAGCAAAAAGCACTCCTCACATCCCAAGTGCATCTTCCTACTTCAATTAACCAAGTCTAGAAACTCCCTCACAGACATGCCCAGAGGTTTAACCCTTTGGTGAGTCAGGTTGACAGTCTTTATTCATCATAATAGTCGTGGTTTGTTGAAAAGGGAGAAAAGACAGTATTAGGGGTTAAAGATGTTTAGGTAGTGAACAGTTTTGCTGGAGGGTTACCATTAACATTGTAAGCAAACTGAGTATGACTTATTGTTTTCAGGCACTGTTGGGTTTTTATCTCCAACTGTTGACAGATTCGAAGGTCCTGAGTCTGCCATCTTAGCTTCGCAGAATGCTGAAAGAAACTGGGAATGGTGATCTAGAAGTGTTACATGAGATTTTATAGAAAAGATAACTAGAGGGTCCAGCAAGATGGTTCAGTGGGTAAAGGTAGTTGCTGCCAACCCTAACAACCTGAGTTCAAGTCTCAGAACCCACATGATAGAAGAAGATTACTGACTCTTGCAAGTTGTCCTCTGACTTCCATTTGTGCCATTGCTTGCATACACAAATAGATAGGTAGATAGATAGATAGATAGATAGATAGATAGAACCTAAAGAAGTACTGGTAAAGATGTAGACACAAGACCTTGTACAGATTTGGTAGTAAGATAGTCTTTGTGGAAAATGGCATGAAGGTGCCTCAAAACAACAAAAAATAGAACAGCCAGATTGTTATGGTCATGGATCTGAGTTCAGAGGTGCCCACTGAAGTTTCTGGGTTCTTGTGTCTATGAAGAGTTACACCAGGGACCTATGGCTTTTACACCAGACAGATGTTGGCTGAGGTTCTAGCTGCCCTCATTGGCTGTATTCCCCAGGTACATCCTTGGCTGCCCCCAGTCTTCTTGTCATAGGCGCCATTTTGTTCCTATGGTCCTCAAACCAGCTCCTTCTCACCCTGGCTTTAGAAGGTTAGAAATCTTTTGTTTTTTCCTCCTTTTCAATTACAAAAGCCTGTTTGAACAGCCTCTGTGACAGCCCGTGTTCAAACAAGCTTTTGTAATTGAAAACAGAGCTGGCAATGTGGCTGCAGGGACTCCTGCCTCAAAAGGAGGGTGTGCAGACCATGCTGTGAGCTGGTCCCAGAGGCCACATTCAAAGAGTTTAAAGCTCCCTTCCAATTTAAAAAAAATGGAAAGGAAGAAAGAAAATCCTGTTTAAACACACAGTCCAAACCGGCTGGCATGAGTGATTGAAAATGGAGATTGTGGCCAGGCAATGGCTTTGGTCTGCCTTCTTGGAAATGGAGTAGGGGAGGGGCATTGCCTTCCCCAGGCCCAGCCTGATCTATGCAGTCTCCCAGATTCCCAGATATCTCCACAGGTAGATTCATGTTCAAGTTTAAAATTCTCCCCCTTCCTCTCTCTCCCTCATCATCCCTTTCTTACAGTCTCTCACCCCCAAGTGTGGTGTGTGTGTGTGTGTGTGTGTGTGTGTGTGTGTGTGTGTGTGTGTGTGTGTGTTTTGAATTCAATGATCAAGAACAAAGATTCAAGGAGAATTGGGTACATACTCCAGCTGTATGACTTTGGGTAAATATGGGACCTTGGATTTTTTTCCTTCAGGTTCCTTGTCTGTAAAACCACATCACTTGAGTGCTTGTTTTTAAAGATTGCCTTGAGTATGGAAGGAGACAATCTATTTAAAGGAAGCCCTTATTTCATGCTAAGACTAAGGTTCTTTTGGGTAATGTGCAGTTGTTTTACCATTTAAATGGATAACAGCCTTAATAGTGATACTATAATGAGGCGAGGGACTTCTCAGGTTAAGAATAAAGACTGTTGATTGCCTCCATAGCATCCATCTCTGTGAACTCTTAAATTAAAATGAGAATGATGATAGATTTATGTCTCTACCCACTCAAAAGTATGCATCAATAAGTATGTGCTAACAGTGTGCCGAGTCTGTGATGGGAGGTGAATAGAAAAGCTAGGAGAAAGCAAAGGACTGGGTGTTGCCTCTTCCCAGTAAGCATATTGCATGCCATGGCATTGCACTGAGACTCGAAGAATCATTTCTTCACCGCAGACAGACAGGGCACTGACTGACAGACTAGGATTGGGAACAGAGTCCAGCTTGGTGAACCAATTATTGAGGTTACTTACAGAAACATGGATGACTGGAAGGCAGACACACACAGGGTTCTACCAAAAGGCCCCACCCAGCACAGGCAACTGTAAATTTTGTTTCTTTAGCAGTGTTGGGGATCAAACCCAGGGCTAGTGATGCCTAAGAAAGTCCTCTTGCACTGATCTACATCCATCCTCAGCCCCACTTCCTCCACTTTTTAAAATTTCTTTGTACTCTTGAGGAGGGGAGGGCATGCCTGAGGATCTACTGGTTAGATGTAAGTCTCCAGAGTCTCCTCCTTCCAGTCATGGAGCTGCATCCCCCAATCTCCATGGGGAAATGTCTATGTGTCTGTTGTCAGGTGGGTGACTGCAACTGTTGTGACTCAAGATGGCATGGTTATGTCCATATGAAAAAGCTGCATGATATATATCCTAATTTTCTGTAAACATGGGATGGTGAGGAACCAGTGAAGAATCTGCTCACTCTGTTCTTAGGAGCTTAGGTGTTTTTTGTTGTTGTTATTGTTTTTGTTGTTTTGTTTTGTTTTGTTTTAGGGGTTGGTGTGTGTGTGTGTGTGTGTGTGTGTGTGTGTGTGTGTGTGTGTGTGTGTGTGTTGTTCCTTGGCTTCAATCTCCCCATTGTGCCATACACATCATGCCACATCATGTCACATGCCACACTGTGCCACAGGACACCACACCTTACCATACCACACCACACCACATCAAGCTCTTCTCATCTCCACAATGTTGTGAGGCTGCTGCTGAGCCATTTGGTCCATTTCTCTTCTTTGGCAAAGGGAAAAAAAAAGTAAAGCGCTCAAAATTATTAGGTAATGATATCACTTTAAAAGGCGACACAATATTTTACCAGCATGATGCCACTTAGCTGTGGTTTAATAAAATCCAGAAAGCCTGGAGCTGAAGAAGCCAGCGTCAGGTGGGGGCAGACAAGCAAGCTCTCGAAACTCACATCAGGAAAATTACTTTTTCTTCAAATGGAAACTTTTCAATTGCTTTCAAATAGCTGGTGCTGATGGAAATAATTCCCTTCCCACGTTTGCATACGCTGCCCGTGTCTTCTCTGCATGGTGCCAGGCGCTTCCTTAATAAAGATGGCTGCGAGGCTCTGATGTTGCCTGGCTCATTATTTAGAAAAGGCACCAAACCAAGTCAAGGGGAGTCAATTGATTACTAAATGCAATTCCTGTTTGGTGTCCCCCAAGGCAAATAGAGGCCACTGGGGGAATGTGGGAATGTGTATTCACAGGGCAGCTGGGAGGCATCTGTCTCCTTTACCAGTTTGGGGTATCTTATTTGGATAACAGGTACTAATAGGGACCTTTCCTCTCTTATTTATTTTCCTTTTGGTGTCCTGGGACTGTTAATCTAGGACCTTGAGCATGCTAGATAAGTGCTTTACCACGGTTACATCCTCAATCCTTTTTAAAATAAGCTAATTAGTGTGTGCAAGTACTGTGTAAACTATCTTTGCCTTCCCAGTGCTGTGATTAGAATGCATGCCATCATGCCTGGTTTTTCATGTGTATATGCATGAGTCTGTGTGTGTATATGTATATGAAACACCCGAGGCAGAGAGAGGTCGGTACAGGCTCATTCATGCCATGTTGTACATGTGGAAGTTAGAAGACTACCTTGGCTGCCAGTTTGTGCCTTCCTATCTTCTCTGAGACAGGCTCTCTTCAAACGCTGCTGGCCTGTGAATTTCTGGAGATTCTCATGTCTCTGGGCCTCCCATTCTTTCTCTAGAGGTGAGCTGCCATTACAAACACTTGTACTATAGTATTAGGTTGTGACATGTGTTCTGGCCACCTGAACTCATCAGCCTTGTGTGGTAGGTATTTTTTTTTTAAGAATTGAGCCAGGGGAGGCCTCATCCTCCCTGAGGAGTGGATGGGGGGATGGTCCTGGACTGGAGGGAGAGGGAACTAGGATTGGTGTATAAAATAAGATTGTTTTTAATTTAAATAAAAATTAATTTAAAAAAAGAGTTGGACCATCTCTCATTAATTCATATACTAGGAGTTGAACTCAGACCCTCATGCTTGCAGGGCAGGCTCTTTATGACAGAACCATCTCTCCAGTCCTCCCCCTAGGCTCCTCTTCTACAATTTATTTTAAAGCAGAGCCTCATTAAGTTACCTATGCTGGCCTTGAGCTCACTCTGTAGCCATGAAGGGCTTTGAACTTGAAGTCCCCTGCCTCAGCCTCTTGAGTCGCTGGCTAAAGTTTCCTTTTGCTGATTGGAAGATGGAGGAAGAGATTGAGATGCAATTGCAGAAAAACAGAGACTATGTCCACTTGTGGAGGCCAAGCTATTGGGGGTGGGGGTTGTATCTGTTATACATTGCTATGTTACCATCATGAATCAAGACTTAAGCATTCATTGTTCCCTTTCTCCCCATCCTGCCACAGTCCTGAAATAGAAAGGAAAAGTGTGGGCTGAAAGATGAATGTGTTCTTTGTGTCCAATAACGAGGTTTGTGAGTGCTGGTGGGTACTCAGTGGTTTTGTATGGACACAGTATGACCCAAGGGACCAGAACTCACCGTGAACCACATCCTCTCACTCTGCTCCCTTCTGTCTCTCTTATCCTGTCATAAGAATGCCCAGATGGGTACAAGTGGCCTTAAACCTCGACTCATCTTGCCAACTTCCCCTTGGCTCAGAGATGCATTGAGCTGGGAAAAGACAATCAGACCTAGCTTATTGTATTTATGGTAGCTTTTGCATTTGTTTTTGTGATTTCCTGTTATTTATGGCAAGTGGTAGTGATTCTGCATTTGGATAAGGCTTCTTTTTTAGGTCCATTATTTACTTTCAAGAATCGAGTCTTCTTGAAGGAATATGTAAAGTCTGGCTCAAATCAGCAATTATAATGTTGCTGAGGTACATAGCCTCAGCCTTCCTGTACTCGGGGGAGCCAAGACAGGTAGCTCTCAGGTTCAGGGTCAGCCTGAACAAATTAGGGAGAACCTGTCTCAAAAGTAAAAGTTAGAAGAGGGCTGAAGCCATAGCTCTGTGCTCAAACTCTTCCCAGGAATGCATACGGCCTTAGATTCAATTCCCACCAATGAAAATAAACAAAAATAGAAAGCCGCTGGCCTGTCCATGGCCTATGATTTATATCAGGAGACTGGAGCCTGTGGTGAGGATGTACCCACCCACCAATGAGCTAACAGAGAGTCTGGGGTAGGAACAAATGGGCTAAAGCCAGGTGATGACTGTCATCAAAAAATAAGTGGCTACTCATAGTTTTCCCAAAGAAGGGGGCATGCTATACCATGGAGAGCCATCCAGGCCAGCACTGAGTTGGTCACGGGTAGTAATGGGATAGGATAGAGAACCAACCCAGACACAGGGGCAGTAGTATTCACATGTGGAGGGTGTATGAATGTGTCCTTAGTGAACTGACAGATGACCTATCACAAAGCAAAATGCCATGGCATTAACGTTTACAACATAGGTACAAACAAAGCATTTGCCCTAGTTTCTTTTCTGGTGTTGTAATAAAATACTCTGACTAAAAGCAACTTAGGGAAGGAAGGAGAGGGTTTATTTTACTCACATCTCCAAGTTGCAATCTACCATTGAATAAGCAGAAGTCAAGAACCCAAAGCATGAAACTGGAGCAGAAACCATGGAGGAATGCTGCTTGTACTGCTTGCTCACTGGCTCATGCTTAGTTAGCTTTCTTATACAACCCAGAACCACCTGGCCAGGGATTGGTACCACCTGCAGTGGACTGGCCCCTCTAGAATACATTATTAATCAAAATCATCCCCCACAGATATGCCCATGGGCCAAAGAAATAAAGACAGTTACTCAATTGAGACTCCTTTTCCAGGTAATTCTAAACTGTGTCGGGCTGACTGTTTCTGGTAACTAGGCCTCAGTGTACCATAGAAGACATTTCTGTTCAGAAGAAAAGGATATGGACTCGGTAGGTATTTCCCAAGGGGAAATATATGCCTATTCATATGACTGTAATGCATAGTTCTCAAGTAAATACCTCTATGTTTGTAATGAATTTATTATATATGTGTTTGTGATATGAAAAATAAATATAATCACGTGTATGGCATATACTCATATATTTATACAGAGGCATTTTTGTCTAGGGATATAATTCAATGGATAAAATTATTGCCATGTAAGTATGAGGACCTAGGTTCAAATCCCCAGAGCTTGTGTAAATCTTGATGCATTTGCAGGTCTATGTAATTTCAACACTCCCATGATAAGATTGAAGGCAGTGACCATCCTATGGAAAACTGACTGAGGCTGTCCTCTTACTTCCACACATTCATGTATCATTCATGTGTTCACACACACACACACACACACACACACACACACACACACACAGACAGACACACATAAAGATAATAAACAGCTATGGTTCATAAATGAAACATACATATGTAGAGTTATAGATAAGTACACATAGATAATATGCATATATAAATTTGCCCATAAATGTTTAATATATATGTTACAAAATACAATTTTCAGTGGAATATCAGTTCTTAATGGATGTCAAATATATGCTGTGAAGGAAAATAGCAGCTAGACGGAGTTACTCCATCAATTGTTAATATAAATCACATTCTATTCTTTATTACCTATCTTCGGTCAATTAAGATAATTTTAATTAATATTTGCATTTTGCAAACTTCTCTGCCCAAAGCTAAAGTACTTTACACTTTTCGTATTCTTTTTTTCTTCTTCCTGTTATTTGCTTCTGTGTTTTACCCCGTGAGTGCCTGAAGCAAAACATTGTCCCTGGAATAGTCTCCTGATGTGTTTTCCTGGGAAGCCATTAACATTTGGGTCTGTCACCATCCATGGTCAGAGCTGAGGCCAGTTCTGCAAAATTTCTCACCCCTTCTCTAAACTGCGCACATGCCATTTCATTTCCAGTATATTTCAGTTGTCAGCTGAATAAGACCATAGGCTGCTTCTGCTTTAATGGTGATGATGCCACCTGTTCTATATTTAAAATACCCCTGGCTTCTGTGGTAGATCACAATACCCACTTCTCTCCACACCTTCCTCTACCTGTGACCTTTGCAATATACTGTCCAGTTTATCTCCCTAAGAGGTGGATACTATTTATTGGTCCCTTGGATTCTGGATGACCCTGTGACTTCCTTTGACTAATGGGATACTTCAAAATTGATTCTCAGCCACAGGAAGTCCAAGGAAAGGACTAAAAATTTCTTATTTAGCCTCTGGAGCCCACCTGAACAGCCAGGTGTCCCTCTTCCCTATGGTCAAGTTGTAGCCAGGGAACCCTAGACATGGAGTAAGTCTACTTACGGGTGCTTACCACCAAGGGAAACAAAGCCATCTGAGAATTGAGGAACAAGTCTTTCAAGCCCACCCCAAATTGCCAAGTCATTGGCATTTTAGCAAAATGAATGATTATTGTTCAAAGTCAGGACATTTTGGGAAGGTTACTATGTAGAAAAAGTGAACCCTGTTAATTTTCTGTGATTGTTATAAGAGAATAGAGTTGTTGAAGCAAGATGGCCCAGTGGTGAAATGTTAACCTTGCAAGAACTATGACTTGAGTTAGATACCAGGAACCTATTTAAAGGTGGGAGGAGAGAACTGGTTCCACAAAGTTGACCTCTGGATGGTAGCTGTAGGGCATATTTGTGTGCCAGTACACACACACACACACACACACACACACACACACACACACACACACACACAAGAAAGAGAGAGAGAGAGAGAGAGAGAGAGAGAGAGAGAGAGAGAGAGAGAGAGAGAGAGAACAACAAACAATTAAGAAGAATAAATATTTACTACCTCACAGTTTCTGGGGATTGGGAATTCAGGAGTTGGTTCACTGGGTGACTCTGTCTCAGGGCTGTTTAAAAATATGGTAGAGGCTGGAAGTTTCGATTTCTGTAGGTGGACTTTTCTTTCCCACCAGCCAGTCCCAAGCTTATGCTTGTTACTAATTATTACAACTTGAGTTAACCCATATTGCTTATCTACCCTCTGCCATGTAGTGGTACCGTCTTTTGGCATGCATGTTCATCTCCTGCTTCTCTTGCGTCTGGTTGGAGACTCCTCAGACTCTGCCCTTCTTCCCAATTCTCTCTGCCCCCAAAATCCTGCCTAGCTATTGGCTAGCTTTTTCTTAACAATAAGAGAAACACATTTTTCACAGTGTACAGAAGGGTTATTCCACAGCACATTTTTAAGTTGGTTTATATGTGTCTGTCAGCAAGTGGTCTATTTCTTACTATAGAGGTGTTTCTGGGGAACTATTTGAGTGTTTGCACAACACGGTTGCCTCTTCCTTCCGGAGTCAATGATCAAGAGAGAGCAAAAGAGAAAAACATGATTTAGTTATGAGAGTGTCAGTTCTTCCAAACTTTGTTCAGTTAGAGAGGGTCTTAAGCCCAGCATCTATTAGAAAGAGGTGGGCAAGGAGGGACCTAGACTCCATCTTTTGAAAGGAGAGGTACCTAATTATTTGTGGACACATTTTCTGACCATCACACTCACTGAGAGAGCCTCAGTAAGAGAACTGAAACATCCAGATAAACCTGTTCATAAAGTTAACACCATGTCTTAGACACAGGCCTGGGAGTCCTGGATGTACAGACACACAGCTACAAGGTGGCTTTCTGGCTTCAAAGAACAGTGGCCTTCCTTGTCTGGTAGATGTGGAATGGGATCTCACCTGGAGCTCTGTGACCCCGCTGATGTTACAAAAACTCCCAGGCTGCAGTTTTCTCATTTCTCAAATGGGGCAACTGCCACCTGTCTTCCTTATGGTTAGTGCTGCTTAAGACCTCTGGGTTTGGCCTCTTCTGTCCTATATACTACTCCACTGTCTGCATTATAGTCAGAGGAAGAGGAGAGGAGAAGGAAGAATTGCATAGTACTGGAGTCTACAATGATGGTGTTGACCTGTAATCCCAGCACTTGCTAGCCTCAGGCAGGAATAACACGTAAATTGGAGTCTTGTAATAACTTGGAGAGGTCATCTGGGGCTACCTAATGAGTTCCAGGACAGGCTGGGCTCCAGGAACAAATAAAAACAAACCAAAAAGTAAAAGAAAAGCACACAAAAACAGAAACTATTGACATGTTGTGATACTAGAACACTTTTTAAGATTCCAACTGTTTGTGTGACCTTATGATCTTAGGTGAGTTACCTCCTCCTTGTAAATTACAGGTTCTGCTTATGTTAAATTTTCTGTTTGGACCATGAGTCCCTAGGGCCTCAGTTAGCTTCAGATGAAGATTGCAGGTAAATGGATGGAGGTAGAAACAATCATCTTGAGGTAACCCAGACCTCAAAACACAAACATTGGCTGTTTTCTTTTATGTGAGGATGCAAGCTTTTAAGCTGTAGATAGGAGTTTTTCAATCCAAATAACTACAGAGGTTAGATGGCTAGTAAAGGCCAGGATTGTTGAGAGGGTCTTCCAAAGAAGGAGAAATAAAATACAGTGTTAAAAAGAGATAAAGAAGAAACTAAAATAGGAGGATTAAATGGAGGTGAGGGTGATGCAAATAAGGGAATATGGGGAGGGAAATCTAACATTAAAGGTCTTTTGAAAAGCCATAAAGAAACATATCACAGTAGAAGCTTCCTAAAATATATACACACACAAAGTGAATTTAAACAGAGTGACCATATATTGGGATAGACAGTGCCCCAACTAGACATCTTATGCCACCAAGCACCATCACATAGGACAGGAAACAGGTGCACAGCATAACTCTCCCCTCACCACATACCTTGTATTCTTGTGCATAGCTAAATATGAGTGACACCTGTGTGAAGATTTGAAGAACATGTTCTGTGCTGTGCTGAGGATGAAGTGCAGCAGAACAGCCTCGGATTTCTGCTCTCTGCTGAACTTCCAGTGCCAGGAAGGGCTTACATCTTGTTGAGGTGTTGGCCAAAGGACTCCCATAGACATGTCCTTCCTCCACTGCAAGCAGCACAAGGTATTGCCAGCTCTACTGTTTACTCTCTATAACCTGATGGCAAGTTCCTATTGCTGAAGTCACAACTTACTAAGTCGTTAAACATGGAGAAATTGAGCTGGTGCCCACCTAGAATCTTTGCCCCACTAACTAGCATTCATGGCGATGGAAGGTACTTCACATGCTACTGGAGGAGAAAATAACATCACCCAGCTACAAACACTGGGACCTGCAATACTGACCTGCTTGCAAGATATACTAGTGTACTAGTATATCTTGGCACAAATGACTAACCAGCCGCTTTCTGGTTGGATTTAAGGGTCACTCTATGAGATAGAACTCATACCCAGCACTGTTAAAGTGGTCAAGAACCTGAGACTAGATGTGTCATAGATCCTAGGGGAAAATCTACTACTATTTTCCTAAAGAACCATAGCGATAAAATGACTCTCAATGACATGATGCTATACCCATAGATCAGAGCATCATTCAGCCCTCATCAGAGAAGCTTCTTGCAGTAGATGGTAATTAACAGAGAGACTTACAACTGGACAATGTGCAGAGAGTGAGAGACTTTGAAACACTCAGTCCTAAATGGGATGTCTGTCAAACTCCTCTCAAAGCCCAGGCAGAGATGTTGAAGAGGAGGCACAAAGACTGTAAGAGCCAGGGGTGGTGGATGGTTCCAAGGGAACAGCATCCTCCTGATCCAGTGGGTCTGGTATATATATGACCTCATGGAGACTGTGGCATGCACAAGACATACACAGGTTCTAATCAGACAAAATCCTAGCACTGAGAAAGGGGAAGTAGACTCTGGGTCCCATCCCTAACCAACAAGCTATTTGCAGTTGATATCCTCTGGCAAAGGGAAAAGCCAGGTTTCTCTAATGGAGTGACACTGGGCGTATCAACTAGACTCCATTGCAGGTCCTGTGCCCAAGAAGAGCAGGCCAAAACAAAATAGATTCCATGTCTATTTGTGCACATTTTTTTTATCTTACTGGTTTTATTTTATTTTGAGAGACATAGAAAACAAACATGAAGTAGGGTGGGTAGGGAGCTAGAGATAGGGGAGGACTTGGGGGAGGAGAAATAACATGATCAAAATATGTTGTACAAAATTTTAAACAAAAAATAATTTTTAAAATAAACAAACTCCAGAAGTATGGCATACTGTGATACTAGAGTAGTCTTTAAGAATCCAGCTGTGGTTGTGTGACCTTATGACCTTCCTGCTTCTGAATTACAGGCTACACCTATGGTGTATGTTAAATTTGCTGTTTGGACTGCTGGTCCCTAGGGCCTCAGTTACCTTCAGATGAGGAATCCATTTTTCCAGACATTTTCTGAGAACTGAATTCCATCTTCCCATGCCACCCCTTCAAGCCAAGCACTTAGACATTAATTGTGGCCCTTTTCTAAGGTCGCCTACCTAGGATGTCATGTGGAAAGTGTCCCTGAGGCAAGGCCCTTTGGGACGTGAAGGTACTAATGGTAAGGTTTGCAGGCTTTTAATGAGAACTTGCTTGGGGAAATATAATTTGTTACAAATTCTAATCACAAAAGCACCAAAAGGGCTCCTTTTTCACTGTGCATCTTAGGGGAGAAAGGCAGACTCTGGAGGCAGTGTCCCAAAACAGCGCCACCAGCTGGAAAGATGGTGTTCAAACCCAGGAGGTTGTGGGGGAATATTTGACATTTAAAGTGCAACAATCAACACCAGACAGAGCAGGCATTTGTGTCAAGATGCAACAATAAAGATGGCATCCCAGTTTCATTTATGTTGCTGTGCTAAAATACCCTGAGATAAGGCAGTTCTGGGGAGACAGGAGGACTTTAGCTCACAAGTTCAGGTTACAGTCCATCATTGTGGGAAGTCAAGGCAGGAACCTGGACTCATCCCCACCTGCTCTCTTAGGTGCAACCGATGCCAAGTTCTGACAAGTCAAAATTGGAGAGAGTTGGTGAGTTGGTGGAGAGAGGAAAACCTGGGAGCATTTGGAGGGAAAGTATTGCTCAGTATAGGGGATAAGTGCTGAATATCAGCTGCCATATGCTCCCAGGCTCACTTGGATTAGATGATTCTGGTGGCTGATGAACCATGGGTTTCTTACAAGGTTGTCCCATATCCCAGCAAGCATGTGGCTGAGATAGAAAGTAGTTAGTCAAGAGGACTCACTTTTAGTCCTATATACTTCGAGTAATTACTGGGATCGGGGGAACTGGTTGGGCTGAATAGCTCATTGAGGATAGCCATTGTATTTTGATGAATGGATTTTGACTGCTGACAGAATAGCAACCATGTAAGTGGAGGTCTGTGTTCCACCTCTGTGTTCTGCTGCAGAACTATGTATGGTAAATGGAGTGAGATCTAGGCATAATGGAGACTGTGGCATGAGCTTGTGCCTGATCCACTTCTGTGGACCTTCATCACCTTCTGAAGGGCTCTGGTTGTGATGTTCTGTATGGTTGGAACATTGAAGCAAGGAGTTTAAGCCCTAGGCTCATAAATCAGTGGCTAGATCAGAATCTTGGGCTGTACCACCATTCCTCAGGACAGCATAGTGCTCCCCAGGCTCAGAAGCTTCTGCCTTCTCTCTCCCCAACACTGGGCTTCGCAGGATGCAGGTGGATGCCCAGTGTGGCTCTGGGATTCACACATGGCTTATGTTTCATTAGTGTGGGAGGTCTTATCTCTCCCTCAGTATTCCCAATCACCTTCTTCAGTACTTCCAACTCTGTGTCACAGAGAAGAGCTATACAAGTGTCTGGGGCACCCTTGCATATCCTGTCTTCATCCTTTGTCCTGAATAGACCTGAATGTCTGGGGTGAGAATAGTTCCCCTGGTTACTTAACATAGCCCAATTTTGGCCTATCTTGGTGAGGCTGCTTCTGGAAAGTGAGGTTGGTCACTGGGGCAGCCACCCTCTGGTCAATAGTGAGGACTGCCGATTCCATTCTGACCACTATTTAGTTGCAGAAGAATGAACCAACCCCCAGTAGCCAGTGATGTAATCCATCACACCTCAGTCAGGGAGTCTCCACAGAAAGCTCCAGCTAAAGGCTGTGCACGCTTCTAGGCTAGGAAGCATAGAGTCCCATTGATGGGGCAAGTCCTTCTGTGTATGTTTATCTTATTGGTTAATGAATAAAGCACTGTTTGGCCAATGAGGCAGAAAGATAGATGGGACTAGGAGTCAAGGAGGATTCTGGGAAATGTACTAAAAAAAGTCTTGTGATACAGGTGGGAAGTGACAGAGCAGGCAGACTCATATTTAAGCAAGGACAAGCAAGAAGTTGTCCTCTTTCCCTTCTCTCTTTCTCCTGGTCTCTGCTCTGGAGTCGCCATGTGATCCACTGGCAAGAGAGGGCGCCAGTGGAAGGCATCCTCAATAAGATAAGTCTTATAAAATACACAGATTTATGATAATTAAGACTGAGCTAGCAGATGAGAAATCCTAGTCATTGGCCAAGCAGCATTTGTACCTAATATAAATCTCTGTGTGTTATTTGGGACCTTAATGTGGTGGCGGGCAGAACTTGGGCGGCCTGGCATAAGGGCTCACGTGGTGGCAAGGGTTGGGTGGTTTGGGAGTAAAGACTTATCATTACATCCCATATCTTCAGGAGGCACAGAGGCAGCGTTGTCCTTCCCTATGCTCTTCCACCTGGTTCTTCCTGAGTTCAGCCTTCAAAATAGACCAAGAGTAAAAAACACATTTCTCTAGTTCTGTGAACCCTCTAGCAAATTATTGCTCCCAAGTAGGGGTGTAGAAAGACTCTGCATTTGTCACTGTCAGTTAGTAGTCAGAAAGGAGTTTGGAATATGGCAGCACTTGAAGCAAGGCCCTGCTGAGGATGAAGCACCTCACTCATGGATGGAGCACCTCACTCATGGATGGAGCACCTCACTCATGGATGGAGGACCTCACTCATGGGTGGAGCATCCCACTCATGGATGGAGCATCTCACTCATGGAATGAAATGTTCATTCTGCTTACATGGTGTCAGAATTGAAAGGAATGGCATGACACACACTTGTTGTCCTCTGAGAATAGGGCCATTTACTGAGATGGCTCAGTGGATAAAGGAACTTGCTGCCAAGCCTGACAACCTGAGTTTGATCTTTGGGACCCAGATGATGGAAGGAAGGAACTGACTTCCACAAACTTTCCTTGAAGTTCCATACACATACCACCCAAATAAGTAAACAAATGTAAAAAAAAAAAAAGTGCTCAAAAAGAAGGAAGACTGGTCATGTGATACTGGGGGGCTGGTAAAGCTGAGGGCGGAGGAGGTCAAATGACCGAGAGAAACGGGCCCTTGGCTGGCACGCACCTCCATTTTATGTGTCCAGTATTTCTCTTTGCTGCTGTCTCCTTTCCAAACTAGATTCCCTGCCTTCTGACGAGAATAGACTCTGTGTCAGTATTCCTAAAGTGGTGTCTCTGCCTGACCACATGAAGATGTACCTACCCGCAGTGACTTTCTTTATGCAGCAAATGGAAAACCTAGGTTGCCTTTTGCATTTTCTAAAAGCACCTGCTATAATTACGGCTGCCCATAATGAGAGCTTATGTAATTATTAGTGTGAATGGCTTTGCTCATTATGGGATGCATTTTTAATTTGCAAATGCATCACCAGGGTCGTGGTGATCTGATTCCCTTTTTGACCGTGAAGCTGAGAACACATGTTCCACCATTTTCATGGCTGGGCTTCTGATGGGATAGCTCCTGGAGGAGCTGCAGATGAGAGTCAAGGAGCACCATGGATTTGGAACAAGTATTAGAAGCCAAGATAAAGGGGTATGTCTTGATCTCCCCCCAGACCAATGCCAGGAAGTACTAACCTTACTGTGCTAACCAATGCCAGGAAGTGCTAACCTTTGAACTCAGACTTCTGTCTCTCAGAACTGTGCCTGTGGGAACTGCAGTTGATGCTGCTTGCTGCAGAAGCTCCAGGGCATAGCCATCATTGTGTCCCATCACCAGGGCATGATGCTGCCATTCACCTACCGGGAAGCTTATTGTGTATGTCAAACCACAGGTGTTTTGGCTTTTGCTCATTGTCTTACATGTTTGGCATCTTCTCTTTTTAAGTTCCTGGTGTTATCACACCACACACATGCACACACATGTGCGCCCCCAACACTTTTAAAAAAATTTGCCCTTTGAAGGGAATATGGACTTCATGGATGGTATGTCATCTCCAATAACTTGAGTCTGTACCATTTAAAATGCAGACTATTCTCCCACACAACTGGAACATCTCATGGAACACTAATACAGTGCTCATGTTCAGGCTATGTCAGGTTCCCCCTCTTGTCCTGAAACAGGCTTATAGGTATTTTTCAAGGATTATATTGAATGTGGGCATCATGCCTCTTCATTGTCCTTTGACCTGGAAGGGCCCATCTTCTGTTGTGTTGATGATCTTTTACAAGTCTGACATTTTAGGAGACTTGAGGCCAGCTGTGCTGTGGACCAGTAATCATCAAAGTGTGTATGGGGGTCCCTGTACCATCAGCATCGGCTGGGGATTATTAATTTATCACCTAGCATATCCTCAGGCTGTAGTCAGATCTACCAAATCTAAACCTGTGGAAGTGGGGTTCAGGAATCTAAATTGTGTGTGTGTGTGTGTGTGTGTGGGAGAGAGAGAGAGAGAGAGAGAGAGAGAGAGAGAGAGAGAGAGAGAGAGAGAGAGAAAAAACAGGATTTGTAGTGTAAATGAGTTACCTTTCTCCTCACTCGGATGTAAGGGAGTTTTTGTTCTGTTTTGTTTTGTTTTGTTTTGACTTATGGTTCAGTCCATTGTGGTGAGAAAAGGCATGGAAGATGGAAAGGCTCAGACCCTGGTGGTGGTAGCTTCCCATGTAGCTTGCACATCTTGGGGAATAGAAGAGAGAGAGTTTTGTGTGACTAGCCAAAGATACTGTACCTCAATCTCACCCCTAGGGGCTCACTCTTCTAGCAAGGTTCCATGTCCCAAACCAGAGCCATCACTTGGGGGCCAAGTGTTCAAACATGCCAGCCTGAGGGAGACGTATCTTATTCAAAATGTAACGTGGTATCCCTGTGTCTCTGGGGTGGTCCTCAAAGGCAAGACCTCCCATACTTGTCTGATGATGGGATGTGAATTACCCAAAACTCATCAAACATCCAGGTGCTCAGACCTTGATCTCCAGGCATCAGGCTTCAGTAGGTCTGTGCTGGGAATTGAGATCCCCCACTTTTAAAAATGTTTTTGTAATGAACAGTTCCTCACTTAGCTACAAAGTAGAGTTTCTTGGAGAAGTTAGAACAAATGTAATCACCAGTTGTATGGCCCCATCCTGTAGTGTCTGCTGTAGCTGGTGAGTGTGTAAGAATGGTTTGAGAGCCTAAAAACTCATTCTAATTCTCTACTGTTAAGACCAGGTGCTTAGGTGCTGATACTCAGCTCAGTATGAGGGATTTGAACCCTTAGGTTGAAGCCACCATATAAAGTGTGTCACACCCAGCTAAACGTGACATGCCCGAAGTGACACTGTTTTCTTTTATGTTTGCATTTCACATGTATGTGTGTGGTTCATGTGTGTATGTGTGTGCAGATGAATGTCTCTATGTGCCTGTGGTGATTACAGGTTGGTGTTGGCTGTCTTCCTCTACAGTTTTCCTTTCCCAATTTATTTACTGAGGCAGAGTCTGAACTCAAAGCATGCCTATTTGACTGATTAAGCTCATGATCTAAACCCATGAATCCCCTTCCTCCAACTCCAAAGTGCTGAGATTACAGTTGTCTATCAATGTCCACTCAGCTTTTTACATTGGTGGTGGGGATCACAACTCCAGTCCACATGCTTGTGAGGCCAGTACTTTGCCTGCTGAGCCATCTCCCTAGCTCCAACGTTTCTCTTTTGATATAAGCACTTCCCAACTGTTGCTTGGTACACTTGAGTGAAGGATCCTATTATTTTCCTGAAGTTCAAGGTGAATCTGGCACACTGTATTTCTTTGTTATTCCTGGCTACCATCTTGCTAGGGAATTATTGGAAATGTCTATAGATCAATTTGCTTGTCACCACTGTGATGGGGAATGTCCTTCTGTATTCTTTGAATATATTTCTCTTATTGGTTGATGAATAAATGCTGATTGGCAGTAGCCAGGCAGGAAGTATAGGCGGGGCAACCAGCTGAGATTTCTGAGGAGAGGAAAGGAGAGAAGGACTCCAGGGAGATGCCATGTAACTACCAGGGAGATAGGATGCTTTAGCATTCTCTCATAAGCCAAGACTATGTGGAGATGCTTAGATGAATAGAAATGGGTTAATAATTAAGAGAGAGCTAGCCAATAAGAATCCTGAGCCATAGGCCAAATAATTTATAGTTAATATAAGCCTCTGTGTGCTTATTTGGGGCTAAACAGCTGTGGGACCAGGAGGGACAGAAACTGCTCCTGGTCTCTATGGGTTGGAGGACAGGGGTATGTTCACCATTCAACACTGCACAGTACAGTACCACAATAGAGGCCGATGGAGCTCAAACATCTCAGTTTGGGTGATGCTGTCTGCAGTCCTACTGCATCTCTGATTGACTGAGGGAAAGGCCATCTGGGCTTGTGAGAAGTCCCATAATTGCCTATAATTGAAAGAGAGATGGGCTAGGCCTAAGATTGATGGAACATCCTCTGGTTTAGCTCAGCCAGGTGGGGCAGGGAGCAGTCATGCCTCAGCAGATGGTAGCAGGTCTTGGTAGCAGGTCTCTGCTTTTGGTACCATGACCAGACTGCTGGGAGCACTGCATTAAACTCAGCAGAAAATGACCACAGCAAAGGTACCTAACAGGGAGATTTTTCATCCTAATTTCAGGGATGCTCACAGTGCCCTTGTGTGGCATCCTGAGTCCTCCATTATTAAAGCTGTTCTTAATTAAAGTGCTTTATGACCTTCCAAGGGGCCAGGCCAGAAAGGGCATTGTGATGTGGCTCTCAGCAGACTCTTTCAGCTCCAAGAAGCCTAATGAGGACTCATAAGTTAGAGGAGCAGCCAGTAATCACCCCTCGCCTCTCAGCAAGTCGCTGATCGTGTGCCATGAGCCCGCATTTAATCTCTGCAACCCGGACCTCAGCCAAACTGCCATGGCCAGGCTTTAAGTGCTGCCTTCGGCTGCTGCCTGCAGTTCTGTCACTTTCCAGCCAAGATTTCGCAGCCATGATGGAAGAATATGGCACTCCCAGAGCAGCAGGGTGGATGGAGCAACTGAATGGGGGAGGGGGACCTTGATGTTTCTTAAAACAAGGCAACCATGGGGCCCCAGAGTACTAGGATATAAAATAAGTGCTTGGGCCATTGAAGTCTCCTCAGAGTTGAGAAGTTATTCTCTTTTGTGTTACTAAGGAAAACTGAGGAAGAAATAACCAATAGCCATCTGAGAATAACATCAAGGAGAGAAATAGCAGCTGAGGTTATGAACACATAGCCTATAGCAAACTCTGTTGTAGCAAATCCACATCACCTCTTTGGTTTCAGGCTTTAACTTTTAAGGAAGACAGCACTATTATAAAATGTAAGAGTGGTCAACTGCTGCACTAAGGGTTCAGAATTCTGTTTTTGTTTGCTTGTTTTGTTTGTTTGTTCGTTCGTTTCTGAGACAGGATCTTGCTGTGTAGCAACTGGATCCACACACAGTAATCTGCTTCCTTGACCCCAACGAATGGGATGAAAGTAACACACTGCCACAGCCAGCTAAGAGTTTAAAACTCGTGTGTATAAAGGTAGTAATCAAAGCTTATGGGTATTTAAAACAGAAAAATGGAATGTTAGCATCCATCAACTAGGAAAAGGAAGTGACCTAATAAAAAAACAGGCAGCATAGTTCAAGGGAGAGCACAGGATATACATGAGAAATCAGCATAGGCATAATGGGAAATTCAACATGGTGATATTTTTCATTGCCCAGCCTGGAGACATGACATCTGATAAATAAGAGCTTATTGAAGAGGATACTGAATGAAATTTGAATTTCAGATAGACATTGGATAAACTTGAATATAAATGACAAATGTGTGTATAGGAAAATATAGTAATTATATATCCAGCGCTTTTATAGTTAACAAGGAATCCTCTATTTTAGTTGGCATCTCTAAATGTGGGGACATTTAAGTTCCTTTACATTTGAATATGTGCCTAGGAATCACCCACGTTCCTGTTTGAAGTGTAGCTGTCTGGCTTTCTTGGTGGGATTTTGATTAACTTAGTTCTAGGGGTGTAGGTAACCAGGAAGCAAATGGAGCCAGCTCTTACCTTTGGCCTATGAAGAGTTCTTAGGACTTTTCTAAAATAGAATTTAGGTACTTGGTGGCCTGAAATCAATATGGAAGCATTTACACCACAGCAATTGGCAAGTATTACACATCAGAGATTAGATATTTTGTAGAAAAGGCAGCTATTGTGCCAGGCATATTGCCTTGCCTAGCTCCCTGGAGACTCATATGCAGAGGCTGTGCTTAGAGAAGTGATTTCTGGTTATTTATGGCAGGGAACCCACTGGAAGCCATAACCAGGAGTGGGAATAGAAGTCTCTCAGTCTGTGATCTGGACCTGATTCACAGTTTGATAGTGGGCAGTGTGTGTGTGTGTGTGTGTGTGTGTGTGTGTGTGTGTGTGTGTGTGTGTGCGCCCATATATACATATAGGTGCATGTACATATGTATATATGGAGACCAGGGTTGTCAAACTTAGATGTGATTCTCAGGTGTCAGAGATCCTCCTGTCTCCACTCCCCAGCTCTGAGATTAAAAGCATGCACTGGCATGTACTTTTATTTTTAATATGGGTTTCAGGGCCCAAACTCAACTCGTTGTGCTTGTGTGACAAGAATTTTACTGACTGAGGCATCTCCCCAATGCTTTGGTGGGAAATTTTATAGAAAGGAAAACAAAAAACAGAAAAAAATGTTACTGAGTGTCAGATACCTCTTTTGTGCCCTTGAAGTAATGATGGAACTGGTGGTGCAGTATTTTGGAATGGTGTTGGTAGAGGGCTTGCTATACCCAGCATTCATTCAGAGAGATCTACTGATGATTTACAGAGGCAAAACATCCTCATGGCTGATACTTGCTTGGAACCAGCATTAACTGGTTACTTGCTTATCATGTCACTCTCATCCTGCCAAGAAGATGTCTGCAATGTCACTTGCCCTTCCCTTGGGCAATGGTCATAACCCTGGACCTTAAGGTCCATGTCTTAGCTCTGGTAATTTTTAGCTGCAAGTGACTTGATCTCATCATACCTCAGTTTACTCATCTAGAGAAAAGGGGCGATAATTGTAAGTGGGGATTTAAATAATGCCCAGGTGTATTCATTTCTTGTTGTTGCTATGCCAACCACAGCTTGAGCATCTTGAAACAATACAGATGAATTCTCTTGTAGATCTGGGGTCAGAAGGCCAGATTCAGTGCTATGAAGCCGAAATCAAGGCTCCTCCTGAAAGCCTCGGGGGAGAATGCCTTCCTCACCTAGCTCATGGCCACATTTGTCTGATCTCTGCTTCAATGTTTTCTACTCACATCTACCTCTGGCCTGTCTGCCTCCTGCCTATAAATATCTCTGTGCTCAGATCGCTGGCACCCCTGGATAATTGAGCCCCATTTCAGGATCTGTGACTTACTCATATTTCCAAAGTTCCCTTTGCTTGGGAAGATGGGCCAAAGGTCCTGGAGGGTTAGGAGATGGGCATTTTAGAGATTTCTACAACAGGTAAATTGACAGCATCTGGTACAAAGAAAACCATTGATATTATCGGCCTTCTGTCTACTTACTTGTTTGACACAGGGTCTCATGCAGCCCAGAAACCTCTAAATTAGCTATTTAGCCAAGGACAGCACTGACCTGGTCCTCCCACATCCACTTGTCAAGTGCAGGGAGGGCAGCCATGCACCACACCAGTTTATGCAGCGGACAGAGTTGAGTCTCGACCTTTGTCACGCTAGGCAAGTCCTCTACCTATGGAGCTGCACCCCAGTCTGGCCACTTTCTGTTGAGTGCAGAGCCTGAGGAAGCCCAGGGAAGCTGTGGCTCAGCCAGTGTCTGTGGCTTCCCAAGGCTTGACCATTCTCTCAGGAAACTCTTTGAGAAACCACTATGTTGTTTTTGGCCCCACAATACAGCTGCACAAGTCTGTGGCACAGAACAAGCTTCCTCCCCCAGCCTCACTTGTCTGGTGTTCCTTTGGACCCAGAGGTCACATGACATGAGAATGTTAACTTGGCTGAATGCAGACTAGCCTCCATTTCTGATTCCAGGGACCTATTTCTTGGTTTATCTTCTCATACAGATACCAATTCAAGGTTGTGTCCCAAGTGGACTGCTTGTCACCTAGGAAACAAAGGGCAGCAAGTGAGGACTTTTAATTTAACATCCCAAGCAGAATCCCCCCTCCCCCAGGACAAAATGTCAGTTTAGTAACTGAGTCAGTGGTTATTTAAATGACTTGGTGACATTTTCAGCACAATGTGAGTTTACATTTCCCTTCTGGAAAAACTTGTTTCATATGGTGATCTGATCTTGCCTAGGAGGGTTTTTTTTTTTTTTTTTTTTTTGGAGGGGGGTACAGGCACTACTAAGGGTACAGTGGACAAGGTCTCCTTGACTAGCTTTCTCTGTACAGACCAGCATCATAGGGTCAAATAGGTGTATTTATTAGAGTTTATAATAAAGAATTAAAAAGTTGTATGGTGATCCTTAAACAAATGAGTGGCAGTCTGGATTAAACAATTCTGTTGTTAAGTGTTTTGTTTCTTTGGGCTTTTCTGACAGGGTGCCACTTTGTAATCCAGGCTCATCTCCCACTCATCCACCCATCCTAGCCTCCCAGGTGCTGAGGTTACTGGCATGTGCCACCATACCCAACTTGGGTTGAATTTTAGTGGGGATTTCACCAGCAACCAGAAAGATGCCCTGTGGATCCTAAAGAGACGTACTGGTGGCTTCCCTGCCTGTCTCTCTCTGGCCCACATCAGGCTGTGAAGAAGCGTTCTGGAATGTCAGAGCTCTGGAATGTCTTAAGCCACTTTGTCAATTGTGCTTATGATGGCTAAGGTTTTTTTTTTTTTTTTTTTTTTTTTTTTTTTTTTTTTTTTTTTTTTTTTTTTTGTCAATTTGACACAAGCTAGAGTCATTTGGGAAGAAGGACTCTCAATTGAAAAAATGTCTTCACAAGATTTGTCTGTAGGCAAATCTGGAATACAGTTTCTTGGTTAATGATTGAGTGTGTGAGTCCAGCTCACTGTGGGTGTTGCCACCCTTGGGCAAGTGGTCCTGGATGACATATAAAAGCAGGCTGAGCAAGCCATGGGGGCAAGCAAGGAAGCAGCACCCCTCTATGGATAGCCTCTCTGTTTCAGTTCCTACCTCCAGGTTCCTGCCTTGAGTTCCTGACTGACTTCATCCAATGATGGACTGCAGTGAAATAAATCCTTTCTTCTCCATGTTGCTTTTGGTCATGGTGTTTATCATAGCAATAGAAACCCTAAGGCAGTGTTTCATCTGTGTGTGTCATTACATCTATGTGCATGAGTGCATACATGTGGAGGCCAGAATTGAAGTCCAGTGTCTTTCTAAGTTACTCTCCACTTTATGTTTTGAGGCAGGGTCTCTCTTTATTTCTGAGCCTGGAACTCATCAATTAGCCTAGGCTATTTGACCATTACATGCCAGAGATCCTCCTGTCTCTGCCTCCCCAGAATCTATAATCATCTCTGTAATTCCAGCACTGGGGTTAAAACTGTAGCTTTTTCAATGAGTGCAAGGGATTTGAACTCAGGACCTTGTGCTTGTAATGCAAACACTTTACCTTTGGAGCCATCTTCTTAGCTGTTAACTCTAGCCTTAGATTACATTACAAATAGTAAATGGGACTCTGAGAAGGTCTCCTTCCTTCAGTGTCACAAGGACATAAAATAGATGAATGTGACTCAAATCTGTGAGATTTCCTATTAGTTCCAGCACCACGCCTCTAACACATGTGATTTTTCTTTCATTTCCCCCTCCTCAAGTCTTCCATGCAAACTGTAAACCTGGAGTTGTGACAGTGTCATCTTCAGTCATATCCCCACATGGAGTTATAAATATATCCATCCCACTTACAATTAAGACATGCACAGTCCCATCTTCTTTTTTAAAATCTCTCTTGCTTTTTTAGTGATAATCACATGCAAGTAGCATGTGGAGCAGTCATCTCTCAGAAGTGTCTAGCTTCCCATGAGATGCTTAGGGAGCTCAGAAGTGGCCTGGTTTCCCCTCCCTTCCCACAAGAGTTTGCATTATCACAATGCTCTGCCCCGCCTCTTCCATCATCCATTGCCTTTTATCAGCCTGGACATATTGAAAAGCCAAACATCTCTTTGAGTTAATCAGAACCTTTTATGCAGAGGTGAAGCCAAGTGCCTCTCCTTCCCGACAGCACAGCATTTCCTGGAACTTGAAGATCAATGGTGTTGATAGACTGTTGACAGAGTGTCGCCTGCAAGCCCATTCACCAGGATGCAAGGCTGCAGCTGTGTTCAGAGACTCCACCCAGAAGGCCAGAAGCCAGCAGGGCATAGAGTCACTTCTCTGGCCTCTTCACTTTGACAGCTCAGGGTTGTTATGGAGGATGAGCAGGGAAATTTAAGAAGTGTGTCATCCAAGAAATTTTTGAACTTCTCCCAACCATCTAGGAAGGTTTCACATCCCACTCACTCAGCCTGACTCCAAGAGTGTTGAACTGCTTTCTTCATTGGTATACAGCATTTTTATATGGCATCAAACTACAAAGAAAAATATGGGAAAAAAAAACAACCCAGGGGATGGGGAGATGGCTCAGTGAGGAAAGTGCTCACCACTGAAGCAGAAAGACTTCAGTCTGCATCCTTAGCACCGCAGGAAAGTCCAGACATGGAGTGGCACGTCAGCACAGGGACAGAGGAGGACCCTGAACTCACTGACTACTCATTCTAGTTAATTTTTAAAGAAAGACCCTGCACCCAAATAAAAGATAGGGAGACTGAGGGAGGCTCTAGACATAAATCACACACAGAGACACACGTGAACTTTCACCAAAGAGATAAATGTTTTCATTAAGTTCTCATATTTAACCACCTGAAGACTCTTGGTTGAGTGTAGATTATGGTGATCATGTGTTTAGTAGTTCTTAAAAGCCAGCAGCTTTCACAGTCACTGAACGACAGTGACAGAAACCAAAGGCAGGCAATGGGACAGAACTCCTCAACTCTTAGTCTCCTACTGTATTTGGTTTTTTAGGATCTCCTCTTATAAAACTGGATTCCAAGTAGGAATAACTAAAATAAGGCCATTCTTGACATAGAAGGTATTCAGAAACAAGTGGTCCTTCAATGAATTTATACATGTACCGAAGGCTCAAACCTCTTTGCACACAGCTTCTGTTACCTAGTGACATAAATCTGCTGCTAGGGATCCAGCTTTCACTTTTCTGGTGTCTTAGTTACTTTTATCATGGCTGTGACAAAATACTGGACAAGAAGCAACTTAGAAGCTTTCATTTTGAAGGGCTACAATCTATTATTGGGGTGCAGGGGGAAGGCAGGAGCAAGGGGCTGATTGTTCACATGGCATCAGTAGTTAGGAAGCAGGAACAAGATGCTTGACAGGTTATAAAGTCTCAAGCACCTTCCCTCAATAGCACAGTTTCTTCAGCAAAACTCCACCTCTAAAGGTTTCAAGCCTTCCAAAAGAGCATCACAGGTTCAAATACTTAAGCCTGTGGGGGGCATTTCATGCTCAAAACATAACAGATGGTAAGAGGCTGAGATGAATGAAGGGGTGAAGTAGAACACTGGCACCCCACTCTGAGACTTCTTGAGACCCACCATACACATCACTCTGGAGAATTGTCCAAAACTCTCTCCTACTCATTCTTGACATTTATGTGAGCATGGTGTATCCATGCTATCAGAGTAGTGCTATTGCAAACTTCTTGAGGCTCCCAGACCTCAAGCCCTTTTCCAGATTAATTCTTCAGGTTGGTTTGAAGAACGCATGTCACTCAGCCCCACTCCTCTTCACCGTGGGAAGTCCTCTGTGGATTGTCCATATCTACGAGGTGAAGTCCAAATCCCATCTTCTGTCCCCAAATCCCACCCACTCTTCCCTTACGAACATGAATCCCCACTTTCTTTCTGCTCTTCATACTGTTCTCTGTGACCTGAATGCCTTTACATATTTCTCTCCCATGACTGCAAATGCTGTACTTCTTTTAATATCCTTTCCCAGCCCTGTCCCATTCTTTCATTTACCCTACAGCTACTGTTCCTTACACAATATGAAATACCAGAACCACAGCTAGCAGACTGAAGGATGACTTGTTAATTATCACCATCATCAAAATAGGTGAGAAAGAAAGAACAGTGGGTAAAGACACTTGCTACCAAGTCTGATGATTTGATTTTGAACCCCCAGATCCCACATGGTAGAAGAGGAGAAACAACCCTTGCAAGTTGTCTTCTGATTGCTTCCACACATGTACAAAGGCATAAGTACACACACACACACACACATGCACACACACACACACACACACACACACACACACACACACACACAATTATTTAAAATGACAAAATAAAAATGTTTAAAAAGGAAGTAATATATTCATTCTTTTTCTCCCACTGGACTGTAAACTATAGACATCCTTGCTTAGTGATCCAGCACCATGGATGTCAGATGTGAGAGATTTTATTGATTACACAATGGTGAATGTGTTGCTTTGAATAGAATGAATTTCTTTTCTCTGATGAGCTTATTGTTGACACTCCAGCCAGGGATCTGAGTTCAATATGTTCTTCTAATGCTTAGGAAGTAATTGCCTCCACTTGCCCCAAATGCAGGAAGTGCAACTTAACAAGACAGAATGATGGCTTATCTACTAACAATTGCACTATGTACCACTAATTGTAAAGTGCACAAGTCAGCTTCTGAAATACAGTTTTATGTTTATAGGATTCATTACAGCTTTAAAAAAGGCCCTTGAGGGGCCAGGGGATATGGCAGGGAGAAAAATGCTTGCTGTGCAAGCTTGATGACTTGAATTCAGATCCTCAGAACCCACATAAAAGCTAAGCATAGTGGCACTTAGCTGTAACTCCAGAGCAAGGAAAGCAGAGACACTCCGATCCCTGGAGTTCACTGGCCAGCCAGACTAATCACATGGTGAGCTCCAGGTTGAATGAGGGACCCTGTCCCAAAAAATATGAAAAGAACTTGAGGCTATGACCTCTGTGTTCACACACACTCTCACACACGGATGCATTTATAAACCTATACCCTTTCATGCAAGCACAGATACTCCACAATACACATTCATATGCAAATGTACATCATTCATGCATGCACATAAACACATACGCTACCAGAAATGCATACCACACACATAAACATATATAACACACATCATACATACATGCACATATATGCATATACAACACACATGCCAAAACATACATAACACAAACACATACACACTTGAACATATACACCACACCACACACCACACACATGCCACAGGCTTATAAAAATACATGCTGCACACATGCACAAAAGAAACACACAATGTACACATATACTACACATGCAAATATATTCCACACACACAAGCATTTACAGACATAGGTACACACAGCACATCCATGTAAATATACACAGCATACACATGCACATACACACATATGCCACAGCACAGACCCACCATCAGGAGCCACTTGATATAGCTTGTCTACACAAGTTTATGTGTCCACTCCAGTCAGTGAAAGGGTCTTAAAGCTCCCATGTCTAACAAACCCAGAAGCTCATTAACAGCCAAACTTTAGCATGCATGCACAACATATGTGCATGGTAGGTTGATAGGAAGCCTGGCTCAAGGTGGCAGAGGAACTGACAATGGGCACTGGCAATAGGGGAGTTGTGACTTGAGAGGAGAGTGGAGGAGAACATTCTGGAGGGTTAAACCAACAACTTTAAGCAACCACCCTGTGCAGGGAAACGAAAGGGGAAAAAAAAAAAAAAACGCTGAAATTTGTATAAAACCACAAAAGTTCCTGTTTAGTTAGAGCAATTATGAACCACAGCAAAGACCATGCCTTCATGCCAGGTTTGAGGTTATAGTCACCAAAGCAGTGTAATGCTGACAAATACAGGCACATCAAGCAACAGAACATGAGTGGTCACAGAGACAAACCTGAATGTCTGTGGTTAGCTGCCTTCCCCAGTGTGTCAAAGATGAACGAGTGAGAAATGGAAGTCTTCTCAGTATGTGGAGGCAGGACACAGGCTGTCCACATGCAGAAATCTGGAGTTGCTGTTTCCCACTGCTATGGCATCTGAACACAGGTTTATTGGTGTGTTTCCTGTCTGTTACTCCTATCATCTTTAGTTTTCATGGTTCTGCTGGATCTGATGACAGTTGGCACATCTGTGACATGTGACAACTCTTCACTGTCACCCCCAGTTCATGTCAGTTTCTGAGTCACTCTAGAGTTGCTTCTCACTGCTTGTCATTATGTTTGCAGCCACCTAGTCATTTGATTGTCTGGTGTTCATTTTCCAGTAGGCTGTTCAGGGAGGACTCAGGTCTTGTCAGCCTTCCTAACCACGTGTGCCAACTTCTCATAATTAAAATTCAGAGTTGGAGAGATGGCTCAACCATAAAAATGCTTACCTTAAATGTGAGGGCGATCTGGCTGCGACATCTCTCTCCCCATTGATCACGGGGTTGATTGACTGATCTGGCTGACTAGACGGGTGTCCCCTTCCTCCCTCACCACTCATTCCTTCCGAAGATGCTCGGTCGATGAGGATGAACTTCCCTGAATAGAGGAGGACTGGTCTTTGGTCAAGGGTATACGAGTAGCTACACTCCTTTGCTAGAACCTCCAAACAAGCTTTCAAAAATGCTTACAACCCAAGCAAAAGATCAGAGTCCAACCACCAGAACCCACACAAAAGAAGCTGTGCATGGTGGTGTAAGGCTACAGCCAATCCCAGCATGGAGAGGTGGAGACAGATCCCTGGGACACTGGACAGGCAGCCTAGCAGAACCAGCAAGCTCCAGGTTCATTGAGGGACTTTGTCTTAAAAAGACAAGGAGAGGGGAGATCATTAATGAAGATAACCTGATGGCCACCCCTTGTCATACATACATACAGATGTTCTCACACACACTTGCACAGAGACATATACTCAGCATATACACACACACGAGGAAACAACAAAAACAATGCATATGCATCTCACACATTCTTTTTCCCTGGAGACTCCTAAGACAGATGCTAAGTGGACTCCTGGGACACATGCTACTTCCATAGATTCTACAAGGGAAACAAATTCCAGAATCAACCTTACAGTTAGACAATGTGGCTCAGCTCCAGTGCATGAGCTCAGCAGTAATAAATGGGGTAGTCAGGCTTGGGATCCACCTTTTATCACCTATCCAGGGCCCCAGAAGCCACCATTCATCCCACCCCAGCATTTCAGAATCACCTTTCACAATGAGGATACTTTTGAATAGGTGGTTAAGTGTCAAGCTGTTGTCCCTAAGGTCCAGCCCTTTAGTATAGAGTGACTCTGCCACGGGAGAAGCTGATGGAACATAGCACCAGGAGTGACTGGCTGTATGAAAAATACAGTGAGTACAGGTAACTGGCTAGGCAAGTGCTTACCTGTCACATGACTTATGTGGGGTCAGAACCTGCCCACCTTTTGTTGATGTTCTGGGGTTTCACACAGAACCTGCATGCAGTTCTCTGTCTTCCAAACTGCACAATGTATTATTGGTTTGTTCTCCTGCTGGGCACCACTCATCCCTGGGTATTTGGGTTCCTGGAGCGCAAGAGAGTTTGGTTGTTCTGCAAAGTCAACATTGTAGTTGGAGGTTTCTTATCCCCTCCAGCTAGTTCCCAAATAATCACTCTAAGGCTTATTATTAATTATAATTGTTTGGCCAATGACTCAGACATATTAATAACTAGCTCTCTCAATTAAATTAACCCACTTCTATTATTCTGTATTTTACCATGAGGCTCATGGCTTGTTACCTTACATCTTACTTCCCTGGTGACTACATGGTGTCTGCCTGACTCCACATTCTTTTTCTCCATAACTCTGTTTGGATTTCCCACTTTGCTATATTCTGTCTGGCCATTGGCCAAAACAACTTTATTCATCAACCAATAAAAGCAACGCATATTCATAGGACACAGAAGGACATACCACATCACAACATTTAGAGCTTAAAAGCATTAATGCAATGGAAACTGTCTCCTAGTTTGTGCACAGACTGAAACAAAAGCTTTTTGTGAGTCGTCACTCTCTTAAGGTCCTCTCTGGTAAGGTCCTGAATACTCAGTCAACTGTCCCTATAAAGAGACAATACTAAAATTTTTATTTTCTCCCATATGGCATTGAACAATGTGAATGCTTATATTTAGGAATGGACAGCAGAGTACCACCCACCATTATAAATATTACACATATGCATGACAAAAAAGGGCATTAGAAGATCTGTGAATTGCCTCTGAGTTGTGTTTGGGGATTAACACCCTTAGTTCTTTTTTTTCATATTCATTATACGTAGTTCTTTATTATATCACTTAATTTGATCATGGTCACCCCCATGCCTTATTTTTTTCCTCCTTTTGTCTTTTCTGCCAATATCTTTCCTTTACCTGGCCTCCTTTCTGCTTTCATATTATGGATAAATAAATCACATATATATGTAATATATAATATATATTTAACACACACACATACAAATTATATACCAACATAATATCTGGGATCTACAGTAATTGTATCTAAAATGATGGCCTTTGTTTCCATTTTTTCTAGAAAATGATGTATATTTTGTTGCTGAATAAGATTCCATTGTGTGCATACACCATATTCTTTACTCATGTTGGTACACACCTATGCTGATTCTATATCTCGGCTGTTTGAACAGTGCTGCAGTAAGCATGCATGTGAACTTAGCTCTGTGATATTCTGATCTCCTCTAGCTGGGTCACATGGTCATTCAAGTCTTAGCTTTTTCTTATGAAGCTCCCATACCAATTGCCATAAGTGCCACATGATTTTCCATCTGAAGCGCTGGTGTGTAAGGCTTCCCTTCCCCCAACATTCTTATCAACATTTTTTTTCTTCAGACTAGCCATTCTGACTGCCATTAGAAGGAATCCTAATTTAGTTTAAATTTACATCACCCTGTTGGCTAAGGATGCTGAATGCTTTTTACATGTATATTGACCATTTTGGACTTCAACATATACTGCAGAAAAGACAACAAAATAATTCTAGAAAAACTGGATATCTGCATGTAGAAGAACAACACTAGATCCCTACATCTCACCTTCCACAAATACCAAATGGATGAAAGACCTTAACTCTAGACCTGGAACTCTGAAAGTGATAGGGAAAAGCTGCATGTTGGAACAATAGGTGAGGCCTTTCTGAAATGGCCCCCAGTGTCTTAAGTAACTGTACCATGTGTTGACAAATGGGGTTGAATGAAATAAAATCCCCTGTACAGCAAAAGAACCAATTAAGTGAACTGACAGCCTGCAGAACTAGGAAAAATCCCTTCCCAGCTATTCGTCTGACAGACTCTAGATACATGCCTAGAATGTATAAATAACTAAAAAAAAAAACTATCCCAAACTAAAAAACCCAGTCAGCAAATGGGCACATGAAATGAACAGACAGTTCTCAAGAAGATGAAATGTAATATTTCTTTGTTGGTTCAAGGCAACAAGTGCTACCACACAGATGTATCTGTCTTCTGACCACTAGTTATCAGTCTGCTTTTCTGGGCTTTGAATCTGGGACCTCATGCATGCTAGACAAATACCCTGCCAACTGAGCTACAGCCCCAGCCTGCTCTTTACTAATGCATCACTTTCTTCACACCTACTTCTCTTACTGTGACTCTTCATCCTGCATTTGGGTTGAATGTGTGTCTCTCCATTCCTTCCCTTCCTTGGAGAGAGGATAAAGAATTGACTGTTTCTGCTGTTGATTTATGGACAGCAACAGAGGGGCTTCCCTGATCTTACCCAGTGGCTTCATGTCCTGTGTCTTGTGTTTATAAGATGCAGGAAACACACAGGAAATGAATACTGGCATCATATAGATCTGTGTTTTCACCTGTCACTCGCTGTGAAAGGTTGTGTTCTGTTAATCTAGCATTTGTCAGGTCGGCCCCTCCTTCATAAAGTGAAGAGGACAATGTTATCATGGGAGATACAGACAGAATGAGAGTGTGTAGGAAGGGCACAGACCAGTGGTCAGGAAGGAGTAACTGTCCGATAGTCATTTTTTTTTCCCTATGGCCATCTTGTCTGTCATGGAGCTGGCAGTGCAGTGATGGTTCTGTTTAGAACCCAGGAATGCCACTTGTTCTTGAGTAGCAGGAACCTCCCAAAGAAGAGGTACTGCAATGGGTACCTTTCAATAAAGGCAGGATAGCAGATGTGTGCTATAGCTGGTCACACATCTGCAGGCATTCAGACCAGGACCCCAGACCATGGGTTGTTGCTGCCCATTTTTAGGGTGGTTCTTCTCCCTCAATTGATAAACCCTAGGAATACCTTCACAGCCAAACTCAGGGGTTTGCCTCCTAGATGAGCAGATCCATGAAGTCTGTAATCAGTGTTGATCATCACAGGTAAGTTCTCCTTTTTAGCTTGGTGAGGACGGACTTCCCTTCCTAGAGTAGTTACTCCTGTGAATGCGACTCTCTCCCTCTAACATAATCCCAGCTGCATCTTAGGGGTTCCTGGCTCCAAGTGCACACACAGAGGACACAGGGTCAGTTCCTAGCACCAGCATGACAGCTCACAACTGCCTGTCATTCCAGCTCCAGGGGACATGACACCCCTTCTGGCCTCCATGGACACTGTATACTTTTGGTGCACTTAAATAATACACAGGCAGGACAATCATACACACAAAATAAAAATAAAAATAAAATCTTTAAAAAAGTTAAAACTGCCAAGTAAAGTTTCCTATCCTTATTTTTTTCAATAAGTTAAGCCTAAGCCACTGCAACAAAAGTGCCTTTGATGCCTTTGTTGTTTGGTACTTAATAAATCACAGCACATAATTATGTTGATAAATTCCAGCAGCTGGGCTGACTCCCCTTTCCTGATGCTGGCTGGGGATGTCTCTGATAAATCGATCTTGACTCCCCCGACTGAGCTGCTATCCTGCCTGGGATCTGCTTGGCTCCACCATCGCAGCTGCATGGCCATCCATCACTCGGGCTCTTCATCCTTCTTCTGTATCATTCGAGCAACAGCTGGTTCTGATAATGCATTAATGTAATACATCACTGAGCGCCACGCTAGGCTGCCATGGTACTCAGAAG
Source organism: Cricetulus griseus (assembly GCF_003668045.3). Classification (NCBI taxonomy): domain Eukaryota; kingdom Metazoa; phylum Chordata; class Mammalia; order Rodentia; family Cricetidae; genus Cricetulus; species Cricetulus griseus. The sequence goes on along the minus strand of NC_048600.1, from coordinate 40,824,633 downwards.
CCAATGTGATAGGGATGGAAATGGGGAAGAAAAAATGCTTAGTGCACTGATAACTCTAAAAGTTTGGGGTTTTGTTGCAGAGTTTTGGTTTCAATTCACTTGGCACTGGAGACTTCAGAATGTCGAGCTTTTTTCTATGTGGTCTGTTCTCACCGACCAGCTCCTCAGTAGAGGTCCCCAGGTCATGGCCATGGTTCTTGCTGATTTTGGAGCAGTAAGTAGCATAATTTAAGGTTAGGGTCAGAGTGTGTGGGCTGGTGTCTCCATGGCTGGTTCTGTTGCTTTGGACACTCGAGCTCACAGTAGGCAATTGAGTTTATCTTCCAGCCCACTACTTAGCAAATCTGATGCTTGGGAGATGGAGCTAGCAGAGAAAAATATAGAAAAAAGAGAGAGTGAGTTCTGGGGGCACCAACATTAGGGGACAAATGCTTTGAAAATTCACACAGGCTCTGTTATTACACTACTAACTCTAATAGGCTAAAGCCATTTATGTGCATAAATTAGGCACAGTTTCTGTGCAGAGAGGGATGGGCTAAACACAGATTCCCAAGTGTTTAATGAGAATTGTTTACTGTCTGTTTGTTGGCTTTTGAGGTGGGGCCTCATACAGCTCAGACTGGCCTTGAACTTGCTATGTAGCAGAGAATGACCTTGAACCATTGGTCCCCCTGCTTGTACCTCCTGAGTGCTGAGACTAGAGGTGTGTATCAACATGCTCAGTTTATATGAGAGCTGGGAAAAGAACCTGTGTCCTCATGTGTTTTAGGCTGGCTAACTGAGCTGTGTCTCCAGTCCCACAGAACTGAATTAAAGATGAGTGACTACTTCGGCTTAGAATACCATGAAGGCTAATCTTGGTTGTCACCTTGACTGGATCTGGAATCTACTAAAACCCAAGCTGTGAGGCACTCCCATGAGGAACATTCTTGATCAGATTATTTGAAACAGGGAGACACACCCTAAATATGGGTAGCCCCTTCTGCTTCTGGTGGCAACCCAGGTGAAAGGAAACTGCTTTTGCCTGCTTGCCTTCACTCTCACTGGCAAGCTCATCTATCCTGTTGCTGTGGCATTTGTTCACTAACATCAGAACCAACTTCTCGGGATTCCAATGTGGACTAGAAACCAGCCACTCTACAAGAATCCTCCAGGACTAGCTTCTTGTACTCTCCAGTGTGAGACAGTCATGTTAGACTACCCAGATCATATCTTATAAGCCAACCTAAAAAGTCACCTTTTAATACATATATGTCCATTCTACTAGCTCTGTTTCTTTAGAGAAGCCTGACTTGTAAACCGCAAGGCAATCCCAGTATGGTCCTGATCCCCACTAAAATACTTAAGGTCTTGGTCAAGGCACCTAGGGGCGAACTTCACACTCAGAGGCATGGCACAGGTCCTTCTCATTTTCTTTCAACATCAGCGTTCTCAGGTGTGACATGTGATCTTCCCAAACCAAGAGACCCTGCAGCCAGCCATTTCAAACTTGGTGACTCACAATATCTGGTGTCAGAACCCAGGCACCTGCACAGCCACAAATCCATTTCTTGGGTGATTTTCTTATGAGCCAAGGTCAGGACCCCTGGACTAGAGCTGGGCTGTGTGTCTAAATTTACTGAATTCTGTCTGCTACAAATGTGTCTACTGGATGGACTTGTGAATTTTTGCTCCCTCTCCAGCTCTACAGGTTCCCATGATTGTGGAGAATGCTGGGTAGCCACCAGCCAGCCTACAATGCAGATGCCCATATGGATACCCTCACAGACATCCAGAGTACCAGGCATCACCATCCCATTATGATCCTCCAGGGAGACCTGTGCATGGTAGAAGATGAATTAGAAGCACAGAGGCAGACCTAAAGGCCTGCCAAGCCACTCAGGAGAGAGAGTCAGGATGCTTTGGTTTCCATGGAGACCAGGTGACTGTCACTCACCTTTGGCCCTGGAAACAGTCTCCAGCCTGGGAAGCACTGAAAAGCTATTGCTTATGACAAGAACAGAGAAGAGAATGTGGTGGGAGGGATGATCCTGGTACCTCACTCAGCCGCCTGTCTTGAGCTGCAAGAGAACTTAAAAAAAAGAAATTTTCAAACAAGAAAAAAAATAAAGGGGCCAAACTGAAGAAACAAAAGGTCTAGGAGAACCTCCAGCCACATGGTATATACTGGGCAGGCAACTCCCTCTCCATCCTCAGCTAAAAGAGAGAAGTCATCTAGGTGAACATTAGTTTACATTAGGCCAAACTTCTTGCTTTTTAAAAACAATTAGAGAATATAAATGTATAAATATCCTAAAATTAGGCAAGTTACTTTTGGTACTCTTTTAAACATTTTCTATCATCTATCAGTCTGTCTATCTGTCTGTCTGTCTATCTATCTATCTATCTATCTATCTATCTATCTATCTATCTATCTATCTATCCACCTATCATCTGCACCTGTCTCAGTGTTCTATTGTTGTCAATAGACACCATGACTATGGTAACTCTTTTGAAAGAAATCATTTAATTAGGGCTTGCTTACAGTTTCAGAGGTTTAGTTCATTATCCTCATCACGGGGAGATGGTAGCACACAGACAGATGTGGTAGCTGAGAATTCTACATCCAGATATGAAGGCAGCAGGAAGGGAGGGCCACTGGACTTGTCCTGAACTTTTGAAAACCTCAAAGCCCACCTCAGGTGACACTTCCTCCAACAATGCCACACTCCTTAATCCTTTCAAATAGTGCTACTCCCAGATAACCAATCATTCAAATATATAAGCCTATGGTGTGCATTCTCACTCAAACCATCCTACTATTTTTATATACATGCATGCATGCATACATACATACATACATACATACATACATACATACATACATACATCTGTCCATCATTTAGTTACTGTTGGGGTGCTAAGCCCCATTGCCTTCCTTCTCACTTCTGCTGAGGCCCATATTCCGCAACACTCAGGAGCTGGCATGACAGTAATATGCTGCCAGCCCTGGGTCTGTTCTTTCTCTTTCATCCTGGGAGCAGCTATGAGTGTGGACCCCTCACCACTTGTTAAGTGAGCCTGGGATCTGGGAATGTTATGGGGGATTTTCTGCATACTCTTCCACCATTATCCCCAATGTTAGCATCACACACTTCCAGGGAGCCTTCATCACTCAAGGAGCTCATGCTGGGATATTTCTCTTTGTTCAGCACCACATTTCAGGTTTTCACCAGGGTTCTTAATGAGAACATGTTTCTTTTATGATCTATCCCTGTCCTCTGCTTTGTAGCTAAGTTAACAAGATACTAAGTGTCTCCAAGATAAGTTCCTCCCACACCTTGGTGCTGGGGAGGAAGTTGGGGCCTCCTTCATGCTAGATTAGTTCTCCGCCATTGAGATATACTATGTCTACTTGCTCAGGAGCCTCAGACCTTGCTTTTTGAGACAGAGTCTCTTACTGGGACCCAGAGCTTACCAAGTAGGTTAGGCTGGCTTGCAAGTCCCAGGGATGACAATGCTAATGGTTCTGGGGTCAAACTTGGATCCTCATAGTTACACAGCAAGTACCTTACCCACTGTGCCATCCTCACAGCCCAGCTGGGGGAAATTTTTGATAAATTGTTTAAGACAGTTTTACCATAAATGGGAGTTTATTCATTTTACATTTTAAGTATTATTACTTTATTTGGTGTGTGTGTGTGTGTGTGTGTGTATTCCTGAATGTGTGTGTAGGTCAGAGGACAACTTCTGGAAATTGACCATTCTGCCATGTGGGTTTGAACTCAGGTAGTGTAGCTTAGCAACAGAAGGTGCCTTTACCTGCTGAGCCATCTCACCAGCCAGGGAGTATACTTTATTATAAAAGGGACAGGCAGGTCTTCTCAGGACAGAAATGATTAGCGGCCATGAAAACTTCCAGTAAAACCTTCTTTACCTGCCCATGGGATCCTGAGGATGCTCCTGCTCCCATCTTGCAGAGTCAGCAATGGCTGGCGCACCTCTGCAACAGAGGCTCTCCTGATGGGCAAACATGAGATGCAGCCTTTATGAGAGACTGCGGAGCAGTCTAAGAATCTCTGTCTAAGAATGAATCCCACTCAGGTCTTAATGGAACCCTCTGGCTAACTACAGGCACCAGTAGAAGTGTCTTTTTCTTTTCTCTTTTTGTGCTAAGAAGGGGAATACTTATGCCTTGTGTGATAGACTCTTGCATTGGGCCTTGACTAGGTGTCATGTATGTACCACCCTACGTAATTCTCACCTTCTTTCATCTAAGTTTCATGCCAGGGAAATTGAGGCACAGACTCGTTTGTCTTCTGCCCTCAGAAGCACACATGAGTGGCTAGCACTGAAGCAGGCTTGAGTATACCCACCTGACATCAGTATTCACATGCTTGCTGTGAAGCTGTGGCATTAGAGGTTTGATCCACGGGCTCCTGAAAAGGGTCCCAGGTAGCTGCACACACCTGCCTCTCTGGAAACTCCTGCTTCTTTCTTCCCACAACCATTCTGCAATTCAAGGCAAGAATCGGGGAGTGAAGCCAATGCAAACAACCTTGATTCTTTAGCTTGGGCATAGAGGTCATGCGCTAATGGTGCTTTGCAGACTCCTACCACTATGTTCATCTCACAGGCAAGTGATGGCACCCTCCTAACTGACTACTTTCTTCCTGGAAAATCTTGTCACCAGGTCACAGCTTGCTGAGAGTGGCAGTAGATGGTGACAGCTCCCAGCCACTTGGACCTGGCTGGGAAATTGGAAGAGGGTGCTCATCTCCTCTGTGGTGCTTCCTTCTAGAAGCCAGGCTCTCAGCCTGGTCCTGGATAGCATTCAGGGAAGACCAAAAGCTGCTCACAGCTCCATCAACTACCTGGGCGTGGGGGTCGGGGAAACGAGCAATGGAGAGCCTGCATTTTCAGAACTTAAGAGGGGAGAACTAGAGTAAACTAGTATCTTTCTAGAGGAGGAGAGTTACCAAGATGAATAAAGAAGCTATTTGTAAAGATGTTTGATGGGACATAGCCCATACACTAAACAATATAATAACCTAAGCTGTCTTCCCAACCAGTTCCCCAGTGGCCCAGAGGAGAGAACAGCAATTAGATGCTGGAGCTGGTACATTTAACACCTTTTAGATTCTTGCTAATGTCCCCTTTTAGCACCTGCAGGGGCAGACCTCAGGCTCCTGCTTTGATAGGCACCCCTTTTCCATGCAAGTGAGCTCTGCCTCCTTTACACTGGTCCTGCTTTTTATAGCAGCTTCTGCATGTGCCATCCTGCAGTCCTGTGAAGGATGTTTGTTTCTGAAGTCAGAGGGCATCTTTGACCCAACATGGAAATGGGGATCATACTCCACCCCAGGATGTACATATTAAGAAAGGCATGCTCTGGGCTTCCTACAACTTTGTCATTGGCTTAGGGAACCACTGTTAAGTTTTTTTCTTTTTATGGGATATATGTATGGGAATGCTTGCATGGGCGTGCATGAGTGTGTGTGTGTGTTGTGTGTGTACATCCATAAATGTGACTACAAGCATGCGCATGTGGAGGTCAGAGGACAACTTTGGGCTCATCTTCCACCTTGTTTGAGGCAGGGCCTCTTGTTTGCTACATACAGTGACTCCCTGCCCCAAAAGCTTCAGTAAAGTTTTCTGTCTCTGCTTCCCATCTCACGGAGGAACTGCTGGGGCAACAGATATGGGCTATCCTGTTCCACTTCATGTGGGCTCTGGGGATCAGAATCCAGGTGCTCATATTTATATAGCAACTGCTTTACCCATAAGCCATCTCCCCAGCCCCGATATTTACTTTTAATTAGCATATGTGGTAATGTGGTGTTTTCTTACATTTTCACGCATACATTGTTTTGACTAAGCCTGCTGTCCCCGACTTCTATCCCACATCTCCATGGCCTCCAGTGTCCCTCCCTCCACTTTCATATCTCATGAATTCTATCGCCCTCTCTATACCCCTCTTCAAAGCCCTTCTCATGTTTCCTGACTACTATCTGCACTGTATTAGTCAAGGTTCTCTAGAGGAACAGAACTGATAGAATGGACCTATATGTATTTAAAGGGGATTTAGTAGAGTGACTTACAGGCTATGTTCTGGGTGCCCAACAGTGGCTGTCTCTTGATGGGAAGGTCAAGTATTTGTTCAGTCCAGGAGGCTGATGTCTCCGCAGTCTGGTACTGCAGTCTTGGAATTCCTAGAGATCCACTGGGCTTCAAGGCATGTTGGAATCCAGAGTAAGTGGGTTCTGGTGCTAATGAAGCAATGAACTTTCCAGTGAGAATGAGAGCAAGCAGGCAAAAAGCAAAAGCTTCCTTTTTCTATGTCTTTTTATGTGGGCAACCACCAGCTGTGGCCCAGATTTAGGGTGGGTCTTCTGACCTCAAAAGATCCAGCCAAGAAAGTCCCTCAGGTGTGTGCCCAGCTGCTTGGATGTTAGTTGATTATAGATGTATCTGAGTTGATAATCAAGATTAACCAATAAAGATACTCACCATGCACAAATACTCCGAGGTAAAACTTTAAGGTAGTCTCCAAATATGAGAAAGAGAACGTGGTGTTTGTCTTTCTGAGCCTAGATTATCTCTCTTAACATAGCATTTTCCAGTTCCACCAATTTTCCTGCAAATTTTATAATATCAATTTATAATCATCATTTCTTAATGGCTGAATAAAATTCCATTGTGTATATGTGTCACATGTGTGTTAGCCCTTCATCTCTTGATGGATATCTGGTTCTCAGCTAGAGGTCCCAAGAGGGACATCTGACCTGTACAGGGGATGTATTTTGTGACATCTTAACTGGCTACTGCGGTGGCATTAGGAGACTGTGACACTGTCCCGGTTGTGTAAGTCAGTTCCCAATAACAAAGGCCTGTCAGTTCCTTGGGCAGTGCTGTCATGTGTGAGAACCACTGACATGAAGAGTTTCTTTGATATCCAAAATGATTGAACTTTGATGACATACACCGTGGAAATCCCAGGTCATATGGAGTTCTACACCAAACACATCACTTTCTATTTCCTGGAGTGTAAAGCCAGAGTCCTAAAAATGAACACTCACTCTCCATGATGCACCCCCAGAATCATCTTGTCTCTGGCTCTTCACCCGAGAGCACTCAGCTCCAGCTTACACAGCACTCCACCTCAGTCTCCCCCTCTGGTGAGCCTGGGCACTGCCTGCTTCTCAGGCCCTTCCAGCTGTGCTGTGCATGGCTTTCAGTCCAGACAGAAAAACATCCACATCCCTGGCTGGCTCTTTAGTCACCTCTGTGTTCTCATGGCCCCGCCCCCATTACCCCAAATGCCTTCTGTCAGAGCCCAGAGGCCCCAGGGAATTAGGCATGTCAGAAATCCTCAGACAGTGGCAGATCCATTGTGTGCACCACTGAATTGGGTAATTAGGGAGGGTGGCACTTCAGTCCTTTTAAAAGCTTAGTAGGTGGGGAGAAGAAATGCCTCCTGACAGCTCAGCACATCCACTCACAAGGCAGCTCCTCCACAGGAAAATCGAGTTTTGTCACCAAATTGGGCTTTATTGGTCTCCAGAGGGGTATGTGGAGAGAAGGCAGAGGGTGAGGGTTCCAGGCTTTATATCCCAGAAGAGAGAGAGAGAGAGAGAGAGAGAGAGAGAGAGAGAATATGTGTGTGTGTGTGAGTGTGAGTGTGTGTGTGTGTGTGTGTGTGAGTGTGTGTGTGTGTGTGTGTGTGTGTGTGTGTGTGTGTGTGTAGGTACTGTGATTAGAGGTCAGCCTCAGATGCTGCTTCTCAGGAGCAGTCCTTTTCTTGAGACAGGGATTCTCACACTGCCAGTTTGGTCATTGTGCTGGCTAGTTTTATGTCCACTTGACACAAGACAAAGTCATGTAAGAGGAGGGAGCCTGTAGGCAGACAAGCCTGTAGAGAATTTTCTTAATTTGTGGTTGATGGGAGAGGGCCCCCTAGCCCATTGTGGGTGGGGACACCTCTGGGCTGGTGGTCTTGGTCTCTGTAAGATGGGCAAGCCATAGGAAGCAAGTCAGTCAGCAACACCCATCCTTGGCCTCTGCATCAGCCTCTGCCTTCAGGTTCCCACCAGGATTGAGTTCCTGTCTTGGTTTCCCTCAATGGACAATGATTCAGAATATGTAAGGCAAATTAATCCTTCCCTCTCCAAGTTGATTTTGGTCATGGTGTTTAATCATAGCTATAGTAACCTTAAGATAGCCAGACTAGCTGGATAGAGAGCCCCAAGGACCTGCCTGTTTTTGTGTCCCTGCCCACAGCACTGGGAACACTAGTGTGTGCCAGCATGTTCATTTTGCTTACATGAGTTCTTGGGATTGAACTTCGGTTCTTCTGCTTGCAGAGCAATTACTTTACCATCCACAATATCTCCCCTGAACTATAGATCTTTGAGTAGAGAAAGCACTAGGCAGTAGGAGGGGACTGTGCAGCTGTGTAAGTGGGGCAATTTCAGCATTGTGACCATGGAGTGAGGGGGGTTGATTCAGTTGTCCAGTGAAGAGAAAGCATCTTTGTTTTCATTCTGTCTGACTGCAGAAGCCTCCATCCTACCCTAGGGCCTTCTCCAAACACTGAGACATAAGTTTCTGAATCAAACTGGATTTGACTGTTTCTTCTACTCCTGGAAGCCATGTGTTCTGAATGATGGAGCAAGGCAAGTCTTTGGGGTTGTTGGGGTCTACTGTGTAGCTTTACTGGGGAGACTTGAACAAAGACCTACTCATCCCAGATAGGGTGCTGATGACAGACTAAAGAACCAGTTCTATCTAAGTCCAGCTTGATGATCCAATAACTTTACTGGGGTTATTGCTGCATTGTGGGTGCCCTCCAAACAGTTACATCACAGAAGTGCTCTTCCAGCAGCTGGAATGGCCCCAAAAGCCTCATCCCAGAGCTTTTCGAAACAGCAGGCAGGCAGCTCCATTAAAGAATCTCTTCTCCAGCCATTGTTTACTGCTCCTGTAGTCTCAGAGAGGGGCTTCAGGGAGGGGCTTAAGGAAGGACCTAGGGAGGGGCCTCAGGAGTCTTGAAAGTTTCTGGAGCTTCCCAAGTTCCCTGATCCTGGTGAGCTTCTCTTTTTCCTCCCAGAAGGAACAGCCTAGTCTAGAAAAACTAGCTGCACAATAAGGCCTGACTGTCTTCAATCTGCAGGTCTCTCGTTCTCCCCTCCAGTAGTTGTCTCCATGGCAGCAGCATCTCTTTCTCATGGGGAAGAAGACAGAAACTCTTGTATCTCTCTATCTTCTTCAGTACATTTTACCTCTCCCACTTCTGGTTCAGTGCCTGGATGACCAGCTCAACATTCCTGCTTCCCACATCAATGCCTGTCTTGGGACCTCTCTTGGACTGCAGCTAAATCAGATTTTCTGGAGGCACACATGTGATTTAATGTGGGATATCTGCTCATCACTTAACTCAGGGAAGTCTTTTCCCCTCACTAATATCCATGAGAAAGCATATGCAAATGTCTGTAATTGAACATAATTAAAATAATGAGAGTTGAAAGAATACGATATTCAAAATAAATGCAATAAAGACTTGGACACGGCCATTATCCTAATTCAAGGTGATTACTTTATGATTATGTTACCAGAGCCTCTAATATATCTGTCTTTAATATAATTTTATTTACTTTTGTGAGGCAGGTGCTCTTGGAACGGGACATGGTTCTGCTCTGCATCTGCTTACTGTCATTCCATATTCCTTCTTAGAGGGAGGACTGTGACACTTTGACCAGAGCCCCATGGCCTTGCCACCTCCCTGCCACCTGCACTCACAAGCATTAACCCACAAGGAGGTGGCTGATGGAGAAAGTGTAGTGATGCCAGGCATCCTGGCATGCTTTAGAGCTCAGCTAAAGCCTGCCTGGGAGCACATGCTAGGAGGAGCCTAGGGTCAAGGGCTGCAGCCCACTGCTGCCTGGCTAGGTGCCTTACTTATGTCTCTCAGAGAGATTTTCCTGCTCATCCTTTCCTCTGGACATTTTTCTTCCAACTAGATATAGACTCAGTGTTGACAAAGACTTGGGGAATATGGGCTGAGGCTTTTTGGTGAATATAGAGAGCATATTACAGGGATATCACTCTGATCATGGATAGTTGGGTCCTATCCCTGCCTTGTACTGGCTGTGTGGCCTTGAGTGAGTTACTTACCCTCTCTAGCCTTCAGTTTGCCTGCCTTTCTTCCTTCTTTCCTTCCTTCCTCCCTCCCTTCCTCCCTCCTCCTTTTTCTCCCTTCCCCCTACCCTCCTTCCCCTCCCCTCTCCCTTTTTTCTTTGCACCAGGGATTGAACCCAAGCCAAGAAAGCATTTTACTATATTCCCAGCCTACTTTTTCTTTATTTACTTTATAGTGAGACCAATCTTACTAAGTAGCCTAGGCTAGTCTTGAGCCTACTATGTAGCCCAGGGAGAGCTTGAATTTGCAGTCTTCCTGACCCAGTCTCCCAAACAGCTGGGATGCTTTTTTGTTTTATCAAACAGGAAGGCAGAAATTTAACTTACTGGGTCTCCCCATTCTGACAAGACACTCTTTAGTAATAAGCCAACATGAGAACATTCTTTGGGAATGCTGGAGATTAAATGTCAGGAGATGCTCCAGGTTGTAACTATTTTGCTCAGATCTCAGGTGCTTCGGGGATGGTGTCTGAGGAGGGTGAGAGAGTGACCTTGGACTCAGTAACTCATGGCCTGGGAGGGCTCTGACAGAGTAATAGCCACTTCTGTCTCCTAGTCACTCCACATAAGGAGATTTTCTGCTGCTTTTCTGCCCCTTTGGACTCTGATTTTGGAAGAAGAGAGATCCAGAGCTGAGGTTCAATTGCTTTGGAGGTGGGAAGTGATCCCGCCCACATATGTTGCTGCTGGGCCCTGTGGCTTACATTAGTCATGGACAAGATTCCATGCAGTCACCCATGCTGTGGCTAGCAGACACACTGAAAACTTTAGGAGAAAGGGGGGCTAATCCCACCCATTCCCACCCTACCATTCCATCCCTTCCCACCCCAGGATGGGCCTAGGGTTCAATCCACATCCAGACAGATGTGTTTACTAACTTTCCAGGAGAACATCTTAGCATTGTCATACAGGAACAGTCCTCTGTCTACAGCAAACAGGTGAGTTACCATTTCCCAGCACACACTGGGCCATGTGTGGATATCACCAAATACACTTCAACAAATTAGTTGCCGGGTTCTTTCAAAGCCTCTTCCTGTGGGAAGGGCATGCAATAGGTGGAGATAGACAGAAAGGTTTCAATGTGTATGTGACTGACTGGGATCTCATCTGTTTGTGGCAGTGAGGTGGGAGAACTGAGCCCTTTCTCTACCATGGCTTGGTACCCAGCCCAACACCAGTGTGTAAAGCTGAGCTTCTTAACTTCAGTCCTCAACTTCAAGCATGCAAGTTTCTGGACAACTTTCATGGGTCTCTGACTCCCTACCTCTTTCTGCATATACATATTGTTCTGTGTATGCACATGGGTCCACTTAGGCCTTTTCTCCCATGTGTGTATTTGTGGTTGGGTTTGTATATATATGTGTGTGCAGGCATGTAGACGCTAGGAGTCAAGGTCAGGCTGTGTCAACTTCAGGTGTCACCCACCTTGGTTAAACAGAATCTCTGTTAAACTGTCTTGGAACTCACTCAGTAAAATAGACTGGTTGGCCAGTAAGCACTAGAGGTCCTCCCCAGTTCTGAGATTATGAGCAAGTGTCCCCAAATATAGCTTTTTATTTTTTAATATGGTTTCAGGGGGCGGTCAAACTCAGATCCCCACACTTTCATAGCAAACGGATGAGTAATTTTGCCCCAGCTCTGAGGAGAGGTTTTCATAGTTGTCTCTGTAGGATTCTGATGGAAACTCGAATCTCAAATCTGGCCACAGACTTGATAACAAACTGCAAGACAGCAGCAGAATACCCCCACACTACAGAAGAAGCTGGGAGGACACAGAAGTTCCAGCCCAGGCAACTCTGAGCTCAGGTCTTCTGTTCCTCGTTCCTCACTCTGAGGCCCACTTAGACCCACAAGAACTGATCTGTCTAAACTGAAATGGATGGAGATCAAGCTATGACCACAAGGTCGAGCCACTGACCCTCTGTCTTATATCCACTTACCCATGATAAATAAATGGAGGTGTGTGGACACTGGGACCTCAAGAGTGATGCTCCCTGGGCTCTGAGCCATATCAACCCATCCATTATCCTTTCTGTAGCATCTATGTGGGAAACACAGGGAGAAAATACCTCTCTGCCTGCCTAGTTGAAGGTGCTTGTGTCTGGGAGAGGAGATGGAAATGTCCAGGTCTCCACTTGGGGAAGAAGGCAGCAAGCACACAGTCATGGTGGCGTGTTCACCTTCCTAGCCAGCGTGCACAAGGCTGTGTTCACTGAAATGTTGGCAATTACTCTGTTTGACTTCTCAGATGCTCTTGGGTTGGTGTGTTTAAGATTAATGAGGCATTAGTTCTCAATCAAGGAGCCATAATCAAGAATACCCATTTAGCTGCAGTCAGTCGTGTCTCTGCATTAATTAATAGCATTTGACCTTTGTGTTTTGGGTGGAATGATGCAACTCTGCCTTTTCCTGAGCAGTTCCTTAAAATTGATAGCATGGACATTGCCTCTCATATGGTGGGGCAGTTCATTTAAATTAAATACTCTGGTCATAATTAATGTAAGACTGGTAATCCTGAATGAGGATGTATATCCCCCCCCACACCATGTGTGTGGGCATGTGCGCACATTTTGATGTTTAAGTTTGTGTCACTTGTGCCCTGGCATCTGTGTGGAAGTCAGAGAACAACCTTGGTATTAGTCTTTACCTATCACCATGTTTGAGACAGGCTCTTGTTTGTTGCTGCATATACCACACTATCTGCTCCATTAACTGTTGGTTCTTTTCCTGTTTCTGCCTCCTGTATTGCCAGGATTACAGACAGGTAGACAGACAGACAGACAGACAGACAGACAGACAGACAGACATTAGCATACCTAGCTTTATATGGATTCTGGGGATTCAAACTCAGGTCCTCATGTTTGATTAGCAAGCACTTTATCCACTGAGCCTTCTTCCCAACCCATATTTGTTTATTTTTATTTTTTCCTACTGGGGGGGGGAGAGGAGGGGAGTCAAGTTCTCTTCCAAACCTGGAAAGTACTGAGTCAGCTAGACTAGCTGGCCAGTGAGCCCCACCCATGCTCCCATTCATATGTCCCAGACACTGGGATTACTGCCATGTCCCATCAAGCCCAGTTTCTTATGTAGAGGCTGGAATTGAACTCAGGTCCTCATGTTTGAATGGTGATCCCTTTACTGACTGAGTCATTTCACAAACTCTCACATACATACATGCCTACATACATACATACATACATACATACATACATACATACGTGCAAGGCAAGGTCTCACTGTGTAACCTTGGCCACCCAAAGCTCACCATGTAGACCAGGCTGGCCACCATCTCTCAGAGATTTACCTGCCTCTGCCTCCTGAGCGTTGAGATTAAAGGTGTGCACCACCATGTCCAGCTCATTCTTATTTTGGCTGAATATTCCACTGAGTGAGAGAGTGATGCTTCCTTTGCTTCCATCAAAGCACGTTGTTGCCACTGGTTTGGCTGGTGATTAAGCGGATGCTCTCCTGAGCTCTGTGGGAGGAGTCCTTCTCTAACAACTCTGAGATCAGTGCACTGGTCAGTAACACACAGTGGGAGTGGAACTGGGGCTGCCCTGGCTATGATGGGTGTGCTGCACCAGTGCAGGCAAACAGAGAGCTTTGGTTTTCTGGGGTGGGAGGTGGATGGGGATGCTGGCTCCAACAGTGTTAGTTGCAAGTTCCCACTCTAGAGCTTGGCAAGCCTTCCTGAAAAGTCTCATAGAATAAATACATCTTTAAAAATATTCTTTGAGAATTTCATGCATATGTACAGAAGTATTTTGGGCATATTCACCCCCTCTCCAACCCCCTAACTCCTCCCTGACCCAGCTCCCTCCAAAGTTCATGTCATTCTTCATTTTTTGAGAATCCCTGTATGATCATGTACACAGAGCATGAAAGAAAACGGATTCTCCTCCCAGAAGCTGTGGAATGCCAGGAGCTACAAGTTACAGATGCGGCCTTACAACCCCTCCCTGATTTAGGCTGAAAACTTTACTGGCTTGATTGTGTGCAATTGACCCTAAATGGAATATGTAAATCGCACCCTCCCACTAAGGCTTAGGGAATACCATGGAAAAGGGGGCAAAAAGACTGTAAAAGACCAGAGATCAAGTAGTGTGACTTTCAAATAGCATCTCTGGAGTAAATATCTCTTTACACCACACTCTCTGATGTGACTGCTGCCTCAATTCTGCCCTGTAGTGGAAAAACAGGCCAAAGGAAATATGCCAAGAAGAGACACACTTCGTGCCAATAAAATTTTATTGATGAAAACAGGGGCAGGCTGGATTTAGACCCTGGCTGGTGGTTTGTTATCCCCCATTTAGACCATAGATCCTCAAAGGGCTAGGGCTGTATTTGACTCCTGGCTGTACTTCTGTGACTAGTAAGGTGCAAAGATATCTAAGAATTAAGAGATAGAGTTCTGAATTTCTTGATGGTGTTGGCAGACCCGTGAGGCCATGGCAGGGTTTGTGTATGCTGGTGTCAGAACCTGGAACCTGGCTCTAGATGCCTATTGTCTGTGTGTGGCTGTGAAAGTGGAAGGGAGGGATGAAGAGCCTGTCTTTTCCACAACCATCAGCCCATCTAATCGAGTTCCAGTGCACACCAGGTCCCTGACATACATTTCTACACTACACTGCAACCTGTCCTGAAATCTTCACAATGCCTGTCTGCCTGCTTTCCTCTCTTCCTATTTCTTTTCTTTCCCTCCTCCTCTTCCTCCTAATAAGTATATTTCTGAAGGAGGTTCTTGCTATGTAGCTGTGGATGGCCTTGAACTTTTTGAGAGCCTCTCAAGTATGGGAATTACAATGTAGGGCACCAACTCTGTATTTAGCAGTGTTTTAAAAATACTGTTTCACATCAGGAAGTATTCTTTTCACCATTATTTTTATTGACTGAGCAATAAATGGTTCATATTTTGATTAAGTGATTCATTCTAGAAAGACTGTGATCTGCTCTTCCCCTTTCAACTGCAAACTCCCATGTTATTTTCAGAGCCCGAGTCCCTTGTCTTGTTTCTCTCTTATAAATACATGATTAGAGTTTCTGTATAGACAGGTAAACATTTTTATTTTTTGATCATGATCTTGTGTGTAGCCCAGCCTGGCCTCTCTCTTCCTGTTTCAGCCTCCCCATTGCTAGGTTTGTAGGTCTGAATAACCATGTCTGGCTCTTGTTTTCAAACTTTTGAAACCCTAAGACAGGTTGACCCCTGTGAATTTTAGAGTATGACTAGGGGTATATGAAACGTGTTTCAAGGACTCAGAAAGGAAGAGAAAATGTCTTTGAAAGATAAGTCTTATGCTAAGTGGAATGTGGGAGACAGGGCAGGAAATGAAAACCTTGGGTGAAATACTGTTTCGGGTATGCATGCATGTGTACACATGTTTGGAGGTCAGAGGTCAATGTTGAGTGTCTTTCTCAATCACTTTCTATGTTATTTTTGAGTCAGG
Source organism: Cricetulus griseus (assembly GCF_003668045.3). Classification (NCBI taxonomy): domain Eukaryota; kingdom Metazoa; phylum Chordata; class Mammalia; order Rodentia; family Cricetidae; genus Cricetulus; species Cricetulus griseus. The sequence goes on along the minus strand of NC_048600.1, from coordinate 40,809,010 downwards.
TCTCTCATTGGACCTAGAGCCCATTGGTTGGCTAGGCAGCCTGACCAATAAGCCTCAGGGATGTGCCTGCCTCTGTGTCTACAGCACTTGTTACCAACACATGCTGCTGTGCCTGTCTGGTGTTTATGTGGGTGTTGGAGATTCCAACTTAGATACTCAGGGATGCTCACATGCACTTTACCAACTAAACCATCTAACCTGATCATCTTTCTTGGATTATTCAGGAAAATTCATTTGACCCCTTCCTTTCCCAAGTACCTTCCTCCTGACTCTATCACATGGTGAATCTTGGGGGACACAAACATTTAGACAGCAGTGACCTCTGTCTGCCCTGATACCTTGCTCATATATCTGAGGCCTCTCTAGCTCTTCTGCAGCAGGACACCCTTCTGCATTCTGCTCTTCCTCTCATGTCCCCCTAGGATGTGGGTCCACCAGAAAGCCATGTTTTGAAGTGAAAACAGTAGGAACCCAGGCCATAGCAATTATTTAGGATATACTTTGGATTTTCTTTTCTTCAATGTTTGTTTTTCATATGTATGTGGTGTGGCATGTGTCTATGTATGTTCAAATGTGTGTGGGACATACATTTGTATAGGTAGGTAGATTTGTACAAGTGGGTGGAGGCCAGAGATTGATATCAAATGTCTTCCTCAGCCTCTTAGTACTTTATCTTTGAGGCAGGATCTCCTGCTGACCTATTGGGCTGGTTTGGCTAGGCAGCTTGCTCACAGGGTCCTTGGACTCTGTCTCTTACCTCTTGAGGGCTGGGATTTACTAGCCTGCCTGGGCTTCTGCACTCTACTCCTCATACTTCTGTAGAAAATGTCTCCCCAGTCCTGCACTGGGTTCTCTGTAACCCCAGCTGTCTCCTCAGCCATGCAGTGGGTTCTCAGCATTGGCCCTGCAGTCAGGTGAGGGGTTTTGTTTTAGCCAAGAGCCATAGGAGTCTGGTACGAGGATGAGTCCTTATGGAAATGAATACCAAAGTTGGGTTGAGTGGCCTGGGCTGAGGGTGTTACTGGACAAAGCAAGGAGAGGTTATGGGAAACCATGGAGGTAGAGCGGAGTGTGGACCCTGAGTACAAACAAGAAAGGCATTTTCCCCCTCAAAGGACTGAGCGGTGAGAACAGCAGCTGCTAATGCTCTGGTCAAAACAGCTAGGGAACTGTGTTCAGGGCACAGCTAGAAGACATCATGCCCCTCCCTATAAGTCTCTTTCTGGGAGCCCATTTCTGGGCCTCACTCTCTGTCTTCCTCCCTTCTCTTCTGTTACTCCCTATGGGCTAAACCCATCAGAAAGCCAGGGGAGAGCATGGCTGCTGCTATAGGTTACCCAGGTATACCTCCTGTGCCAGGTGGAGAACAGCTTTTGAGGGTGGGGACAGACAGAGCTTGGTGTTCTTCAGGTGGACAGCAGATGCACAGCCTGGTTGGCTGTGTGGGTTCATTACAAAAGCTTCATTGGCTTTCTAGGATAAGTTCTTTGATACGTCCTTGAAGCCAAAAACATCTTGAGTATGTAGCCAACACATAATGATGAGATGTGCAGTTGTCAGGAAGCTAATCAGCTGCCACTCCACGATGCCCTGTGGGAGGTGGGAATGGTCCATACCTCCACCTTGGCTCCAGGACTTCTCTTGCCTTCAGAGCCCCAAGCTCCAGGTGAAAACCTAAACATAGCTTACTAGTATCCAGTGATTAGGAATGAGTCATGGCCTGGAAAACAAAATGCTGATTTTGGTTTTAAAGATGGGAAATAATTGGTTTGCATATTTGTCCCGAGGCAGGCCATGAAGCCCAAAATAAACCACTTTCTGGTGGGTTTTTCCTTCACTCTAACCTGCTTCTCGGAGCCTCAGGCTGCAGCATGCACTGCTCCTCACCGGTTCCCCATCCTCTTTTCTTCCCTCTTGCTTCCCTTGTTCTTCTCTTCTGTTCCTCCCCATCCCTTCCTCTGGTCCATCCCCCTCTTCCCTCCTCCTTCTTTTCTCTCTCTCTCCCCACGAGAAACATGAAGGAAGAAAAGAATGCATTTGTTCTTGCCTCCTCCTGGTGAGATTTTTCATACTTCTTCCTTGCAGGTAGCTATTCCTTCTAGAAAGTACCTGCACCCTGCCCCAGTCCTCACACATTCATGGAGCCCTAGGAATAAGCATGGCTTCTCTGGTCTCTGTCCAGGGCTTTTGTTCCACACCTGCTGTGCCTTTGTCACTAAGGCTCTTTAAATCTGGGGACATCTCCTTGTGTCGCCTCTATTGGAGTGGGCCAGTCTTTCCCACTGGGATCCTGCCAAGTTCTAGAGCAGTTTCTGCTATTCACCATATCTGGGGCCTTGGCCAAGGTCCTTGACTTCTCTAAGCTTCATAGTCTTCACTGGGGAAAACCACAGAGTGGGGACCTCAGCTTCCCTCCCGTGCCTGGGAACCAGACACACATCCCAGAGGAAGCCTTGCCCGCTGTCTTCCTCCCCTTTGCTTTGCAGGTCAGGCAAGATTGGCATTTAAATTGTCAAAAGAATCAAGAACCCAGCTTTTCTGAAACATTGAGAAGATTGAATTTTGAGTTAAGATTGACTGAAGGAACCAGAAGTGGACCATATGGGGCAGGGATGCTCAGTAGTTAGGGTTACCTGCTCCCAAACCAGACAGCCTGGATCCGAGTGCAGGTTCTACTGCTGCCTCTGGCTGTTTTGTCATCTCTGTGAAGAGCTGTCTGAGGACAGAACCTAAGGAAGGACTGGGAGATTTTGTTTGGCTCTTGGTTTCAGAAGGATTAGTTCCTGATTGACAGGCTCCACGGTCTCTGGACCCATGGTGCAGTGGAGCACAGTACTGGGGAAGCAGTGAGAGAGCAGAGATGCTCACCCCATGGCAGCCAAGCAGCAGAGAAAGGGGCAATGCCTGTGCTAGTGTTTTCCTCCTCTATCTCCTTTTATTCCGTGTGGGGTCCCTGCCTGCAGGATGGATTCCTGCCTGTAGGATGGTGCCACCCACACTGAGGGTGTGTCAGTTCTGCTTAACTGTCTCCGGAATTGTCTTCACAAACACATCCAGATGCATGCTTACTAATTGCCCAGGTGTCTCTTAATCCAATTAAGCTGACAGTCAAGACCAACCATCCTACTGGGTGACCTTGAACAGTGAATGTGTGTGTGTGTGTGTGTGTGTGTGTGTGTGTGTGTGTGTGTGTGTGTGCATGTGTGAGTGAATGGGTGTGCCCATGTCGGTGTGCACTTGAACTTGCATGTGTCAGTGCCGATGGATGTCAGAGAACAATTAGGCAGCATACACCTTTTTATGAAAGGTGTTTCTCACTTACCTGAAACTTAACAAGTAGGGCCCAGGAAGCCTACCCAATTCTAGAATTACATGTGTATGCCTCACACTTGGCTTTTCATGTGGGTTCTGGGCATTGAACTCAGATCTTCTACTCACATAACAACCGTGTACCTGCTGAGCTGTCTCTCCGGCTCCACCCTGTGCATTGCAGTCAGCTTCTCTGAGCCCGGTTTCCTTCTTTGCTAGATAATGTTGTAAACAGTTCACAGCATCCTTAGTGAGGATTAAAATGGTTAATATTTGCAAAGATTTAGAAGACCGTAATGGAAAATACTCTCTAAGTGTTCCTTAAATAAAAATGAGTAGCCGTGGCATGCAAACATGATGCTGGTGGGTTAGACTTCTTCACTAGATGGGAGCATAAAGAAAGGGGCACGGGGAAGATTGGAATTACAGGAATGTAAACACCTTCTCCTCTGGCTTCAGCTGTGTTATTCAGTGAATATGAACTCTCAGAATAATGGAAGCCTTTCATTTCATTTCTCTCTCCAGAACAGCCTATTGAGTGCCAGTAGACATGAGCTAGCATCTGACTTCAGAGGTCTTCATCTGGCTATATCGATACTCAGACCTAAGATGGTCCTAATAAGCTTTATTGACTCGGTGAACCTCCGAGAGCTTTCTATTGGCGTTAGCTGTAAATCATTCCATCTGACATTTGAATGTCCTTTCTGAGAAACGTGCTGGATCTCACATGGGATACTGAGCTTCCAGCGGTATCTGTGTTTCTTACTCACATGAGCAATGGGTAATGAAGACATCACATGTGTGGCCTTGAGACTAGAATTGGATGAGAAAGAGGACCATGAACATTTTTTGATTTGCACAAAAAATTTAGGATGCCAACAGCATGGACACACACTTACATGCAGGGGTGTATGATGTAGGTACATGTGTCTTTATGTGTGAATATGGGTACATGTCTGGCAAAGCATTCAAATAGAGATCAGAGAACAACTTCAGTTGTCTACCCTCATCTGCCACCTCATTTGAGACTGGATTTCTTGTCCAAGGCTCACATGCCAGGCTTCTAGGTATTCTCCTGTCTCTGTCTTTGATCTAGCTGCAGGAGTGCTGGGACTGCAGAGGCACGCTGCAGAGGCAGGCTTTATGTGAATTCTGGGGAATCTAAACACACATTCTTATACTTGTATGGCAACCACTTTACTCATGGTGCCAACTCTGCAGCCCCTGGGTTTATATTCTAATGAGACTATAGGGATTTCCTTTGACTTTAGAAAAAAATTTTTTTTGTAAAATGTCATTTCATAATAATGACTAACATGAATAAAAAGATGATCATAGACTTGCAGATCACATGACTTTAGCTTCAGAAGTTGATATTTTTTTTCCAACTAGCTTCTTGATGAGGGGTTGGGGAGGGCACACGACACCCTGCAACTGAAATTTTCAAATACAATAGCCATGTAAGGAAGCATCATACCTTCCAGGAACTGAGTTTCTTGGATTATGTTTCATGAGCCCGTCTGGACACTAGTTCCCTCCCTGTCTCATCCTGCCAATGTTTGTTGAGCATCTGCGATGGGCCAGGCACCTGCCAGAGCTGAGAGAACATTGACAAACACAGCAGTATCCTTAGCCCTGAGGAGCTCCTGGTCTAATCAGGAGACTATGAAATTGATCATTATAATACAAGGCCTTCAGTGTTGCATGAGAGAGGGAGTGTTGAGCTCTGGCATGGTGACATTCTAAAATGGATTATTTAGTCCCTGTAGTAGGGGCTGCATGCTCACTGATGGATGCCTGGAGGCATCTCTCCATTCTACCTCACTTTCTATTCAACACCAGAAACTCCCCCTCTCCACTCACAACAACCAAAAAAAAATGTCTCTAGAGGACGATGCCAAATAGTTCCTGGGGGACAACATTGCCTCTGTGGAGAACAATTGTTGAGTGGAGTTGTTTACATAAGTTCTTGGGAAAGAGGCTGCTCATTCAGCCAGGAGAATCTAGGTGGATTTTTCCAAAAGGATACTGTCCTTTGAGCAGGGTCTTCATGGCATGTGAGGAGGTCAAAGTTGAGGGATCTGGAGAAACAGGGCTGCAGGGTCTCTGCAGAGCACAGGCTGTGTAGGTAACAATGCATAATTCTTTGTGGGCCAGTGACAAGCATGTCCAACCTGCAGTGTGTAGTGTATGCAGCTGCATGCAGTCAATGACAGCTATGAGTGGGGCCCAGCAGGAAATCATAAATTTCTTGTGTGTGTGTGTGTGTGTGTGTGTGTGTGTGTGTCTGTTCAGAGGACAACTTGCAACAGTTGATTCTCTGCTTTCACCATGTGTGTTCGAGGAATCAAACAAAGGTTGTTGGTTGTTAGTTTTCTTTTCTTTTCTTTTCTTTTTCTTTTTCTTTTTCTCTTTCTTTTTTTTTTCTTTTTTTTTTTTTTTTGTTTTTTCGAGACAGGTTTCTCTGTGGCTTTGGAGGCTGTCCTGGAACTAGCTCTTGTAGACCAGGCTGGTCTCGAACTCACAGAGATCCGCTTACCTCTGCCTCCCAAGTGCTGGGATTAAAGGCATGTGCCACCAACGCCCGGCGGGTTGTTAGTTTTCATGTCTTGCTTGTCCAGTTTTTGCTGATGCTTTTAAAAACTTGGTTGCAGGGCTCTTTTCTGTGATCTTTATTGATGCCAATGCCATGTTTTACTGTCCTAAGGTTAAATGTGTCTACATCTCTACCACAGATAAGACTAGGAAGGCTGGCTTGCATCCTCTGATAGAGATGCACATGTCAAGTAAAGATACTAGGGCTTCATTTCAAAGCTAATGGAGAAATAGGAGGGTTTATTTGCTTGTTTGTTTGCTTGTTGCTATATATGTATACACCTGCTCACATGTGTGAAAGTCAGGACAGGAAGTCACATAACCAATCTGCCCCTCTCCACTCTATTCCTTTTAAGAGGAATTTGTCATGGACTATGGAGCTGGCTTCTTCAGATAGAGGCTCTGGCCAGTACCCCCTTCTTCTCCACTTTTTACAGATGTGTGCATAACTATCCAGGGCTTTTTTTCTGCAGTGCTAGAGGTCTAAACTCAGGTCCTCATGCTTGTGCAGCAACTGTTCTTATGGTCCAAGTCATTTCCCTAGACCAAAGTTCTTCACAGACAAGAGAGTCACCCAAACTGAAACTGTATTACCTCCCTGGGTGTTTGCTTCTCAGAGTCTCCCATATGGCTATCACCTTAGTTTTCTTTAAGGAAACGTTGGCTTCTTCCATTTTTCTAACTAGGCCCTTTCAGCGCACTGCACAGACCTGAATCTACACACTTGGTGTGTCAGAGCAGTGTTGTGTTGACCATAGGCTAATAGCCACATTAGAGATTCTTCTAGAAGTCCTTGGATAAAAGGATCTCCTTTTGTCATCATCACTAACTTGGAGGAATATAATGTATGACTCTTAGACTTTTGAAACCTAGACCAAGTAACCAAGAGGCTTCTGGCAGCAGAAAGCAGAGATAAGGCTGAAGAAGGACAGTCCTCACTGTCCAGTATTTGCCTCTAGCAATACCTGTAGCCAATGCCTGCTAGAATTAGCATCCTGGAGGTTTCTAGCTTAAATTGGTTTGTATTGAAACTTTGTCTCCCACTGGATTCCCAGGCTTCCAAATGGGCCTAGCTTAGCTGGATACTGAGTCTGGGAACCTGCCTACCTCTGCCTTTTCAAGGCTAGAATTAAGAACATGTTACTGCATCCAGCTTTGTTTTTTTCGAGTGCTGGAGATTGAACTCAGATCCTCATGTGCTTATATAATAGTAAGCTCTTTAGCAATTGACTTATCTCCTCAGCCCCTTGTTTGTTTTGAGACAGGGTCCTGCTATGTAGCCCAGGCAGACCTTGAACTCCCAATCCTCCTGCCTGAGCTTCTTGAATGTTGAGGTCAGTGTTGTGCACCATTACAGCTGGCTCTTTCCATCTTTTCTTCCCATACCTCTGTCATGAGTTATTGAATGTATGTCACTGGATCCAAGCTTTCTGAAATGAAACTGTGACAACAACCATTGAAATAGTGCTATTTGATTCCTGTCCCCTGGAGTTTTGAAGTTTGGGCAGAAACACGTTGCTTCATTTCAAATGAATGGAACACAACAGAAGGTATTGAAGTTTGAATGTGACATGCCCCCCATGATGGCTATTCTTGGTTTTCAACTTGACCATAACTGGAATAAACCATAATCCAGAAATGGAGGGCACCCTTGCAATCTAGATCTTGAGACAATAAGACAGCACACCTTTAATCCAGACCTTGAGGCAGGAAGGCATACTTTTTTTCTGGGCCACACCTATATAAGGGCAATGGAAAAAGGAAGGGCTTGTTCTTCACATGCTTGCCCTTGCCCTGTCAGCACATCAATTCCTTCTTCAGGATCCCAGCAGACCAGCTGAGGCACCCAGCCTCGTGGGACTGAGCAGCTACTAGATTCTACTTTTCATTCATAACTAGCCACTGTTAGACTGCAGTGTGTAAGTCATTCCAATAAATTCATATATATATATATATATATATATATATATATAGAGAGAGAGAGAGAGAGAGAGAGAGAGAGAGAAAGAGAGAGAGGAGATTTATTCCATAAGTCCTGTGACTCTAGAGAACCCTGACTAATACACCCCCATAAGCTTGTTCTCCAGCTGGCTGTGCCAGTTGGAAGGTTGTGGAGCCAGTAGAAGGCAAAGCCTTAAGGGAGGAAGTGAGTTACTTCAAGCCTTTTATCACTTCTCATTTACATTCTGCCAAGAATTAAGGAGCTTGGGCTGCAAGATGGCTCTGAGATTGAGAGCACATACTATTCTTGCAGAGGACCCAAGTTCAATTCCCAGGACTGACACTGAACAGCTCACAACTTTATGCAACTACAGTCCCAGGGGATCTAATTCCATCTTCTGGCCTCTGCAGAAACCTGCAGGCATATGACCACACACAAGAAAAAGAAATAAGAAAGTTATTCCTACAGTCCTGATACAATAGAACCAACTGCTACCATGCCTTTCCTACCTTGACGGACTATGTTTCCTCAAATTATAAGCCAAAACACACCATTTCTCCCTTGAGTTGCTTGTATCTTGTTACAGCAACAGGAAAAATAACACATGTAAAAACTATGATCTATCTATCTATCTCTTTTGAGATTTGGTTACAGAAATGTGGGCTTCACTCTCAGGTTCTTCCTTGCTTTTCTGTCCTAAGGGAAGCAACTCAGTTGCCATGTTGAGAGCTGGCCACTAAAATGAGGAACGGTTGGTGGCCAGTCATCAACAGTCATATAAGTACTGTGTGAGTTATTTTCCTCATTGCTAAAAGCAAACCAACACAGAACCTGACAAAAGCAACAAAAGAAAGGAAGGGTTTATTTCAGGTCACAGTTTGAGATTGCACTCCATCATGAGGAGAAGGCCTGATAACAGGAGCAGGAGGCAGCTGGTCACACTGCATCTGCATGCAGGAAGCAGAGAGATTAGTGCTGGGACTCATCTAGTTCTCTTCTTTAATACATTTTATTTGTATTTTGTGTGTGTGTGCGTGTGTGCGTGTGTGCGTGCGTGCGTGCGTGCGTGCGTGCGTGTGTGTGTGTGTGTGTGTGTGTGTGTGTGTGTGTGTTTGTATTTGGGTGCACATGAGCCATGACATGATGCGAAGGATATTCTTCTTCCATCCACCTCTACATAGGTCCCACGGATTGAACTCAAAGTGTTAGGCTTTTTGTCAAGCACCTTACTATGTGACCATCTTGCCACCCCCACTTTCTTCCCTGTGTGCAGCTCCTAGCCCCAGCCTGCAGAATGGTAGAATGTTGTTTTCTGTATTTAGGGTGTTTCTCTCCACCTTAATTAACCCCATGCATAAACTTCTTCACAGGCATTGTAGAGATCTGTTTTGCAGGTGATCCTAGATCCTATCAAGTTGACGATTGATACTAACCACTCTAATGGAAATGGGATCAGATCCTTTTGACACCAAGCCATGAGAAGAAGCTGTAGCCATGGCTGATGCTCTGATAAAGCCTTGTCAGTGACCTTGAACTAGGGCACCCATCTGAGCTGTGCCACACCCAACCTACAGACACTGTGAGTTAATGTTTGCTCTTCTGATCTGCTAAGTTTTGGAGTAAATATGTACCCCAGCAAGAGCCAGCTAATACAGTGAAATTTTTGTTGCTGATTTATTTTGCAAACATACTAGGCACTCAAAAACCACTTGCCAAATGAGTGACTGGATCGAGTCTAAACTGCAGTCCCAGATGCCTGGCAGATAGCCAGATGTGGATGATGCATTTTGTGCTGGAAATGTGAGGGTGGGAATATAACTGAGATGTTCTGAAAGGTCTAGAGACCCCTGAGATCTAGAAGCCATGGGTTCAGCATATGAAAGATAGGACATTGAGCAGTTGTCATTTAAAGAGGACAGTATTTACTGTTTGCACAGAGGTAGACAAGTGGTTAAGGAGGGCATAGTTCAGATGCAGGGAGATGCCAGGGGCTACCGTCATGCTCAACATATCAGAACATGAGAGAGAGAGAGAGAGAGAGAGAGAGAGAGAGAGAGAGAGAGAGAGAGAGAGAGAGAGAGAGAGAGAGAGAGAGAGAGAGAGAGAACTATGGTTTGTATGTAATAGATGGTTTGCTATTTTGGGAGGTTGTGGACCCTTTAAGAAGTGTGGCTTCAATGAAGAAAGAGTGTCATTGAGGTGCAAGTCTTTGAGGTTGCAGTGTGACCCTACTTTTGAATGCGCTCTCTGTTGCTTGTCAGTCACGATGTGAGCAAGCAGCCTCTCTGCATGCTTGCCACAGCTTCTTCATAGCTGTGAGTTGTTCCTGAAGTCATGTCTTTACCATCATGGGGAACCATATCCTCAGGGAGCCAAAATAAACATTTCCTTCTTCTAGTTGTCTTGTTTGGGATATTGTCAAGAAAAGTAGTTAATATGGGTAGCAGCTGGGTGTTACGATAAATCTTTCCACCACCCACTTGAGTTCTGCCTGCCACGTGGATGGACAAAATAATACAGAGATTTATATTAGGTACAAATGCTGCTTGACCAATGACTAGGATTTCTCATCAGCTAGCTCAGTCTTAATTATCATAAATCTATATATTTTATAAGACTTATCTTATCAGACACCTTCTGTTGGCGTCCTCATCCTCAGGATTACATGGTGGCTCCGAGCAGAGAGCAGGAGGAAGAGCGAAGGGGAAAAGGAACCACTTCCTGCTTGTCCTTGCTTAAATATGAGTCTCTCTGCTATGTCACTTCTGCCTGGAACTGGGAATTGGGACTGCTCATGTCCTTGAGGATCAACAATGAGAAGAGGGTAAGCCCAGTGCTTCAGTGGAATGATGTATATAGGGAAAGCCAACTGCAGCAGAGCAATGGGTAAGCCGGAGGTGGTGTTTGCACTAAGCTTGGAGATGACAGGTGGACTCCAACAGAGACCCAGCTATGGAAGGGCAAGAGTTGAGACAGAAGGATGGGTTAATGTTAGAGAACCTTGAAACATCCTTACTCTGGTGGCCAGAACACCTGAAGAGGGAGCGGGAGGAGGGCTTAATGGGTGGGAAAATATCCCAGGAGAGAAGGAGGGTTCTGGAATCAATGCTCTGGCAAACCATTTAGCTTTGGCAATGAGAAGTGTGTACAGAAAAGTACTTATGTCTTGGTTCAACATCTGTCCTGCGCTGTTCTGTATTCTCTGTGAACGAATCCAGGAAAAAAAAAAAGTGGTTGCTTTTATTGCCAAGTCGCTTAATTGCCTGACAGAATAACAGCAAGCGAGCTCATCTTGGAGCTTTTGAACACAGAGAGGCATCAAAGCAGGGAGAGCGAGTGAAATCAAATAGACCGATGGCCTTTTCATTGACTGTCTCTCTCATCAGTTCCCCCTTCTTATGCTGGTCCATAAGATGGTGGCTAATACCTGGGAAATGCTTTATAGAGGAAAAATGGAGAGGGATGCAAGAATGTATTGTTTGCTGTCCTACAGTCTTCAACATGTGCCTTGTTTTCCCTTATGGCTAACTGTAAAAGAATGTGTTTCATTGCCACACTGAGAACAGTCTGCAATGCTAATAATGGAAGGACACTGCTGTCACTCCAAACTCTCTAAGACAGAGTTGAAAAGGACAGAGAGGGCTCCACAATCACTTTGCAACCGTTCCAACTGCTGATGTACCTCACGGTACATCAAGCCTTCCTCATCCTTGAGCCAAGCAAGGCTTTGATCAGACATCAGAGGAGTTCAACAAGACTTGACTGACTCCAGGTTGCCTTCCTGAGACAAGAACTGGCATCTCCAGAACTCTAACTTAGAATGTATGCATGTGTGTGGGGATGTGCATGTGTGTGCATGCTTGCACTCATGTGTGTGGGGATGTGCATGTGTGTGCATGCTTGTACTCATGTGTGTAAGATTTGACTCACAATTTCACCCCTAGATTTCCTGAATCTTATTCTTTAGGGTGGCCCTAGGATCTGAGTTTTGCTGGACATTTCAGATGACTATTCTGTGCCCTTCATTTTGCAGTCATAGGACACCTGCATGGGTCACGATGACATTTCATAGGTGAGAAGAGATCTAGGGTCTTCATTCTCTGAGGGTAACTCTCTGAGAATGAGTGACAATGCAAGGAAAGGCCAGTATTTTCCTTTTCTCCCATCATGGGATACTGGGCATCCAGAATGTATGTCATTATTTAACACCTTGAGGCCCATACTAGTGTATATGTAGACAGAGTGTGCACTTCTCAATGCTGACAACATTACATGAGTTCCTTTCTGGGAATTTTCTGTGATCTCTACCTATACCCCACCCAAGCCCTCCATAGTCACTGGACTCTGTGCTACTTATATGACGCCTTCCCTGTGAACACCCCATGGTCGTTTGACTCCAGTGTATTCATGTCATCAAGACCTCTCTAAGGTCACTGCTTTCACTCACCCTATGCACTCTCAAGAGCTTTCTATTGTTGCTGAACTCCAGTCTACTAGTGTCCAGTGTCCTAGAATTTCTGTTACTGTGATAAAACATCATGGCCAATCCAACTTGGGGAGGAAAGGTTGATTTGGATTATAATCCACATTATAGTTATCACCAAGTGAAGCCAGGATAGGAACTCAAACAGGGCTGAAACCTGAAGTCAAGGGCTGATGTAGAGGCCATGGATGGGTTGCTACTTACTGACTTGCTTATTATGGCTTGCTCAGCCTGCTTCCATATAGAACCCAGGACAACCAGCCTAGGCCTAACACCACCCACAATGGGCTGGGCCATCCACCATCAATCACTAATTAAGAAAATGCCTACAGCCTCATCTTATGGAGACATGTTCTCAGTTGAGGTTCCCTTTTCTCAGATAACTACAGGTTGTGTCAAGTTGAGATAAAATAAGCTAGGGAAGGCTAGAAGTAGTGTGGAATAAATGTAGAGATGAGAGTTACGTTTCCCATAAAGACAAAGCAATTCTTCTGGAAAATATTAATGGCAGTTGAGGTGGAACTAACCAATTTCTTGCCTCCTGGGCTTAAGAACTTTAGGGGATATGGTCCCCATGGGCTCTCAGAATATTTTAGGAAGATAATCCCCAGTTATGTACAGTGGTAACGTTCTGCATAGCATGCTAGTGTGTTGGATTCTTTCCCTTCCTTAGCTTATTTCCCCACTCTCTACCTCTGGAACATTGCTTTCTGGACCCATTCTCAAACTGAAAATCCCTGTGATCAAACACTATTCTGAAGATCCATTTCTAGGGACCCCTAAAGAGTATTTGTAGATTCATGAAGGAGTACTTGGATCTGAGCCTGTGGTGAGAGTGTGGGAAGTTCTGCTAGAGAAAGATGGACTTGGAGCAATTCAGTTCTTGGAGTGGGGTTCACATTTCACTAAGCGCCTGTCCCGGAGCCTCTAGGAGTATTAGTGTCCAAATTCTGCAAACCTGAGCCTTGGCCATTCACTCTTAATTCCTCAGATTACCTACAATGTGTTCTTAAGAACATTCCCAGTAATTTCTTTTGTTTAGAGGTATATGCTTCTTAATTGAAGAAGGGATGCTAAATAGAAATAATGTATGTACAATTGGTGAGCATAGTAATGCACGGCTTGGCCATGATTTATAGATATTTAACTGTGCAAACCATCTATAAGCCACCAGTAACCACTGCTGATGCATATTCTTCTTTGCAAGGCTGCATATTTCATCCTAAATGGCTTCAATGTCTTTACTTATCCATTTGTAATAAAATGAGTAAGACTGAAAATGAAGTGCATTTGAAAGAAATCGATCCCCTATACTCTGTGTTGCTAAGACACAGGGCATTTTCCCTCTGAAGTGTTAGTACATTCAGGGGAAATCTTTTCTGCTCTGACTATAAATTCATTAACTATTAACACCTCATTGACTTGAGACTTTTTTCTTTAGAAAGTCTTGATTTTAACCTTCATGCCCGACTTTAGGTGGAGCTTCACAGAACAGTATTTGGCATATTTTTAAAAATCGGGTTTTCTTTTTTTTAGGTGTTGGCATTATTTATGCATTTATGGGGCTAGATAGATGGCTCGGCAGCTAAAAGCACATACTGCAGAGGAACCAAGTTTAGTTCCCTGAACCCACATTGTGTGGCTCACAACTGCCTAGGGCTCTAAGTATAAGGAATCCAACACTCTGGTGGCTCACAACTATCTATAACCCCAATTTGGGGATCTGATGGCCTCTTCTGGTATAAGGACACCAGTTACACATGTGACACATAGATACACATGTAGAAAAATACTAACACACATGAAATAAAATAATAAATAATAAAAACATGTCTAGTTCACATTAGTAGTAAGTGGTAGATACATACATGGAAGCAGATGGTTTTACTTATCCTGTCTAACTGTCAACTTGACATAGCCTAGAGTCATCTAAGAGGAAAGTTTCAACTGAAGAATTTCCCAGATCACACTGGTCTGTGGGTATGTCTGCAGGGGATTATCTTGATTGTTAATTCATGTAGAAGGACCCAGCCCACTGTGGGAGGCACCATTCCCTGGGCAGGTGGCCCTGACCTGTACAAGAAAAGTTAGTAAAGCATGAACATGGCAGTGAGCCCCAAAAAGTCTCCCTTCATAATTTTTGGTTTGCTTCCTTAGTTTTGAGTGAGACCCTGGCTAGAGGCAATGCTGTAGGGAATAGCAATCATGCCTGCCTTTAGGCTCTTGCCCCAACTTTCCTTAGTGATGGGATATGACCTGGAAGTGTAAGCCAAAGAAACCCATTCCCCCCTTAAGTTGTGTTTGGTCAGCATGCTTTATCACAGTCATGGAATGGAAACTAGGACACTTATGCATGTTATCCACTGTGTGCTTCTTAAAGACACATGACCAAGTATTTATTAAAGATATAACAGGGCTGGGGAGATGGCTCACCCAGTAAAGTACTTGTCCTAGGAACATGAATATCTGAGTTTGGACTTCAAACACGCACATGAAAAAACCAGACATCATAGTTCTTCATTTTATTCTTTATTTCCTCATCTAAAAAGAAAGAAAATCATGGTAGTTACATCTATAGTCAGATAATGAGGTGCTACACCCCAAGGGACAGTTAGCAACACAGGGTACTGTCTTGGTTTTTGTCATGGCTACTTTGTGAGTCTCACTGTATGTGAGCTTCATGTGTATGTGTGTGCATGTATGTATGCATGTTCTCTTGTGTATGGGCACACGTATGTGTGTGGGTGCCTGATGTTGGTACTAGGAATCTTATCCAATTGCTTGTCACTTCATTCAGAGAGATATGGTCTCCCACTTGACCTCAGAGTTCTCTGACAAGAGCTAATTTAGTTCATCCAACCATCATTCTCCAGGGATTTCCCTTTCTCTGCCACCATGCCACCTATGGTTTATATGAGCTCTGCTAATCTGAACTGCTGTCCTCACACTTGTGTGGCAAGTGCTTTGTCACTAAGACACCTCACCTTTATTAGGGTGGGCAGAGGCAGGAAAGGGGAGGAGACCGAGGAGATGAGAGAGAAGCTCCTAAAGTCACTATTTCAGAGACATTTCCTTCAAATACAAATCACATTTATTTAGTGTAGTGTGTGTGTGTGTGTGTGTGTGTGTGTGTGTGTGTGTGTGTGTGTGTGTGTGTTATAGAGGACAACTTGGCAGCAGTTCTTTTACCTTGTGTGTCCTGGAGATGGAACTCAATTCTTTAGTCTTGGCAGCAAGAAACTTTATCTGCTCAGCCACTTTGCTAGAACTCAAAGACCTTTCTCAAACATCATGGAAATGTGTGTATTCTGAGAGAGAGGGAGGGGGAGGAAAAGGAGGAGGAGGAGAGAGTATTTCTGTGACTTCCTGGCTAGCCAGTCTAGCCAAACTGGTGAGACCCAGGTCCAGTGGTGAGGCTTGTGAAAACACTACCTACTGTAGGGCAGAAGGAAGCCCCAGCAAAATATTTATTGAACTTAACATGTATCTGTCCCTTCACTCTGGGTGTGAAGTCCTTGGCATTGTGGTTCCTTCTGTTTCCTGGGGTGAAATAGCATTCTTTCAATAGGCTGGTCAAGATAAATTAAGGTGCTGGAGGAGTTTAAAAGGAAATGAAAGACAGAGTGGTGGGAGATTCTGAGGGGCAGTCAGACTGTGGTGTCCTGACAGATGTTTAGAAGATAAAAAGAGGCAGGAGGTGTCTGCAGAATGTTTTGGGCTGGAGGACCAGCTTGTGCAAGGAGTCAGAGGCCAGCCAGAGAAAAAAAACATATCTGGGTCCCAGAGCCAGAGAGAGAAACCAAGGAGCCCAGAGGCTTGGGGCCCTGTTAGAGGTCTATAGGCCTTATCAGGAAGACTGGGGTGAGGGACAAGCCCACTCAAAGTTGAAGCGTGAGGTGATCCAATTTGCAGCCTACATTAGCCTCTGTGAGGCTGAAAGTTCTTCTCCTTCCCCTCCCCCTCTCCCCTTCACCTCTGTGTCCTTCCCTTCCCCAATTTCCCCTTCCTATTCCTCTTTCCTCCCCTCTCCTCACTCAGTCCCTTTCCCCATCCCCTTCTTTCTCACCTCCTCCCTGTTCTCCTACTCTTCTTCTCCCTTCTTTCTTCATCCCCTTCTTCCTTCCACTTCCTGCCCTACTATTAATATTATTATCATTGTTCTCAGCTTTGTGACAGACACCATTTTAAACTTGGGTGTTTCTACTATACCAAATGGAAAGTACTTCCCATGCCCAGTAGGAGGAGCCAGAGTCTCCCTGTTCTTTGCAACCATAGCTGGGGGACTGTTCCCCTAGGTTGTCCAAGGAGCTGTCCATTCAGCGCCTCCTATGACCTTTCAGTCTCAACACAGATCTGGCTAAAATAATCTGCCTGGAACTGGACAGTCACTGTAGGAAATACAGCAGCCTGTGCTTTCCAGACAAGTAGAATGACGGCATGCCACTAGGATGGTGACACTAATTCTATTTTAAATTGCAGTGGCTATATCACCTTCCTTTCCTTCCCACCCTCTCTTCCTCTCTTCCTCCCTCTACCCCTCCCTCCATCCCTCTCTTCTCTTCTGTTTTTTTTTTTTCCGAGACAGTTTCTATGTAGTTGTGGAGCCTGTCCTTGAACTCACTCTGTAGACCAGGCTGGCCTCAAACTCATTGAGATTCTCCTGTCTTTGCCTCCTGAGTGCTGGGATTAAAGGCATACACCACCACTACCACCCAGCCCTCTCATCCTTTCTTCTTTCCTTCCTTGCTTCTTTTCATTCCCCTCCCTCCCCCTTTCTTTATCTTCTCTCCCTTCCATCCCCCTCTCCCAAGCTTGCTCAACAGTGAGTTCTGGGCCATTCAGGTTTATATAGTGAGGCTGGCCTCTGCCTCTGCCTCAGATGTGAGCCAGCACATCTTGGCTCTTGTTAAGCTTTCTTAAGCCTGATAGCGACACCTCTGTTATTCATTACTGATATACTGAAACCGTTTTCTACTCCAAATCAATCGATCAATCAATAAATAAATAAATCAGAACAGATTCAAACTGACCTTGATTGTAGATTTATAGTTTTTCTTTCACTTCTTATTGTAAAATTATATATTAGAAATAATAACTTGGTTCAGCTGTCATCCATTTAATGAGCCAACAGAGAGTGTCTCTGCTTTGAGTGCTGAGGTCTATGTCTTCCCCTCACAAGCCCAGTGCAGGAGAACAGAGAACGGCTTCAGTAGAACTCCCCATTAGCTGCCCTTTATTTCTTCTCCCATTACTGATAATTTGCCTTTAAGTTGAGAGTACTCTTTTACAAGCCATGGCATCTCCTGCATGGCTAGACAATTGCATTTAAAATCCGTGCCTCTCCTGATGCAAACAGTTTCTGGGGAAAATTATTATGATGTTTCTACCCTAGATTTATGGCTTCTTTGTGCTTTCAGAGAAGGATAAGAGACTATGAGAAAAGAAAACACAGTTGTTTACATACAAATATATTATTACTGGAGAGAATTTTGAGAAAGCCCATGGTCAAACACAACCCAAACTGCAAATAACTGATGTGGGTGATGGAGATAGCTTTGTGTGTTTGCAAGGTTACTCTCTCAAATGAGTATGACTTCAATAAATTGATGGTCGTGGGTAAGAGAATACTGTGTTTCCCAGATGTTGAGGCAGTATAAACTGAATAATAATAATAATAATAATAATAATAATAATAACAATAACAATAATAATGCAATATAGACTAGTGAGTCTGCCATTGATGGGGCCCTGGGGACACTGGCTCTGGGGACATCCCAGAGGAACACAAGAGGCATGGGCCTTGTTTCATACTGTCAACCCAGAAACCAGGAAATGAGCAAGGGCCTCAGTTCAAGTGCTGGCTATGAAGTCTGGCCTTGCCCAAGTGCATCTGCTCATCACTAGCAGGGTAGTGCAGTGGCTTCCTTGGGAAATGAGGTAGACCTGCCCAGGGAATCCTGGATCCTGGCAGAGGACTTCGTGATCTCCAGCAAATGTTAGAGCTGGCTCCATGGAAGACATTATTGTGTAACTTAGTCATTTGAACTATAAATGAGAGAGGAGGCAGGGAGAGGAAGAAAAGAAGGGAGGGAAGGAGGGAGAAAAACAGATGGGAAAAAGAAAAGAAAGGAAGAGATGAGGGAAGAGCGAGAAAGAAGGAGGGAGAGAGAAGAGAAGAAGGGAGAGAGAACTGGAGAAAGAAAGGGAAAAGATTAAGAGAGGGGAAGGAAGTAGAGAGGGAGAAGAGGGGAGGAGGAAGAAAGAAAAGAAAGGAAGGAGGGGAAGGTAACAAAAGAACAAAGCAGGGAGGGAGAGAAGGGGAAGGGAGGGAATGAGAAAGAAAGGAGGAGGAGTAGGAAAGGGCAGAAGGAAAGAGAACAGCAAGAAAAAGAAAAGGGAAATGTGAAGCAGAATTTCTGGCTGGGGAGCCAAGGGGGGACTCAAGGAGATGCCCTGCTTTAGCCTCCTGATCCCTCAACTTTACAATGTGTGAAATGGGCGGCCTCAGGTATCACTTTCATCAGGTTGTTGAGATGACACAGTGCAAAGGGCATAATCAACGCATAGTAGTGAAGGTTGAATAATAGGAAGCCCTAGGCAGAACCAAGGGTCTGCCTTCCGCCAGCTGCTCAGAAGACAAACTCCAGTCTCTGAACACAGAAGCAATAACTTTTTGTTTCAGGAACAGGGCTCCATCCATGCCAGGTAGAGAGATTTGAGTACTCACTCGCCAGAAACTTCTTAGAAGTGGACCAGGGCAAGGGGGCTCCATCCCCTTAGCCTTTCTCATAGATTCTTTTTCTTACATTTTTGGGTGGGAGAGGGAGGGGCGGGGTGAGGAAACTGGTGAGGTGCTTAGGATGCAGAATGGCTCAGGTACTGGATGAGCAAACTCACTTTGGGAGGAGGAAGACAGGGACATCACCCTAAGGATTTCTGCTCATTGCTTCACCCCTCTTGAAGGCAACTTTCACCCCTTGTATGCTTTAGGAAGAAGAGCCTGGGGCCACTGAATCCCTTGCCCAGAGTGGCTGCCGAAATCCAAGGATACATGCATGACCGTGACCGCGACCGCGGTGGCGGCACTGGGGAAGGAAGGGGGAGGGGGCGCTCCCTGGTGCTCGGGATTATTTTTGGCTCGCCAGCCCGGCTGCTCGCTGTCGCGCGCGCGCACACACACACACACACACACACACACACACACACACACACACACACACACACACACACACATACACACAGGCGCGCGCACACGTACACACACACACACACACACACACACACACACACACACACACACACACACGGATACATTTTCTCGCGTTCTCCCTGGTTCTCCTTTGTTTATTTTCTAATCTGGATTTTGTTGGTTGTGCTCATCTTCTCTTCCCTCTGGCCCCGCTTACCAGAGCTCCCGCGGGCCACCCGGTGCACGCTTGCTGCTCCCCAAATCAGCGTCACCCAGTCCCCTCCTCCCGGCCTCCCGGAGCGCGGGGTTTGAAGGTCACCTCCTTTCTAGTTCCCCCTGCAAGCATAGCTGCCGCCACCCTCCTCCATCTGGAGCCCAGAAGTGTCAGTTGCAGTGGCTGCTATCACAGATAGGGGTCCGCACGGGGTAGAGGGGAGGGGAGCCTGAACTCAGAACCGAGGGGGAATTCCTCCGTCTTAGCATCGCGCTAGACCCGGCTGCACCCGCGGAAGAGTGGGGGCGCTCTGCCAGCTTCAGGACCCACGCGTGCGCCTCGCGGACCAAAGAAGCCACCAGCGAGTCGCGCAGCTTGCATCTGGAGGGGACAGCCGCGCGCCCCGCCCCGGCGTCCAGAGCCTACAACTCTGAGCGTCCTCCCAGCTCAGGGCAAATCTGAGAGGACAGTGCGCATCTTCAGATCCCGAGAACCCTTAGCTCCAGACCTGGTGGCCTCGGCCATCAGGGCCCCTTAGGGGTGATCCGGACCTTCGCCGCGCCCAGATCCAGGGCGCGGCTGACCTGCCGGTGAAGTTGCTGCCAGCTGGTGTGAGAGAAACCAGCATCCCAGTTCATTGCCTCTGGCAGATGCTGAGTGTGCCTGGGGGTGCACAGAGCATTGAGGAATCCGGGGGTCCTGAATCCAGGAGCAGCGGACAACTGTGGGGCTCCCCAGGAGTTCTAGGTAAGTCCAGGCAGAGTCGTTCGCTTCTGCGCTCCCTATCAGGACCCAACCCAAAGGGTCCCAGGAAAGGAAAATTGAGGTTCCACCAAAGCTGGCTCTTCCCAGGGAGGCTCTGGGCGTGTTGGACCCGGAACTTTTGTAGGGCAAGGGGAGCGATCTCTTGGCAGGTCCCTGCAGGGGCACTCGACCTTGAGCCCACCACCCCACCCCGCATATTGTCTCTTCTCCCCTAGTGCCTTTTCTTGCCCCAGAGCGTCCCTCCCAAACTCCCACGATGTCCCCCCTCTGTCCTCTCAGTGTGTCCCAGGGGCTGCAGCAGCAGAGCATAGGTAGTATCCTGCCTGCGCACTTTGGGTCAGTCTTCTCGGTTGACTACCAGGGGCACTGGGAGCACCTCCTGGTTTTTGCTGCTTCCTAATCTCGCAGCCCTGTTGAAGTCAGAGGGAGGAGGCACCTTGGTGGCTGGGAGGGCCTTTGGAAGGGCTAAACCACTGATGGCAAGTGGGGAAGAGAAAACTGGGCAAGGGAGGACAGCTGTGTTTATTACCAGGTCAATGTCCGGCCACCTTGGACCCCAGAAGAAGACATTAGCATAGAAACCTTGGAGTTGGGAACTCTGGCTGTGCCCCTCATTCCTTGGGTGCCAAATGGAGGGAGAGAACTCAGATCTCAGCGCTGCCTTGGAGAGCAGGCAGGAGATCACCCCAGTCTTGGCCAGTCTCTCAGTTCCATGGAGATGGAGGCAAAGGCAGAGCTTGCTGAGCCCAGCCAGTGTTTCACCTGGCCACGAGGCTCCTGGAACCTCTAAGGTCTCAACTTCAGAAACCAGGTATCTTACAGCACTCAGAAGATGTCTGCTGGCCGAGGGAGGGGATGACCCCAATCCCAGTCCACCTTAGAGCCATGGTCATCTCCTCTGTCAGGAAACACAACAGAAGCTCCTGAAGTCCCTGCAAGCTCCAGTCCAGGGTGTGCCTGTCTGCCTGCCTGCCCGCCCCAGAGCTACACAGAGGGATTGGGCCCGGCTTCCATCCTGCTTAGAAGTCTTCATCAGGCAATCTGGAAAACTGGCTCCTAACCAAGGGTCTTTTCATTTGAACTTGAAAATGGGAGAGAGGTCTTGGATTGTGCTTTATAATCATATTAGTTTTCACTTTGAAAATGCATGCAAGGAACAGACCTGGCCTTGTCCTGATAAGTTCAGAGAGCACCACCCACCACAGGCCCTCCTCCCGGCCCCTCCTAATTGGTGTACCCTCCCCATGTCCCCATGTTCTTTATCTTCATTATCAAAAGAGAGGAAAAAAAAGATGAAAGAGTCCAATCCTCTTCATTTTTTTAAGTGACCACAGAAGACTGGCTGGAGCCACTAGCAGATTTATTTTGGTCCAAGACATTTTATTTTTTAATTTTTATTCAGAAGTAAGAGCCCAGACTCCCCTCAAGGGCAAAGGTGCTAGAAGCATTAAACAAACACACATTCAGACTGCAAACCCTGCTCTGTGTTGGTTTTTTGGGGCCTTCTCTAAGTTAGTTTAGATGACATTTGTTGGGTTGGGATGAAAAGGGAGCCAGCTATGTCTGGGGTCTAGAGAATAGAGTGTGGTGGCCCACAAGAACCCAACTCACCTGGCTCTGCTTCCTGTCAACTCTGTGACCTTGGGCAAGTTATTTAACCTCTGGCTTTGTTGATTTGTCTATACAATGGGAGTTTCAGTGGTGGTTCTGTCTTAGGTGGGAATTAATGAAGCCAGAAATACCTAGAGTGGGACCTAGCATGTGGCAAGTGACTGAATTATAGACATTTTCTTTTCCTTTTATTTTTTCAACTAGATTGCTTTCCTTTTCAAGCCTCATCATATTCAGTGAGTTCTAAAAGCCCACTAGTTTGTTGAATATACATTGACTCCCTTTTAAACTTACATACATAATCAACTCTGGTAAATTACAAGGGGCATTTTCTGGGAGGGTTGTCCCAGCTCTCCAGGTCTGCTACTACCCTGACCTCTTCTAACTCCACCCTGGTTTTTGATTAGGATTGAGGACAGTTGTCTACTGTCTGGATGATTGGTTGGTGGTTTTAACCTGCAGCTTCCACAGGCTCCTGGACCTAAAGTCAGTTTCTGTGGCAGCCACCCTGGTCTCTGCCTCCTGGGATGACAGCCTCGTGCTTTTGCAAACCCTCTTTAATTGAAAACTCACTTCTCTGATACAGGGAATATTTTGAAAACACAGGAATTAAGTAATATTAGAGGTGGCTTTATGCAGCACTTGTCATGTGACTCATACATACCCTTCCACATTGAAATAAGGGATTTTGTAATATTATCAAATTGCAACAACATTATTATGGTCATCCCTCATCCTCAAAAAGTAGGGATGTAGGAGAAGGTACCCTAAACAATCAAAGTGTTCAGATTTAAATATTTTATTTTATTGTAGTATGAGCCTACAATAGGTTTATTGGGCTTTTTTTCTCAAAACCCCCTTGTATTGGGAATGGAACCCAGGCATTCACTGTATATGTTATGCAACTGTTGAATCCCTGAGCCATGACCCTAGTCACTCACAGGAGGCTTCTAGAAAGAGTCTCTAAGTTTAAGCCACACCTCCAGCCCCTCACTAGAGCATTCTAGAAAAGCCCAATACTGAGACACACCCACAGTGCCTCCATGGTGGATTCCAAGCAGGCACTTAAATGCTGAGCCACACTTCCAGTCATTCAGTAGTGGACTCTAGGCCAGGCCAATGCTCTACCATGGAACTTCACAACTGTGTCTTGAGCCTGTCCTTCATAGAGTTTTCAGAGCACTGCACACACTGTCAACTGCAAGATGCCCCTTCCCAGCATATCTCACCTCAAGACAAACATGGCTAACAGGAGGCATTAGGAACACACAACCTGGGAGCAGGGAGCAGGAAGATGCCTATTGGGGTCTGAGGACAGTTTGTCAGTCTTGGTAAAGACTGATCACCTTTGCCCATCCCTTCTTTACCAGTCACTCTGTGCTTCTAGAGTTTTCTACCCTAGACCAAGCTCAGAGCACACTGTGACCCTGACACTCATCTGCTATGCAGCTTGGTCATAGTCCCACTGTGTGTGTGTGTGTGTGTGTGTGTGTGTGTGTGTGTGTGTGTGTGTGTGTGTTTGTGTTTCCCTCTAAGTTTTATCACATGCTGTCTCTACTTTCTCACTGGTATCTCTTTTTCAGTTTTTTCTTTTTAACAGGCTTGTCCCCTTTGGCTTGAACCATCCAAGCCATCATATTTTTTTCTAATTTGATACATTTAATCATACAAAACTTCTATGAATTTGGTCATATTAAAAGTACTGAGTTCAGCATGATGGAGCATAGCTATAGTCGGCATTGGCATTGCTAAGGGCTGTAATTTTGAGGCTAGCCTGTGCTAAATAGTGAACATGAAAGGTCTTTCCATTTTCAATTGCTCGATTCCATTTCTTTCATTAGTGTTTTCTTTTTTAATTGAAAATAGATTTGTTTTCATTCACTGTGCTCTGACTACAGTTTTCTATCCCCTAACTCCTTAGAGATCTTCCCCACTTACTCACATACCCAAATCCACACCCCTTTTTCTCTCTTTCTCATCAGAATACAGTCATCTTAAAAATAGTAAGGTCAAATAAAAGCAAATGATCCATCATGTTTTTTTATCAAAATCCTTTCTGATCTTTCATTTTGTACCTCAAAACATGGGTCTGCTTGGACATATGTCTGACATTTCTCCTTTCCAAAAGCTCAACCATTTGGTTTGCACCCTTTAAGCTCCTAGTTTCAGGAATGAGACCATTCCAAGAGAGAGACTGAAGTTGACAGAGAAAATACTCTGTGGACACAGCAATTTCCCACTGGCAAGAGACTTTGGAAATCTGAAAACTTGCTATGAAGGTCTCTGGGTAACTTGCCTTGCCTGTGCCTTACATGGGGATCACACAACAAACATGATCTCCAAATTAGTAGTGACTTGGTGACTCTCCGAGATTTATCTAGGAATTTGCCACAGAGATATTTACCTTACAATATGGAGGTGTTTAAAGAAGCCACAAAGTTCTCCCTGATGTCTACCTTCATTATTTAAAATACTGCCCCAAGGCACATGCACATGAAAACTTTAATTAAAGAATTAATCAGTGATGGATCCTCAGAGCAAGGGGACCCATGCACGGTAAGATGATGTCAGTGGTGAGCACAGACTAGCCTGCAGGGCTGAGGTGTTGCACTGACAATGACATATGTGTTCACAGGCCAGACAACTGCCTCATATTTTGGATCTGTTGTTGCTCCAGCTCTCTTGTCACTGATCACTGCACATGAGATATGGGTGGCTGTGGTCTTTCCAACAACAGGGAGAGGGCCATGAAATACCTGCCTGTTTATTAAGAATGAATCCCATGTTCAGCAGGTACTTTCTTGGCAGTGCAGGTGTGAACTTTGTGATCTTAGAGTTCTATTGTCATGAGGGAAGCCAGATAATCCATAGAAGGTGGTGATACCCAATTTTGTCGGGATAATGACAGAGTTTACAAAAGTCACAGTGTAGCAGTGTGACGGGGGCTTAGAGAGCAGGTGTCAAAGCCCAGGGATCAGAATGAATGAGCATAGTGTTTGATGAATGAATATGGGGTCTGATGAATGAACTTGACTTATTGTATTAACTACATTCGTAGTGACAAAACAACACAACCAGGGAAAGTTAGAGGAGAAAGGTTTTTTTTGTGGCTTATAGTTCCAGAGGAGAGAGAGCCATCGTGGCAGAGAATATGGTAGCAGGCATCAGACATGGTGGCCAGAGCAGGAAGCTGAGATCCCAGTTCCTTAGCAGCAAGAAGCAGCCAGAGCATACTAAAAGTAGGGTGAGGCTTTGAGGCTCACCCTCCCACTTGTTGCATACATCCTGCAGTAAGACCATATCTCCTAAATGGTGCCACCAACTGGGGACCAAGTTTTCAAATGTCTGAGACAACAGCAGACATTCTCATTCAAACCACCACACATACCTAGGCCCTGCTAAGGAGTCTGCATAGTGTTGCCATGGGGTCTCCCAGAAATTTTCATGAGGAGCAAAGCCATCACATATGAATGTCTTGGACAACATGGGAAACAGTGCCACATAATTTGTAGATCATGTCTGTCTTGGTTTATGCTTTATGCCTTGTCTTATCCTATGAGTACATTTGGTCCCTTCATGTACTGGTATTTGGAGAGACATGTGTGCAACATTCAAGAACCTAGATTATATTATTTCTCTTCCTTTATGGGCTTATAGTCTTTCATCAAAGAAGAGAGACTAGGGGTTGAGATTTCAGTGTAGCTTAGCAGTAGAGAACTTGCCTAGCATGTGTGAGACACCTGGTTATGACCCCAACATGAAAAAGATAGACAGATATATCTGTCTGTCTGTCTATCTATCTATCTATCTATCTATCTATCTATCTATCTATCTACCTATCATCTATCATCTGTCTATTGCTCTATCTATCCACCTACCTATATATCTGTCATCTATCTACTCATCTATAGATCATCGTCTACCCAACCTGTCTGTCTGTCTCAGTTTGTAGGAAAAATGAAGTCCATTTCCCAGTATTGTTTACTGTATGGGAGAGGAAATCCTGGACTTGGAAGGTTTGCATTCTACTGTTTAGCTGTTCTTCCTTGAAGTCCTCTCTTAATCCAGGCAATGCTAGTCCACCAAACACACAAGTCCGTTCTGTTGACATCTTCCCCTTCATTCTCTGAGAACAGTGGTCTGTGGTTCCAGGCTCTTCATCCACTGCCTTTGTAGGCACTCATAGAGTGCAGCACCTGTTTTGCTTACTGTTTGGTATGTACAATATGTAGTGGTTTCTCCCGAGACAGCCCTAAGTGCAGATAACACTGTGCACTGATCCTAGAAGGTAGAATATGCTTTGCTGTGGGCCTTCAACCTGGGAGCAATCTACCTCACCCCTAGCTTGACTCCAGACCTGTCTCTTTATCCACAGCCTTGGGCTGTCACTACCATGTCTGTCACTACCTATGCAATGAAGGGAACAAAAGGTTCCCTCACCAGCTGCTTCCCACACAGTACAGGCTGTGCTAAGCACACTACCTACACCACTGTATTACATTTTAGGGGGTTTCTGACACACAGTCACCTACACTGCCCAACCGTTTGCCTCCCTACTCTTTTCCAAGGCTCTGGCCCCATTCTTCCTTGTTCCCTGCACACAGATTCTCTTTCATTGTGGCTATCCTATGGGCTCTTGTGTGATGGTCCCTTCTATTCTTCCTCTTATCTGATGGTAAATTCCAGGGAGCCTGAGCACACACTTGGTCAGAACTTGCCCTGTTCCTGGCATCTTGAAAATTGCCTGGTGCTTCTAGTGCACCTTAAAGTTGAATTCACTCTTCCTTTTCCTCTTTTACTCTCTCCCCCTCCTCGTGTGTGTGTGTGTGTGTGTGTGTGTGTGTGTGTGTGTGTGTGTGTGTGTGTGTGTGTGTGTGAATGCTAAAGAACAGCCTGTCATTCCTCAGGTTGCCATATACTTTGTTTTGCTGTATTGTTTGCTTTTTGAGACAAGGCCTGTCACTGGAGCTTGCAGATTCTGTTAGACTGGCCAGCAAACCCCTTTCTAGGGTTGGGATCAAAGGTGTGTTTCCATGCATGGCTAATTTCTACATGGCTTTTAAGACTCAAAATCAAGTCTCAAAGCCCTGGAAGCAGGCACTTTACCAACTGAGCTACCTTCATAGCCCCAAGGTAATTCTTTGAATCCCCAAGATTCTTTTATGAATTCCTCTTTTGGAGATTGACAGTGAGCTGTGAGTGGGCGTTAAGCAATTTGTTCACGATTACCTACTGGAGCCACTGGGCTACACATCCAGGAGTTTGAAGCTGATGGTGATATCTATCCACAGATTCTTCTGCTGTCTTTTATGCCTCAAGTGAGGTAGGATCCATGTGGTGCAGTGTTAGGGGTTATGCCTGATAATTTTATGTCAACTTGACATAAGCTAGAGTTATCTGAAAGGAGGGAACCTCAATTGAAAAAAAAGTTTCCATAAGTTAAGGTTGTAGGCAAGCCTGTAGGGCATGTTCTTAATTAGTGATTGATGCAGGAGGGTTCAGCCCATTGTGGGTGGTGCCATCCCTGGGCTGGTGGTCCTGGGTTCTATAAGAAGGCAGGCTGAGCAAGCCATGTAGAACAATTCAGTAAGCAGTGCACCTCCATGGCCTCTGTCTCGGCTCCTGCCTCCAGTTTCCTGCCTTATTTGAGTTCCTGACTTCCTTTAGTGATGAAAAGTGATATAGAAAGTGCAGGCAGAGTAAACACTCTCCTCTCCAAAACACCATTTGGTAATGGTGTTTCATCACAGCAATAGAAACCCAAACTAAGACAGGTTGGTACTGGGAGTGGGGTATTGCTGTGACAGACCTAACCATGTTTTGGGGAGGATTATGGAAAGACTTTGGCACTCTGGACTAGAAAGACCATGAGTTTTGAGAACTCAGTGAACTGTTCTGTAGGAGCCTGGAAGATAAGACTGTTGAGAGCAGTGCAGAAGATGGAGGCCTAGCTTGTGAAATTTCAGAGCACAGTTTAGACTCTATCAATGTCATTGTTATTTTGAATTAAGATTCTATCATTCTGGTCAGCTGGGGCTGAAGAGTCAGCCATGATTAACAAGAGGCCAGCACCATTGAAGTGAAACTATTGTGTTACTGGGACAATTGATGCAGGTCAGCTGGAGCTAAGGAATTAGCAGTGACCAAGAAGAAACTAGCATCTCTGAATTGAAGTCTTCTGGGAAGTGTTTCTTCAGGGTTACCATGCAGGACCTGTATTCCAAAGTGGCCAAGGCTGTACCTTGTGCTCACAGCCAAACTTGGTATTGTAGGAGTCACCTAAGTCTTACTGGTTTGGAAGTCATGGTGAGCAGCTCAGGCTTGGTGCTGTGTGCCAGGGCTGGAATCCATGAAGAGAGCAAACCCAGGAGAGGGTACTGGTGAAAGTGCAGCCCAGTTGCAGCCAAGGATCCAGCATCTTTGGAGATGTCAGTGCCATGGGATGATGACCAAAAAGAGTAGCAACTGTGGAGTGGAGCCTAGAAGACAAGCTGTGCATGCTGCCGAGGGTGGCATGAAGAAGTGACCCAAGAAGATCCTATGTGAACCCAGATGAGGAGCCCAGATCAAGGGTGAAACCCAGATATCAGACATTGAGTTATTTACACCATTGGAGTTTGGCTTTGCTTTGTTCAGATTGTGCCTGTGCCCTGGTTCTTCCCTCTTGAAGTAAGGATGTATTTATTTTTGATTTTATAGGCGACCACAGTTGAGAGACTGAATTTTTAAAGAGATTTTAGGTTTTAAAAGAGACTTTGAATTTTGAAAGAGACTGAATTTTGAAGTTTTTGAATTTGTAAAGACTGTGGGACTTCTTTTAAGTTTGTGAAATGTTTTACACTGTGATATTGATATTAATGTGTCATCTTGGGGATGGACAAGAAAGAGAAGGTTGTGGCTTAACAGTGATGTGTTTGTGTGTCAAGTTGACAAGGAGTCAATTAAGCTGGCTAGTTTTATGTCAAATTGACACAAGCTAAAGTCATCTGAGAGGAGGGAATTTCAATTAAGAAAATGTCTCCATAAGATAGGGCTGTAGGCAAGCCTGTAGGGCATTTTTTTAAACTAATGATTGATGGGGGAGGGCTCAGCCCAGTGTGGTTGGTGCCATTCCTGGGCTGGTTATCCTGGGTTCTATAATAGAGCAGGCTGAGCAAGCTAGTAAGCAGTGCCCCTTCATGGCCTCAGCTTGAGCTCCTGCCTCCAGTTTCCTGCCCTGTTTGAGTCCCTGCCCTGACTTCCGCTGATGATGAACAGTGTTGTGGAAGTGTAAACCAAATAAATCCTTTACTTCCCAAATTGTGTTGGTCATGGTGTTTCATTGCAGCAATAAAAACCCTAACTAAGACAGGGGTCTTACTGCTTGGTTCTGCTTGCTCTGGAAAGTTAGGCTGAGAGCATCATAGTCACACCGGGGAAGCACGGGCATGACCCTGTTCACTGAAGCATCCTGCACGGCCCCCACTCTGATTGTGATGTCCAGGGCAGGCTGGGCCTCCCATCTGTCTGTGGCAGTAGCTGGTCATCACATGCTGGAGGCTGGAGCTGCTTGGCTGACCACAGACTGTGTCGAGTGCACACAGCTGCCTACTTTGTGTTATCTCACTAACCACACCAATTGTGTCTGTGTTTCTTCTGGCAGACCAATGAAACAAGGGCCACCTAATGTGTGGACTTACTGGCACTCACCTCTCTTATGCTAAGTCTTGTCATTCTTCAAGATGTCTGTGCCTCTTTCCTGTGGACCTCAGAATAGGGGTAGTAGATACAGAAAACTTAATCTCAACTGTGGCTGTGTCATTTCAGAACCCTGGTACATCCTTTGTTGTGCTTCTTTTCACTCCAGAATGTCAAGGGAATTGTGTATGTGTATGCTGTGTACTTAGGTCTATGTGCATATGTGGTGTGTGCGTGTGCGTGTGCGTGTGCGTGTGCGTGTGCGTGTGCGTGTGCGTGTGCGTGTGCGTGTGTGTGTGTGTGTGTGTGTGTGTGTGTGTGTGTGTGTGTATGCGTGCCTGTGCACTCACATAGAGGCCATAGGAGAATCTTGGGCATTCTGCTCTATTAGTCTCTTCCTTGAGATAGGGTCTCTCACTGAACAAGAGCTAGGCCATCAGCCAGCAAGCCCCAGTGATCCTTCTATCTCTGTCCTCCACAGTGCTGGGATTCTAAGCATATGCAGTCATGCCTAGCTTTTGACATGGTGTCAGGGATTCAAACTGCCCTCAAGCTTGTACAACAAGTACTTTTACTCACCGAGCCATCCCCTAATCCCCAAAGGAGGCTTTCATCAACTCTTCATCATAATCCCTTTTCTTTCTTTTCCTTTTTTTCTTTTTGAAATAGATCTTGCTAGGTAGCATAGGCTAGCCTCAACCTCATGCAACATTCTTGCTGAATCAACCCCTCAAGTGTTGGAATGAGAGCCATCATGCTTGAGGGAGGAGACTGGGCAGGGCAGTGGTTCACAGCCCAGAACCTGGGGCTACCCCTAGTTCCTCACCCCTAGTTTGGTCAGGATGGGCTTCTGAAAGTTGAAGTTCCTATGGGAATCTGACTGGTTCTCTCCACAGCATCTCAGGTCCAAACACTAGGCTTACATCCTTCTTGCTTGTAACACAGCTGATGGATTAGGGGTGAAGGAGAAGAGCCCAGAGTTGCTGCAGATGCCCAAGGAAGGAGCTGACAGCCTGGATCTCACCAAGGAGCTCTGCCTGCTGAGGATGCTGACAGTGACCATATGCACGGCTCTGATTGATCAGCAGAGAGAAATGCTCCTTTATTAGACTCGTTATGAAAATGTGACAGCAGGGTGTGGAGGGAGCTGACTCAGCACTGCCAGCCCTGGCAGAACTGGGTGGGAGGATGTTCCCCTCTGGACAGGCCCCTTCATGATTCCAGGGCTGTTGCCTGAGTTTTAGAGTATTTCAGAGGCTCCTAGGCACAATTGGCTCACCACAGTCATGACTTTACACTTTGGAGTCACCAGGGCCTGGACCTGGCTCTGGCTGCTGTGGGTGCAAAGGCTATACACTAAGGGAAAACATCCTCATGGCCCCTCCTGGAGGAATGGCAAACACAGTGCACAAGCAGTGCAGATTTTATGATGTTCCTGACAGCTTTCTTGGAGAACATACTGCCAGTGAGGTCTGCCTGGTGCAGCAAAGCTGTAATTCCAGAGCTCAGGTAACTGAGGCAGGAGGACAGTGGAGGACTGTAGGCCAGGCTAGACTGGGTTACATGGTGAGTTCCATGCTAGCCTGAGCCATATAGTGAGGTTGTGTCTCAGGAAATCAAAAACAAAACCACAAGGCTATGCTTTTGGGTTTCTACAGAGGGTCAGGGACACTGGGCTGATTGGAGTGGGAAAAGAAAGCCATTGTTTTCAAAGGTGTTGGCACATTGACCTGGACTAATGGAGTTATTTTGGACTTGGAAAGGCTTCAAGAGGGCAGAAAGACCGACTTGGGGCAGATATGGGTGGGGAGGATAAAGGCTTTGGGGCCAAGTAGACCCAATGGGGAGTGCAGATTCTGCCACTCTGCGGCTCTGTGACCTTGTGAAAGTTACAGTAACTCTCTGAGCCTCCAATTCCCTTTCTATTATAGATGGATGAGTCTGCCTACCACTCCAAAGACAGATGTCCTCAGCGTGTTCCCAGAAAGTGAGGGAAGCTAAGCAGCTGTTAGACTGGCTCCTTGTCCGTGTATTTACCATGTGGTACTCTGAGGGCAGTTAGCATGTCTTTTCTTGTTTGAGGTAGTGACTGTCATTAATTTCCCATCTGAAACATATAGGTCTGTGTGGACTTGAATTCATCTCTGGAACATAATGAGGAACCACGTGCATCACGTGAAAGTTATTATTCATGATGAGGAATATTGAAGAAATGCATGTCACCCCAAAGTTTTCAAAGGTCGATATCGTATATGTCCACAGTCAGAACCCAGGTCATTCAGACTCACATGTGGGAACTGCTAGAGCTAAATGTGACACACATCCTGTATGTTATTGGAGAGAAGTTGGGGCTCAAGGGTGAGTTGGGTTACTAGGGATACATGCTCCCTGTTCTTATATTTAAGAAGCCATTGTTGCATGGCTCCTGCTTTCAAGATCAGGAAGATGTTTTTTTCACGAGATTCTTGATAGTGTCCATATGTCCAGATACTTTGAATGTAGGAGCTGACCATGTTCCCTTTTTACAAAGCCTGCCAGGAAGCTCCTGCTCAATTCCAGTCCAATCTCTCCATTGCATAGAGCCCAGTGACACAGGTTTTATCTGTTCATCTCAATGTCAGCTCCATTTTGCTTCTTTCCCATTATTTTAGTTTAGTTCTCACCCTTTATTGAAGTTGATGTTACTGTATTTCATGTTTTTTTTTAAATATCTGTAACGTAGAGAGATGGTTCAGCCAAGGACCAAAGTTCAAATACACAAGCTCCACAAAAACCAAAGCCTGACACAGTGATTCATATATGTAACCCCAACAATAGGGAGACTGAGACAGGAGGATGCCTAGGGTGAATCAACCAGAAAGTCTAGCTCAATTACTAAACTCATGGTTTAGTGACAGGCCCTATCTCAAAGTAAGGTGGAGGAAAATTAAAAAGGGTGCCCACCATTGGTCTCTGACCTCCACATGCACACAGCTGCACACACACAGGAATAGATACACACTATACACATATCACATAAAAAAACTTGGTAAGTTTCTAAAATGAGAATGCTCAAATATAAAATGAACAAATAACACTGAGGCAGGTGGATAGGTAGGACTTAGAAGGTGTGATCAGTGCAGATTAACACACCAGAAAACCCAGAGCATGGGGCACAGGCCTGGCCAACACACCAGAAAACCCAGAGCACAGGCCAGTGTTTGGGATTTCAGATTTGAATAAGAAGAAAGAAATGTAATATTGATTCTCCAGAGAGAAGGGAAGCTTCCTTATTCCTCTCACTTCCTCCCTGGAACACTAGTTAGACCATTTGGATAGTTTTGGGGGGTTGTCATATTATTTGCCCTTTTCCCAGGGTTCAGAGAATACATTGAACCAATGCTCTGGGCAGGTGCTGTACTAGGAGAGGATGTTGTCCAGGCTCCATGTGGTATCTGCCTCATGATGCTCTCAGTACAGCAGGAGAGGCCTGTGAAAACCATGTGGAAAGGGACAGGTGCATTGATGCCTATGGGAACATGACCTATGATGGATTCAAGATGGAGCATGCTTATCATAAAAGGTTAGATGATCACCAGAGGAAGGAAGGTCAGGGAGGGATGCTAGGGAGACCTGCCTGGACACATTGAGACTCAGGCCAAGAAAAGGAGAAGGGCCAAGCTGTGCCCAGAGCAGAGGAGGAGAAGGATAGCAGACTAGCCTTGGCAGTGCTGGCAGAAGAGGGAAGGAGTTGGGGCCAGGGTTCCTGGGAGCCTATGCCTCTAGGTCTTCACATGCAGGTTCCCACTACTATATAAAAGATGAGGTACTTTTTGGAAGGTTGTGTGTGCACAAGCATATGGGAACATGTGTGTGTACCAACATATACACATACCTCACATATAAAGGCTACATGAATACACATTCTTAAGATGCATAGCACATAGGTATGCATTCTTGCTTGTGTCTGTAGCTGCATGTCTATGTTCAGGCACATGTGCACATGTGTATATATGTGTGTGCACATGTCCATGAATGACTATGTATACACACACTCATGTTTTATTTGAAGAAAAGGAGAAAGGGACAGTGGCATGCTGGGTGTCTGAAGATCTTGGTATCCCTTGGAACAGGGAGTGATATGGCCAAGCCTTCCCCTTTGCTATGTTTCCAGTGCAAGTCTGGGTAGCCTCCTGCATTTGCACTGAACCATTCCACTTGTGTCCCTCTGATTTTTTGCCATTAGCCTCCCCTCTTCATCACTCTCCATAGCTTGGTGAGGAAGCAAGACTGTATTTCCCCCCTCCAACCACTGCTTCATTGCACTTTCTTTGGTCTCATGTCATAATGAAATTTACAAAACTCTGGGAGATGCTGTGGACTGCCTTATTTTGAACTCTGTTTTTGAGGCATGTGACCATCAGGGTGCCTGCTTTGCCCCTTCATAATAGGAAAATTTAAGCCCTCACTCTTTGTCCATGTCTTCAGTTGTACAGTGGTCTGGGCTACTCCCAGATCTTCTCTTGCTGACCCTGAAAACAAAAGCATGTAGTCTTCTTGTCTTTCTCAGATATGGGGCTATCACCCATGTCACTCTTTCCAGACATGCATTTCTGGAAAAAAGAAGCCAGTGATCAAGCCTGGTATCACATTTTTGTCAATCCAGCACTCAGGAGACTAAGGCAGAAGATCACAAGTTCAAGGCCAGCCTGGGCTACTTAGTGAGCTGTTTAAAAATAATAAGTA
The DNA here is from genome assembly GCF_003668045.3 of Cricetulus griseus. NCBI lineage: Eukaryota > Metazoa > Chordata > Mammalia > Rodentia > Cricetidae > Cricetulus > Cricetulus griseus. The sequence goes on along the minus strand of NC_048600.1, from coordinate 40,774,500 downwards.
AAATGTGTTGGGCATGTAGCTCAGAGGTAGAGCTCTTGCCTAGCATAAGGAGGCCCTGGGTCCAATCTTCAGTACTACAAAGAAAGGAAGGAAGGAAGCGAGAGAGAGGGAGAGAGAGAGAAGGAGAGAGAGAGAGGGAGAGAGAGAGAGAGAGAGAGAGAGAGAGAGAGAGAGAGGGAAAGAAAGAAAGGAAGGAAGGAAGGAAGGAAGGAAGGAAAAAAGGAAGGAAGGAAGGAAGGAAGGAAGGAAGGAAGGAAGAGCACTAGCCACAGAAAAATGGCTCCCAGGATAGAATTTGCCCTTGTATTTAGCAAGACTTAACTCATTTGTTTGCATAGCTAGGGCCTGTGAGGTTTGGGGGAAGGAGGAAGGACTGGCTACAGAGGAGGAGGAAGGGACTGCTATAGTGAAGCCATTGCATGTTCCTCCTTTGTCCATCAGGCACAAGCTGAGGACTGTTAATTTCAGCTGGCCACATGCAGGCCTCAGTGTGTCAGAGAACAGCAGGACAAGGAGGGCAACCCTCCTCTGAAGAGAAGTTTAGGGAGTGCCAGCAGGTGTCAGTATGGCTTTGCCATCTAAGCTTTTTCTCCTCTTAACTTTTAAAAAGCAACCTTCATTATGTTCAGTAGCCAAAGGATGAGGCTGTAAATGAAGATGCTATAAGATGGCATTTTCCAGATTGAGGGGAGGGCCAGAAGAGCTCATGGCATTAGGCAGAGCCTTTGAGTTGTCTCAGGTCACAGGATCTCATCTTGCTTTTGCTTGGTCTCACATTTGAAAGCCCAGGTTAAGTTTCTTTCTTTTCTTCCTTTACTTTCTCTTCCCTCCCTATGGTGTTCCCTCCCTTCCCCTCTGTTCTGCCTTAGCCTTTGATTAGAAGCCAAATAACAGTCCTGGATCTAGCTCAGGTTTGACAGGCTCTGCTAATTGGCAGGACTTGATTTGAAAGCAGAGAGGCAAAGCAGAGGAGGAGGGTAGGTGGAGCCTCGAGGAGTGTCCTGAGCTCTGGGCCGACTTCTTGCCATTTTTTCTTCTGGAAGTAGAGTTAAGATGCACTCCTCAGTTGGCTCCTGCCTGGGCATCACTCAGCTTCAGTTTAGATGGCAGCAGGAAGGGCAGACTTCACTGAAGGTGCCGAGCCTGACTGACTTTAAGCAGAGGTGACTTGGCAGCATGTGCCAATGTCAAATGTGCAAGTAGTCAGGGAGCAATGTTCTGGGAGGAACATGAGATAGTTGCTTTGTTTATTTGATAGTTAAGATTAAAATGGAATAGTCCACAAACACTGCAACCATCCCTGTCCTTGCCTGCCACTCATCAGAGACAATTCATGCTTAGGCTTTTCATGGATCCTGTCACAGATACAGTGTTCATGGACCCACACTTACAGAAGGTTACCCCACAGGAAACAGGTGGTAAGGAGGCTGAGGCAGGAGGGTCTAGGCCAGTGGTTCTCAACCTTTCTAATGCTTTCTAATGCAGTTTCTCAGGTTGTGGTGACCCCCCAACCATAAAATTATTTCATTGCTACTTCATAACTGTAATTTTGATGCTGTTATGAATCATAATGTAAATATCTGATACACCTGGATATCTCATATGAGACCCCCGAAGGGGACACCACCCACAGGTTGAGAACCACTGATCTAGAATTTGAGGCCAACTGGGCTACTTAGTGAGACCATGTCTCAAAAAAATTAAAATTAGGCTGGGCAATGGTGGCACACACCTTTAATCCCAGGATTCTGTGAGTTTGAGGCTAGCCTTGTCTACAGAGCTAGTTCTAGGACAGTCAGAGCTATTACACAGAGAAACCCTGTCTCGAAAAACCAAACCAAATCAAACCAAGCAACCCACATAACAAACATACAGAAAACTAACAACGACAAACAAATGAACACTGCACAGGCTGGCACTGCAAAGTGCCATTCTTTGCTGCTGCTTCTCCATGTAATCTTTATAGATTTAATTTAGGAACCTTCCATCTGTCTGTATCTTTCGTTCTGTTTTGTTAGTGGGCATATAGTATTCCATTTCACATGTTTATGCTGTTATTTGATTTATTGCTCTTTGTCCCATCTTGCTGGGTTGTGAGTTGTATCCCTGGTCCTTCCCACTTCCCCAGACATGTTGGGTCCACCCACAGGATCGTCCAAGGATGTATGTCTTCACACAGTCCTGCTGAATTTGATGTGTGGCTGAAGTCAGCCCTTCTCCTGTGGTAGGGAATTGTGTTTCAAGCAAGATGAGTTTGTGAGCTGCCTAAATTTTGATGGGTCATGACAGCTCCCAAGAGTGGCTGCCAGCCATCCAATCCCTGTTGGGATGTGCTTTAGTTTTGGCCCCTGCTGTTTTTGTGCTGACATTCCCTACCTGCCAAATGATTTGTGAAGACTTGTAGTTCCTCTAGCCATCACTTTCTGCAGAACTGCCTGTACCAGTGGATAATGTTTACATCCTTGGTCCAGAGCTGTGACGTGGGGCTGCTTCCTTCTTTTGGCTGAAGGTCATAAGACAGACAGGCCAGGTTGCATACTGGGTGTCTTAGTTACTTTTCTTATTGCTATGACAAAAATACCCAAGAAAAGCAAGTCAAGGAAGGGTTTATCTGGTTCAGAGTTTGAGAGAACATTTCATTGTGGCAGAAAGTCATGGTGGCAGGGGTGTGAGGAAGCTGGTCATACTGTGTCCATAGCTAGGAGACAAGGAGAGATCAATGCTGATCCTTGCCCCTCTTTCTTCTGTTTGACCAGTGCTGGACCCCAGACTGTGGCATGGGATGCCCACATGCAGGGCTTATCTTCCCTTCTCCTCAATTAATCTAACCTAGAAATTGCTCACAGACCCACCCCCAAGCTTGTCCCTTGGTGGTCCTAGTTCTAGTTAAGTAGGCAGTCAGTATTAACCATCACATTGAGAGTCCCTGGGCCTGCTTTCTACATAGTAATTCTGCTTTCAGGTGGTTTGAGCAGCAGAGCCTGGGCCTTTGACCATAATGTGTTTGTATGGATTGACATTTGGGGGCAGATTCATATGTGTTGTGATGGCCAGTCGATGCACCTGTAGGACATTGAGCACTCTCCCCAGCTTCTGCGCAGTAGGTGACAGTAGCCCTTCCTGCCTCTACTGAGATAACCACGGATGCCTATAGATGTGTTCCTCTGAGGTGTCTGGGGAGGGGCTGTCCCTTTTGGAGACTGCCACCTCACACAGAGCAGTGTGCCCTGAGCACACATACACAAAAAGCAAAGATATTTGAAGAGACATGTGGTAGATGATATCAGGGTGCCCTCCACTCATCCCAGATGAGAGACACTCACAGGATCCCTGCCCCAGGCTTGAACAGATGGCCTGGCCTTGCCAGATACCCAGCCAGAGGACCCTGCATGCTTGGAGAGCCACATCCACTCATGCTCTGCTCCATCTCAGTGGCACCCAACCCCCAACTGAACTTTGTCTTTGAAAGCTCAGTTGACAAATTGTCTGATAAAAATAGACTTTTAAAAATCATGTTCTCCATGATAGCCCAGCTTAGGAAAGATAATACAGGTTTGCTGTTTTGCATCTTCCTTTTGGTGTTCAGAAACACTGGGCATCCAAATGTTTGCAAGCTGTACCTTCCCTTTCTCCTGGTAGACATTAACAATGAATTCCTTCTACCTCATCACTGAAGCTTCTTCCCAATGTCCAGCATGCCACGTTGGGCATCCACCATCAGCTAGTTGGGACTGCTTTGGGAAATTAAATGCTTTGCCATCTGTAAGACTTACTGCATTTTACAAGGAAGGTTTCTATCTTCCTAGGAGGCAGGTATTTTTTGAATATGTATAAGATTATCTTTTGGTTAGCCTGAGAAATGTACTTGATAAATGGGAATAAATACCTCTTCCCAAGGCACAGAGAATTGATGTCCTATTTTATAACAGTAATTGAGGGATGTGTCTTCGATAGAGCATGGTATCACTGCCTTTTTACATGTCCTTTTCTCATCACAGCGTCCCCTCCCCTGCTGCAAATGACTCTCTCCCCTCCTTTATTCTTAAGAATCTGAGGCCCAAAGACCCTGGTTTTAAAAAGTGAAGCCTGACTTTCAGGTTTGCTGAAATAAAGAGATTGATTTAAAATTTAAAATTTATCACTTTTGTAAAAGTGAAAATAGTAGAATTATTTTCTTTATTTCATAGTAGTAATGGTGTTGATAAAGTCATATGATTCTGCAATTTTCTATGATTACTTTCTTTTCTAAAATAAATGAAAAAATTCAAGATTATCATATAATACTGCCATTTCTCCCTTCCCTTTCCTCCCTCCAACTCTTTGCATGTACCCCTTTGCTTTCAATTCTTGGCCTCTTTTTCTGTAATTGTTTACACACATAGCATACATAATACATACAAGTCCCAAAGTAGGGAGGGTGTTCAGAAGAGGTATCAGTCCCTGGAAAACAGCTGCAGGACTCAAGCGACCAGAAACCGTTGATATTACTTTTGGTTTCCCTCCAGAGCTTGATGGTAAGACTCTCTTGCTGAAGACATCACACACTTGAGTCATACAATATGTACAAATCTAACTGGTACTTAGCTGGCAGGCCCATCCCTACTGGCTAGGTTTTTGTAGTGCTAGAAGGTGCTGTGCACACTGCCAGAGGAGAAAACTAGTGTCAGTCTTATTCAGATGTGAGCCCTGTGAACTAAAATAATGACTGGCCTGGCAAGACATGCTCACTGATACTATAGTGGCATGAATGTCACACGAGTCACAAACTATTTTCTGATTGGATTCAAGGCTCACTCCAAATGATGGTACCTATACCTGACACCATTATTAGGGTCTAGAACCTGTGGCTAGACAAGACCTGGACCGCAGGGGAGAACCTCATACTGTTGTCCTGATAAATGGACATGGTATGAAACTGACTCCTAGTGGCTATCACTATACCCATCGATCCGTGCTTCTCTCAACAGAGAAGCTTCTGTTGGATGCGTTAATACAGAGACTTATAGCCAGGCAGACTCATGCCCTTAATTCCAGCACTCAGGAGGCAAAAGCAGGTGGGTCTCTGTGAGTTCAAGGCCAGCCTTGTCTACAGAGTGAGTTCTAGGACAGCTAGGGTTAACAGAGAAACCCTGTCTTGAGAAACAAAACAAAACAAAAATAGAGACTTATTACTGATCAAGGTGTAGAGAATGAGACTGCAGAATGCTCATTCTTAAATGGGGCATCTGTATCACATCTCATCCTCCCAAGGCCAGGGATCATTGTTGAAGAGGAGGTGGAAAGATTGTAAGAGCCAGAGGTAGTGGATGACAATAAATAACTAGTATTTTCCAGACACATTGAAGCAATTGTAGATAGGAACTCACAGTGGTTGTGAGAACATTCAGAAGACCTGCATTAGCTTGTGGCAGACCAAGTCAAGCATGGAGGGGGCTACTAGAACCTGGAACAGGGCAAACAAGTTTTCTTTAATGTATGGCCCCGAGAGTATCAACTACACCCCAGTAGAAGGCTGCCTATCTAAGAATAAATGGGCAGCAACAAGTGGACTTGATATGTTTATAAAAATAAAAGATCACAAATTTGAGTGGGTAGGAAATGGGGTAGATTTGGGGAGGGTTGGGGAAGGTGATAAATATGATAAAAATTTTTATAAAATTCTCAAGGAACTAAGCACAAGAGAGGAATAGAAGGAAGGAAGGGAGGGAGAAAGATGGGGAGGGTAGAAGAGAAGAGGAGTGGGGAGGGGGAGAAGAGAGAGTTTTTGTCTTTCTAGGTCATGGTTACCTCATTTAATATAAATACTTTTCCAGATTCATCTATTTCCCTGCAAATTTCATAACTTCATTTCTCTTTACAGCTGCATAAGATTCCACTGGGCATACATGCTACATTTTTATTATCCCGTTTCCTGATGATGGACGTCTAGGCTGATGCCATTTGCTGGCTATTGTGAATAGAGCAGCAATAAACAGGGAAGAACAAGTGTCTTTGTGCTAGGACAGAGAGCCCTTTGGGTATCTACCTAGGAGTAGAATATTTGAGTTTTATGAAAATTCTACTTTTAATTTTTTTTGAGAACTCTCCACAGTGATTTCCACTGTAGCTGGACTAGTTTTTATGTGCACCAACAGTAAAATAAGTCCCTTTCCTGCATCCTTGACAGCATTTGTTGCCAGAGTTTCTGACAATTTCCGCTATGCTTAGGGTGAATTGGTATAAACTTTGAGGCAGATACCTGGGGTGAGTCAAATACTCTTCAGGAGATGGGGAGCAAGATGGTTCAATGAGTAGACCTGCTTGCCACCAAGTCTGATAACCTGAGTTCATCGCTGAAACTCACATAATGGATGGAGAAGACCAGTTTTGGAAAGCTGTCCTCTGACTCCCGCAGTCATGCCATGTCACCCATGTGCCCTCATGCATACAAATAATTAAAGAGATGTAATGAAAAATTAAAGAAATGCTTTGGAGGCTGTGGGATACATGAAGAGTCCTTCAGCAGAGGACATGGCAGGAACTCTAACACTGGTTACCATGAGGCATATGGGGTAGCTAAAAGAGGGCAGAAGCTGGACCTCAGGGAACCACAGGGGCCCCAGATCCAGCCTCTATGGGACATGAGCCCAAGCTGAAGACATGAACACACAGCAGTAAGAAGATGGAAATGTTCACAACCCTGATTGATTAATGCCAAGATATCCATAGGTTGACCTATCAACCTGGACCCCATAGATCCAATCAAAATGAGGATTTTAAAAAGTCCTGTATCAGAGGCTGGGGAGATGGCTCACTAGGTAGCAGGGCTTGCTGTGCAAACCCAAGGACCCTAGTCAGAATCCCCAGCACCCACATTAAGCTGGGAGTAACTATAGCTAAGGCTGTGGTGTGCAGAGACAGATCTCTAGTTTACTGGCCACAAGTCTAACTTCTGGCTCAGTGAGAGACCTAGTCTGAGGTAATAAAGCAGTGTGTTGACAAAATAGGGCTGGTGTCCTCCTCAGGCTTTTGCTTGTTGGTGCTTACACCTACACTCACAAGTACACATGTGCTACTCCCCCCCCCCCCCCGCACCATGGTCTCTAACACACGCACCACAGTCTCTAACACACGCACCAAAAGATAAACAGATTTTAAAATGTAGTTATATATCTTCTCATAACTATGCATAATAGCATGGTATTTTGGTTTTCTTTGATTTGAAGAGGGCATAGGAGAATTTTCATTTTATGATTGGCAGCTTGGCTGATACACATGTAGACATCTCCCTTGAAATCATAACCTCTTACATTGTTTTTAGTCCTTAAAAAGCAGGCAGCCAGATGTAGCTCCATGGTATAGTGTTTGCTTCACAGATACAAGGCTTGATTCCAAACACTCCCCGAAATCATCAAAATGAAAAATAAAAGTAAGAAAAGAGACAGAAGTAATGTTGGGAAGAAAATCCATGGACCAGTGCGGCAGTTTCCTTCTTTTGGGGCTTGTGGAAAAGCTTTCTCTGCTTTGCACTGTTTTAGTTTGTGTGTGACAGACAAAAGGGACATGGCAGAGAGACATGATGAACTTCAGGGTTTACTTCAAATCATGTTGAGAAATATATGGGTAACTTTGGATCAGGATGGGAAGCTTGTGGCTCTTCTCTTTTCAGAATGAGAGGATGTGGCTCCATTGGTAGAGTGACTGCCTAGCATGCACAAAGCCTTGACTTGGAGCCCCACACCATGGCATAATCCATGTGTAGTGGGGATCTGCCTATAAGCCCAGCCATTGGGAGGTAGAGGCAAAAGAATCTGATATTTAAGATCAAGATCACCCATCCTCAGCTACGCAGAGCATTGCAGATCAGCCTAGGATCCAGTAGATAGTAAAAGTTTCTGGTGGCATCGTCATTCCAGCTACTTGGGAGGCTAAGGCAGGAGATCCCAAGTTCAAGGTCTATCTGCTCTACAGAGGGAATTCAAGGCCAACCTTGGTATCTCTGTAAGAAATATGAAATATATATATATATAGATAGATAGATAGATAGATAGATAGATAGATAGAGAGGGAGAGAGAGAGAGAGAGTCAGAGAGACAGACACACAGAGAGGAGACTGGGGATGTAGCTCAGTGAAAGAGCACTTGAGTAGAACACAGGGCCCCAGGTTCAGGCCCTGGTATTATGAAATGGATAGGGAGAAACAAGGGGAGAGGGAGTAGAACTGGGGGTTTTGAAGTATTCACCTGCCCAAGGACAATCGCTTTTATATTATTTTCCAGTGACCCAATTATCACCCAAGGGCTGCCCCTATTTTAACTTTCTGTGAAGTCCACATGGCTGGGGATGATATTGGCCATGAAGAGTCTTGGTGACATGATGCAATAGTTTGAAATATCCACATAGGCTCTGGGATTTGAACACTTGTTCTCCAGTGGTGGTGCTGTGTGGAGAGGTTTAGGAGGTGAGGTCTTACTGGAAGTGTATCACTAGAGAGAGGTTTTGAGAGATCTTAGCCCAGCCCCACCTCCAGTTTGCTCTTCTTTGTGCTGTGGCTGAGGTGTAAGTTCTCAGCTTCCTGGTCCTGAAACTGTATCTCCTGCTTGATAATACCTCTCCCATACATACCCTCTGCAGTGATGGAAACCAAGACAAACTCTCCCCTATGTTGGCTTTTGGTCATATATCTAATCAAAGCAATAAAAAATAACTAGTACACACTATTTGAAAGGGGGTCATGCAGAGATCTATCAATAAGAGTATTTAAAACAGAATTTCTCTGTGTCCTACAGTCCAGTAACTTAGAAATTTGCCAAAATTATAGTGCAGTGCTAGAACAAAAGCAACAATGATATCATAGACTGCAGTTGTTTGCAGGTGAATATTTACATTTAATTATTGGCCTCAGCTGACTTTTCTCATAACCTGCATTGAGTTTCAGTGCCACTGACTCAGAATGCCAGTGGTGGGATGGATTGTATTTTTTTGTGAATAATAAAAGCATCCATTGGTAGATGACATTTCAATCATGCATGATGAGGACACAGAGACTTGTGTTTCTGATTCAGCTAATGGTCCGTGGCGAGGATGCTCTGGGTCTGTGTGCATCAGCATCATATGTTATGCTAGAAGGGGCTGGTGAACAGAGGCTAGAGGGCTGGCTCTCATGGTGGTTATGCTAGACAAATTCTCATTTCCATCACAGTGACTCTAATATATGCATACATATGTACATGTGTTCATTCACATATGTATGCATATGTGCACATTCATATTTATATTTTATCTCTGTGTAGGTGTGTGTGTGTGTGTGTGTGTGTGTGTGTGTGTGTGTGTGTGTGTGTGTCCAGGCACATTTGTACCATGGCATCTATGTAGGAATCAGAAGATGTGGTGTTTAGGTGCAAGCCCGAGGAACAGCACACAGGCTTTGGGAGGGCTTGGATCACAATGGATGGATTTATTTCCCCATTAAAGAGGAAATCTTTAATCACCATTGAATGATTTTGCATTGCACATGTCACCAGCTTCTGTGAGTTCCATTCCCAAACCTTGATTGACAGTGGGTGTGTTTAGTTATTTTGAGGAGACCTTGAAACCTTTCAGTCCCCTCATTGAAATCATTAGTTTGTGTATGCATGTGTGTGGCATATGTGAGAGTATGTTTATGCATGCAGGTATCTATGTGTGTGTGTGTGTGTGTGTGTGTGTGTGTGTGTGTGTGTGTATCAAACTTAAGTGTCATTCATCAAGAGCATTCGACCTCATTTTTGGAGGCAGGGTCTCTCTCTGGTGTTGGGGCTTTCCTATTAGGCTAGGATGACTGACCAGGAAGCCCCAGAGATCCAATTGTCTCTGTCACCGCAGTATTTAGCTCCTGATACTTGCATGACAAATACTTTACCCAGTGAGCCATCTCCACAGCCCCTGTCATTATTTTTGAAGTTTTAATTTTTTCCTTTTGGTTAGTATATTAGTGTGTATTACTGCATAGCAAATGGGTCCCAGTTTGTGGGCCAGAATAAAATGACATATTGTCCTTTCTTGTACCCAGGACATACAGGGGCTGAGCGAGGTTGCAGTAGGATGCTTCTAGCTGATATGTAGCTGGGACTTCAGGAGGTTAGCCTGATGGCAGCAGGGACATCTTCTTTCTGGTGCCTACAGGCATGGGATCTTTCCTTGATTCTCTCCAGCTTCCAGGTGCAGCAGTGAAGCATGAAAGGAGTCCCTTCCTTATCCCCTTCTCCTAAAGCTCCCATGTTTCCACCCTCCTGCCTGAGGCTCTGAATGAGTCTTCTGTTTCCCCTCTAAGAACCTTGGGACTATTTTGAGCCCACTTGAATAATTTAAAATATCCCTCCTTCCCTCTCTGTCTGAGACAAGGTCTTCCTCTGTTAAATTGACCAGACTAACCTAGAACTCACTATGTAGTCCAGGGGAGCCTCAAATTCCCCAACATTCTCCTGCCTCAACATTCCCAGTGCTTAGGTTTATACCACATCCACATAAATGCTGTCTTAATGCCAACAGATTAACATGAATTCATGTGGAAACATGCTTTACAAACGTCACACAATCCGTGGCAGGTGCTGAGTTTAGGAGGCAGGCTTCTTTGAGAAGGTGCTTTTCTGTGTTCTCTGCTCTATTCCTACTTCTTCCATGGAAGCTGGAAGTGGATACTTGAAGGCGTCATGGACTCTGCTGCTTGAGTAAGTTAAGATTACAGTCATTTCTGGGTAGAGAGTAGAGGGCCTGATGGAGGTCAAATTGTTTACAAGCGTGGTGCTCTCCTTGGGCATCAGGGAGTACATCTCATACCCAGGAAGCTGCAAATCTTCAAGGGACCTCCTTCCGTCTGGGACATACATTGCCTCTCACTTCCCAAGAGCAGTTTGAGGTTGTGGAGGGAAATAACTGTGCTATGTTGAATTCAGTGTGGTTTTCCTGCCCCATGTGGTTTCCATGGCTTCCCTCTGAGAATCGACTTCTGTAAGTGAAATCTCTAATATACATTTTGTTTCTTATCGGGATGTCTGATGACTAAGCAATTCATATTTAAAGTTAAAAAAGCTTTGTCTTAAATTAAAGACCCCTGAATCTTACAGATTATCCCATCTCTTTTATTGGAGATGTTTACCTGAATCCATATTCCTGGTTGTTGCATTGGTCTTATAGACCAGCTTGACTCCCACAGCAAGACCTTCTTTATGGACATCTTTATCAAGGATTCCTTGAGGAGATGGAATAGTCTCACTTTTACTTACCTTCTTTCTGTGGTATAAATGGGGAGGCGTTTAAGAGAGTCTCCTCTTGTAGGGTGTTATTTGTTCCTCAAAGAACTGATTAATGTAAACATCTACATATACGAGAGTTTCGTTTAAGCTATATATGTATATTTATACAAGACTTGTCTGCACTATAGGTATTTTTTAGGTAGTTAATAATACAATTCCTTATGACATTTTCAGGTATCCTTACTATCCTCTCTCCTTCTTCTGTATCTATCTACTTCTGTCACCCTAATTACAGCCCCTACATGTTTCCCCATTTCACTTACATCCTGCTACTGACCTTGCTGCTGCTGCTCCTCCTACCCTAACCCACATTTTTTTAAACTTCTGATTTCTGCAATTACTCTAGGAGCATGTTGTACTCATATCTGAAGATTTGGAGCTAGGAGCCTCCAATGGAAGAACATATGGCATTTGTCTTTATGGGTCTGTATTTCATCACTCAATATGACCTTTTCTAGTTCTATCTATTTGCCTGCAAAGTTCATGACTTAATTTTCCTTTACAGCCGAATAGTATTCCATAGTGTATATGTATGACATTTTCATTATATGTTCACTGGTTGAAGGACACTTAGGCTATTTTCATTTTCTAGCTATTGCAAATAGAGCAGTGCCGGGCAGTTGGTGGCTCACGCCTTTAATCCCAACACTCGGGAAGCAGAGGCAGGCGGATCTCTGTGAGTTCAAGGCTGGCCTGGTCTCCAGAGCGAGTGCCAGGATAGGCTCCAAAGCTACACAGAAAAACCCTGTCTCGAAAAAACCAAAAAAAAAAAAAAAAAAAAAAAAAAGAGCAGCAATGAACATGGGTGAGCAAGTATCTGTGGAGTATGATGCTGATTCCTTTGTGTGTATGCCAAGAAGTGGTATAGTTGGGTAGTGTGGTATATTTATTTTTAGCTGTTTGAGAATTCTCCACACTGATTTCCAGAGTGGCTGGACCAGTGTGTAATCCCACTAACAGTGAATGAGGGTTGCCTTTGCCACACACTCCAGCATTTGTTGTCAGTTGTTTTGTTGATTTGTCAGTTGTTTGCCATTCTGACTGGGGTAAGATGCAATCTCAGAGTGATTTGATTTGCATTTCTCTAATTGTTAGGAACAATGAACATGTTTTAAGATATTTCTTCTTCTTCTGAGAACCCTGTTTTTAGGACCTAGGTCCATTGTTCTTTAATTTCTTTATATATTCTGGATATTAATCCTTTGTCAAATGTATAGCTGGAAAAGATCTTCCCCATTCTCTGAACCTTCCTCTTCACCCAATTGCTTCTGTTCAAAAACTTTTTAGTTTTATGAAATTCTGCTCGTCAATTGTTGGCCTTAGTTCTTGGGCAAATGGAGTCCTATTTGTAAGTCCTTTCCTGTACCTATGTCCTGTAGGGTACTGTCCATCTTTCCTTCTAGCCATTTCAGTGTTCACAATTATGTCTTTGATCCACTTGGAGCTAGTTTTTGTGCAAAGTGCCAATAATGGGTCTAATTTCGTTCTTTTAAATGAAGACATTCAGTTTTCCCAGTGCCATTTATTAGAGATGCTTTCTTCTCTCCAGTGTATGTTTTTGGCATCTTTATCAAATATCAAATGGCTGAAGTTATAAGTATACTTATGTTTAGGTCTTTAATTTGTTCCATTGGCCTACATGTCTGTTTTTGTACCTGTGCCATATCAGATTTATTACTATGGCATTGTAAGATATTTTAAAATCTAGAATGGTAATCCCTGCATTGTCTTTTCTGTTCAGGATTGTTTGGGCTACTTGGGGTTTTGTGACTCTATATAATTTTTAAGATAGTTCTTTTTATTTCTGTGAAGAATAAGATGGGGATTTTGATTGGGATTGCACCGAGTCTCCAAATAGTTTGTCGTAAAATGGTCATTTTCACAATAGTGACTACCAATCCATGAGCATGGGATGCCTTTCCAATTTTAGTGTCTTTCTCTTTCTTCAGGGCTTTAAATTTTTTTTACAGAGGAGGTCTTGACTACCTTTATTCTTAGATATTTTATTTTCTTTTAGTCTATTATGTATGAGAGAGTGTCCATGATCTCTTACTTTGTGGGCTTGTTGTTGATATATAGAAAAGCTATTGATTTGTGCAAGTTAATTCTGTATCCTGTCACATTTCTGAATTTGTTCACTGTTTCTAGAAGTTTTCTCAGACAATTTCTAGAACCACTAATGTATTGTATCATGTCGTGTGTAAATAGTAACAGTTTGAGTTCTTCCTTTCCTTTTTATCACTCCTTTACCTTCCTGCCCCAGATAGTACTAGTACTTTGAGTAAAATGTTGAGACTGAGTAGAGATTTCAGTGGAATTGCTTCAGGCTTTTCTCTATTTATGATGATGTTGGCCTTGGGTTTCTCATATATAGCTTTTATTATGTTGAGGTGTGTTCCCTCTAGTTTACTATTCTCTAGGATATTTATCATAAATTATGTTAGATTTTGATAAAGGTTTTTATGAATCCACTGAGATGACCATGTGATTTTTGTCTTTAAATCTATTAATGTGGTTTGTTCTATGTATTGGCTTTCATATGTTTCACCATGTGTTCATTTCAGGGACAAAGTCAGCTTGGTCATGTTATGTAGTCTTTTATGTATGTCTGTATTCTGTTTGTAAATATTTTACTGAGCATTTTTAATCTATGTTCATCAGGGATTGTGGAGTGATCAATCAACAGTCAATAGGGCCAAGGTTTCTTTATTTGGATACACCAGCCAAGCGCAGGCCAAAGGGTGCCAGGGCAGTAAGGCAGCCAGGCCAGAGCCAGGAGGAGGGAGCAGAGAGAAGGGCAAGAAGAAGGGAAGGTCCACGTGTCCACGGTCCCTTAAGAAGCCTTCCTATGTCATGTTAGACTTTCCCTCACCACGCCCTCAGGGGCTTGTTCTGGCACACCTGTCCAGGCTACTAAGAGGCGGGGCTACAGTGTCTCCCTACAAGGGATATTTTAATTAATTGATTAATTTTACATCTCCACTAGTTTCCCCTGCTCCTCTCCTCCCAGTCCCACCCTACTTCCCATCTGCCTCCCTTCATTCCACTTTTCCTCTGTTTCTATTTAGAAAAGGGCAGGCCTCCCATGGATATGGACAAAACATGTCATATCAAGTTGCAGTAGGACTAAGCACCTCCCATTGTATTAAGACTGGGCAAAGCAACCTAGTATGAACAATAGGGTCCCAAAAGCCAGCAAAAGAGTCAGAGACTGCCCCTGGGCCCACTGTGAAGAGTCCCATAAGAAGACCAAGCTACACACTGTCACAGGTATGCAGAGGGCCTAGTTGGTTGTGAGTTCAAAATCTGTGAGTTCCTATGAGCCCAGGTTAGTTGATTCTGTGGATTTTCTTGTTATGTCCTTGACCTCCTAGCTCCTACAATCCTTCTTTCCTCTCTCCTATTGGATATTCCAGCTCAGCCTAATGTTTGACTGTGGGTCTCTGCATCTATTTCTACCAGTTTCTGGATGAAAGCTCTCTGACGACAATTGGGCAAGAGGGATTAGGTTGATGGGTAGTTGGAAGGGGTGAGTACTGTAAAGGGGGTGTATTTCAGGGTCAAGTAGAAACTTGGTACAAGGGAACCACTCAGGAATCTGCAAGATGAACCCAGCTAAGACTCCTTGCAAAAGTGCATACATAGCCTGAACTGGCCACCTCCTGTAACCAGGCAAGATTATCAGTGGAGGGATTGAGATACCAACCCAACCACATAACCTTTGACTTACAGTCTGTCTGGTCTATGGAATGTGTGGGGGTAAGGGTGACACAAAGATTATGGGAATGTCTAACCAATGACTGATCCAGCCATGAGAGTGAACCCACCCCTGACACTGCCTAGAGTGCCAAGACCCAGAGACTGGATGGCCCAAAGACCTAGGTTAGGATCAAACATGGCTAGAGAAAAAATGTCAATATAATGATGCCTAGTGATATTCTGCTATTCTCATGGATTCTTTTGTTGTTTTTATTGCTGTATATTTACCTGGTTTTGGAATTACAGTGGTACTGGCTTCATGGAATGAGTTTGGGGATTTTCCTCTCCATTTTTTAAAGTATAGTCTAAAAATAAAAGGTCATCTAACAACAACGCCAATACCTGTCATAAAAAGCCCTCTTCTGAGTTGTTGGTCAAAGTTGTTCAAGAGACTCTACAAATATTACAGGTTACTGCTATTACCATTGGCTGACCATAGAGGTCAAGTAAGTCCCTGTTGCTGAGGACATTGTGCATTTCAGATGCAGGGCCAAGAGGCCCCTGAGCCAGAACTGACCTGAAAGTTTCCTTCTGGAGGGCTAGCTTTCATGACCCCAGAATGTTCCATGTAAGCCACCAATAAAGGGAACATCCAGTAATCCTACATAGCTATGCTGTTTATGAACCACAACAATGACTAGCAATGCACAACCCTAAGGGTGACAAAGTGGCATGCATACCTTGGTGGTAACAAACAGGTCTCTAATAAGATTTAAGTCCTGCTTAACAAGTGGGAGAATATGCCTGGTACTGGAAACCTGGCCCAATACCCATAGTTAGTCAAGTCATGTACATGGAGAAGAACTTGCAATTACCACTTCACTAAACCAGCATATTCTTAACAATATACAGTTATTATACATATAAGTTTAGTCCTCACCTTTCATCAAGCAAACTTATCTTGGCAATAGATGGAGAACATTAGAGAAAGCCACAACTATTTAAAATGCAGAGCTGTGAAGCCCAGTCCCAATGGATGTATCTACAAAACAACTCCAGCACCTAAGGTCCAGGCAACATTGTGAGAGCCACAGAATCAAGGAGTTTGCTATGAGATTGTGTCAGAATACTACTACAAGTCTCACCAACATGACTGCCTAAACATGAGCTTAACAAGGGCAACAACAATAGGTACGCCAACCGGAGGGTTAAAGCCCACAAGGCCTCAAAACTACATTAAGAATTACAGGCAACTAGGGATTGCTGAGAGTGGAAGAAATAATCCTCCTCAGGGAAGAGCACACCATTGGTTATCCAATACCAAAAAGTCAGACTTGAAACTATTCATGCAAATAACATCATACAGACTTAGCCTGGTGTAATTACATATTTAAGAAAATATTTAAAACAACAGTTAACTAACAAAAAGGAGTTCATGAATTTGAAAGAAAGCAAGGAGAGGTATATAGGAGGGTTTGGAGAGAGAAAAGGAAAGGGGAAAATGATATTATAATTATAAAAAATTATATATATATATATATATATATATATATATATATATATATATTTCCACAGGTGAACTAATGAGCCAATTACAGATAGTGGTTTCAAAACACTGGCACTGCACAAGTAAACAGCATCTGCCTTGAATTAAGGTGCGAAATTTCCAAAATGTGTGAAGAGACAGATGTCTTGTTTAGGTGGTTCATTTCTTCTCTTTCTTTGATTTGATGGAAGCTTGCAAAATCATTTCCATGCCTTTTGCTATAAGGGCTGTGAGGGCTAAGTCATGTGTGCTGACTCCCTTCCTTGTGGGAGCTAGGCTCTGAACTCTTGAGTTGCCTTGCTCTTTAGTGGCAGAAGCTTGGTGTGAAGAGCGAGGAAAGTGCCTGGCCATCCTTTCCTTCCGTTCTTGCTTTGTGTCTTGTTTTTATATCATAGTTCCCGCTTCCTCTGTATGTCCACAGAGTTGGTGACATGTTTGCTCAGCTATGTAGGTCTGTGTTGTTATATCATTTCTGAGGGACAGGCACAGAAGCATAGCTCCATACTGTAGTCTTCAGCATCCTGATGAGTTTCCTTAATACTCCAGGGACCTCAACTTAAGCACTGTAAAATGGAATTCTGGGCTTCAAAACAGTAGGGAATTTCTCCTTGTATAAAGCAGAATTCGGGTGTATTAAAAATGAAGAGGGCTGGATAGCTGCTCAGTGTCAGTTCTCAGCACCCAGGGGGTGGCTCACTTGTCCTTGTAACTCCAGATCTTTGGGATCTTATGCCCTCTTCTGGCCTCTGGGAGCACTGCACCCCTATGGTGCCCATGCATACACTCAAGGCACACACACACACACACACACACACACACACACACACACACACACACGTGAGTTAAAATAAATAGACAAAACAAAATAGAAAGTGACTTCAGGAGAGAGGAAAGCACACCCGAAAGCTTGGGTGTGGCCTTCTCAAAGAAGAGCCATGCAGTGTGGTCTGCTGTTGCTGTACATGATTCTGGAAGCTTAGGAAGTTTGTTACTCAGCCAGTCTCTAAGGTGCCTTCTCCTCCTCCATCTCTGTCCTCATTTCCTTAACTGAGATTATGGGTGATTCCAGAGGTGCTGTCTGTGGAATACATTCATAACAAAACAGAAGCTTTGGGGTTGCACAAGGTGAGATTCCTATAACTAGGATAAAAGGCCTCAATCAAGGGTGACTGCCTACCGCTGTTGGAATTCTTGGCTCTTTTAGCTGGATAGAAGTTTCAACTAGACTCCAAGGGGAGGGTGCTCCTTGCCTCTACCAAGTCCCCATCATTTCCCACCTTTTTCTCTTGCCTTGAATACCCCTTGGAATACAGTTTGAGTTTTGGAAAAACAAAAACAATCAAACAAAAGAGCCCTTGTGCCAGGATCACAGCCCCAGGAACTGAAGAACTTGTTTGGTTTGGTGACTTCTCAGATGCATCCAAGGTTCATAACCAATAACTAGGGTGTGGCTCCTCCATTTTCATGTGTAAGCAAACGGCCAAAGAATCCTGTTGAGAAATTAACTGGGGCTGCTAGGTGGGGCTCATCCAGCCTTCAGCATTGTTGCCGCTGCCCGTTTGGACATACTTTGTGATATACCAGGCATCATTTGGTCAGGACGATAGAGCAATGACACCAGGAAACTCTTCCCAGTTATTGGAATGAAGAGAGTGGAAAAGACACTTAGGAAATATGGTTCAACAAGTAGAGTGTCCACTGTCCTTCTGCACCACTAGAACTCGTTGTATTGGGGGTCTCCTCAAGACTACAATGTGCTTTTAGAGTTTCTACAGTAGCAGTTGGAAAGGAGTGGGAGGAGGGGAGTCATAGAAGTTTCTCAGAAGAGATGACATTTCAGCTCAGACATGAAGGATGGCAGTGGGAATGCAAAGACCCCTGGGCATCTTATTCCCGGAAAGAGCAGAGCAGGGGCCAGTGTCCTGAGGCAAGGAAGAGGTTGATTGATTGAGGGAACATAGCAGGTCAGTGCAGCCTTGGTGTGCAGAGGGAAGAGGAGAGCTGTCTGGAGAGGCAGGGCACAGATTATGCATCAGATACAGAGCACCAAAGGCTTTGATTGCTGTGTGCCTGATATTTTACAGAGGACAGTGAGCCTCTGGGGAAGCTGAAGCAGGGGATCAAGGGTTCAAGGCCCAGCTGGGCTAGAGAGTGAGTTAAAGGCCAACCTGTGCAATTTCGTGACAGACTAAAATAGAAGGGTGATGAGCACTGGGGTGCAGTTTAGTGTGGAAGAAGAAGAAAGCTAATTTCTGGTCTGTGGGTACAGAGTCAAGAGTCTCATGTATGCAGGACACCCCCCCAGGAGAACTTGTGTATAGGACACCGTCAGCTGGACCAGCTAGCTGCAGTGGCAACCAGTGTGGGATACCTTTAAGCTTTTCCATAAGAGTACAGTTCTATTCCCAAGTCTAGATCCCAGGAGGAAGTTGGGTTCATGATCTGTTCCTTGATGGTTAGCTTTCTCCTGGTATTAAAAATCATATATGCAATACCAGGAAGCTCACTAGTCAGCCAGCCTAGCCTAGTTGGTGAGTGGGCTCCAGGCCAGAAAGAGATCCCATCTCAAAAGCAAAGTGGGTATATGTAATTGGATGTTACCTTTCCCCACGGCCTGGTCTCAAATAAAAGACACAGAGGCTTAATATTATTTATAAATGCTTGACCAATAGCTCAGGCTTATTACTAACTAGTTCTTGCATTTAGATGAACCCACTACTATTAATCTATGTATTGCCATGTGGCTTTACCTGTCCTCTAGCATGTCTTGTTGCCTGGATAGCTGGCTTACTTCTCCTCTGACTTCACCCTCATTCTTCCCATCATTTCTCAGTTTGGCTTTTCCAGCTAAATTCCTGCCCAGCTACTGGCCTGTCAACTTTTTATTAACCAACGAGAGTAATACAGGTCCACAGTGTATAGAAGGATTATTCCACAGCAGGTAGTCCCTGAAGAGTAATACCCAAACTTTACCTATTTATCCACATGCACCTGAGTACACACAAATATATGTAATATGTAAATGTACACATAACACACAGGACTTTAAATATGCTTGACAAGTACTCTACCACTGTGCTGTACTCCAGCCTTTATTTTTAACTTCTTATTTTAAGGCAGAGTTTAACCAGGCTGGCCTTAAATCTGCAATCCTCCTGCCTTAGCCTTGGTCTGCAAGAAAGGGAGTATATACAGATAATACAGGAATGGAAGTCTGTTCCTACCTTCAGGACTCTGAAGGAAGACTGACCCAAGGTAAGGGAGCCCACAACTCCCAACCTTATACTGGCCAGGATCTCTAAACCTTAGACTCAAGGTAACCTCTGCAGCAATTTTAGTAATAACACAAATGCAAACTTTAGCAAATATTTCCCAGACACAGGACATCTGGCCAGAGTCAGTGTAATTTGAAATGATGTCAGCTTTATCTCAATGTCTCTCTCAGAGGGACAAATTGTGAGGAAATAGATATTCTGCTGGTTGATGATAGAGGGTGGGGAATGAGCATGATGCTTCATTGGCCAGATGTCTAAGTACACGGTGAGTGGTGTTAATGGCTGTGGGGAAGGGAGACACGTGTGGGGTTGGCATCTTTTCCTCAAAGCTGGGCAAGGTTGCCAATGAAGGACACGTGCTATTGGAAATGAGATAGAGAAGGATTCTCAGATCCAAGGAAGAACCTTAGCCGATGCTAATGCATCCTGAGAGACAAAGGAAGCCTGCGTTTGTGTGTGTAGTGTTCCGATGTATGTGCATGTAGGTGTTTGTGAACATGGGTATCTTCATATGGAGGCCAGAGGTCAGCCTCAGGTGCCATTGGTCAGGAGCTGTGCAGCTTGTCTTATCAGTTGGACTGGTGCTCATTAATTAGGCGAAGCTAGCTAGCCATGGATCCACTTATCTACAGTACCCCAGTGCTGGGATTACAAGTGCATGCCACCACACCTCACTTTTTATGTGGGTTCTGGAATCAAACTCAGGTCCTAGCCCTGAGCTATCTTCTCAGCCCTTCAAAAGTTCTTTTATAATTAAAAAAATGTGTATGAGTGTTTTCCTGCATGCATCTCCTGTAGGCACCACTTGAATGCCTGCTGCCCACAGAGACAGAAAGGGCTTTGGTTCCCCTGGAACCAGAATTGCAGACTTCTGTGAATCATTGCAGGGGTGTTGGGAATTGAACCCTGGTCCTCTGGAAGAATAGCAAGTGCTTTTAACCACTGAGCCATCTCTCCAGCCCCTCAAGTGTTATTTACAATTAAGTGAGGCTCTGTTTGGGTTTGGAATTTGCCCGGGTCAGCCTTCTTATTCTAACCCCACACAGACACTCAACATGGACAGCTCCCTTGCCCTGTGACTACCTCAGAGGCAGGCTCCCGTGCATGAGGAGGGAGCACAGCTTTTCCATGCCTCGCCCTATGGTTGTTCCTGGCAGCTGATGAGAGACGAGATTTCTCTGAAAGGCTCACCCCTTTGAATTGTGTTCCTGAGAAAAGAGGCCAGATGCCACATGACCAGAGCTTTAGAAAACTCCAGGCTTTGGGGGTGATGATCGCACAGAGCCTGGCTACCTTCCATCTGCAACAAGGGCAGGGCCAGCAGGGAGCAGAGAGAGGCAGAGACAGCAAAGGAAATGATGGGTACAGGCTGCTTCCTCACAGAAGGGAGTGTTTAATCCCAAATGGAATGATCTGCGGTGAATCCCAAATGGAATGGTCTGGGGTGAATGAAGCCACCTTCCTCAGAGCCTCCAGTGAGGAAGGGGCTGAGCTGACTGTGAGGCCCTCATGGGCACGGTGGCATTTCCTGAATAGAATATTCACTGCATTCTGTTTTGTTTTAAAGGTTTTGCTTTTAGGTCTGTGGAATCACTTAACTCCACCACAGCGCGGAAGCAGGGAGGTGGGGTGGGTTTCTTGCCGTGCCCATTTGATACATGAAAAAAAGAAATATCCGGGGAGATGAAACAATTTCCCGGGGGTTTCACAGCCAGGAAAAGATTGGAATCTGGAATTGGAACTCAGACAGCTACACTGAGAACCTATTTTGCTACATGATAGAGGAAATGCTCAAATGCTCACTTAATAGCGAGTGAGGGAAAAGAATGGATATGGGGAGAGGGAAGGGGGAGGGTTAGCAAGAGAGGGAGAGAGAAAGCTCGGAGGGATGGTTTAGAGGGAAAGGTACTTGCAGCATGAGAATGAGGACCTGAGTTCAGTTCCACAGAGCCTATGATGGAAGGAGAAAGAGACAGACAGATGGACAGATGGACAAACAGACAGGCTAAAGGTAATCAAGGCCAAGCCCTCATTTACTGTTTAGCATGTATACCCAGGGCCTCCCACGTGCATTGTGAGCCCTTTCCCCCAAGCTGCATCCAACCCTCTTACTTTTATTTCAAAACAGTCATACTATATTGCTTAGGCAGAACTTGAACTTACCTCACTAGCCGAGGCCTTGCATTTGCCATCCTCCTGCCTCAGCCTCCTGAGTAGCTAAGACGACAGGTCTGTACTTTCAGGTCTGGTTCTGCAGAAGTTTCAGAGTTTTAATTTAATATAAATACAGCTTTGTTAATGTATGCCTGGATTTTATGGTGACATCGCCGTATCTGATTTGATTGCATCTCTTTTTACGGCTCCAGGGAAGAGCCATTATCTGTCACATCTGAGGAAGTTGGCTGAAGAGTTAGTTTGTGGGCTGAGGCCAAGCGGCTCTGAGCAGCTGAGCTTAGATGCTAATCTCCATTTCTCTGACTTACACCCTTTAAATCACTGTTCAATGCTCCTGAGCTGTAAATGGCCAGGTCTTCATATTCCCTCCCAAACCCTGAGAGCATGGGACCTCTGCCCATCTGCACGCTCCTGTGCCTTTAGAAGTAGAGGTATATGTACATAAAGTCAAAGCTAAGTGTGACAGCTTGAATGAGAAATGCCCCCCAAGGGCTCTGGTGTTTGAACACTCAGTCCCCAGTAAGTGGTGCTGGTTTGTTTAGGGAGGCATGGACACTTTGGGGTTAAAGCCTCCCTGGGAAGGGGCTTTCAGGATTTACAGCTGTGCTTTACTTCCTGCATATTCTCCCTGTTTCTTGTATGTGCACAAAATGTAATGAATCAGCTTATTGCTTGGGTCATGTATTGCCATGGCATCCAACCGTGATGGTCTCTTCCTTTAGAACCTGAAGCCAAAGTGTATTCTTTCCTCTTGAAGCTGCTTCCAGTCATAGTGTTTTATCACAGCCACGGTGAAGAAACTGGTACAGATACCAACATTTTCTTCTAGAAAGTGCAAATTTATTTCCAAGGGCCATGCCTTAGAACTACCCCAAAACTCCCATGCTTTTCTCCATTACCTGTGAGCTGCTGGTCTAAATGTGAGGTTCCGAAACTGCTATCTAGACTGCACTACTGAAAGTTCTCAGTGGTAAGGAGACACACACATTATTTTTGTTGGTTTGATTTTGATGCGTGTGTGTGTGTGTGTGTGTGTGTGTGTGTGTGTGTGTGTGTGTGTGTGTGTAGGAGTTAACAGAGGCTAGAAGAGTGTCATATCTCCTGGAGCTAGAGTTAAAGGTAGATGTGAGATGTTCCTGGTGATGGGAACTAATGGGTCCTCTGCAAGAACATTGACCCCAGAGCCATTGCTCCAGTTTCTACATATTATTATTATTTATTAATATCATTATTATTGATATTGAGATAGGATCCAGCAATGAACCTAGAACTTAGTGTTTTTGCCTAGACTGGTCAGCAAGCCCCCAGATTTGCCTGTCTCCACCTCAGCACTGGTGTACAGGCCCACACTGCTATCTCTGGGTGCTGGGGATCTGAACTCAGGCCCTCTGGCTTGCAGAAAACACTTTCCTGCCAAGCCATCTCCCCTGTCCCAGACTTGGGATTATAATGCATTTCTGCTTACCTACTGTATCCAAGAAAGGTTGCTATTAATAAGAACAGCTTTGAGGGCCAGGGAGGTGGATCAAAGGTGCTCACCTCTAAGCCAGAGGATGGAGTTATTCAACTCCTTCAAGGTATCTTCTGACCTCCACATGTGAGCCTTGGCATGCATTCCTGTGTGTGCATCTCTCTCTCTCTCTCTCTCTCTCTCTCTCTCTCTCTCTCTCTCTCTCTCTCACACACACACACACACAAACGCACAATTAAATAAGCATGATTTTTTTTTAAAAAAATCACACTAAATACCACAAGTAACTCTGTAACCTTGCTGGAGTATAATGAATTCCTGCAGAAAATCCCCTTTGCTATAAAGTCTTAAAATGCAACTTGCTTTTAATATTATGTGACTGTTGGTAACCATATTCATTCATCTCATTTGTGCAACCTTAAGGAAGTAGGCTGGAGTCACTGTGACAGCTTCAGGTTATGAACACCTGGAAGAGGTAGAGGCCAGCCTCCATCACTGGTGGTGGTGGCTTTCTCTGATTTGGGATTCATCTCCTCTTCCTGTCTGATCAGCCCATGATAATTTCTCAAGGTCATGCATGTGAGTTTCCAGGGCCAGTGTGAATATTCACATCTTTTAGACATTGGTTTCTGCAAGGGCTGTGTGTTGGGAAGAGTGCTGCCTGTTTGACTATCACTTGTAGAATCACTATGTATCAGTCAGTTTTCTGCTGCCATGACAAAATGCCTGAGATACAGCATTTAAAAGGTGGAAAGGTTTATTTTGACTCACAGCTTCAGAGGTTAGAGGCATTTGATCACATTGTTTTAGGTATGTGATGAGGCACAGAGAGCATCACGGTGGAGGCTTCACGGTGAAACAAAACTGCTCACCTCATGGAGCACAGGAAGGAGAAGGAAGGAAAGGGGACAGAAGGATGAAGGGAGATACAGGGGGGATAGAGTGACTAAGGACAGAATTGGCTTTGCAAGGACACAACCCCATTGACTTGCTTCTTCTAAGTCTATGATGGTTTGAATAAGAATGAACCCATAGGCTCAAATATTTGAATGTTTGGTCATTAGGGAGTGGTGTTACTTGAGAGAGATTAAGAGCTGTGGCCTTGTAGGGAGGAAGTGTGTCACCAGGGGTGGACTTTGTGGTTTCAGAAGCTCAAGCCAGGCTCAGTGTCTCCCCTTCTTCCTGCTGCCTGTGTATTCAGATGCAGCTACCTCTCAGGCACCATGTCTACCTACTTGTCACTGTGTTTCCTGCCATGACGATAATGAACTAAACCTCGGAACTGGAAGCCAGCCCCAATTAGATGTTTTCCTTTATAAGAATTGCTGTGGTCATGGTGTCTCTTCATAGAAATAAAACACTGACTTAGACAAAGTCTGTCCCACTTCCTGAGATTTTTCACTACCACTCAGTAGCACCAGAGACTGAGCCTTCTGCACATGAGCCTTTTTGGGATATTTCAGCTCCAAATATCACATCTTGTTTCTACTTTTGTGGCTAGCACACCCTGCTCTCTGTGTTGCTCTTGCTCTCAATCGTGTGTGTGTGTGTGTGTGGTGTGTGTGTGTGTGTGTGTGTGTGTGTGTGTATGTGTGTGTGTGTGTGTGTATGTGTGTGTGTGTGTGTATGTGTGCGCACACGCCTATGTGTGTGTATTCTTGCTTGCACATATGTGTGCATGTGCTTGTGGAGGCCAGAGGTTGATGTTGGGTTGGGTGTCTTCCACTGTTGCTTTCTATCATGTCTCTTGAGACATGATATCTCAGTGAGCCCAGAACACTAGACTGGTTTGCCAGGGAGCTCCAGGAGTCCATTTGTCTCTGTATCCTCCTCCAGCATTAGGGTTACAGATAAACAGGGCAATGTTTGGCTTTTAAGTGGATACCAGGGATGTGAACAGAGGTCCTCATGCTTCTTTACCACCTTAGACACCATCATAACTCCATTTCTGTGAGTTTTATATAATGTTCTAATTTAAGGCTTGCAGTGCACACAGAGTAGAGTGAATAGAAGACAGACCAGTGCATAACCACTACACAAAGTCAGAGACCCTCGTGGTAGGGCTTAGCATGTTTTACCCCAATCTGACCACTTGCCAGGCAATCCCAGGCTACTTTTTGTAGATACCAGATAACAGTGTCTCAAAGAGTTTGTCATGTCCACAATGTGAGAGATGGTCTCCTAATGTCTTCTTAGTGAAGATTACTAATGATTCATTGTTTTTTTTGTCTGTGAAATCATTACATACACAAATTTCTAGCATACAATTTTCTTGTTTCCATCTTAAAATAAATTTTATTTTTTAGAGCAGTTTCAGGTTCATGGCAAAATTGTACAAAATAGTGGGTTTCCTTGCGAAATTTTAATACACGTGTATCATTCATTTGATGAGATTCACCCTTGTCATACTCACTTTCTTGTCTCTCATTATTTCCCTTTCCTCATAAATAATCCCCTGAACGAACAATCATGTGTGCATGTGTGAGTGTGTGTGTGTGTGTGTGTGTGTGTGTGTGTGTGTGTGTGTGTGTGTGTGATGTAGATTCTACATATGAGGGGAAACATGTTATTTGTCTTTCTGCCTTTTCTCATTTATAATGATCTCCAACCAC
Source organism: Cricetulus griseus (assembly GCF_003668045.3). NCBI lineage: Eukaryota > Metazoa > Chordata > Mammalia > Rodentia > Cricetidae > Cricetulus > Cricetulus griseus. Next base: position 40,748,449 of record NC_048600.1, on the reverse strand, counting down.
TACTTTTCATTCTTGGCTAAATGAAATCCCACTGTATATGGATACCACCTTTTTTTGGTATCTGTTCATCAGTTGATGGACATCTAGACTGGTTCTCCTCCTTCCTTAAGGTGGTTTTTACCAGGCATTCATCACAACAAAAAGAATGGTAATGAATGGGGCTAGGGAGATGGCTCAGTGGCTAAGAGCACTTACTGCTCTTCTAATTGACTTGTGTTACTTGAGTTTGTTTCCCAGCAGCCATGTAGCTCACAGTTGCCTGATATTCTAGCTCCAGAGGCTCCAACAACATCTTCTGGCCTCCATGTGCCATCCATATTCTCTCTTTCCAGCACCCCCAATTAAAAACAATAAAAATAAACCCTTAAAGTAGGAAAAGTAAAAACAAATCTATAATGTGAGACAATATTGAAAAATGAGTGTGTGTATGGGATCTCAAGATGCTTGGCTAAAGTTTTATAGGGGCAGTGGCATGCTGGGAGCTTCCTGATCATGATTTATCATTATCAGTATGGTGCTTGAAGTAATGATGCTTGCTTTGTCTCTTATTGGAGTAGCATTGCAGTCCAGTTTCTCTTTCTCTGACTGCTTTGAAGTCCCTCAAAATTAGAACATTTTTCAAGACAAAGAACTCATTTATCCAATAGCTAATTCTATTTTTTAATCTCTGCTCCTGAACTGTGTCTTACTCATGATGTACCCTTGATCACTATTTCTAGTGCTTTAATATCAGATGGAGTAAGAATTCTGCCTGAGTTCTTGATGCAGTCCCTGACCCATCTTGCTTCTCAACTGGAAATAATAGTTTTTGTTTGTTTCTGTTTTGTGGGGCTGGGGATGGAGCCCAGAAGGCTTCCTGCATGCTAGACAAGCACTCTGTCACTGAGCCACATCTCCAGCCCTCAACAAGAAACAGGAAACACAGAGGTATTACTGCCTGGCACCAAAAGATATCAAGGAGAAAGATGGGGTGACTGAAAGAACAGAAGGGAGCAGAGTGGGTGAAGTCACCCAGGCAGGGCTTAAAGGACTTTCAGGTAGAGGAAACCCAGGAGGTGCAAGCTGGGAGAGCAAAGCTAGAGATGAGTCGGGCTGAGCCCAGGTGAGGCTGTAGCCACACTGGCTGAATTTCCACAAGTGAAGATGATTCCCTTGGACATGAGCGAGCCAGCCAAAGACTTGCCAAAGTCAATAGATTTGGCCAACAAAACAACACCCTGTATTAATCAATAGCCACACTGTACTGTCTCCCAGAGAAACCTGTGTTTAACTGGGCATTTTTCTTAGTTTATTTTCCCTTTTCTTCTCTACTGTATCTTCAGGACAGAGGTGGTTTTTCCAGCATGCTGGTCCATGCCTTGCTCTGGAGTTCTGGTGGGCACATCTTGTTGGTTTCTGTGGTTGAAAAAGCTGACAGTTTGGGGTGATGGGATGGGTCTGAGTTGAACTTCTAGCATGCTGCCTTTTGCTTTCTTACTTTTGTTTGTACTAACCAACATCAGAAAGCATAATGAAAAATACTCGGAGACAGGATAATTATTGCAGTTTCATATAATAGATCCATGTATTGTATGGATAACTGATGAAGGGTGTGTATTCAGGGTTGAGCTCTGGAATCTTCTGCACAAATATCTCCAAGCATGGAATGAGTGAGTGGACACTTGCCTCAATGGGCCTGCTCCTCCTGTTCTCCTTTGTGTCTCTTCTTACGTCTGAATAGATACCTGTTTTATTCCTCTATCTCTCTTTTCTCCTCTCTCATGCCCTTCTCTAGTCTTAAGGGACTGAGTAGATATTTGTTCTCTGACCTCCTCCTCTCCCTCCTTCCTATCTTCTCTCCTTTTTCCTGCCTCCACTCTTATGTTTAATGATCCTCTATTGAATCTCTCCCTGTGGCTTCTTCCTCTTCCTGTGTCCTTTACTTTTTTCTTTCCTCCACCCCCTTTTATGGTTCTCAGCACTCCTTCTCCTACCTCTGCTTCCTCCTCCTCTTTCTCTTTCTTCTCTCTTGTCCCCCCATTTGCATTTGAATAGCATGTTCCTTTTGTGCCCTGTTAGGATATCACAAGAAAAAGAAAGTGAGCATCCTATTACTCATGTGCCCTGCTCCTGCTTTGTCCTGGCTATCTTGGGGAGGAGGCTGGCATGGCTACTGACCACAGCAGTGAAATTGTGTCCTAGAGCCTAGGTTTTTGAGTCCTGGCTTCAGTCAGTGCCATAAAAATGTAAATAAAAGTATGAAATCACATCTCCCATGTTCCCATTGACTGTTCCTATGAACCACCAGAAATAAACATCAGAGTCCATGGCTGCCTGAACAACCATTCTGATGAAGAATTAAGACCTTGTTTGTAGAGCCTGGAAGTGAGTTGCATGCTGAAAACATAAAAACCAAGTGCAGACAAATAACCCAAGGACTGCTGTGGCAATTGATTAACCTCCCGTTTTTTATGATACCGTTGCTGCACAGTGAAAAGTAAATTTGTGTTTATAAATGCCCTAGTGACAAGGGTCTTTTTGTCCCCGAAGAAAGAGATTTGTGTGTAACTGATTTTCACCCCCAGAGAACACAGGAGCAGGGGAGGAAGAAAGAAAAAGGGAACAATCAATCAGGAGAGATTTTATGTTCCCTATAAGCAAAGCCATACTTCACTTATGATGGATTGTGTTAGCAACTAAATTAGATTGCATGGGGGCTGAGTACTAATGTTGATATTTACAGTGCTTAAATATATTATCTGACTCCTCTAAATGGAGCTTATTCATTGGTTGTCTGTTATGGGGGAAATACCAGAATAATGAGATGGCTTTTTTCTTCTCTGTCTTCATAGTTTAATATCATGCAACTGTTTATTAATAAGATGCAAACCCCAAAGGATTTTTCTAATCCTATTCTAATATCAGACTAAATTTAATAAGGTTTCATTCTTCTCCCCACTGTATATGCCTCATCCATTCATTTATTCAACTAATATTTATCAAGGGCCCCTGATGTGACAGGACTGGGTTAGGCTTATGGGAATACAGTGTTGAAACAAGGCAGACTCAGTGTGCCTGCAAATGGGGACAGGCCTAAGGGGACCAGAAAGAAGGCAAGGTGTCAGGTTCAGAATGTGACCAGGAGTTTAAGAGTGACAACTGCTTCTCTTGCTTGATGACTTCATGGCTTGGAGAGAGATCAGAGTTGGGGGGAGGATTGGAAACATTGGCTCTGTTAGAGTGTGAGGATGATCTCTTGGGGGCTTAGGGGAAATGTCCTGTCAATTTCTCATTTTACAGAACTTGTTAGCATCGCTGAGGTGTTCCGGGGATGTACCTCACTCCTCCATGGCTGAGATGGTTTGCTGGGCCCCTCTGTGGTTACCATCCCTAGGCTCTAGTTGCCTGCAGTAAGCAACTGCCAGTTTGTATCCTACATTCAGGACACTGGGCCTTGCTAATGGAGAGGTCAAAGATGAGGCAGGATCTTCAGAGAGGAAAGGAGACTGCAAGTTTCCCTTTAAACAGAGGCCTGGCCGTGCTTTTCACACTTGAAAGGCTGCCTGATTTCAAAGGGTTGCAGAAGAGGAAGCGAAGCAGACGCCACAGAGTCTGCACAGGGAACATATTTGAAGTGCTGTGTTAGATGACTGGATGGGCTTGGAACAGAGTCAAGGCCCTTTTAATCACAGGTGTTAGCATGAATAGCATGCCTTGTCCGTAATAGGAGTATATGTTGGTTTTTTTTTTTTTTTGTGCATCTCTGAGCCCTGTCCCTCCCTGTTTCCTCTCTCTGCATCTTTCTCTGCCTAATGTCTGGATGCATCATAACTTCAGCCTCTGTCCACTTCTTGTACTGGCATCAAACTATCTTCTATATATGCTAGAGCTTGTGCTGGTTTAGGGCTTCATGGAAAAATTTTACATGCCTGTTAACTAGGAAGTGTTGTCCAGAAAATTCTGTCTATTTATTCATCTCTTATCATCCATCTACCCATCCATCTATCCATCCATCCATCCATCCTTTACTCCTCCATTCTCCCACACAGCCCTTAATCCATCCCTCAATTTCTCTATCTACATACCATTCCCTTATACATTTACTCATTTATCAGTATTACTCCTTCACTCCCCTACCCATCCTTCAACCAAACCATTCATTCTTCCACCTTTCTACTCATCTTTTTACTTATTTACCTACTCATTTTTTGTACCTATCCATTTATCTATCCATCTAATCATCATCTGTCTGTGCATCTGTCCATCTGTCCATCCATCCATCCACCCATTATTTAAACCCACTCATTCATTCATCCACCCTCTGCCCACCAACACATCCACCCATCCAAACCCCAACCTGCTACATTAAAAGCAACAGGATATCCTTCCAGTATTTTCTCAGACTCTAGCTGAGGACTGAGGAATGATAATTACTGTAAATGAAGGTGCATCTCCATCTCCATGAGAGGAAGCAACAAGTGCTCTCTTGATTATTATACTGGTTCAGTTTTTCCCATTCTCCTTGTAGAAGTCACAGTTTGCATTATGGGTCTAGGTTTAGCAAAAGGAAGGATATCACAAGTGAATGAATCATTTGAACCTAAGTGAAGACTTTTATTTTCCCTTGAACTCAAGACATCTTTTGGAGATTATGGTGGCTGTGGAGGACATTCCTAACCCAAGGTGAGTGTTGCTCATTGATTCCTTAAACAGGAGTTATAAAAACATGTTCAATCTTGAAATATTGGAAGGATGAATGGCTCATCTTATCCCAGTGTCCAGAGCAGGATGGTTCTTCTGGAGAAGACCCAGCCAACTGCTATTTCATATTATTAAGTACACACATTATTTTTGGTTTACACTACCACCTCACCCTTTAATTATATTTTGTAAGTGAAAACATGTGCTTTAAAAGAGAACTCTTCTGAAGCCATTTTGCTCATGGGGAGGAGAGTGTGTATTTAAATGAATCTATGCTCGAGGCAGTTCAAAGTGAGCATCTTTCAGTTTTGTGGGCCCTGAAACTTCCTTCTCCTTTCCCACTTCCCTTTACTTTCAGTAGCTGAATCAGGGCCACTGCCATCTGTTTATCTATTTCAGCCAAATTCACCATTCAGATAATGTACATTTCACAACTTAAGCCCACTTAGAGATCACTTTTCACCACTTAAAGAGCATTTTGCCAGGATTCCAGGAATAGAAAATGCATCCTGAGACCCACAACGACTTGATGAGGGAATAAAGGACGATCTGTTATGCATCAAGAATAAAATTACACCATCTTTCCCCTGTGTTTACAGATGAAGGGCATTCTGGCTTGAGAAGGGAGAAGATTTTCCAAATCTCTTACTGAAGTGATTGGATGCCACATTTTCCCACTATGTTTGTTGTCTTGGAAACAGATATAGGACATTTTTAATATAAAAAATAGGTAATTGGCTCCATTAGGACCTAAAATTAGGACACACACACACACACACACACACACACACACACACACACACACACACACGAACAGAAAAACCATCTTGTTTACTGATTGGGAAGAAGGCCTTCTTGCTGTGAAGTACAAAGTTTGGTTGGTGGATAGCTTCCATGTCTTCATCAGTCTTCCAAGCTGAGACTGTAAAGGGAGAAGCAAACCATTCCTGGGCACTTAGAATCCTGTAAGCAAGAGTCCCAAACCTTGTTGTGTTGCTAGGCAATGCAGAATCAGCATCAGTATTAGGGAACTATGGGGCTGTAAGTAACTTAAGGCAGAGCCCTCATTAGGTATTAAAGCAAGGGTTAGATGAGGCAATTGATGCAAGGCCCTCAGAAGAGTACCCAGGGAATGGCAAACACTCCAAATTATCAGCTGCTTATTCCCATTATTACTGCATTGTTATAGATCTGTTTTCTGGCTTTGAGTATGAAGTGCCCTGCTCCCACCAAAAATAACTTTCCATGTGTTGAAGGATTGTCTCCTATGACTGTGGTTAGAGGTGGGATTTGGGAAAGTAATTGCACTGTGTCTGCACTGACCTCAAGAATGGATTCATAATCCTCATCTTGGACTCATAATCTGTGACATTAGAAAGTTGTGGGAACTAGGAGGTAGGGACCAATTGGAGGCATGAACCTGAAGCATATATCTTGTACCTAGTCTTTCAGTCTCCTGTTCTTCCTTGTGCTGCTTCCCTTTGCCATATTTTTTCTGCCATAATTTTTCTACCTTGCAAAAGATTTAAATATAATACACTTGGATTGGAATGTTTAGTTGCAGTGGAAGCTTTTCTTGATGAGACTAGGATAGGTCTATTCAAACCACTGAAATCCAGTTTAGTACCTCTGTGAACTGTAGGCTTTCTCACAGAAGTGTGCAAGGAAGGTTACTTGCAACATCACAGGCAACTCCAAAACAACTACATCACTCGCATAGTCTCACAGTGCCCCAAGGATGATGGCCTCATGAAGCTGCATCATGGAGTCCACCTTCAGCTAACCTTTTACTTCTTAAGTACTCCAGTGTCACCCAAGATCACTCGCAGCTGGCGAGGGGGCAGGGCTTGGTCAGGACTGGAATCCCAGGAGAGGATCCTCTTTTAATTGAGAACATTGTTGGCTCCATCACCATTATTAAAGACCTGGCTATCTCATTATTGTTCCTGTCATTTAGTCATCATGGATACCTATGCAATCTTCAAAATGGCCTTGGGATGATCATGTCATGTCTGGAAGAAAAGGCCATCCTACAGCATCTCTGAAACCATGAGCCAAAATTGACATCCCTCCCTTTAGTTGGATTTGTTCAGGTATTTTGTGACAGTGACAAACCTGTCTAAATAGCTTACTGTGGGGTAAAGTTCACTGAAGCAATTCCCCAGTCTTGCATTTCTTCCAATGTCTCTACTACATCTTCTTTAGGTTGTTCCCTAACTGGACAGGTTCAGACCCTTTGGTACTTGCTCTGTGCTCTGCAAGCAGGAGTCCTATATCCGGCCAGGCAACACGAATCAGAATCAGTGTTAGGGATGATCATGGGGGTGGAAATAACTTCAACCCACTGTTTATCTGAAGACAAAATATTTCTTGCAAAGATCCAGATCTGTCTCCCAAACTCAAGGCCATAGACTTCAATTACAGATCCCAAGTTCAATCAGTTCTCAGGGAGAGGCTGAAACCAGGAAACAGAAGGTGTGTGGAAGCTTCTGTTCTGTCTTTGCAGGGGGTCTTGACATTTACTGTTTTCTGTGCAAGAATGTAGCAGGTGTGGTTGCCACTGAAACCAAAATATGTAACAGAAACAACCCAAGGGAAGAAGGACTCATTTAGGTTCACTGCTTCACAAGGTTTGAGTCCATGTTCATTTAGCCCCATGCTCTGAAGAAAACCGTAGGGGCAGGAGTGCTTGAGGGAGGCTATCAGTTCTTGACAGACAGAAGTAGGGAGAGGGTGAAATAGAGAAACTGGCACAGGTGATATATAGACCCAAGTATCACAGGGTCTGAGTTCTGAGGGCAGATATTGAAGCTTCCTGTGTTTTTGCCTCTTTACAGTGCACCATACAGAGACTCATGGATACTGTTAAAGGCAAGGAAGTAGTTTATTAAGAAGCAGGTGTGTGTGTGTGTGTGTGTGTGTGTGTGTGTGTGTGTGTGTGTGTGTATGTGTGTGACTTCTTTCTCAGTCCCAGGAAGGTAAGAGGAGAGAAAAGAGAAAAGTGAGATCAGCCGCGACATTTTACGGGTCCTTAACATTGTGCTTGGCCCTCCAAAGTTAGGGTAAAGAATTCTTCAAAGCATGCTGTCTTGGCTGAATGAATCTTAGGCAGACTAAGGACTCATGTTCTTTCCACTGCTACTCCTTTTTGTGTGTTAACCTCTGGAACCACTTCCACCCATTTCTGTTCTCCTGCCTCACAGAGGCTGCAGCCCTAAGTGACCTGCTTCAACTTAGTTCCAACTTCTGTGCATTTCCACCTCCCAATAATGGTGCTGTATTATAAATCCATCAACAAATTAACCCATTGACCAGGACATCTCTGCCATGCTGTCATCGTCGTCTCTGGAAGCATCTTCACAGACACACCAAGAGATGTGCTTCCCTAATGCTATGCATCCTTAAGACAGATGAAAGTGACAATCAAAATTAACCACCACCTTCTGCCTTGGTAGACTTTGTTCCTCTAGGTGGCATAGAGACAAGTCTGCTCCAGCCCCATCCCCATTCTGATCAAGAGTATAGTGCCCATCGATAGCTACTGTAGTGAGAGGCATTCAGCATCACTCTTTTCTGGAGTTACCCACAATCAGTCTGCTGAGTGGGTCTGGAGGAGTAGGCTAATGGTGACTGACCCTCTTGGCAGTAGACAGCAGAAGAAGAAATTTTTAAGGGCAGTCATGCTCCTAAGGATGGATTAATTGGTAAATAAACTGCTGTGCAAGCTGGTATACTTTGTTCTAAATAATTAGACAACAGACTACAGTCTTGTTCATGCTGATATCAGGAGGTAGTGCTAGAAGCTAGCAGGTAGAAGTGATAAGATTCCAAGTCTCAAAAAAACAAATTTTTGTTACATATTTATATGATATGTCTAGATTTATCCATTCTATATATGTTACACAATTCTATGATGCATACTATAAACATATATACACATATGTATAATGTAAACTAAAAAATACACATTTTCTTGGGTCTGGAAATATGGTTAAGCAGTTCAGAATATGTTATGGTTTTGCAGAGGACCCAAATTTGTTTTTTCAGAACCCACTCTGGGTGTCTAAGACTGCCTGTAACTCCAGCTGCAGGAGATCTGATGTGTCTGCCCTCTGGGACACCTGCAGTTATGTGCATACATTCACATGCCGAAATACACATACTTCATAAAACATAAAAGGTAATTTTAAAAATAACTTAAAATACACAATTTCTCTGTATTTTCACACAGCATAGAGCATGGGATTTTCCACATCAACAACCAGTTATTTAGTAGATGACACCTGGATGTCTCATGAGACATTTCAGATCTGAAACAAGCCACCTGTAGTAAGAATTGTAGTCCATGGATTGATGGGCATCTCCTGAGACCTTTCCCACTTCATCTGCCAACCACAAACACTTCAGACTCACCTCTGTAAGTCAGGATTCCAGCAACACCATCCTTGAGTTTTATGAGTTTGCCAAAGTTTCACAGAACTCAGAAAAACATGACCTGTGTTTGTCTATGTATTGTAAAGGATTCAAGACAGAGGAGGTGGCTCAGTCAATAAAGTACTCGCCATGCAAGCCACAAAAGCCAAGTCTTATCAGTAGCATCCATGTAAAATCCAGGCATGGAGCCAGGCGTTGGTGGTGCACGCCTTTAATCCCAGCACTCAGGAGGCAGAGGCAGGTGGATCTCTGAGTTTGAGGCCAGCCTGGTCTCCAGAGCAAGTGCCAGGATAGGCTCCAAAGCTACATAGAGAAACCCTGTCTCGAAAAACCAAAAAAAAAAAAAAAAAAAAAAAAAAAAACCAGGCATCACATGCTTGTAGGCAGGGACAGATGAATGCCTAGAGTTCACTGGCCATCTTGAGCATCCGAAATGAGGTATGCCAGACCTTGACTGTGGCTTGATTCAGTGAGAGAGCCTGTCTCAAAAAAAATAATGTGAACAGTGATAGTGTAAGATACCTGGCATTGTCCTTTAGTCTCCATACATACATGCATGCATATGGCACATAGTGACATAAAAGATAAAGATCAATTTGCTCATACATGTACACATACACCTTCATGATCACATTAACACACAATATTGTGAAGGTTACTATTACAATAAATCTTTCTGCCAAAAAGAAAGCTGCCTGCCTGAGTTAGGGCCCAAATGAATACACAAAAACTTGTATTAGCTGCAAAGCTGCTTGGCCAATGACTAGGACTCTTCATCTGCTAGATCAGTCTTAATTATCATAAATCTATATATTTTATAAGACTTAACTTTTCGGAAGCCTTATTGGTGTTCCTCCTTGCCGGTGGATCACATTGTGCCGCTGGAGCAGGTGCAGAGGGGAAAAGAGGGATGCTTCCTGTTTCTCCTTCTTTAAATATGAGTCTCCTTGCTATGTCACTTCCTGCCTGGATCACCACTTCTCTACTACATTTCCCAGAATCCTCTTTGACTCCTAGTGCCGTCTAACTTGCTGTCTCATTGGCCAAACAGTATTTTACTTAACAGTCAATAAGATAAACATACACAGAACATTGCCCATTAGGTTACAGATGAGCCTCAGATGCAGATAGGTGTGAGGTCATGTGGGAAAAGCATGGAGTCTTCCCTGCCTCCTCTGCCAGCATGATCAGGGGTTCAGCTTTCTGGAAGGCCTTCTTTGTGCTTTTAACAGAGGCTTCATTACACATGACTAATAACAGCATTGACCAGTGATGACCAACATAACTTCCAGCCTTTCTTTCTTCCTCAACGGTGTGTGTTAGGGGAGGATTCAAAATTCTAACTTTCTAGTCACATGGAATTTCCTTTTGGCAAGATGCCCTTCTCTGATGCTACCTAAGAACCCATGGCTACCAGGGCATCCATCATTCAGTCACTAGCACATGAAAAGACACATCATTTGAAGACACTCCTGGTTTAGACAGTTGTGTGGCAAGAAGCTGGGACAAAAACTAAATAGATATTTCATATTATAAGACATATATATATATATATATATATATATATATATATATATATTCTCTGTCTAGATCCAAAGACACTTATTTCTTTATCAATCTCTGGGAAGACTTATTTTTAGGAACCGTCTCTTGTGATTCTGAGGTCTGGCAAGTCTGGAAGTGGATTATAGAAAGCCAGCTGGCAGGAAGCTGGTAAAATTTCTCTGATATCATATGAGGACAGCATTATTTTATCTCTGGGAAATTCATCTTTGCTGTTAAAGGCCTTCACCTGATGAGGCCAGGCTCATCCCTAGTCCTGAAGATGGTTTGCTTGTGTTAAGAGTTCATGGGTGCTGAGCACATCTATGAAATGTGTGCATTAGTGTTGTGGTACCTCCAGGCCGTTCACACTGGGTGCTGAGCAGCAGAACCTTTGAGCTTATCTCCATGAACTTCATCTGCGATGAACAGCAGGAGGGAAGGCAGAGGTGGCCATGATCACCCAGTGAGATACCTACTCCCAAAGATTGAGTTCCAACTGGGTCTCCCCAGCCAGCCAGCCTCCCTCGTGCTGAGGGCAGAAGGGAGCAGGGAGATCAATATGGGTTCATTAACACTTAATTTAGGCTTTCTAGGCTAGAGCATGCCAGAAAAAGAAATGGCAGACATATTGCTTGTCCAAGGCATTAGCTATCATTAGCCCATCCCTCGACTGTTCGGCTTGTCGTATTTCTCCTAGCACTCAGCACTGGCCATACCACGCTGACTAATGGCCTCCACCCGAACTCCATCCTCACCCTCCCCAGCAGAGCTCTCACAACAGCCTCTCTATCACTCTAAAGCTCACTATTTATTTCATGTCCAAGTGATTGTATTCATTTCTAAGCCATTAGATTGTGAAGAGTGCTCTGGTCACCAGGGCAACCAAGAGTCTGGAGTGCCCATCACCTCTCTAGTTGAGAAGATATTTCCTTCCCTCTTGGGAGGACTCCAGCTGTGTCTTTGAGTCCTTCCATTTATGAGGTCTTTGCATTCTTCACTCGTCCACCTTCCATGTAGCTCCCTTGCTAAGATCCATTTAGTGTTACATTTCTTTTCTGTATGCACAACACAGATATTTCCCAGCACAGCTGACTGAACGGTTACACTTTGACAACCCTCTGGCCTCTCCCCAGCTAATATTTTACCTATTGTACATCCCAAACCATTCCTCTCCTCTACTATGTTTCTTTCACTTTTGCTTAACACCTCCCATTCTTTTTTTCCCCAAGAGATTATTTTTTATTAGTTCAAATTAGAAACAAGGCTGCTTGCTTCACATGGCAATCCCTTCTCCCTCTTCCTCCCCTCCCCCAATCCCCCATTGGCCTCCTACCTCATCCCCCGTTGGCTCCCCAGGGAGGATAAGGCCCTCCATGGGGTTCCCCAAAGTCATATTATCCTGGGCAGGGTCTAGGCCCTCCTGCATGTGCATGTGTCCAGGCTGAGAGAGCATCCCTCCATGTGGGATGGGCTTCCAAATTGCCTTCTTACACCAGGGATAAATGCTGATCCACTGCCAAAGGCCCCACAGAGTGCCTAGGCCTCCTCCTTGACATCCACGTTCAGGAGTCTGGATCAGTACCTTGCTGGCCTCCCAGACTTCAGTCTGGAGTCCATGCGCTCCCCCTTGTTCAGGTCAGCTGTTTCTGTGGGTTTCACCAGCCTGGTCCTGACCTCTTTGCTCTTCACTCCTCCCTCTCTGCAACTTGGTTCCAGAGTTCAGTTCAGTGTTTCCTGTGGGTGTCTGCCTCTGTTTCAATCAGCCACTGGATGAGGGCTCTAGGATGGCATATAAGGTAGTCATCAGTCTCATTATAGGGGAAGGGCATTTAGGGTAGCCTCTCCACCATTGCCTAGATTGTCAGTTGGTGTCATCATTGTAGATCACTGGAAATCTCCCTAGTACCAGATCTCTCCTCGAACCTATAATGGCTCCCTCTCTTATGGTATCTCTCACCCTGCTCTCCTCACCCCTGATTCAACCTTCCTGCTCCTCCCTTTCCCCCTCTCCCCTCCTCTTCTCCCCCTCTCATTCTCCCAGCTCCCTCTCCCCTACCCTCATGCTCCCAATTAGCTCAGGAAATCCTGCCCCTTCCCCTTCTCTGGGGTCCATGCATTCTTCTCTTAGAGTCCTTCTTATTTCCTAGTTCCTTTGGTGATGAGGATTGTAGGCTGGTAATCCTTTGCTCTATGGCTAAAATTCATATATGAGTGAGTACATACCATGTTTGTCTTTTTGTGACTGGGTTACCTCACTCAGGATGGTTTCTTTCAGTTCCATCCATTTGCCTGTAAATTTCAAGATTCCATTGCTTTTTTCTGCTGAGTAGTACTCCATTGTGTAAATGTACCACATTTTCTCTATCCATTCTTCAGTTAAGGGGCATCTTGGTTGCTTCTAGGTTCTGGCTATTACAAACAACGCTGCTATGAACATAGTTGAACATATGTCCTTGTTGTATGAATGTGCATCCTTTGGGTATTTGCCCAAGAGAGGAATTGCTGGATCTTGAGGTAGACTGATTCCCATTTTCCTGAGAAACTGCCATACTGATTTCCAAAGTGGTCTTACAATTTGCATTCCCACCAGCAATGGAGGAGTGTTCCTTTATCGCCACATCCTCTCCAGCATAGACTGTCATTGGTGTTTTTTATTTTAGCCATTCTGGCAGGTGCTTGTCTGGAAATAGACGCATGTTTGGATGGAAGTGACTGTAGGTGCATGGCGCCTAGCCTTGGCTTAGACCTGGTGTTGCCCAGATGTCAAGGACACAAGTTGAAGCTGCACAGATACTTTCCTGACTCTTCTCCCTCTGCCCTCTTCTCAGAGGTGGAGATGGGAGCTTTGCTTTATCAGCTGGGGAAGGTAATTATTTCACACTGCATGGGTCAGGCTTGACCTCAGGGTTACCCCTCCAAGTATACCTAAATTGGGTGATTGGCCTGTGTTCTCTGGGAGTAGGGGGAGGAAGAAAGAAAGGGAGGGTAGTGCCTGAATGATCAACACTATACCTTTGAGATGTGAGTCTGTAATTTGCAAGTGCTCTGAGATTGTGTGGGAAATGGAAAGGAAAAGCTATTCTCCACCCTGGTCTCCCTTGTGTTATAAAATGGAATGTATCACCCATGTTGTGCACTGTGAAGTGCTTACAGCCTCTCTAAAGAATGTGGTAAAGTAAGGCTCCTTCTATCTATCATCCTGGCCCAGACAGCGCCAGTGCCCAGAGTGGACACAGACAAGTTAAGCCGGCTTTCATTCTGCCTTTCCATTGCAGCCTCTGCTCTCTGTAGCCAATCACTTTTTTATTCCCAAAGACAACTTCTGTCTGATATAACTTCATTTTGTTAGCAGCAAAAGAATGCGGGGGTGGGGTGGGTGAGGGGGGAGGAAAGAAAGACATGAAAATTAAGGGGGCACCTGGCTAAGAATCTGAGCTTTCATTGAAAATAAATCAGCAGTAGTGCTTGTAGGAGTCTGTGATGTGGATTTTACAAGGCTCAATATTGGACACAATATCTGAGCTATTTTGACAGAATACATTGGGAGAGATTTCCTGTTTCATGAGATGGATTTTTTTCTTTTGCCTCGAGCTACAACCTCCATGTCCCTGGTGAAACCTTTCTCTAAAACTGGGGTTGTACTCAAGGGGTGAGGAACTGACGACCATTCCTGTGGCAAGGCACTACAGGAAGGGTTTGATTCTTTTTTTTTTTTGAAACAGGGTTTCTCTGTGTAGCTTTGGAGCCTATCCTGGCATTCGCTCTGGAGACCAGGCTGGCCTCGAACTCACAGAGATCCACCTGCCTCTGCCTCCAGAGTGCTGGGATTAAAGGCGTGTGCAACCAATGCCCGGCCAAGAGTTTGATTCTTATATAGGAAGTTGTCCTCTGACATCCACAAGTATACCACAGCACATGTGCCCACACATACATACAAAATAAGTAAATGAGTATAATTAAAATTAAATGTGCATGTGAACATGGACAGCTACATTTGATCACTTCCTTCCTTCCCTTTGCATTGCATCTGAGCCCTCAGCCTTTGGATGCTGCTCCCCCTATGCTCCCCATATTCAGGGTGGACACATCTTCCCCATTTAGTTAATGCCATCTGGAAATGCCCTTCCAGTCACAACCAGACATCTGCTCTTTGCTAATCTCCCAGGGCACCTCGGTCCAGTCAAGTTAAGGCCCAGGATACCTGCTTCTCCTCTAAGTTTGTGTCTTAAGGGAACCACTAGAACTGAGTGCCATCATTTAGGTGGCTCAGCAATGGCACCTCCATTAGTTAGTCTTGCTGTTCCTATGGAAAGACTGGATGCTTTCTCTGTGCCTGCCACAATATCTGGTGCCTGCCACACTCAATAAACATGTCTGAAAGGTAAGAGGTAGAGGAAAGAAGAGGACAGCATGGAGAAATGGCTGAGGGGAGAAGGAGGGGGGGGAATGTCCTTGTTTGAAAAAAGTGCATCTCTTCACATCACAGTGTGCTGGCACACGTCTCTCTTAGAAAAAGGGACAGGATCATTTGGCTTTCTTTGTCGGCAATGGACCTTCAGGCTCTTATGTCTGTGCAATTTCAAGGCCACATAAACTCCCCTGAAACTTAGTTATTTTGGGAAGTTATAAGAAATGTCTGTGCAGTAATGAGGCTATAGTTATAATTATACATTAAACAATTAAGAAGGCAATCTTTTTTCATAGTTCACCATCAATTGAATGATTTTTCCTGTTTTTTAATCCTACCATACTGTTTTAGCAAAAATTCTCTTTTCTTGTTTCTAAAAAAATGCAAGGTTTATGGCCCAGAATGATGGCTTAGTGGTTAAAAGCATGTATCCCTGTTTGGTCCTTAGCACTCGTATCTGCCTGTAAGTCCAGTTCTAGGAAGTCTGACACCCTCTTCTGGCCTTTGTAGGAACTAGCATATACATGTACAGACTCACAAGCACAGACCCCCTCACATACTTTAAAAAAAAATCTAAAAAGTATATATATATATATATATATATATATATTAAAAAGCAATGAACCTTGAATTGCTAAACTCATAAACAAATCTGTAGTTGAAGGAGATACCTCCATTCTTGGAAAGATTTTGATTAAAGAATGTATTCCTGGTTTACTCCCAGTTTCCAAACCCATCAGAAAAATAATTTATTTTAAGGAAGACATGGCATGAAGGTCAAAAACTGGGCTTGTTACCATCACTTGGCATTGAGGACTTAAAAATAACAATCCCAGCAAATACATGTATTATTTACATGCAGTGGGGGGGGCTGCCCTTTGACAGCACAGATGAATGTAGCTCATCAGATTTGGCCATTTATGTGAGGAGGAGCCTAAACCACAGTATCAGGAGTTCTAGGACAACACCAAAATGCCCCCATCACAATAGAGCCATGTTGAAAATGGCTTTTGTTTTTTATGAATTTAGTTCAAATTCATCCACATGGAATGGCACAAAGAGACCCAGAGAAGCAGCTAGCTTTGGTGAGGCAGATTCATGGGAAAGTTTAGTCATAAATCGTACAACACACACCTTGACCTTTTAGTTGACATCAGAGTTCAGGGAAATTCATTTTCCCACAACCAGTTCTCCTAAGAAGTTTGCACCTGAGTAATAAAATAACATAATAAGATAATGCCCGCACATGCAGTATCTCCAGTAACTTCTTGGGGAAGCATACTCAATAGTAGGCGTATAATTTAATATTTTTCATCTAATGCTTAGAGTAAAGCATGCCATCAAATTGAATTATTTGTCAGGTTTTCATCTTGTTCCTTTGATTTTGATTATCCAGCATTTTCTGCATCCTACTCACTAAATTGAAGAGGGTCAGAGATTTTTTTGTGTGTGTGCTGAAATGAAATGTAACCTTGACATGGAAGGGACAGGAAAGACTTTTTATGAAAAAGATTTGATTTCTAAAAATAATGAACAAGTGCTTTTTTTGATATGTCAGCCAGAATAGATGCTGTTACCAGATAGGAAACCCAGTCTATTTAAAAATCTGTTAGCACATTTAAAGTGTACAATAAAGTGTTGTTGGATCTAGGTACTATATCAGGTCATTTTCTAGTTTCTATGACCAAATACCGAGCAAGAAATGACCTAAAGGAAGAAGCATTTATTCTGCTTACAGCTCTGGGGGTGCAGTCCCTTATGTCAGGCAAGGCAAGGCAAGGCAAGGCAGCATGAAGTGCCTGCTTGTGTTTTGTCTGCTGCCAGGAAGTGGTAAGGGGACAGGAAATGGAGCTAAGTTATTAAACCTCAAGGATTGCCCCAGTGATCTGCTTCCTCTACTTAGGCTCCACCTCCTAAAGGTTTCACAACTTTCCTGAACAGTGCCATGCAATTAAACCAAATGATTAAACACATGAACCTGTGGGGAAACTTTTCACATTCAAACCACCCTAACAGGTGCCATGCTGGACAGTGGGGAGGCCTGACCTGATCATTCCTTCATAACTGAGGTGTCAACCACAGTTTCTGATGGCCCCTCTGTCTGCAGTTTTCAAAAATACACATTTATTTGTGAATGTGGCATGGTGTGTGTGTGTGTGTGTGTGTGTGTGTGTGTGTGTGTGTAACTTGTGAGAATCTATTCTTTCTTTTTATCATGTGGACTCGGAATTGAACTCAGGTGGTCAGACTTAGTAGCAAGCACTTTCCCTGCTGATCCATCTCACTGGCCAGACTGCTCTTATAGAAAGGCTCACTTACGAAGAGTTTTTAGTTAGTTTTTATACTTTGCCCACTGAATTGGATTTTGAGCTAGCTTCAGTCTTGCCAGTGTGCTCTCTATTCTCAGGAATAGTGACAAGCCTTGAGAGCACTGGTCACTGCTGGTAACTGAGCTTTCATCTCTATATATCACCTACTAACCTGGGATCTGGGATGTGCTACTCACCTTGTCTATGGCTGTGACAAAATATCTGAGAACATCGATTTAATTCCTGAACATAGTTTCAGGGCTTTCAGCTCCTGCCTGGCTGATTCTGTTGCTTTGGCCTGAGGTGGGGGAGGGCATCATGACAGAGAAGGTGTGGTAGGGTGGGACAGCTGGAGGGTAGAAAGGTAGAGAGAGAGGAGGAGGAGGACACACACATGCAAATGCACACACATGTACGAGCACATGAGCTCATGCATGTACACACACACAAGCACATGCCTGCGCACATGTGCACACACACACACACACACACACACACACACACACACACACACACACATGCAGGACAGGGAGGTATGTCCTCTAGGGCTAAAGAGATAGCCCAGTTGGTGAAGTACTTGGATCACAAGCATGAAGACCTGATCTCAGCATTCACATAAGTCAGCCAGGTGCCCTGTGGTGTTTGCAGCACCAGTGCTGGGAAAGGAGGCAGCTGGATCCCTGGGCCTCACTGTCCATCCAGACTGGTACATTGGCTGAGATCCAGGCTTTGCCTGAGTAGCATGACTGGAGGCTGTCGTCCAGCTTCCACATGCATGTATACACATGTGTGTGCCACCCTGCACACTGATGCACTCTACAATGGTTTACCCCCCCCCCCACCTTCTATAAACAGGCCACACTTCCTAACAGTGCGTTCAGCTATGAACTGCCACTTGGTTCACCCTAAATGAAGCTAGCACCCTCCTGTTCCAATTACCTTTCAACAGTGCCACCTGCTGGAGACCAGCATATGTGAACTGGGCAAACACTTCTGGTGGAAACAGCCCAGGGCTGCATTTAACTACTCTAAGGCAGATAGATAAACAGGTAGACTCTGCCTAATGCCCAGAATTGGTGCTGTGGGTGTCATCTCCCATCTCCTCTAGCACAGCACATCACTGGGGAATGGACAGACCCAGGAAATCAGTTCCACAAAATATACATAGTTTTGTTTGTTACTTTTTTTTATTGTAAGGGACAGAAACTCAATCCAACAAGGTTAAATAGAATAGAAATTAGTGTCAGGAATGGAGAGGGTAAGGGTGTCACATTATAGGAAATAGACTTCAGGCCCAGCTGGATTAAGCAGCTCAACTGTTGTGCTCAGGGTTGTTTCTTTCTTTCCCCTCACTTCTTTCTCCCCCTCCTTGACAGTGCCTTGCATAGTTGCAGGGACTTTATGTACAATATAAGCATGATTGCTCACGGTAACTTAAAGATCCCACATGCAAACATTTCACTCCCTCTGTAGCTCTAGAGATGCATCGTAAAGGTCAGGAAATGTCTGGGATGCAACTGGGGAGCCAGTCACGGTGTCATCTTGCGGGTTGATTTGCTATCATGAATTGATTCCTGCTGGAACATGATAGTTCTTTTAAAGAAAAAATAGCTGCTCTTGACAGTTTGGTGAGTGTAGTTTGGGAGACTTTATATGTGGGGGGAGCCTCTTAACAGTGCATAGGGACATTGAAGTGGGTTTGGCAGGTGAGGAGAGGCACTGGGCTCAACTCTAAATATACCAGGAAAAGTGGGATTTCCATAGCCAGAGAGAAGAGTGGTGGGCAGTGTCAGTGGTTGGAAAATGACTACGAGAAAGCATCGTCCATGAGGGGTGACTCAGCTAACCTGATCTAAGAGGGTCCTCACTGACATTCACAGTGGAATCTGAGTGGTGGGTGTCATGGTGTCTTAGTAGGAGTTTCCATTGCTGTGACAAAACATCATGACCAA
The DNA here is from genome assembly GCF_003668045.3 of Cricetulus griseus. Classification (NCBI taxonomy): domain Eukaryota; kingdom Metazoa; phylum Chordata; class Mammalia; order Rodentia; family Cricetidae; genus Cricetulus; species Cricetulus griseus. Next base: position 40,729,121 of record NC_048600.1, on the reverse strand, counting down.
AAGCAACTTGGGGAAAAAAAGTTTATTACACTTCCACATCACAGTCCATCACTGGAGGAAGTCAGGGCAGGAACTGAAGCAGAGACCAGGAGGGGTGCTGTTTACTGGCTTGCTCCCCATGGCTTGCTCCTCCTGATTTCTTATGCAACCCAGAACCACCTGCTTAGGGGAGACCCCACCACAGTATCTGGGTCCACCCACATCAATCATTACTCAAGCAAATGCCCCACAGAATTGCCAACAATATGGTGGGGATGTTTTTCCATCCAGATAACACAGACTGGGAGAAGCTAACTGATGCAAGGTTCAGTTAAAATCAATGTTTCCCTTGTGGCTAGAGAGAGGGCCCAGTGCTTAACAGACTGCCCTTGCAGATGACCCAAGTTCAGTTCCCAGAACCCAGATAGGACTGCTCACAACCACCTCTAGCTCCATCTCCAGGGAGACTGACACCCTCTTCTGGCTTCCACAGGTACTTGCATCCACATGTAGATACACCCAAACAGACATAGGCATACCTATCCATAAATAAAAAAATAAAATAGTCATTAAAATTAAAACCAGTCCTTCCTAATGTCCACACAGGTGTACATGTTTCAGTTGACTTTGAGAAGTAGGATGTCCAAATTTTTACACAGGTTTCAGAGGTATAAACACAGAGGCACTAATTCATCTTTTTAATGAATGTTTAGTATTGTCTACATTGAATGACATCCTAGACATTAGAGACCCACAGAGAGCTGCTGAGATTGTTATTTTTATGTGCGGTGTGTGGTGCTAGTGTGCACATAAACAGGCACACAGATAGAGAGACAGACAGAAAGACACACACGCACATACACACACACACACACACACACACACACACACACACACACACACACACACACACCTCTAGATATAAAAATATACCCATCTTAGTAGTAGGTGGGAACATATCCTTTCTTCCCCACCTAAGACACAAAGTTCTCATCTGAGAGCCAGCAGATGCACAAGCTCACTGTCAAGTTCCTGACCTCAACAGATAGAAAGATGAGGTCATCTGAAACATTCTCAGTGAAGGGTTTAAGACCAGAACCACCAGGCCCAAGCCAAGGAACAAGAGATGATCAATACTCTATGAATGCACTCATGGGGCTCTGTCCAAAGGTAGGAAGCAGTGGATAGGGTACTGAGAATAAGATAGATCACTGGGGTAATATCCAGGAGGTCACCATCCTGGAATATCAAGCTTGCCCAAGATCATAGATCTTAGCAAGGTTCATCTCAGTCACAGCCCTGTAAGCCTGGACTCCTAATTCTCTGCAGGGTCTTTTTATGTGTGACCCTGCAGGGACAACTGTGCTAAGATCCTTTCAGGCCTTGCTAGCCTTCAGGTCCTGAAGCTCAGCTTCTTGTAACACATTGTGCATCTGCTGTAGCCTCTGTTCCCTGCTGGCCTTTTGGAGATGGCTGGGGCCACTGTGGTGTTGCAGTTGACATGGCAACTGGGCCAGGTATGAGATCACATACACAGCATTTATTGCTCTAGGTGTTAAAAAACAAATCACATCTTTAAAAGGTCAGCATGGTTGGGACTAACTATGTGAGCATGGAAACACAAGGGCTGAGGTGAGCTGGTTCATTATTCTTGGAATTAGAGAAGTCCTATGGCCTCATTGCAGAGTGCTGGGAGAGCAGAATGAGAAGCAAAATCACCTGCAATGCCATGGTGGGAAACCCTCCATGCTGTGTGCATCCCTCTGGGGAAGGAGCACTAATGCCCCATGTTTGCTTGCATGTTTAATCATTCATTTTCTCTCTTCCTCACTCACTGAATTGCATTTAGGATGAATAATGCTTTGTCCTGTTTCTGTGGCTTCTCATTCCCAAATCCGCATGCACTTGGAGTTAGCCACAGACTTACTAGAATCAAGAGATGTGGCCTATAGGGGATATAATGGTAAGTCACCAACTTGACAGGATTCTGAATCACCATATAAACATACCTCTGGATGTGGCCATGAGGGTGTTTCAGGTCTAACTGAGAAATGTGGATGGCATCATCCATGATCTGGGTTCTGGATATAAAGACAAAGTGAGCTGGTCACCCAAATTCATCTCTCTGCTTGCTGGCTGTGGATGTAATGTGAGCAGCCTTATGCCACTGCCACCATGCCTCCTTTCCCCGCTATGACAGACTGTATCCTCAAACTATGAGCCAACACAAGCCCTCCTTCCTCCCCTCCCTCTCTTCCTCCTTAAGTTGCTTTTGTCAAGTATTTTGTCACAGCAGTGGGAAAGGCAACTCACACAGGAGGTAGTTATACTATGGCGACTGCTATCTCATTTTCAGAATTAGTGTCCTCAGAAGATGCTCTGTCCCTTTCTGCTGTGTGACAGCATATAGAGGCATCACTTTTGGCAAACAGGTCCTCATCACATACTGCATCAGTAGTAGATAGCTTCATCTTGCACTTGCCAACATCTGAGCAACCTGTTTCTACTGTGTGTAAATTGCCCAGACTCTGATGTTTTCTTATAGCATCCTGAACACATGAAGGGCATGTTTGAAATGGCTCTAGGGGGAAGATGCTGTACTTGTTGGGAGAGACAGCTCATAAACCTAGATATGTCTGGATCATTATGAGAATTACTGTCAGATATTGTCTACCACTAGAAGGTATGTCTCTGTGTATAGCCTACTAACACATGTTGGAGGAGACAAAGGTATATTGCAGTTGGTAGCTATGGTAGTTATCTTTGTCAGCTTGACACTATCTAAAATTTTCTTGGAAGAGTCCCAAGGGGGTACTGTCTAGACATCCAGACCAGGTTGTCTGTGGGGATTGTCTTGATTATATTAATTGATGAGAAGAGAAGCATCCCTGTGTGTGGGGTGCCGTTCTTTGGTCTGGATTCCGTACTGTATAAGAATAGAGCTGAGCACGGGAAACATGTACCTGTCCTCTTTGCTGTAGACTGTGGTTGTGGTGTGAACAGCTGCTTCACATTCTTGTCACCCTGACCTCCATACAGTGACAGACTGTAAGTTGCAACCAGGAGCTAAAATAAACCCTTCTTTTTTTTCCCCTCAAGTTGCTTTTTTCATAGTATTTTCTCATAGCAAGCAACAGAAATGAAACTAGTACAGCAGCCCAGTTGGTTGGGTTCTTGTCTGCTATGTCTATGGTCCAGTTCTTGATCATCTACACTGCGTAAAACAAACATGAAAACCAAAGCCACACCATAGTCACCCTAACTGTAGGAGAAGATGCAGTAATGTTATTGGGAGGTGTGTGTGCTCTTTTTTGAATGAGTGCAGTTCAGTGTTCTGTGGGAGGATGAGAGGTGAGTCAGGCTGCAGGAGCCAAGTCTGCTGTCCCACCAGGGCTCTGCTGCTTCCTTCTCCATCATCTCTCTGTGAAGAGCCAGTGATCCTGATCTTCTGTGGGTGGCCCACTGTGTAAGGATATCCCTATCATGGTTTCCTGCTTTACCCCAGTCATGGGGCCAGGTGTTTCTTCCTTGCTGGGCTCTTAGTCTTGACAACCCTATCCCCATTGCCAGTGTGTGTCCTCTACAACTTATTGGGACCACTCTGCTTCTTATGCAGAGATTTGGTTCCATGATGAGCTTTGTACCCATCATCATCACCAGAAAACATAGGAGTGATCCATGAGGGGCTTCAAGTCCAGGGAGAGATTCCAAAAGGCTGAAGAAACACCATGATTTCAGATTTCAGAAGACAATATTCTGAGGGTGGTGGTGGTGAGATGATTCTTTAAGATAGCACAGCATGTGGAGCAGCTGTGATTGGGTCCAAATATGGTTCACCTATGAACAGGGATGTATAACTGCTTGCTGTGAAAAACATCTACAAAAATGTGTCCATCAAAAAAAAAAATAGAGAAAGTTAAAACCGAACCTATAATATAACAATCAAGAAAGATGCAGTTTAGGTAAAAAGTTGAGGGTTATGAACAGACTGTTGGCAGCTTGCCAGGTCCCTTTTGATGGGGCTGCTTTTGTTTGTTTTATTTTTTATGAGTCAATTAGCTTAAAAGTACAGAGAAAGATACCAACAGCCCTAGTCTCCATCTGAAGGAACCCATAGCCAAAAATCTAAGCTAACTGGAGGTTTCCATGCTTCACATGTGGAATTTTATTCATCTGGTATTGTCAGAGGCCAATTGTAGTTAAAAGTTCTGTGTGTGTGTGTGCGCGCACGTGTGTGTGGTGCAAAAATGGTCACTCCTCATTCTCTCTACACTTCGGTTTTTGAGACAAGGTCTCTCACTGATCAGAGTTTCCACAAATAGGCTGGGCCAGTTGGTCAGCAAGCCCCCAGGATCTGCCTGCCTCTGCTTCCCCAGCTCTGGGATTACAAATGTGTCCTGTAATATCCAGCTTTTGACCTGGGTGCCAGGAACAAAACTTGGATCTTCATGCTTCTGAGGCAATGCACTTTACCAAAGGAGCCACTCCTCAGTCCCAGGAGCTGATTTTCAGTGAATGAGGAACATGGTGTCACCTTTGCCTTGGGTGTTTAAAAATAAGCCAAGAAATTCTGTTGACTGAGGAAGGCAGTTACCCCCGTGACTTTAAATATGAGAAAACAAAAGTCAACCAAAATGAGTTTGGACTGGATCTTGACATTCCCCTTTTAGTTCATCCAAGGGCACCCCTAAGTTCAACTAGGTTCCCAGGGACTAGCTAAGACAAGTTCCCACCCCCATCCAAGGCTGCTACCACAGACTAAGTGTTCAGGAGTTCAGGCCTCTGTCACTATTTTTATATGTTTCTCTGTTGGAACTGTGAATCTGCTCACCATTCATGTTGGGGTATTTTTACTCAAGGGCTGTGGATCAAGGCTGTTGGTTGTTATTTTTTCTCTCCCCTTTTAAGTATTTTAGGTGCCTAGATGTTTGTGTTCTCTGCTGCCCCCTGTTGCTCTTGATTGAGAACAGCTGGGTTTCCTCTGAAGGCAATTCTTAAAATAACTGTGACTGCAGGTCTTTCAGGAAAGGAGGACATTGGGTTCCTGGCTGCTCAGAGGCTGGCTGGCCAGTGACACTGACTTTAAATGAGCTAACCAGGGAGAAGGTGGCCAGCAGACATAGGACATTCATGGCTCACGAACACCCAAAGGAGAAAGTGGATAGCTGTGATCCTCTTTCCTGTTGCTGGGTTCTGTTGTTTTAGGGTTCCAGCATCTAGTTACTTCAGCTTCAGATAACCTCTTATTCCCTGTTGTCCTGGGTATTGAACTAGAACCTGGAGCTTGCAGAATGGAGGGAGTGTAGCTGCATAGTGAATTGGGAATGTTCTGAGTTCTAGGGTGTCTTGGTTTCTTTTCTGTTACTGTGAGGGAACACTCTATCAGAAGCAACTCAAGCAAAGAAGGGTTTGTCCTGGCTCAAACCTCAAGGTATTATTCATCAGGTGGAGAAGTGAAAGCATCAGGTGCTTGAAGTAGCTGTTCCAACTGTTTCTACAACTGTATCCACAACCAAGAAGTAGCTAACAATGAACTCAAGCTGATTCTCAGATCCTATTGTCCATTTATACAGCCCAAAGATCCCAGCATAGGGAATGGTGCCACCCACTGAGGTCTTCTCACCTTATTTAATTTAATAAGATAATCCCCACAGGAAAGCTTAGAGACCCATCTCCAGTGTGATTCTTGTCTGTCAAGTTGACAACACTATCACATGGAGTCACACTGTTGCTTCAACTGGAAGCCTCAGCTCTTAGCATCAGTATGACTTGTAAACATCACTTCAGCTTCCCTGCCCCCCACATCCTTACTCCAATTACCCATGAGATTTGAGTTCTGATAGGATCTGATTCCAAGTCTGGGCAAGAGCAATCAGACGAAGTCACCACTGTGCATAGCATTTCTGCCCTTTTTTCTTTTTAACCTTCACGACACTCCTGTGAGCCATTCTCACAGAAAACCCCATTTTACAACTAGAAAGTTAAGGGGCAGCAAGATGACTCAACTGGTAGAAACATTTGCTACCAAGCCTGACAGCCTGAGTTGGATCCTTGGGTCCCACATATGGAAGGAAAGAAACAACTCCTGCAAGATATCCTCTGACCTCCACACACACACACCGTGGTGTGTGTGTGTGTGTGTGTGTGTGTGTGTGTGTGTGTGTGTGTGTGTGTGTCTGTGTCTGTGTCTGTGTCTGAGTCTCTGTGTGTGTGTTAGTATGTTTAACACATGAGAAAGTTGTATTTAAAAACAAGAAATTTGAAATTGAAGGGTTAAACATTCCAGTACAAGGTTTGTATATCATTTGAAAGATGTTTCTGCTTGGTTTGTTTGTTTGTTTCCTATTTTTTGTTTGTTTTGGGGAGCTGCAAACAATGGGAAACTCACTAAAAGAGACTTCACTGTGTAGGGACAATGTTTCCTGTCATTCTTCTTCAAGGTTGATTTCCACAGGGCTTATTTTGATTTGCCAATACAGGGATATTGCTGAGAGTCACATTGAGTCATATCTTGCCACCCTGTTCCCTGTATAGGCTTGCAGATCTCTCCCCTCATGGTAGAAGAGGTCTGCTACAGCTCCAGGTAACATATTCTCATACAATGCCTTCTTCTTGCATTCATATCAGAGAAATCAGCTATTCTCAAAGACTCTGAAAAATACCCTTTCTTTATACACAGCCTGGTCTAAGGCAGCTCTCCCTGAAGGTTGTCCAATGTTAGGATGATACTGTTCATCCAGCCACATTTTGAAGAAAGTCACAATCTAGGGGAAGTGGTTAGACTATAGCACACAATGCTGTGTGAGTCATGGCCAAGTTTATAGTAACATGCAGAAGTTCTGCCACACAGAGAGCACCTGCTCCTAGACCGTATGCTTCAGTTGGGGTGTTGTTTTTGTGACTGGTGGTCAGGTCTTGCTTTCTTTTTTTTCACATTCTTTTTAAAGTATGTATGTGTGTGCTTGTGTGGGGGAATATACATGTATATTCATAGTGTGTGGAGGTGGCCAGGCAACAACCTCAGGTGCTATTCTTCAGCTGATGATTTTTGTGGGTGGGGAGACAATATTTTCTCACTAAAACTGGAGTTCACTAAACAGAATGGGCTAACTGACTAGTGAGTCCCAGGGATACCCTATATGAACCCACCCCCAGCTCTGGGACTGCAAGCACCCACCACTGTGCCTGGCTTTTAAACACTGATTTTAAGGACCTAATTCAGGTCTCTGAGCTTTCCAGGTGAGCACTTTACTACTGGAGACAGCTCCTACCTCTTTCTTCTGCTCTATGATTTGCATCCCTAAATCCCAAAGTACTTTCCACTTGTTCCCATCCTCTCTAACCCTGGGAATACTGGCTTCCTCGAAGAAGAGCTGGCTTCATAGGAATCTGTTAATTTATTTGGAGGAAGAATCAAGGAGAAACAAGGCAAGTTGTTTGGTGTATTACAAAATTCCTTATTGAATTATGCTTTCAAATGTTAGAAAATGAGAGAAGGTTTGGTGTGCTGGCTCAAATGCCCTGGGCCTGGCTCTGACCACATCCTGACCTTGGACCACTCTGTTTTCTGTGTATAGTGTTACCTCTCCTGGGCATGTCATCACAGAGACACTTTTTATCAGAGTGTATTTGCACAGTGCACAGGACTTTCCAGTTTTCACTAACCCTCCCCAGTTACCGTCATTTCTTAAATCTGAGTATTCTGGCTGCCAAAGATCAAGGATCTTCTCAGCTTAATAGGTCCTGAGAAATGAGTTAGTGGCACAGTCGCTGGGACTCTCCATTGGCCTCTCCCCTACCTCTCTCCCTTTCCATCTTGGTATTGGGATTCTGAGGTCAGTAGTAAGGTTACACACACACTTAGAGAAAGCAGAAGGAGCCACCTCTGCATGGAGTAGAAGGCTTCAGCATTTTACACTCCTCAGGAGGAGCATCTTGAAACTCTACTGTTGCAGAGTCTGAGATCTCAAATGACTAATTCATTTTGACCTTGACCTATTTATTTGACTGAAGTGGTTAATGGCTAGATAACTAGACTCTGAGATGATATCTCAGTTTCCATTCTGTTTCCTTATGAAAATGGTGTGCGGGGGAGTTAGATAGTAATCAACTCATTTGCAGAAGTGGTTTTCTTTCCCCGTTCAATTTGCCAAAATCTACCCCTGTCCCCAGCTCGATCTCCCTTCATTCATTCACTCATACAGACATCTAATTTCAGGCACAGTGCTGGGGTCTGAAAACATGGGCACATAATATATCTCTGGGGTTGGTAGCTCTTCTCTGTCTGTATCTATTCCTATCACCTTCAGATTCAGGACCTCTACTTTTGCACTCAGATTATGAAACATAATATTTGGAAGTGGGGTGTTCTGTCATTTGAATAGCATGTGTCTCTATGCTGTTGCCCTGTTATTGTTCACCCTGCCCATGAATCCTCTACTGAAGAATTTGTATGCAAAACTTCTGCTATCCAGACTGTCTCTATCGGGTTTGATTGAATGCTCAGGCTGATATGCAAAGGGCCTTCTGATACTTCTCACAATGCCAGTTCCTTGTTCATTGAGGACCAAGCACTCTTTGGAATTTCTGGTAAAGCATAAACCAAGAATGAGTGTATAATCCTTGGTTCCTGTGAAGCACAGAGCTCACAGCCATGCTGTTGACCTGCTGAAGTCCATGTTAGTTGGAGTGAAATGAGGTGAGGTAGAAGTGGCTGTTTCCATTATATCTGAAGTCATTGTCAGGGTAGTCATTTATTATTGTTTGCCAGTAAAAGATGGAGTTTGAAGAATATCATCTTTTCTTTAATTAGGTCTTGTAACAGACCTAAACCTATCTATCTATCTATCTATCTATCTATCTATCTATCTATCTATCTATCTATCTATGGCAAGACAGGGTTTGTCTATATAGCCCTGGCTGTTCTGGAACTTGCTCTGTATTTCTAGACCTGGTACTCAGATTCACAAAAAGGGGCTGGTGTGGGGGCAGATGAGAGAGGCTTACCCCAGGAGGAGAAACAAATCGGATGGGAATCTAATATCTGTCAGCAAATTTGGATTATGAGAGTAAAAGACAGATGAGAAGAAATTTGATTTCCCTACCTATGAGGATCATGTGTTCCATATCACAGAGCTTAATCCCTCTTTGTTGGGTACCTCAGTGGTTACCCTCATAAATGTCTGTGTGTTTAGCTTGTACTCGAAGATTTTCACAACTTCTGGGCCAGCTGTAACAAAATTTCATAGAGTCGACTTAAGAAGTATATAATCTCAGAAATTCAAGCTCATTATCTATAAAAAACATGATCATAATGTCTCTTCCTCTGACTCACTCGACCAGAAAATTTACCTCCTAGTTATTTTGTTTTTCCTCTTAGCAGCCTGGTTGCATCAGATGGTTCGTGCCTGTTTTCCTTGGGAACACTGCAGCTACTCTAGAACAATATGGAACACACTGTCAATAAGGGCTTTGCACAGACGCCTTTCTGTCGCACACATGTTGATTACTGAGAGCAGTGTGATTAATCTTCCTCTCTGTATGCTTTAGTAATCTTCATTTGTCTATTAGCAGAAATTCTCTAGATGAGTTTTTCCAGTGATACATAAACACATTAATCATTCAATTCTCTGTTCGGTGTCCATCCATCCTTCACTTTATCCAGCTATCCATGTATCCATGTAGCTCTTCATCTAGCCATCTATCTGCCCTTCTATTCCCTCTTCCATTCATCCATCCATCCATCCATCCATCCATCCATCCATCCATCCATGGTGTGTTCCCATCCACATATTTTTCAGCACTCCATTCCTGCATTCTTCCACAATCTATTCTTCTATCCCTCCATTTCTCCACCCTCTCTCTGTTACTCATGGATTCCCTTCATCTATTTATGTGTTGTTCCACCCCTTTCATCCAATCCTTCCATTATCTACTACAATCTATGAGGGACTTTGAACAACTTGAAGATGTTATGAAGAGTGACCCAGTGTGATTGTATTTTAATTACACATATTTCTGGGAGGATCTCGAGTCTCCTCAGCTAGTTATTTTTTTGACAGACACCTGAGGGGGTGGGGCACAATGATAAAGATGCATGGACAAATTAGTCACTTGGTATGACAGGTGAAAACATTATCAGCTTCAAATTGGGCAGTTTCCATAAATGAATGAAGACAACCATTGAAGACTCAGAGCATTATGCACTTTGCACAAAGAACCTCACTAAATCGTGGAGACTTACAAAGACATAGCAGTGGATCAGTTTCCAGGAGCTATTATAAGGAATGTGCACAATCTCAGTGGCTTAGAACAATGAGATTTGTTCCCTTGGGGATCTGGAGGTCAGTGTCTTAGGGATGTCTCCTTAGGTTAAAAGGATAAGATATACAGGACACTATTCTTTGGGGAGGTTTGGATGGAATCTGTTTCATAACCTTTCTAGGTTACACATCCTGCTCTGCTAGGCTCCTGACCTTCTCCTCCAACCTGAAAACCCAAAAAGGTAGGTCAAGTGAGTCTCACCTCATACCCCTCTGTGTCTCTCTCCGATGTTCTCAGACAGTAGCAGTTAATTTGTCTTCCCTTAGTAATCCAGCAAATATTCCTATCATTGAACAGAGCAGCAGCCTGAATTCCCTATTATTATTGGCAGTTTGGGGATTGCAACAAGGGGTTCCAGTGGCATTACTTCTTCTGGGAATACATGAACAAATAGCTACTTACTCGAGATAAGGTACTGAAATTACACAGAAGGAATGATTGTACCCAAGTGTTTCTGGGTGAACAGTAGGTTTTTGAGGGTTATTACAAAAATATGGATAAGGAGTTACTTTCAAGAGCATGGATAAATTGGAGCAACTATCACTGAGAAGCCCATCCCAGCATGGTGGGTGACTCATGAAAGATGTGTTCCCAGAATTCCCCCACTTGATGTGTATGTAGTTCAGTAGGGTTGACAGTCTCACTCCCTGTAGTTCTTTTATTGCTTATATAACCTTGGGGCTTGTAAATTTCAGGACCTTTCTGAGACTTGTGAGTTTTGTTTACTTTCTGAGCCTTGCATGTTTCTTTATTTCCTGAATCTTAAGGAGATTCATACCAGACAGGAATGTTTAAATTTTAACAAACAACTACACACCAACATCTATGAGAGGCCATTCTTCCTAAGACCATGAATCACTTTCAATGCACTATTAGTAGACACTGAGGGTTAAAACTGAGATCTGAACCATTAAGTGTCTGTCTCTAAAGTCAGCAGGTGCTAAAAGGTAAATCTCAGTCTGCTATGGATGATCAAGGGAGGTGGAAAGGCTCCAGTTCTGATGAGTTCATAAATCAATGAGTTTTACTCAAAGCTCTAAAGCTGGAGCTTACCATATTGACCTTTCCTCTTCAGATGCAGAACAGAGCCCCCAAGGCAGTTTTCTGTTCTTTTGACAACCTGACATCTCTAATTAGCTCCAGGGCCTCATGGTGCAATAAACAAACCACAAAAGGACTCCTCTTTGTCTTCTGCTTTCTTACCCTTGGGTCTCCAAGCTCTGCAAATGCAGGGTCTATAGTGGATAGAGGGTTTACAGTTGTTGACCTCATTATCTGTGTCTTCTTTGAGGATAAAAGCCATACTCCTCCCTGGCTCCACTCCACTCCTGCTAGCCCCTGTTTACCAGCTCAGGGACACATCACTAGGACTTCTCAGGTGTTCAATGCATGCCCCTTTCTCCTGACCCTGTGAAGGTTGATTCCTTACAAAAGGGCTTTTTTTTCTTTTTTTTTTTTCAAGACAGGGCTTCTCTGTGGCTTTGGAGGCTGTCCTGGAACTAGCTTTGAAGACCAGGCTGGTCTTGAACTCCCAGAGATCTGCCTACCTCTGCCACCCGAGTGCTGGGATTAAAGGCATGAACCACCAATGCCCAGCTCCCCAAAAGGACTTTATCACTCTCTTCACTGTGAGCTTTCATTAATTTAGAACAGTGGTTCTCAAACTGTAAGCCCATCCATCCATCCATCCATCCATCCATCCATCCATACATACATACATCCAATAACCATTTCACCTACCAACTCAGGTACCCACTCTTCTATTTAGCTTCTTTAAAGACATACTTGAGTATATGTGGAACTCCTTCCTGATTTCCTCATCTTCCTTTCTATTTTACCCTTTATCTTAAAGTCCTCAGTAGTGTGTCATAATGATACTCCCAGGAACCTTCTGAAGCAGTGGTTCTAAACACCTCTGTCTTGAAATTGTCAAAACTGGCAGTGCAAATCCACTTGAAGACTGTGGGGTCTAGTGACATAGCCCTGGCTTACAAAACTCTGGACTCAGCTGCCTTTTGTTCCTTCTGGTATGCCCCAAATTTTTAAAGAAAGGAGGGTCTAGTGAATTCAAATGCTATACAACTTCTTTATAGCAAGTACCCTTCTGGTGTCTTCATTTTTCAAGGGAACTGATTGCCTCTAAGAAGACACTCTATTTGATGTCTTCATTGAAGGTTCTGGGAGAAACAGGTGTTGGGAGCTGCATTTTTCCTCATGGTTTAGGATTTTAATGTAAACTGATTAAAATGAGCAACATACTATTTTACCATAAGTAGTAGAAATTATTTAAAAATCTAACATATGTTCATGTCTAGACAAAGAGTGTGTCAAGAAACTCAAAGGAGCATTTTCAGATTATGGGATGCAGGGGTTGAATTAAGGGTGGAGATCAAATGTGACTTTAATCTTGTGTACAGCTTTTTAGTAGAGAAAAGGTTTTTGTTCGTTGGATAATTTATTGTTATTTTCTTAGGGACAGTGTTCTGTGCACAGTGGGGTCATTTTCTCCTCTGCTCAGTGTAAGACCCCCCCCTCCCCGCCCCCGGAAACTCAGGCCTCCAGAATCTTTTCCCAGGACTGTGGCCACCCCAACCACCAGGGAAGAGACAGAAACTTGATGCAAATAGCAAGAGGCTTTAATGAAAGGTAGACCTTTGTACAAATGGGCTCTCTCAGCATGCAGGCTAGAGAGCAGCCCCGTCCCCCAGGCACAGGTGTTTTTAAAGGCAAAAACCATATGCTTAGGGAGGGGCCCCGACTCTCTGGCCTTTGAATATGTGACCAGAGTCATGGATTCCTAGGAAGCCCTTTGTCTTGAGGGGAGGCCTGGGAATCAGATAGCCTCCTGACCCCACCAGTTGTAAAACCTGCAGACCTCTGGATGTGCTAACTAATGGTAGCTATCTCTTTGTTTCACAGGGACCCTTAATTCTTAATGATTGACACATTGGCCAGTGGGGCAATCTGTTTCCTTCATGAGCCCCTCAGGGAGGGTGGCCATCTAGGAATTCTTGGTACTCAGTTATCTTATGGCCTTGTAAAGGAGTAATTGCTGGTGGCTGGTAAATTCCAGGCACTAAGTCATAGTAGTAGCCTTGGTCAGTTTCTGGGCTATATTTCTTTGCTAATTTTTAAGTCTTTCACTCAGACCTGCCTGATTTTGCAAGGGTAAAACCTCATCAGTATGGTTTATATTCTACAGAGGATTTCTAAAAGTTGATTTTCTAATGAGTGGTCTTCTAGACGGATCACCCCAGTGTGCCCATGGAAGGTCTCGAGCATACCTGAGAAACTGATTAGGGAAGAGGCTTCTGGTTTTGACTTAAACTTTCCTCCAAGGGCAAATCTACCTGTGACTAGGGTAGCTCCTCCCAGAAATGCACTTGCCAAGGACAAGAGAGACCAGGCACTTCTCTGTGTCATCTTCTTTCTTTGTTATGTTCCCAGGAGTCACCATTCCAGATGAAAGGCTACCTTTTAGAAAGTTATTCTGAGTGGAAATCCTCCATCTATTTTTTTTAAGGTTTCCACTCAGAAAGAAACAGCAAGCCACAGAGACAACACATAGTAAAGTCCGAAGTGGCTAGACTGCTGGAGAAAGGTGGAATTGATAGGCTTGGGGCACACATATGACACACACTTGTAATCTCAGTAGTCAAGGCTGAGCATCTATGTGGTATGACTTTTCCTGGGGAGATAAACAAATCCATATTTACTTCAAATAGGACACTTATCACTATCCCCAGAAACATATCTACCCAAGTCTAGCTTGCTGAAGAAATGAACTTATTGGGTGATTTACAGGGCATGTCCTCCTAACCCCAAGCAATCAGTTACTTACATAGCCAGGGGAGGAGCTCCCTCAGGAATCTTGTAACTTTATGAAAGTCTTGTAAAGATCCTTCCCTCTCTAAGAAGAAAAGTTTGAATTCAGAGAAGATTGCTACATAATACAGGAGTATGGCCAGTTTGAGTTCAGTTGGGCTATATAGTGAGACCCTGTCTCACAAAACAGAAAAAAGAACAAACCAAGTAAAAGTAAGAGCAGCCAAGAGAAAAGAGAGTAAGTCTGCAGGTTAACAGAGATACAGATGTGTGCTAGAACAGCACTATGGAGCTTCCATTTGAAGGCAGCATGAATTATTTTAGGAGGCAATAAAAGACAGTGCCTCCTCTGAGGCAGGCAGAACAGACTCTGAAACTGTAGTCAGTTGGAGTTTTCATTCCAAGGTCCACCATGTCCACAGCGTAGATCACCAATACCCTCTCTCTTCCCCATCTCTGTTCCCTCATCTGAACTTTGGAAATAATGATCATGTGGACTCCCAGTGCCACCATGAACCTTCTATGAAGTCAGGTGTGAAGATCCTTTGTTGCCTAGTCATGATCCTATCACATATCCCATAAGAGTATACTAGAGTTGTGGACAGAGATTGGGGTTAATGAGGCTTACGTAAACTTGAGGAGACATGGAATTGCTTCCCATGCATAACATTGAAAGTACTTTTTGAGAGTGGATATGCAAATGAGCAAGGATTCAAGATGGTGACTCCTTTTTGGAGTCCAAGGGAAGTAAGTCATTTAGAACATGCTTTGTATCCAGGGCTGGAATGCCATGGACTTCACCTATCTTGGTCTTGTGGACAGATGCCATCTGCACATTGGATTCAAGGATACAAACTAACCGACTCTATGTGGGCCAACCCTGCTTAAGTGCTCCCAGAATCTTCTCAGTCTCCTATCTCATTGTGTGGGTTCTCATGCTAGAGAAAGTGCTGGCTTATGGACAGCAGGGGTCAGGGCTTCATGGTGCCATTCATGCAGGAAGGCAGACATGCTAACAAGTTTGAATGTGAAGGACATTACTCTGCCTTTGCATCTCACTCTCTTTGCCTCTAATGAGTCCTTTCTAGAAGGATTAGAGGAAAGAAACCAAGGCACAATAGTGGGGAATGTCTAGATAAGAATGAGCTGGAGGGTTGGGCTAGCTTTCCTGGCCTTGGACTATTGCTCAGAATGTGGTATTTTGGAGGCTAGCATGAAGCTATGTCCTCAATCATGGTTGGAAGATTCTGTATGCTCACATCCTGTGACTTCACAAGTGTCCAGATGAAGTCTGGTCTTTGTGTTTCACCTTTGGCCTTTGAGTCTCAGGTCCTAGCCACCCACTCCAGAACAAAGCAAGCACCAAACCTGTCCTAGAGCTGGCTTTTTGAGGGTTTAAGAAAATGGGGACACAGTGGGATCATCACTATATGTCATTTTTGACTTTGACTCCATGTTGTCATGGGAACAGAACATGACTTGTTAATAGTAAATGACCTTGCCATTGCTTTTCTCCATGCTCTTAGAGTGCAGAAGTTATTCATAAGCTGAGGCATTGAGTCCCCGGAGACGGGCATTGTTCAGCTTAATTGTTCTCTGGGGAAGAAGAAACTTTCTGTCCAAAAGAAGAGGCAAGGGGAGGAAGAAGGAAAGACAAACAGAATGAGATTTTTAAAAACCAAATTGAGTCACTCAAAAAATTCTTCCAAATACATTTTTTTAAATTATGTAAGACCATGTTTCTTCAGCCATGCTGTGCTCAAATTGACCTCAGGGTTTTGGGGGGCCATGGTCACACTGGCTCAGCATTGCTCTCAATGTCACCATGCTTTCTGTAGAACTTCAACTTTGCCTGAGGGATATTTCAGCAACACTCTTGGAGTAACAGAAGAAGCATGACTTTGTGAATCCTCTGACACTACATCGTCCCTAGAGGAATTAAGAATCTTGGGCAAAGAAACCTCTTGAATCCACCAGTCATTTTTCTCTTCATTACTTTAGCATCAGCAGTGTTCTGGTTTACCCAATAAAGCTCTTTACCCTGAGCTGTTCAAGGGCTATCACCATCTCCACATCAGGGTAAGAGCTGGGGAAAGAGCTTTGTAACTAATACTACATCTGGTGACACACACCCACACTGTGTGTGTGTCAGATTTGCTAACTTTATAGTTCAGTGTGTGAGCCTAGCCTCACCTG
This sequence comes from Cricetulus griseus, assembly GCF_003668045.3. Classification (NCBI taxonomy): domain Eukaryota; kingdom Metazoa; phylum Chordata; class Mammalia; order Rodentia; family Cricetidae; genus Cricetulus; species Cricetulus griseus. The sequence continues at coordinate 40,712,798 of NC_048600.1, read as the reverse complement.
GGAAAGAGTAGAACAAAGGGCCATTCTCAGTGCCACTGAAACAGCCTTTTATTTGGATTAGGTCCCTTGATAAGTTGGAATGGATATTAAATTTTTGGAATTTCTAGGAAAATTCCAGTCAAATTGCTGTCCCTAGTATAGCCCATTATTGCTTGGTTTTATGTGAGACATATTGATTTGTTTGTGCAGGTAATATATACAGAGAGGTCAGAGAACACTCTCAGCTGTCATAATGAGGTGCTATGCACCTTTTTTTTGAGGCAAGATCTCTCACTGTCCTGAAACTCACCAAATAGGCTAATCTGCCTGGCTGGTGAGCCCCAGCAACCTACGTGTCCCAGCTTCTTCAGTGCTGGGGTTATGAGCACCCTACAATCATGCCTGGCTTTTGCACGTGGATTATAGATTGAACCCATGTATTCATGATTGAAACACAAGCACATAACCAACTGAGCTGCTTCCCCAGCCTTGCATGGAGATTTCTGTAGGGTGGTACCCAGGAGTCTGGTACCCAGTATGGTCCCTCTCTGTGCTAAAGTGTAAGAGCCCATACCTTACAATTGTTTTCATTTATGTCACTCCATAGATGAAACAATACAAGTCAACAGGTAGAAAATAATTTGCCCAAGGATGTATAAGTGGCCAAAACAAGGATTTGAACCTAGAAAATTTGAATCTATAGCTGAGACCTCACCACCTTTTGTGATACATAGCACATGCCCCAGTATGTTCATCTGTGTTCTCTGTTGGACTGTCACACTCCAAAATCTCTAATTTTTCTTTTTTAAATGTTGATCTCTCTCTGTGTGTGTGTGTGGGGGGGTGTGGGTTCATGTGTTCTTCTCTTAAGGGGGGAGAGAAGGAAAGGGAGAGAGGGAGATGGCAGGGGAAACTAGAAGTCAGAGATCAGCCTTAGGTGTCTGCCCTTGCCTTCCACATGTGTTACATGAGGCAGGCCATTTGCTGTTCACTACTGTGTGCTCCAGGCTAGCTGGTCTGAAAGCTTCTGGGTATTTCCCCGTCCACAATTCCCAGCTCACCATAGGAGCAATTTGATTACAGATGCACTGATGTGGTCACCTTTATGTGCTTCCTGGAGATCTGTACAAGCTCTTTTACCCACTGAACCATCTGCTGGGCCCTAAATATTTTGCTTGTTTCTTTCACCCTACCTACCATTAGAATGTAAGCTTGTCAAAAACTGCATTTACCTAGTATGTCCATTTCTTTGTTGCCTCATGTTATGTTTAGAACCTTTAGCAGGTGTCAGAAGGTCCTGGAAAGGCAGGTAATTGGGCTCCACCCTCAAAATGGTCTGATGGGCAGGACTGAAAAAGACCTGAGAGTGCATTTCTAACCAGCTCCCCTCAAAGCTATCCCTGTGGGTCTTTAACCTTTTCTTGGAGTACCAAGGTTTATCCTACCTTTCAAAGGCAAAAGAAGAGGTGGTGAGAATGTGTGGTGGGGGCAGGGGGACTGGTGCCATAACTTTGTGTTTCTTGCTGCCCTTCATCTCCTGGAGTTGCACACACTTTGCAAACTTTGCCTCATTAATCTTCCCCTCTCTGGGAGGGTTTGTGAGACAGACACTGCTACCTTTATTTCACAGATGGAGAGGCAGCAGTGCCTAGGGGATGTGACAGGCCCAAGGTCACCCAGTGAGTCCCTGGGATGAACCCAGAATAGAAACTCGGCCGCCTGCAACAAATCCTGCACTCCTCTGGCTCCTATGAACCTTGCAGCCTGAACACTGGCTAAACTCTTCACAGCCTCTCTAGCCATACCCACAAACACTGCCTCCAAATTTAGTTTTATGTCTGTGACCCCTCACTCACGAGAGACTCAGGCCCAAGGTTAGCACTAAACATCTTTTGAGTTCCTTGTAGCATGCACTTTGTAACAATTCCAGGTCAAGAGCAATCACTTATATAAAATATTAATCCTGCCAAAGAGCTGCCTCACTGCTGTGCCTTGACTGCTACCAAAACCTGAGCAGATCTCTTTACTCCCTTTCTCTTTGTACCACTCAATCTGGTGTGTTCATGTCTCCATGACCATTGCTGACACTTGTTCAGAAAGCAGCTCAGTTGAGAATGAGGGTGGGTTGGTTAGTACTAGCACTCATTTTACAATCTCTTGTGGTGATTGGTTCAAGCCCATATTCATGAATTCCTAAGTAGAAAGAGGTGGCAGGTTTCAATGAGCTGCGTTCTTTGGATACTTTGTGAGTAACCCAGGAGATCTGCTTCGTCAAGGGAGGGCTTGGGCTGCTCCCTGAGTCCTGTAGTTCTGATGGTTTAATTCAACAGACCATGGGCTAGGTAGGCGGATTCCCAGTTCCTCATTAGGCAAGGAACATTCCTCCATCTGGCTGAGAGTCTGTCGAGTTATTGGACTGTGATGGGCAGTGTGCTTTAGAATTTACATAAAAGGAAATGTGGTTGAACTTGATTTGTTTCTTTTCATTAACTAGCCTGCCTCCCATCCAGGAGGAATGGAAAAATCCATTTGGTTCTGAGAAAGTGGAAACTGGCCAAGGTAAGCATTAGGATGGTTCACCATTTGTTTGAGTTGAACTGTGTGTATTGGTTCACTGTGCTTTGGGAGGGATATAGGTGATTTCATGATGGCACCATCAACAGCCTTCTTAGGCACCAGTGCTGTGGGAATTGATATCTAATTAGGTCCTGTATTGACATGAAAGGGTTAGATATAACTGTTTCCATGGTAATTAATTGAGACTTTTAGTCAACTTGAGTCATTTTTTTTTTGTATGAAATATCCCAAAGAAAGAACTTTGTAGAGGAATAAAGCAGAGGGTTGCTTGTCAGGTAGTGGGGGAAGAAGAAACAGAAAGACACATCTAATGAGTGTAAGGTGTTGGGACTGTATGGAGGTGGTTGCATATTGTGAATATGCATTGTGAATGTGCTAAGTGCCACAGAACTCCTCACTTTTGAGTAGTGAGGTTTATGTCTTACAGTCCTACTCATGTGGTTATTAAAATTTTTAAAAATATGTAATAGGATGTTGAGTCCTTAGGGCATATGCCATGGAGTGGTGTAGCTGGATCATATGGTAGACTGATTTTTAAGTTTTCGAGAATTCTCTGGACTGATTTCCAGAGTGGCTGCACCAATTTGCATTCACACCAATGGTGAATGAGGGATGTCTTTTAGCACAACCTCACCAGCATCTGTTGTCTGTTGTTTTATTGATCTCAGCCATTCTGATTGGAGTGAGATGGAATCTCAAAGTTGCTTTAATTTGGATTTCTCTAACTGCTAAGGATGATGAACATCCTTTGAGGTATTTCTTAGCCAGTTTATATCTTCTATTGAGAACTCTCCATTCAGATCCCTAGCTTGTTCTTTAATTGGGTCATTTGTTTCCTTGGCTCTTTGTTTTTTGAGTTATTTGAACATTCTGGATATTAATACCTAGATGTATAGCTGGAAAGGGTTCTTTTTAATTTTGTGGGTTTCTTCTTCACTTGATTGATTGTTTCCTCAGCTACACAGAAACTTTTTAGTTTTATGAGGTACCAGTTGTCAATTGTTGGCCTCAATTCCTGGGCAGATGGAATCTTGTTTATAATCCTCTTTCTATACCTTTATCTCTAACAATTTTAGTGTTTCAGGTTTCAAATTGAGGTCTTTGATACACTTGATATAATTTTGTGCAAGATGATAAATACAGTTATAATTTCTTTCTTCTACATGCGGACATCCAAGTTTTTCCATCATTAGTTGTTGAAGATGTTTTCTTTTCTCCAGTGTATATCCCCCCTTTGTCAAATATCATATGGCTGTAGTTATGAATACCAATGTTGGGTCTTCTATTTTGTTCCATTGTTCTACATGGCTGTTTTTTTGCATCAGTATTATTCTGTTTATATTATTATAGTGCCATAATTTATCTCAAAGTCTGTAATTAGCACTCTCTTAAGTATTCTTTTTGCTCAGATCTGCTTTAGCTATCTGCAGTCTTCTCTGGTTGTCCAATACACAGTAGTTAGCCCTGAAACCACATACAAACCCATAACAAAAAATACTCTGCAGGTTTACTTATATATTTTTGCACATGTGCACATGCACGCACGCACGCATGTACACACACATACAGAGCACACATACATTTGTATATAACAAGAATAATAAAAGAAAAGGGGTTATAAATTTGAAAGTGGGGAAAGGACATGAGAGTGTTTGGAGCAATGGAAGCCAGAAGAGGCTAGAAGGAGGGAAGAGAGGGAGAATGGGTGCAATTCAGTTTCAATTAAAATGTATTTAAAAGATTATTGCATAAGTTAAATAAATAAAGCCAAAAGGAAGGAAAAACTTCACCTACCTAGAATTAAACATACAATGTTTTTGTTTTTTTTAATCACCCAAACCAAGTGAAAACAAACTACCACTGCTCATTGTTTCTCTTTTGTGATGTCTTCTTCCTGTAATATAAAGGAATGTTTGTAGCATTCTTCACTTCCACAGTGGCAGATCTTTTATCTTTTCCTCAGTGAATATCACAGAAAACAGTAAAATTAAAATGCAAACATTTGTTTTGTTTTGTCAGCAATGCTTACAGAGCCCTGCTGTTGAGGCTTGAATGCAACATGTCCCTCATAGACTTGCGTGTTTGAAATCTTGGTACATAACTGACTATGAAGTTTAGGAAGGTTTTGGAACCTTTAGGAGGGGACCTTCACTAGGGGAGGTGAGTCCCAGGGTGTGTCTCATTTCCTGTCTGCTCTCTGCTTCCTCCACCATGGACTGTGAACCAAAGCTAACCCTTCTTCCTTAAGCTGCCAACAGCGAGGTGTCTAGTCACATCTACAAGAAAGGTAATAACTATGTTTGAGTGTGCTAAGCATGCCCTCTGCTACCAAGTGACACCCTCATCCCAAAGAAGTGGGTCTGAATCATTGCTTCTCTGAGCAAATGATACAACCTGGAGTCATTGAGAATTCAGGAGTCAAGGTGATATGGAAGGAGGAATCTGTGTAATGTGGGACATAGAAATTTCAAGGAGTTTGTATGCTTACTTTTTCTTGGGATAGATAGCAGACACAGGCCATCAAGGATGAGATCAGACTGACAGCTCTAGATGAATCTCAGTGGAAAGCAAATATCACTGTTTTGTGCTTCTAACAAATACTCCAATGCTTCAGGAGCTCTCAGCCCCCTCCATCCACCACTCACACCTCGTGGTATGTGCACATGAATTTATGGCGGATCTGAAGTTCAAAACAATCATCTCAGATTCGTTTTGTCCTCATAAAATATTCAGTAGCTATTGAATTTCTATTGTAGGTCCCAGGATTTACAGGCATCATGAACTTGAGTGCTGGAGCAGCCCTGTGATGGAGGAACTGTTGTGAGCATTATAAAGAATCTAAGAGTTAGCAGTCATCATGAACTTGCCTGACTTAACAAAGCTAAGTAAAAGAAAAGAGTTAGATTTGAATCCCAAATGGCTCAAACACCAGACTTGTCACCTTAGTATTGGTCATGAGGGAGCAGTTCTTAAGTATTCTTATGTGTTCAAAGACCGTGAGCACCCTGGTTGGTGAGCTTCTCTATAGGCCCATGGGGTCTTTGCTGAACACAATGGTTAATGTACGTACCATTCCAAGGTAGAGCTCCTCTTGCCAAGTTTCAGAACTCCTAGCACTTCAATTCCACTTTCACCATTTTTTCTATCCAGGTGTTTGTACCTGCACTTTGACGAAACTCTGCAAACCATTTCTTTGCCTATTGCTTCTTCTTCAATGTACTCAAATAGTAACTTCCTTGTAAGGCTGTTATCAGAATTCCAAACGCTGATACCTATGAGAATATCACATCTAAAGGAAGGTGGCTTCCCTTTCTCCCTTCCTACCTCCAGAAAGGGCCTTGTGTAAACAATTGCCTCCTATGGTGCTGGTAGGGCTCTATATCTAAGATTCCCTCTCTCCACTGAAGACAATGGTAGATGTCTGTGTAGGATAGCCTCATCTTAAGCAAGTTGTTCATGGTGTGCATGTGTGAATTTGGTTTTATTAAAAACAGCCTGGGGTTGAGGTCATGGCCAAGGTTGTAAGATACTTTCCCTACAAGCATGAGGGCCTGAGTTCAATCACCCAAACCTATGTAAACCAAGACATGGTGATGCACATCTGTAATCTCAGTGCTGGGATGGCAAAGACAGAAAGATCACCGGGGCTTGTGGCCAGCCAGTCTAATGGACGTATGAAGCTCCAGGTTCATTGAGACCATGCCTCAGAAACAAGGTGGTGAGCAACTGAGGAAGACACTTGGTGTTGACCTCTAGCTTCAACATACATACACACACATACATGAATATGCACCTGCACATACAACACACACACACACACACACACACACACACACACACACACACACACACACACACACGGTAGCCTGTAAAATGGCTTTCTTTGGCTATAGTAATGCTTGTACGCTGTGCTGTACCCTGCTCTTTTGATGATCTTTATTGCCCTGGAACCAAAACCCAAGACCCAGTCCTATACATATCCTCAGTGTCTTTTGGCCTTGTCAGCAGGGGCAGTGAGACCTGCAGGGCTGGGCTAGCCACTCCTGGAAGCTGATGACTGTGCCAGCGCCGGAAAGAAACATGCTGCCATGGCCGGATGCCGAGGCCTGGTGTGGGGTTGATTGCTCTGGCTTGGGAGTGTTCTCTGAGAGCTCCACTTCCTCATAATTAAAACCCAAGATGCTGTGACTGTTGCACTTGTCGGGTTTGTTTCCTACACGTGTAGCACAGTGGCCCGATTTCATTTCCTCATAATTAAAGTGTTCTGAACAGCAGTGTGAGTCCTGACCTGAAAGAAGTTATTAGAATGATCTGCCCTCCAACAGCAAAGGCATACACCCAGGATTGCGTGGCGCCTAAACTGCCTCCCTTCCTTCCTGCTCTCGTTTTCCTTCTTAAAACAAATATTAAGGCATCATTAGACCCATTTAGTATTTGTTAATTGCTCTAAGATATTAACTCCAACAGTGTATAAACCTGTTTGTTTTGTTTTGAAATAGGGTCTCTCTCATATTGCTTAGGTTAGCCTCAAACTTGACTGTGTATAGAAGAACGACCTTGAACCCTTGATCCTCCTACCTCTAGCTCTCCAGAGCTGAGGTAACAGGCATTTGTCACCCAGACTAGTTATATGGTGCTGGGGACCAACCCAGAGTCTCACAAATAAAGACATGCACTCTACCAACTGACACACTTCTCCAGCCCCAACTATAGCACTACTTTTCTTTGGTTTGATTTTGAGACATTGCTGAGGCTGACCTCAAACTTACCATGTAGTCAAGAAAGCCTTGAACTCCTGATCCTCCTATCCCTATCTCCCAAGTGCTGGGATTGCAGGCATGTGACACTATGCCCAATTGATTTATGAGGCCCTAGGAATCAAGCCCAGATCTTCCAGAGTGTTAGGCTCTATCAGTTGAGCCACACTAGTAGCCCCAAACATGAATTTTAACTCTTATCTTGTCAGACTTAAGCTGATGCCCAGTCTCTGTTCTTTTAAGTCTTCTGGGAGCAGGTTTTCAACAGCACAGATATCTGTGGGGAACCTCTTCATTTGCATAGAATTTTCCATTTGATGCCTTTGCCAGGTCTGTATGATCTTTTGTTCAACTATCTCCTTATTGTCATTTGAGAGTTTGTTTCAGCTAGGCCAGTCCTTTGTAAGCCTGGTGTCCTCATTTGTAAAAGAGGGCTGGGCTTGGAAATCAATCATTGTTAGTTACCCTTTTTCAGAATCAGTGGAGTGAGGGACTATCTCCAAACCTCTTACTGTGCTCAGGACACTTGTGACACTGGCCCTTCTGGGAAGCATGTCCTTGTGAGCTGCTGGAGTGTGCTTGCCTTCTTGGGTCTGTCAAGGGAATTTCCAATGGAGATTCATGTTGGAACACTGATGCTAAAATAGGAGATAGAGGGCATAGTTGTGTGTCATGTGTGAGACCATGTAGCATGAGTTTAGTGTGTGGAATTTACCTGATGAACCCATGGCATAGGGTCCATAGAATGAATGCTGGGAGTCTGAACTTTTTGGTGTGAATCCAGCCAATGATAGTTATTGCTTTGTGATTTGGGGAAAGTTACTAGACTCCCTGAACATTAGCACCCTAAACAAACAGTGGAAGGAGCAATACTGGTACTCTCTCCTAGGCATTGTCTCCATTTAGTGAAAGTTAGGTGAGATGACATACATAGAAGACATCACACTGCCTGTTGCATTGTCACTACACAGTGATATGAAGATGTGTGATTTCTATACTTATTGTCAACTCAGGATTAACTAATGCAGTGGTTCATACCTGCCCCTATCCCATGGGATCAACAACATCAAACTGCATAGCTGGCTTTTGCAAAATCAGGGACTGGGTTTTTTAGAGCTGATTCTAACAGAGTCAGGCTCCTTCCATCTTCAGCTCCAGGCATTTTCTGGCTTCTGACTCATTCTGGAACTATCCAACCAGTAGACAGAAGGAAGAAAAAGAAAACCATGCTGTCTTGAGGAGCTGTTATAGGCCCAAACTTCTAGGCTATCATAACATTCTGCTGGGCAGAGCAGGTCACATGACCTCCATGTAATCAAAGCAGGATTGGAAAAAGTCTCCTGGAGACTCAGAGCAGCCAATCTACTGAATTAGTGGACTTTTATTTTTCTTTGGTAATGAATCTGCCATGTTTGCTCCATTTTAGATTAGACAACCTTGTTCTTTGGATACTATCTAACAGCCTCCCTACTCCTCCGAGGGTCAGCCCAGCTTATTGTGCTTCCCAAATTTAAACATGTAATATTGAGCCCTCTAGAACCTTCTGACTTAGAATACCATACTCTGCCTTACTTTGTAGCACAGCCTCCAGCTTCTTAAGACTTCTATTTAGGAAATTAGAATATTTAGGAAATCAGACAACTGTTTCTTTTCTCTTTTTTCTCCCTTTAAAGAGTTAATACTATTTTTAATCGACAGACAGGAAGTACATGCACTGTATTTTGATATGTAGAGACAATATAGACTGAGTGTTCCATCTAGAACTTGCCCTTTATGTGTAAAAAGACTTTTCTGTCCATGCTGTTATACTGCAATATTGAGAAGGGCCCTTGGGCCTTAAGATAGAAATGTCTGCTCCGACAGCCAAGTGTTACCATGTTGGAAATAAGGGAATATCCAAAACAGGTTTTTAAAACAGCTTTATGGAGGTATAATTTATATAACATAAAATCTACATGTTTTCATTTCACAATTCAATTATCTCTAGAAAATTTGCAATCTAATTTTAGAATTCTGTTCTGTCCTCTCTCTTTCCTGTCTATGTGCAGTCCTCTCTGTACCTAGCCTCTGCTCCAGGGGACCACTGATCCTAGTGGCGGCCTCATTCAAAGTACCCCACACTGCAAGTAATGTGCATGTCTACCAACTGGTGAAAAGCCAAAAGTACAAAGCTTCTTGGGCCCATAGAATAGAATTTTCTTCAGTCCGGAATGACAGACAAAAAAAAAAAAAATAGCAGAACTCTAGGCTGGGAAGCTAATTCAGTGGAAGAAACACTTGGCTTACAAGCAGGAGGACTGGATCTAAATTTGCCCAGAGCTTACTGAAAGGTGGGTGTGATGGTGCACATCTATGATCCCTGTGCTCCTGTGGCAGCATTCGAGTAGATGCACATTGGAGAATCCCTGCAAGCTTGCAGGCCAGCTAGCCTGGCAAGCACTACAGTGAACAGCAATAAGGAGACCTTCCCTTATACAGGGTGGAAGGTTAACCCATACCTGAGGTTGTTCTCTGATTTCTATACAGTTATGGCATGTACATACCCACATCCACACATATAATCATGCAAACACACACACACACACACACACACACACACACACACACACACACACACTTAAACAAAAACCCAAACCAAGCTTATAAGTAACATCATACAGACTGAACAGGGAATTTATGTATTTAAGAATATATATGTTACATTTCATATATGTAACAATTAATGAAAAAAGAGGCTTTGAATTGGAAAGAGAGAAAGGAAGAATATATGGAAGTATTTGGAGAGAGGAAGGAAGGAGGAATGATGTAATTATAGTATAATATCAAGAAAGAAAAGAAATATTTTTTAAAAAAACGAAATAAGAAAGAAAGAAGAGAAACAAGAACCCTATCCCAAGTACCAACATGGACGAACTCTGGAACAAGCTAGTCATTCATTATGCTAATAGAGTTCGAGTTCAAGAGACAGAATCAGTGTATGAAATACAGCAAAAAAGGAAATCTAAAGTTCATTTTGATCATGGCTTCTATTTTCTGTTGCAGAATTCCCAAGCCTTGATGTTCCCTCTCTTGAAAATGCCATGGCTCTCGGCTAACCTGATCTAGATAGTTCTGCATTAAGACTCATCTCTCCTGGTGATTCTAGGTTCTGTCCATTAGACAGTTTGAACTAACTTGCCTAGTTGGGGAAGGGCGGAGGCTTACTTCCCTTGACAGACACCTTTGGGGTGATTGTCTTGGTTGTTACTTGATTCAGGAAATATCATCCCATTGTGGGTGGCACCATTCTCCAGGTAAGGAATATTGAACTGTAGAAGAGAGGAGGAAGCTAGCCACTTGCATGCAAACAAGCAAAGACACATATATTCTCTTTGTTTCCTATTGCGGCTATAATGTCACTAGCTTCTTGAGTCCCTGCATTTGTTTTCCGTGAATGATGGACTGGAACTTGGAATTCTAACTTCCATTTCCTAAATAATAATAATAATAATAATAATAATAATAATAATAATAATGATTACCTTACTCCTTCCTAGATTTGCTGTTGAATCTGTTTCTTCTGTTGTAGGAAGAAACCCAGAAGCTAAGAAGGAGCTGTGTCATATTGAAGAAAAAAAAACATCCCATGGCTCCCAGTTTCTCTTTCCTACATGCTGAGTGATTTTTTTTCCAAGCCTAGTGGGACCAACCTCCATTTTTAAGTTGACATGTTGGGGAATTGTTACAATGTGTGGTGTGACCTAGTGGTAGGCAGGGTGGTGGAAGCTGATCATTTGTTTTAGACATAAGCCATTTGTGGTACATGGTTTGTCAGTTGCTAGAAGGTTCTTGGCAGTCTTGTTGCACACTGAGAGTCAGGCTGTGCTGATATGTGTAGCTCAGAAGGGGAAAAAAAAGTCTGAGTTTTATTTGTCAGTTATCTCACATTATATAGAAGATAATGCTGTCTTCTTGGCCAACCTAAGATTGGTGTCCTGGAGAAGAGTGTCAGCAAGCTGTTAGGAGCAACATTAACATCACCTCCACCAACACAGCACCTTCTGGAGTTGAGCAGTTACATGTGAGATGATGGCTTGTGAACACTGGAGAGCTCAGCAGACCAAGTGCTCAGCAGAGTGACTGGTCCACAGCACGAAGGCTAAAGATTGTGTGCTGCTAGACTGCATTGTCACCATTATTAATGGTCCAAGCAGGGGGGCTCAAAATGAAGCCCCCACGAAACATGGAGTATATGCTGTGTTGGTGTGATGAAGGGTCACAAACTTGGTGGCTTCACAGAAGAGTCTTTTTCTTGTTGTTCATTTGAGATAGGGTTTCTCTGTGTAACCTAGGCTGTCCTGGAACTCACTCTGTAGACTAGGCTGGCCTGAAACTCATAGAGATTCCCCTGCCTCTGCTTTCAAGTGCTGGGATTAAAGGTGTGGGATACCACATGAGGCATTTCTTCTATCATATTTCTAGGTTCATATCTCCCAAGTTACTGCCCCCCCCCCTGGAGCTGTAGTAGAGATATCTACAAGACTCATCCTAGAGGCTTTAGAGCAGTGGTTCTCAACTTTCCTAACACTGTGTTCCTTTAATACAGTTCCTCTTGTTATGGGGACCCCCAACTATAAAATTATTTTGTTGCTACTACATAACTGTATTTTGCTGATTGTCCCGTGCTATATTCTCGCCGGCAAGAATCACACAGGACACTCGGATCCTTCTGTAGGAAAGCTTTAATGTATCTTGAGAGAGGAGAGCATAAGCTTACCAGAGCGGAGACCCCGAGCCAAGAATCCCGTCCCCTAATAAAGGCTGGCAGCCCCGCCTGGGACGTGTCACCCTATGAATGGCTTCAGCTCCTCAGGCCATATGAGCCACGGGATAGGCAGAGATCAAAGAAATGGATAATTACCCAGCGCCTGCGAAATAATTTACATTCAGTGCCTGCAAGCACCATCATTGTAATGGAGAATGCAGGGACGGCTCCCTACAGCTGATGGTCTTGGGTGACCCCTATGAAAAGGTCTTTTGATCACCCAAGGGGGGGTCATGACCCACAGGTTGAGAACCACTGCTCAAGAGGGCTCCCTACTTCTTGTTGCCTCCTGCCATCAGTGGCTGCTAGTATAGACTGGCTCAGTGTCTACAGGGCCTTTATCCAATTTTCTCCTCTGCATGGGTTACATTGCTTGTCTCAGTCTTAGAAGAACACTGGTTACGGTGCTTAGAGTCCCCATTGGATAATCCAGCAACACCAAAACCATTTCAACATCCTTTGCATATCACAGCTACAAAGATTTGACCTTCTAAGACACCATTTGCAGACTGTTGAGATGAAGACCTAATGTCTCTGGATGCCCATTTTTCAGCTGGCTGTTGTAAGTTAGAAATGGTCCTTGATTTTATTTTGCAGAGTGGTGGGGTTAGACCTCAAGGTTTTGTCATACAGGGTTGATTAGAGATGAGGGTAGCATTGGGGACATCTGAGGATCAGCATCTTGGGGTTGATTGAAAACTGGATTGTTTACCTTTGAAACAACAACTACTTCATCCTCCCCCCTCTTCCTACTTTTCCTTATCTACCCCTCCTCCTCGTCCTCTTCTTCTGAGCTTATTGTAGGCATAAAAGTACATACAGCACAAAAAAGTTCTTGACCACCTGTGGACTGATGGGTGGTAGTTTTGTTTTAGCCAGTCATCCTGTCAGATATCAGACTTTGTACATCTGTTGATTTTCAAATGACCTACAGGAATGTTCCAGTAGGAAATTCTGGGTTTCTGCTTCTGCCTTCATTTCCTCTTGTTCTTGCCACTAAAAGCCTTTTTTTTTCTTTTGCATATACACATACAGGTGTGTGTTCATGTGCCTGTGTGTATGTTTAAGTGTGTGTGTGTGTGTGTGTGTGTGTGTGTGTGTGCGCGCGCGCGCGCACACGCATTTGCAGGTATGTGTATGTGTAGGTGTGTGTACATTTGCAGGAGTAAGTGCATGTACAGGTGTGTGTCATGTGTATGTGGGTATTACTGAGCTGTGCTAGCTGGTCAGAGAGCCCCAGGGATCCTCCTGTTGTTGCCTCTGAGGCTTGAGAATACAAGTATGCATCACTACGTCTGACTTTTTATGTGGGTGCTAGGTATTGAACCCAGAATCTCACACTTGCATGGTGATAGCTTTACCAACAGAGTCATCCATCTCTCCAGTCCCCAAAGTCTTTTTTGTCTCTTCTCTTATCCCAGGAAGGATTGCAGAATTTGTTTGCTTTTCAATAGATGAAGTATAATGTAGTTAGTGGATGATATATTTGTTGTAGAGAACTTTTCCCTTGTAGTCCAAACTTAAATTTCCCCAGTGTTCATTTGCTTTCTCTATATTTGAGTGCACTTAAAAATACATTTGCAGCCACGATTGCCTGGGCAAGTTATAAATCCTAGATATTAGAATTTTTATGCTTTAGAAATAATAAATGAGGGCTTACCAATTAAAGATAAAAAATTACTTGGCTGGGGATAGTAGAATATTTTATCAGTATTATTAAAATTTAAGGGTGGCTGAAAATGCCACAGGAATCTTTGTACAACATTTTAGTTTAAAAAGTTGGCTTAGGGATAAGTTATATTCTTTTTTTCCCTCTCAATTTTACATCAAACAGGATGTGATATAAATATTTCACGAAAGAGCAGAACTTTGTTGAGCTGGATCATGTGCAGAACTTTAGGTCAGTTGGAGGTGTTGATGTCTTTACCCTCTGTGTCTGGAAATCACTTGCCATGTATCTTGGTTGCCAATAACTTTACTTGGTCCTTTCTTAAAATAATGATGATTCCACATGTGGGATTATTAATTAAGTTATGTGGCTTATTACTTGAAACACCAGTGATAAAATTTAGTATGGCCAACCATGCCGTAATCCCTGAGCATGCTTAGTGGGGCAGGAGACAGGTGGATCCCAGAGTTTGCTGGCAAGGCAACCTAACTGAAACAGTGAGTTCATGAGGAGACCTGCTCAAAATAATAAGTAGAATTTGTGTGTGTGTGTGTGTGTGTGTGTGTGTGTGTGTGTGTGTGTGTGTGTGTGTGTCCCTTGCTGGCCTCAAGATCACTATGAAGAGCAAGCTGTCTTCAAACTCACAGAGATTCTCCTGGCTCTGCCTCCAGAATGCTGGGATTAAAACCTTGGGCCACCACACCCAGCACAAGGTACCACACCCAGTACAAGGTAGGATTTTTTTTTAACCTGCTTAATCTTGTGCAGATTTTGTGTAGGTAACCACAGCCATACTAAGCATGTGTATACAATGTATCTTTATCTAATCTACCCCTCAATTCCCTGTTCTAACTTCACCTTGGAACTCTCATCACATTGACTTCTCATCTTGATGACAGTCTTTTTTAATTAATTACTTAAAAACAAAAGCAACAAGAACAAAAGCCCCCTTACTGAATCCAGTTAGTGCTGCCCATATGAACCTGACCTGGTGTTATCCACTGAAGCATGAGAACCTATCAGTGGCCACATTGATAATGAAAACTGACACCACCCACCACAATCATTAACTGCCGATAGCTCCTCAGCTAAGGGTGGGATTTAGGAACCCACAAACTTGTCATAGAATGAATAAATATTAAAAAGGTGGAAAAATGTAACATGAAAAATAAAAGACTCAGGACTGATATTGGGGTTCAAGCTTCAAGCTGAAGATGAGCAAAACAGCTGGCCACTAGCTCTTAGTTCTACCTCAGACTAAAAGGCAATCCTGACTCTACCAAACCTCAGACTGTAATCCCAGTATGCTATGCTCTCCTCAACATGGCTGGAGAATCCTGAGACTGAATGTCTTCCTAGTCTCAATGTGACTGGAGAAGGAATGCCAGTTCTGAGACACTGTTCCTGTCTTAACTACCTCTCTAGATCTGGGATTAAAGGTGTGAACTATGTTACTCTGTTAGATTGATTCAATCTTGTGTAGGCCTGGGTGACCTTGAACTCAGAGAGCTCCATCTGCCTTTGTCTCTTGAGTCCTGGGATTAAAGGTGTGGGCCACCACTGCCTGACTTCTATAGCTTGTGGGTGATTTTGCTTTCTGAACCCTCAGTTAGGATTTAATCAATCATTAAAAAAAATCACCACAGGAAAATAATAGAAGAAGATACTTAGTGTTAATCCTGACCTCCATAATGTATGCACATACATTTATGCATGTGAATTCCACTCCCTCTCCCTGCTCACACACACACACACACACACACACACACACACACACACACGAAAGATTATTAATAACACATCTACTAATCTACTATATAGGCCTAAGGACCTATTTTGTGGATAATCAGAAAAGATGTTTTCCCTCTGCTTTGTGTTTTTCTCTATTTTCTTCATTAGTTTTTGAGATCATTCTTCCTAACAGCTCTCCAAGGCTGTGGCTTATTCTCTGTAGGTCATTGTGACTTCTTTGCAGACTCATCATGGTTCTCCATAGCTTCATAAATAACCCCTCTTGGAAACTTATGATTGCTGGTGAATCTCACAGAATCTCAGGGCCTTGCAAAAAAAAAAAACACATAAAAAGTAAAATAAAAGATTGTCTTTTCAGATGTCCAGCTTGTTAGGAAAGGCAGAGTTCTGGATGCTGCACAAGCTCAATTGCTACCCAAGTTGTATGTGTGAGTCATGTGCTCTTAAGCAGTCATTTGTGTAATAGTGTGGGCTTACTGGTAGATTCAAACAATGATTTTCTGAGCTGTTTGGAAAAACAAACCCCCCCAATTAAGATGGATCCAGAAGAGTGTGACATTAGTCTCTGTCAACATCAAGTACCTTTCTAGGTGAAAGGTATTTTACAGGGGCCTGGATATCCTCTCAGACCAGGACAAGTGGCCAGAGCATTGGTTCTCAACTGTGTGTGTGTGTGTGTGTGTGTGTGTGTGCTGGGGGGATTGTCTCTGAAGGACATAGGACATATGACCTTGTCTGGAACCATTCTTAGTTGTCATAGTTAAGGGCATACTGGTGCTGTCATCTAATGGGTAGAGATCAGGATGTTGCTAACATCCTGCAAGGCAAGAGATGAGATTCTATAACAGAAAATTAGTTGCCCCCCAAACAGCTGAGACATTGTAATCCAAAGTCCTGAGCTAGAGGAAGGGTGAAGCCAGAGTTGCAGTGCTTCTTCTAGGAGGTCACAGTGGGACAAGGGGACAAGCACATGCATAGAGATTTAGAGGACTGGGAATATTTATGCTGATTACTTAGAGGTAGGATATAGAAGGAAGCTTCTATAGAACAGGAGCATCTGGTGAAAAATTAGGAACAGTGATTTGTCAGAAGGATGGTAGGGGGGAGAAAGACAGACAGACATCGAGACAGAGAGAATGTGGAGAAGGGAGGGAAAAGGGAGAGGAGGGGAAAGAACATAAATGAGAATGAATATGAAGCTGTTTCATGAAGGCAAACAGCAGCCTTGGAATGGCATTCGTGATTCCTAATAAAGAGTAGAGCACAGACACTGACTTGCTGGGATGGACGTTACAGCCAGAATAGAAACACGAGGTTGTACCCTAACATGACATCACTGTAAGTGCATGGCCTCTGCTGTTGGTATAGAGCACACATTAGCCTGGGAGTAACACCTTGCTTCCAAGGCTCAATCCATAGCCCAGGCTTTCTAGAACTAATGTTGGGGGCAAATTGGGAGGGATTTATTTCCTTGAGGCCATTGAGCCGTATCTGATGATATTTTTGAATGAGGGAGTTTCTGAGAAAATCCTCCTCTCCACTTTGGCTGCCCTTGTCAACATATTGTTGGAAAGAGAACTGAGGGTGTGTGGAATCTCTCAAAGTACAGTCCAAAAGCAGTTGTAGGGTAAATTCCTGTAACTGTGGCACTAAAATGTCTCTTCTAAATAAACCCTGTGTTTTTAATGAGTTCATGTTGACAGGGCAGAAAGCAAATGTGACAAGGTGGCATTCTGCAGGGTTTAGTTTTAGGGTCATATGTGAAATTATTTGGAGTGAGAAGAAAAAAGGAAGACCTTTGTGATTGCTGGAGTAGAGAGAGAGATGAGAAACAGAGGTGTGGTGATCACCGAATCACAACAATCTAATGTTGCTATCTTCCACCAAGGGATTTGATAGAAGGGTGTGAATGAGTAGAAATACTTCACATGAGGAGGAGTGGGTTGGAGCTTAGGAAACATGTGGTAGGGGTCTGGGATGGACCTGCTTAGTGTGGTTGGATCCCAGTATCCATGAAATATGATATTCATGACAGCATGCGCTTGCAATCCCAATGCTGGGGAGATGGAGGTAGGAAGTGTGGGGGGGAATGCTTACTGGACAGCTACTCACAAACCACACACATACATGCACACACACACACACACACACACACACACACACACACACACACAGAGAGAGAGAGAGAGAGAGAGAGAGAGAGAGAGAGAGAGAGAGAGATCCTAAAGGCATGATTGATTATTAACAGATGTTAAAATATAAACTCCTTTGCTTTGCATTAGATGAAAAATGTGGTTCACATGTAAACCTAGTAAAATAATTCACAGAAAACACTTGATCTTGAGGAAGACTAGTTCTGAAGCCACTGCTCGTGTATTCTGGTTCTGCAAGTAGTTAACTGGTATGCATTAATCATCATAAGAGGGTAGTAAGTTTCGTGGTGTGGTCTTTTAGGACTTAAACCATAAAGTTCTGTGGTAGTTTAAGTGAGACTACCCCCATATGTGTTTGAATGCCTAGGGAACTGTTTGGGAAGGATGAGGAGGTGTGGCCTTGGAGGAGGTTTCATAGGGAGTAAGCTTTGAGGTTTCAAAAGCACACACCTGGCCTATGTCCCTCTTTCTGCCTGCTGCCTATGGGATCAGTATGTAGAGTTCTCCACCCCATGTTTGCCTGCCTGGTGCTGTGCTTCCTGCCATTATGATCATGGACGAACACTCTGAAACTGTAGGGAAGCCTGCAAGTAAATACTTTGTTTTATAAGAGTGTCCTTGTGTCTCTTCACAACAACAGAACAGCAACTAAGACAAGGCTCTATGGCATCATGAACACAAATGTTAAACACCAGGAGGGAGAAGGGGAGGAGAACATGAGGGATCAGGAAAGTCAAGCTGGGGGAAGAACAGAGAAGGAGAGCAAGGAAAGAGATACCCAAATAGAGGGAGTCATTGTAAGTTTAAAGAGAAATCTGGAACTAGGGAATGTCCAGAGATCCACAAGGATGACCCCAACTAAGAATCTAGGCAATAGTGGAAAGGCTACCTTAAATACCCTCCCCCTATAATGAGATTGATGGCTACCTTAAATGCCATCCTAGAGCCTTTATCTTATAGCTGATGGAAGCAGAAGTAGAAACTCATAGCCAAGCACTGAGCCCAACTCCTGGAATCTAGTTGTAGAGAGGGAGAAGTGATGAGCAAAGGGGTCAAGACCATGCTGGGAAAACCCACAGAAACAGCTGACCTGAGCAAATGGGAGCTCACAGACTCCGGTCTGATAGCTGGGGAACCAGCATAAGACTGAACCAGGCCCCTTAACGTGAGTGTGAGTTAGGAGGATGGGGCAGTCCATCTTTCAGCCTAGATACATGGGGGAGGGTCTATGTCCTGTCCCAAATGATGTGACAGACTCTGATGATCCCCCATGGGAGGCCTCACCCTCCCTGAGCAGTGGTGTGGTATGGGGATTGGTGGGAGGACAGGTGGGAAAGGGAACTGGGATTGGTATGTAAAATAAGATTGCTTTCAATTTAAATAAAAAATAATTTAAAAGAATCCTATACGTGCTTACAATTTAATGTAACAAACATTTCTTGCAATGTTTACTGAACTTATGACTCCTGCAGAAAGTGCAGTTATGCTTGACATGTTAGGTATTTGACACTTGGATAGTGAAGGTGCATTTGGGGATCAGAAGGTGGAGGGGCTCCAGATTTTCAGACTCAGAATCTGACAAAAAGTAGGACCTGTCAAAGAAAAGTGATCAGAAGAGTTTGGGGAATATAACATCAGGGTAAGGGTATGCTAGCTTAGAGCTCTGTATAGTGTGAGAATTTAAATTTAAAAATTATATTAGTGTATCAGTCATTTTGGTCTTAGCTGATGGGGGAAGTACTTCTGTGTATGTTTATCTTTTTCATTGTTAAATAAAATACTGCTTGGCTAATGAGACAGCAAGTAGATGGGACTAGGAGTCAAAGTGGATTCTGGGAAATGTAGTAGAGAAGTGCTGATCCAGGCAGGAAGTGACATAACAAGGAGTCTCATATTTAAGCGAAGGAGAAACAGGAAGGGCCCTCTTTTCCCCTCCGCTCCTGCTCCAGCGGCATGATGTGATTCACAGCAAGGAGGGACGCCAATAAGGTGTCTGATAAGATAAGTCTTATAACATATATAGATTTATGATAGTAAAGACTGAGCTAGCAGATGAGAATCCTAGTCATTGGCCAAGCAGCTTTGTAGCTAATACAAGTTTCTGTGTATTCATTTGGGTCCTAACTCGGTCAGGCGGCTGGCATAAAGCGTACAGGTGGCGGTGGGGCTCAGACTTTTGGTGGAAAGATTTATCGTAACACTTAGCTGTATGTTTGCTTTCTAATTTCTTTTAAACTGAAAGTGGCTATGTACATAGTTGCATCCAAAGAGGTTGTGTTAGTCAGTTACTGACACTGTGGAGCTGTGTAAGAAACTGTCCTAAAATGTAATTACTCATGTGATTTTTCCCTATGAATCTGTATGCTTACATACATACAGTGTTGTGTGGCTAGTCTTATTTGGGTTGCAGACTCCCAGATGCGAGATGAAGGGGTAGTTAGGAATCTGTGCCTGGAATCTCGTGTGTTACTTAGATTAAGTCTTTCTGGGGCTATGTTCCCCTGGTGGTGAATCACAGGTGGTGGATAAGATGGCACTCCTATTGATGAAAGCCTATTTTAGGCTGAGCTCTTTTACCACATATCCTTGCATCCCATTGGCCAAGCAAGTTCATGAGCAAACCAAAGTCAAGCACCCATATGGCATCAACAGGATGGAATAGGGGGTAAAAAATGTATTTTCTTATTTATTTATTTAGGTTGTATTATGCATACATGCATGTCACAGTGCCTTTGTGGAAGTCAGAAAACAACTTAAGAGAGACAGTTCTCTTTCCATGTGCATTTTAAGGATTTAACTCATATAATTAGGTTGGGTGGCAAGCACCTTTACCTAGGGAACCAACTGGGTGACCCCTAGAGTGTGTTATTAGGGATCATGTCATCACTTTCATATCACTGTACAGAGGAGAAGAGGCAGACATAGTGGCCCTCTCATCCACAGAGACATCAAAAGCAATCTAGATGGGAATGCTTTGGGGGAAAGCCTGTGCACTCATGAAACCCGAAACCCAAGCTATTGCCATTGCCTTCTTGCCTGTCCTCTCCTTTCCTATAAAGACTTGTTGATAGTAACTTGCCAGTAGTCTTGTGACTACAGTGAAAAGACCAGAAGCATCATGGGTATGTGGGTTTGATGCATTCCATCCATCTATGTGGCTATACTGAGTCCTGGAAGCCACATCTGCTAGTGCAGTGAAAGATGCTAGTAGGGGCAATATCCAACGTGCTCTCCTAGTAAGCATGGGGATCTCTCTGCGATCTCCAGAACCCATGTAAAATTGATAGGCATGATGGTGTACCTGTAATCCTAGCTTGGGACTTGCTGGCCACATAGCGTGTGTAATTGTTAAGCTTCAGGTCAGCGAAGAGACTCTGTCTCAAGAAATTAAGTGGGAGGCTCCTGAAGAATGACCCAAAGCTGACCTCTGGTGTCCACTGTGCATGCACACATGTATACACACATAAAGTAAGTAGGTAATTAAGGAAAGTAATGCTATTTGACATGGGAGATGAGGCAGGGAGATAGAGGCTGAACCCTAGGTTTTACCACCATTTGAAGACCATTAACAGTATGGGACCTGACCCTCTTTCCCTCCCAAACACTCTGTTTGTTGTGTTAAATCAATCTGAAGGGTTCAGAGGCCAAGCTCCCTGTCTCATTCTGTACAGGTATTCATTCCTCTGCAGGCCCTTCACCTTTGCTCCGATCCCAGAGAAACCCATGTCATCATTGGCATAATAATACTGTTTGATTAAGCTATCTGAAACACTCAGATTGATGCCCTGCTCTTCCAAACAGAGTGGGTTTCTGTCAAAGAGAATTACTTAGGGCAATGCACAGCTATCTTTAGTCTGTAGCCATCCCAGGGAGAGAATCTTTTATTTACCATTTTTCTGGATGTCACTCTCTAGATGGGTGTGTATTCTATATGTTTTTTGTTCCTCCCTTTATCTATTATTGTAGTCATGAAGAAATAAACATGTTATTGCAAGACAATCTCATGTCAATGGAGAAATGACCCATTACTGGGTCACCTTACAATTGGGTCATTTAGAGTCTCAGAAGAGTGTTATTCTATCTTCACATGGCATTAAATAATGGACTGTCTTTGAAACTGAAGGTAGTGAGACAACTCTGTGGTTAGTACTGTCCTTTGTCATGTGTGTCATGTTTGACCTTTATTGTTTCTGGAATGAGGTGGTTGACCTTGTCACTGTTTACTGCTCTGACCCTGAAGTATTTTTAGAGTGGCCTTTGAGGTAACTGTGTCCCTCTAATGTTGCTTCCAGTTGAGTCTTGATGAGTACACTGTGTGTGTGTGTGTGTGTGTGTGTGTGTGTGTGTGTGCACCTGCAGAGGCCAGAGCAGAATGCCAATGGTCTTCTGTCCTTCTCTGCCATGTTGTCCTGAGATAAGCTGTCACTGAAGTGTAATCTTCCATTTCTACTAGGCCAAATGGCCACCAAGCTCTTAGTTTCTGCCTATCTCTGCCCTGCATGGGTTACAAGGATATGCAGCTATGCCAATGTTTTTATATAGTCACTGGGGATTCAAACCTAGCCCCAAAGCTTGCAAAGCAAGTACGCTATCCCTGAGAAATCTCTCTAGTACCCTGACACTGCTTTTGCCAAACAAATGGTGAGAACTTCCTGCCTCGTCTATCAGTGTCAAACCCCTTTGATATCTTCTCAGAAACTTATAGTTGAGGATGTTTAACATCTTCATTCTTGTGGGAAATGGTTCATATACTTTGGGTAATAATTTCACTGTAGAATACACTAAAATAGATGAACCTTGAGGAGGATCATGTAGATTCTTGAACTTTTTATTTTTCCAGAGAAAAAGCTATTTGTTGTCATAATCATTTTATGAAACAAAATAAAAGGGAGCCATATAAACAGTGAAGCTATTGTACCAAAGAGATCTTTAAGTTGATTTGTGCCTGTTGATTGGTTCAAGGGACAGATCGTACTAGGATTTGTGGTTTCCTGTTTATGTCGTTGTTGTTTGTCTGTCATCACAGAGCATTCAGGTAATACGTAAATGCTGGCATCAATGCAGCAATAGCTTCACCTGGATTTAAAAGTGGTCAGCCTACTTCCCTTATAAAACTATTTTAGTTTTTGTTTATCTCACTATGTAGTTTTGACTGGCCTGGAACTCACTTTGTAGACCAAAGTGATGGCATTGTCCTGACAGAGAACCATCCACCTCTGCCTTCCAAGTACAAACCAAGTTTTTGTTGTTGTTGTTCTATAGAGTGTGCAATCTCTCTATTGTTTATTGTTAAAATTGTCTTAATGAAAGCTACTAGGTCTAAGTTATATATGACTCAACCCTTGATCTAATATCCACATGATAACTCTCAGGAAGTCAGTGCTTTGTTTTCCTGAGCTACAACACTTTTCTAGCCCACCAAGGTTGTTTCAGGAAACATAAAGGAACATGAATAAGACATCGATATTCCTTTCTAAAGACACGTGCCATTTTCCCATCCCCAAAAGAACCCAGGAAGAGACACCTTACATTGAAGTGAGAGTTCCTGTTTATATGGGTTGACTGTCACTGTTACTGTAGTCCCATTACTACATACTTACAGATGAAGTCACCATGGATGGGGAGGAGCAGAAAAACAAGAATGACAGTAAAAAATGAACTAACACAGTTGTGCATGCACTGAATTGATGCATTTCATGACTGTTCCATCAAATTTAAGTTAGGCTTTTTCCTACTTTCATACACTCATAGCTCAATTGATAGAGGAGAAAACAGCACCCTCTGGGGTGTGGTGGTTTGATTGAGGAATGTCCCCCACTGACATATTTGAATAATTGGTTTCCAGTTGGTGGCATTGTCATGGAAACTTTTGGAGGTAGAGCCTTGTTGTAGAGTTTTTGTGATGATTCCTGATGCAGGTGCAAGACTCTTTCAAAGACAAGGGATGCAAAACCCTCATGACATCCCCCACCATCTTCAGTGAAGCCTGAGTCTGATTCTCCTTCAAGGTCTTCTTGGGATAGTTGTGACTAAGTAAGAGCTCAGACACTGAGGATACTCATTCCAGGTTTAAGGAGCCCATTTCGGAAAGGTTAGAAATCACAAAATGGAAAAATTAATCTAGTGGTCACTATGAAATGTCACTACTGGAAATTTGTGGTCATATCTGTAGGGACATAGAACCCACTGAAAGGGCATGAGAGTTACCTCAGATCTCATACCACAGGCTACCTCTGCCTGTATTAGTTAAACATCTCAAGTGATCAGAATCAACACCTCCATCTGCGAGGCTGTATGTGAGCATCATGTCCTATGGTTGAAATGGGTTCCTTCCAACAAGCAGAGGTTACTAGTGTGATAGTATTAAGTGGGACTTTCAGGGGTGAAAGTGTCATGAGAGTTCCTCTTTCATCAATAATGGTGTAAAGCCCTTGTAAGGAAGGCTTCACATATTATTTAGTCAGCTTGCTCTGCTGCCTCCCCTCCGTGGTTAAGTGCAATGTTCCTCCCCTCCAGAAGAAGCAACCCTCACCAGACAACTGAGTATATTGGTATCAGTACCCAATGTCCCAAGTTTCCAAGTTCCACATGGATGGAGCTGTCTACAGGGCAGCTCACATCTCAGCAAGTGCCTTTTATTAGTGACAGTGAATTAGTCTGATACCTGAATTGTTGAGGTCAGCACTGTGCCCTGCAGCACTAACATTGGTGCTGGCCTAATAGGTTCAGGTACACAGACAAGTCATAGTGAAAGCAGAGAAAGGTTTATTCAATGAGGCCACATTGGAGAGATATAATAAAGAGGTCCAGTGACTACCTAAGTGTATATTTAGGGTTGAGCCAAAGGTCTATATTTCAAAGAGGGCCAGAGGTGTATATAACAGAGCAGTCCTGGTCAAGGTATGATCCTGTCCACCACTGACCCATTGTTGTCGCTACTCTCTCTTGTAAGGTGATTTGTCAAGTTGAGAAGATAGTATTGCATGGTGGTACATGGAGGCAATGCACCTTCTACAATTATTTGCTGGTGTCCTGTTAGCCAGTGTTCACAGCACCTCCCTGTACAGGATGACCATGGGATAGTACAAGAGGGTGCTTCTGGGTGGCATAGGACAATGTTAGGACTCAGTCTATATCACTATTATTTTTAATATTTCTTTCTTTCTTTCTTCCTTCCTTCCTTCCTTCCTTTCACTCTTTCTTTCTTTCTTTCTTTCTTTCTTTCTTTCTTTCTTTCTGCTTGTGCTAGTCTAAAATCTTGATAGTAGAGGAAAATCCCCATTAATTTGTATATCTCCATTTGTATTTTAAAGCCTGGTATCTAAAAGGTAATTAAATCTGTTGTATGCATGCACACCTATGCATGCACAAATGCACACACACACGATTATAGGAGAGTTTTATACATTCTGAGAATGCTTGAATGAACAAATGAACTAGATGAATTTCCTGTTTCTGTAGTGGTCTTGCCATTTTCTCCTCTGCATTTCTAAGATGTAACACCCTGCCTACAGCCTTCTGCAGCCTTGTGCTGACTGCTGTGGTCTCTTCCAAGCTCTACAGTGCTGAGTAGAGCTTCTAGCACCCTCCTCTCTCATTAGTGATTGACTGACAGTGGAGATGAGGTAGCTGTGCTGATTCAGCATGCCTGGGCTTCGGGGTGCTTCCTTCATTGAAGGGAGGACGGTAACTCTATCTTTTTAGTTAATAGGAATAGAAAGCTGCAAGACCTTTGTCATTCATTCTGCAGGGTTGCAGAATGTGATCCGTGTGTGTGTGTGTGTGTGTGTGTGTGTGTGTGTGTGTGTGTGTGTGTGTGTGCTCTGTTTAAAGCTCCAAAACATATGCTAACAAACTTTAGAATAAATATATGTGAATTATTGAAAACACTGGGACACCACAATTAGAAGAATGAAGGTATTTTTCAGCAAACAAACAAATGTTGGAGCCTGGGGATACTGTGCAGCTAATAGATGATTTTTTTTTTTTTAAGCTTGGATGGAGTTCAATCCTCAGAACCATATAATTTGAATGGTATATGTGGGAAGTTCAGAAATTCAAGGTCATCTTTAGTTACATAGTGAGTGTCAGGCTAGCCTGGGCTACATGCAATCCAGTCTCAAAACAAGACAAAAAACAAACAGTCTGAAATACTACAAACAATACTACTGTGGCTTCTCAGAAAAGTCTTTGGTGTTTCTTGGTGGGATATTTTGGAGCTATTCTAAAATTTTAACAAATTTGTAAAAAACTTAAACAGAATTATCCTAGGATTAACAAAATATATTTCTAAAACTATTGAAAGTGACAGCCCAGGAAGGTGGTTTTATGTTAAGATATAGCATGCTACTAGCAGCCAAGATATAGAAATCACTCGTTCATCCACCCACAGATGACTGAATAAACTAAATACGGTCCACACTTACCATGGAAAATTACTCAGCTGTAAGAGACTATGGCATCCGCTACATGCTAGGATTGATGGGAATAAACCTTGAAAACAAAGTGAAAGAAGCCAGACATCAGAGAACAAACATGATTCTTCTTATGGGGACCACTGGAGTACTCAGGTTCCCAGATACAGAAACTGCAGCATTCCAGGGTCTGGGGTGGGAGGAAGGAGTTTCTTTCCTTGATAAGTGAGAACTAAAGTTTAGTTTAAAAGGGTGATATAGAGTTAAAGGCAAGGGTGGGTATGATGGCTGCACAGCCTTGCTAACAGGATCAACAGCACTGCATCCTATGCTTCAACACAAATAAAAGGTTCATTTTATGTTAGTGCTCTTTTACCACAGTAAAAAAATTGAGAAAAAAAATGGGTGATGATGTGTCTCTGTAGTTAAAGCACTTACTGCCATGCCAAGCAACCCTAGTTCCATTTTCGGGACCTGCATGGTTGAAAGACAGAACTGACTTGTGAAAATTGTCCCCTGCCTTCTACATGAAGCCTTTGCATACACACACACACACACATATATGAGGCAAAATAAAATATAATCAAAATAAAGATATATGAATTTAGCTTTTAAACGATTTTAAAAACTGGGGCTGTGGAGATGATGTATGCATGAGGACCAGAGTTCAGATTCCAGCACTCATGAAAAAGTCAGGGACAACATACACAATTCTTATTCAAGCTCTGGGAGATGAAAAGAGATGGATCCCTGAGGCTCACTGGTTAGTCTGCCTAGCTTAGCTGATGAGCCTGGGTTCAGTGAGAGACCATGTCTCAAAACACAAGGTAGACAGTTTCTAAGATGTAACTCTACTGGTACCATCATGCTCAGCTTCTTCTGTGTGGGTTCAGAGAGCTGAACTCAGGTCTTCAGGCTTGCAAGACATGTACTGACTGCACCATCTCTTTTGGTTTACAGTTGTTTTCTTATATGAACATATAAATGAAATTCACTCAGTGGAGAGGACAGAGAAAGACATGGAAAGGTGGGCCTTGGAAAGGAAGCAATGATTGCTCTCCTTGATAAAGAAAAGCAATAACCTAGGCTTTGAAGATTTGCTGTTTGCTAAAATAACCTGTGTCATCTGGGATTTGCTGAGTCTTCCCTTCATTTGCACTTGGATATATTACCCAGTACTGTACAGTGGGGATAATGCTTGAGTCAGAAGAGAATGTGAACAGTGTCTGCCAGGTTTTTGTGTCTCATTGGCCAATGGTCAAGATCATGAGAAAATCTGAACTCCGTGCTGGCTTTCAGGGGCCCTGGATACAAAGTAAACAGGAGGAAGAAGCTGGTCACAGACAGCAGAAGTATTTCCCCAACATGGATTGATGGTTGAGGTTGATCAGGGCTTGCAGGATACAGTATAAATGCAATTACTGTCCTCAGCTGGTTCTCTGTGGGACACTTGCACATTGGTGGTGGAGGGTCGGGAGGTGATTTTCTTCTCTTGCTATGGCGAGGTACACAGATCTTCCTACTGTTAACACCTGGACAGAGATTTTTATAAAGGATTATGGGGAGGATAGTCTAAAAAGTGATTTCTAGCTAATACCTGTTGCTATTGAAATCGACGAAGGAAGGGGGCGTCTTTGTGACTGTGTGAGGGCACGATCCCATCATCTTGTAAACAATTTAACATCATCCTTCAAAGCGATTTTGTTCTATGACAAATGAGAAAATAATTCTGTGATTCATTGAGCAGATCTCCAATATGGTGTTTGCCTGCATTTTCTGTGTTTCCAGTAGCCAGGAAATCAAATCCGAGGGATTAAATACCCCATTTGAAATGTAATGGAGAATTACATAAACACAGAGAGTTCCAGCATGTGAGAAAGACAGTGGTCCGGATTTCTGGGTAGCTGAGCATACCACCTGGTTGTTGAGAGGCAACTTTGCTGTGCCCAGGTCATAGTGCCAGCCCTCCCTCCCCTTCTGCTACCAGGATTCACATAGTGACAATCCACAGGCCTGACAGAGGTCAACTGTAGAGCATGTCTCTGTGCCAAACCCAGTGCTTATTATTTTATCTAAAATTTACAACTACTTAGAAGAGATATCTTGTTAGATAGTCTTGGTATAGAAGAAGGATAAGCCAAGTTGACTAAACACGCAAGGAACCCAAGGTCAGAGTGCAAACCATCTTCCGTATGACACCAGGCACTTCAGCCAGTGAGCATGTGTTGATGCTCCTGAAGTTCTGGGACTTCTGCTGCCCTCAGTGATAAGACAGAAGTGTGGCTGCTCCATTGTTTAGAAGGGAGCTGGTTTTGTCTGCTTTGATGTTTTTTTTTTTTTTTTGTATGTATGTTCATGTGTGCATGCATGCATGTACAAAGGAGTGTGTGTATGTGTGAGAACAAACAGGAACCATGGCTGTCAATCCTCAGGACTCCTCAGTGCCATATACTTTATTTATTTGGGCAAAGTCTCTCCCTGGTCTAGAATTCGTTAAGTAGGCAAGACTGGGTGACCAGTAAGCCACTGAGAATACATTACTCCTGCATGTATCTGAAGATCTTTCTAGAGTCCTCATGCTTGCAAGCATGAGTCAGTATGAACTATCTCCCTAGCATTGTGTGTGTGTGTGTGTGTGTGTGTGTGTGTGTGTGTGTGTGTGTGTGTGTATAGTTTTTGCATATAGGGTTTGTGTATGTGTGTGCAGTGTTCATGGATGTGTGTGATGTAGTTTTGTGTATATAAATGTTTCTCTGTGTCATGTATGTAGTTTTCCTGTGTGCAGTATGTATTCATTTGTAGACTTTCCACGTGTAGCATGTGTGTGGTATATGTGATATGTGTGCAGTGTTTTTTGTGTGTTGTGTTTTGGTGTGTAGTGTGCATAGTGTTTTGTGTGTGTGTTGTGTATATTGTGTTTTGGGGTATAGTGTGTAGTGGTTGTGTGTGGTATATGTAGTATGTGGAGTGTATTTTTGTGTGTTGTGGTTGTGTGTGGTGTGTGTATGGTATGGATAGTGTGCATGTGTGGTGTGTTTTGGTGTGTAGTGTGTGGTGTGTGTGTAGTATGTGTGTATGCGTGGTGTGTAATGTGTGTGTATGGTGCTTGCATATGTGTGTTTACTAGAGAAGTGCTAAACCCAAGGGCATGGCATCCATATATTAATGAACATGTATGTCTGTGAGGGGTTCTGGAGAGACCAGATGCTGGCCCAGGAACTAGAAAAACGGGAGTGTTATTAAAGGAAACTCACCTGTTTTCAAAGAAATCATTTTCTCGTGGGGAGGCAGATGGCAAAGAAATAACCACCCAAGACACAGGTCACAGCCTGTAACAAGTGCTAGGAAAGAAATGGCCGTGAGTATGATGTAAGACTATCTTCCTGAAAATATGTCATTTTTGCTGAGCCTTGAGAGAGAGGAGGGAAGACATGCCAACTGCTATGGGAAGAGTTTCCAGGACAGAAGGACAGCTGTCACAGAAACCTTAAGACAGGCACAAGTTTGGGCTGGTTAAGAAACTGGGTGGGGCTGGGGAGATGTTTCCATACATGAAGTGTTTGCTTTGCACATGTGAGGACCTGATTGGATCCCTAGAACACAAATTTAAAAAGCGGGGCATATGTGACACACATGTCTATAACCCCAGCATGGGGAGGCAGAGAAAGGCCAGTCCTTGGGGCTCATTGGCTTAGTTAACCAAGTTGGGTCAGTGAGTTCTTGTCCCAGGGAGAGACCCTGTCTCTATAACATAAAGTATATGATCTATGGCCTCTGTGTATGTGTGTG
Source organism: Cricetulus griseus (assembly GCF_003668045.3). Lineage (NCBI taxonomy): Eukaryota > Metazoa > Chordata > Mammalia > Rodentia > Cricetidae > Cricetulus > Cricetulus griseus. The sequence goes on along the minus strand of NC_048600.1, from coordinate 40,682,904 downwards.
TGTGTGTGTGTGTGTGTGTGTGTGTGTGTGTATGCATTTGCACACACATGCACATGTATGTACCTATGCAAACACATATATACACAAACATAATAAATAGATAAACTGAATGATAGTGAGGCTTGAACTAAACAAAAGGAAGGCAAATCCTGTCGCATCCCAGAGCTATGTTTGAAGGGGCAGAACAATGATACTCTATAGGCTAGGTGACTTCTCTCTCTCTTAAAACGATGTGTGACTTTCTTCCTGCTCTGCCTAATTAAGCTCCATTTATCTGGGCCGTTTAATTTCAGAAATCTTTGAGCCAAGCCCTGACATAGGCCAGGCAGAGGCTCAGAGATGGTGTGGATGTGTTCGCCAGCCTTAGGAACACGAGCTTTTGAATTCTAAAAGTGAAAATGAAGTTGACCTTGCAGAAATGAATAGCAGGCTGGACGGTGGTGAGCTGCTAAAGAAGATTCATGTGGGACCTTTCCAAATCACTCCGTGCTCCAGTCAATTTCAAACCATCCTGCATCCTTGCAAGGACAGTTTATGGCTTTGTTCACATCATAGATTTAGAAATCAAGACCTGAGAAAGGTCATGCCATTAAATAAATGTCCAACGCATGGGCAAGAGACAGGCGCTAATAATGAAGTCTCAGCTGAGTGCATTAATGCCTACCTTTTTACCAATGACTTTGATTTTCATTTTTAAACCTTTAACAAAAAGATCTCAATTTTTTGATAAAAAATGCTAAGTTTTTCACCTGAGTGGTTTTCACTCCTGAGATTAAGGAGCTCCAGGATGTTAAGAGAGTTACCTGGTCTTCTGTTGCCCAGGGATGCTCAGATTTTAGTGTGCCAAACGATTCTCTTGAATCACGTTGTAGAGTGGCCACTGGCCATGAGGCTTCTGAGCACTGTCCAAGTGAACAGGAAGGTAGGTGCTAAGTAGCAAACAAGCATGCATTTTCGAAGATGTAGGCGAGAAGGTGATGTAAAAATCTTCATTTGGAAGCCTGGAGAGATGGCTCAGCAGTCAAGAGAACTTGCTGCCTCTGCAGAAGACTCAGCGCAGTTCCCACCACCCTTAACGGTCAGCTCACAACATTTGACTCCTGTTCCAGAGGATCTGATGCTGTCTTCTGGCCTCTGTGGGCATCCCTCATACATGGCTTATGCTCACACAGATACAGGCACGCATACACATAAATAAAAATAAATCTTTTTTAAAAAATCTCCATTTTTATGTTGATAGCAGAAGGACGTGGGAGCCCAATGATACATTGGGCTGAATACAACACATTATTGTACATTATTAAATTGTTTTCACCAGATGGGAAGATGGTTCATTGGGTAAAGTGCTATCCACGTGTGAGGACTCAAGTTCAGATCCCCAGCACTCCATAGAAACTCAGGTGTGGTTTTGTAACTCTAGCACTGGAGAGGGGACACAAGAGAATCCTGGAGTTCACTAGCCAGCCAATTTTGTGCAACTCATGAGTCCCAGGTTCAGTGAGAGACCCTGGCTCAAAATATAAGTGGAGAGTTACAGAGAAAGATACTCTATGTCAATCTATGGCCTCCACCCATGTCCACAAGACTGGGGCCACATGAACACAGATGCATGCAACACACACACACACACACACACACACACACACACACCTCTTAGATCCTAGAATAACAAAACCAAAAAAGAATCCAAAAACTAACTGTTGGGAAGAATGCTGTGTGAAAGAGCTCCCATGCATTGCTGCTGTGAGTACAAAACCATGGAAGCATTTTGCAGTTGGTTTTGCAGTGGTAAGATCTGTGCAGTCAAATATTACCCAGCCGTTGGACTATTTTGTAATGGGCTCAGGTAACAAAAGTACACAACGTCATATTCACAAGAGAATGAAGCAGTGGATTGTTGCAGCCTTATTCCTAGCAGCGACATCTACAAAGTAAGCTCTGATAGAGCTTCTTCAGTGATGCAAGGTGCTGCACTCCATCCATGTAGAACTGCCCTTCCCGCACCTGTTCCTATGGCAGAAGAAAGCCCGAGGGTATTGGGTGGAGGGTTTACACTCCATAGAGAGAAACTTCTCAAGGCTACTGGACTTCAGAGGAGGAAATGGGATACTTGAAACATCCCTACCACTACTCAATCCCAAAAGAAACCAACCCTCCCATAGGGAGAAGGCTCCCAGGGCACTAAGGCCCTTTCTTCTTCCCCAGTTAAAACTTAGTGCAAAGTACATCAGGGTTCTTTGTGAAGCCTATTAAGCTCCTATTTGGCAAAATGCAATAATTATACTAAACAATACAGCTCCTGAAAACTAATTAACGAGCAGGCTCAGTTGTCATGAAGGCAGATCAGTTGTAAGTAAAGCTCCTTAAGTATCATCATCTGCCTGACAAGAATGGAAAGTGTCCTAGGGGTGCTCCCCATTTGGAACCCTGAATCTCTTCCACAGATGCCCAAGGAGAATGCAGACCAGCTCAGGGCATGCTGGTGACCCCATCCTGTGGTGGCCTCACCAAGACCATGAAGCGCGATTGTATCTTTATGAGCAGCAGTTTCTTCCTCTCCACAGAAAGCTAGTGATAGCAAGTGGTGTTTTTACAATGCAGGGATGATTAAGTTAGATTAGCCAGTAAAACACCTTTATGATCAAAGGCAGCATCCTCATCCATGTTGGTATTGTAGATGGTAAAAGCCTAACTAAGAAACTGCATTTGGGAGAAAAAGGAGGAGCCTTGGGGCTCACTGGGTAGTCAGTCTAGTCTAATCAATGTGCTTCAGTTCTCAGGGAGAGGTGCTATCTCAAAAACCAAGGTGTATGGAGCCTGACAGACCTGAGGTGAACCTCTGGTCTCCAAAGCACATGTATATATACCCCATTCACACATGGACACACACAAAAGAAACTTGTGTTTCAATAGTAGGTCTAGGGCAAGGGTAGTAGCAAACATTTAATGGAGAAGGTCACACAGTAACTATCTTAAGTTCCACCCACCACATAGCCTAAACATTAGCTTCTTAACCATTATTCAATGCAAAACCAGATGCAGGTCATATATAGCGAAATAAGTATGACTGTGGACAGTAAGAATATATTTATACAAATAGGTGGCATTCCAATAGCCAATTTGCTGACCTCTGCCTTAAAAGCCAGGTGTGGTGGCTTGCATCTTTAATCCCAGCTCTGGGCAGACAGAGTGGATTCCTTGAGCTCATTAGCTAACTAGCCCAGGCTACTAGGTGTGTCCTATGGTAGTGGGAGAGCCTATCTCCATAAATAGTGCCTGAGGAATGACAGTCAAGGCATCTTGTGTCTCCCATACACACATAAGCATGAGTACCTACTCACACATGAGCATAAACATATATGGAAACACATGCAAAAGCAATTTGAGTTTGATGACTATATAGACTGTGTCTTAACTGGCATCCTCATCTGATCTGAACCCTTGATCATTCTCCTTTGTCTCTTCCTAACCTGACCTCAAGCCTGTAGAATCAACAACACTTCTCAATGATCTGTCACCAATGTCTTCTGTGTATCTTTAAGTATTTTGCAGCATTATGTTCTTCATATGCTCCAGTGTCTGACTATTATGCTCTTTATAATACACTTGAGTTTCACTTATGTCAATGCAGACACTCTCAAGATAGTCTTTGTGACACTGCTGTGTAGCACCCAGTAATGTGAGCACACTACAGTGCATCCATTTATTTACCATATGTATTCATTGCTTCTGTCTGTCTTCCAGAACTGTGCAGGTTTCTGCTTTTCTCTTAGCCTTGAACTTGGGGAACCTTAGAAGATACTCTGCTCAGCCAGGAAGCTCATGTAGGGGCATGGCTGTATCTTACTGAAAACACGGAAATCATAAGGAATTGCATCTGGTCCCCGATCTCATGGAATCTGAGAGCTCCCAGCAGAAATGGTGGGTTAAAGACAGGGTATTGGTCCTGCATGGGTTGTAATCCATGCTGGAGAGGCAGGGATTGAGTAGAAGGGACTAATTGGGAGCAATTCATACCTCTGTGTGGTCCCATCATCCTTGTGCTTGGTATCAGGGTATACTGCCTGTGATAGGGTACCCTTTCTAGCACTATGGTCCTAGGCAGGTGATACTGGGCTTTCAAAAGCCATGCATTAAGTTCTGGATGGCTGAGGGTTGACAGGAGGATACCACATACCATGTGTTTAATTCTAAACTGCATCCTAGCCACCAACTAACAGAAGAGGGTGGTATTTACATCCAGGGAATTGCTGGGCTTGGAAATACCTAACTCTGTGGAAGAGCAAGTGCTTTTGGCTGGGACAAGGCTCTTTCTGATGGGGTGAGGGGATGGGATGCCCTGGAGCTCAGCTTCAAGTCTGTCATTGTTTTCGACATTTTGCTAAAGGGCGAACAGTACTGGGAGTATATAAAAGTTCATCTCTTATCTTAACTGCCATCGTATTTCTGAGACATATAGGAAGGTCATGAATCAAACAGGTTGAGCTTTGATGAGGACTGTTTTGATAACATTACTAACCTGTATGCCTGTAGTGTAAGACAGTGGATAGAAAAGAAGTCAATGTGTTTCAGGGTAGGCATGTATGCTTATCTGTAAGAAACATGGAGGGACTCAGCTCAAATGGAGATTAACATCAGCTATGGGAACTCAGTAAATTTATATTATTACTGTTGGTATCAGAGAAGGAACTGATGGTTAGCCGTAATTATCAACCTGACATAGCTTAGAATCACCTGTGAAGATGAGGAATAGTCTGCATTGGGTTGGCCTGTGGACACATCTATGGGGTTGGGGAAACAGTTATTTGAGATGGGAAAACCCAGCCCATGGTGGGTGGATGGCACACTGTTTTCTAGATATGGGGGTCTTGTTTCACAAACCCACTTTATGGGAAGACATTGCTAACTGAGGGTGGCACTGTTCTCTAGATATGGGGTCCTGAACTGCTAAGCCAACTAATTTTACTTAGGAATGTACACACTGCTTTTCTGATGCAAGCAACTTTGGAATTTTGAGAGTGAAATTTTGGAGAGGTTGAGCTGAGCAGAAGTGAGCCAGCAAGTGAGAATTTATGACTTCATTCTGTCTCTGCCCTTGCCCTAGATATGATTTGACTGGCTGCTTTGAGTTCCTGCCTTGATTTCCCTACTATGATAGATGGGAACCTGGAATCGTTGACTGAAAGAGGCCTCCTTTTTCTGTCAGTTGCTTGTTGTCAGGGCATTTTATTTATTTTATCACAGCAACAGACATTATCTAAGACTTGGCATCCATAGCTTCAGGGTCCTAGTGTATATTTGCATGATAGATAACTCCAAGATTGCCTGAGGTAGCAGGAACACTATTGATATTAGAAGCTACTGTGGGGGGACACTTTTTATGTTTCTTTGGGACTATATGGATCTGATAGTCATTAAAATATATAGTAAATATACAGAGGGAAGTAGAATAGAGGTGGAAGCTATTTGGACAGGTTGAAATTCCAAAATTCCCAATACTTCTTTTATATTTTGTATTTGGCATTACTTTAGAGTATTCAAATGTACATTAAAAGTTATATTTACTGGGAAGGAGGCCAAATCTAAACTTATTTGTTTCCCATATACTCCATGTGCACATAGCCTGAAGGTGATTCTATTAAATGTGGTTGTGTCATGTCTGGGACCTGTCACAGGAGGTCACATGCAGGATTTTTCTGCTTATGGTATTTAATGCAGGGTTTCAAAATTCTTTGAGTTTCAGACCACTTTGGATTTCCAATAACTGACAAGGGATGTGCCTGCCACCCCAGCCATCAAAGACCTATGCTCTAGCCTTCTTGAGTTGGGTCACTATCATGTTTTCACACCTCTGTCCATCAGCTTCCCATCACTGTGACAAAATGCCTGATGAAGTCAAGCTAAAGGAAAGAAAGTTTATCATGGCTCATGGTTTCCAAATTCAGACTATGGACAACTGGCTCTGTTGCTACAGTCCCCAATTGAGACAGGGAAATAGTGACCATAGGAACATGTGACTGAGGGGGCTGCTCACCTCATGGGAGGTAGGAAAGAGAGAGAAAAAGGCGTGGGGACAAGCTGTAGCCTTCAATGCATACCGTCCCCATAGTGGCCTACCATCTCCAGCTCAGTGCCACTTCCCAGCAGCTCATCTGGCCACAAGTCAGAGAGCTCATCTATTGAAGAAGCATCCCGATCCAGACATCTCTGAATAGCGCCACCTACTGGAGACTGCATTTAACACAGCATGCAAACCATTTCACTCCTAAATGTACCACAGCAGGTTTGCATATATAACCTTCCCCTGGCAGGCTGGATGGGCCCAGGTGAACACTGATGGAGCTCGGTACAAGGGAGTCACTTGTCTCTGGTGTTTCAGGGTAGGAAAGACTTGAGAATGCTGGAATGATTATAGGAAAGAGACAGATCACAGAGAATTCAGCCACCAGGGTTTCAGGTTTCTTTCACTCTGATGCCTGTTTCCCAACCTTTTTTTGATTCTCTGGGACAGACCCGCTGTTGAGAATGCCCGAGCTCTGTGCATTTTTTCAGAGCTCAGTTCTAAACTAATTTGATGTAAATTATACATTTGCAAGGAGTGTTCAGAATAACCTGCACGAGGCCCACGAAGACACAGTGCACAAAGGAAATGATGGTGTGTTTTATTCATAAGGATGCTCTGCTCTTCAAAATCCTCATACAGCTCCCCAAATACCGAATGCATCACGAACCGACATTTGTGCTGCTGGCTTCCATGCGGAGAGCAATGCTGTTGCTTTTAATCACGCAAGTTTATTTTGCGGTGAAAACCTTTTGTATAATATTGAAAAATCCTTGTGTTCCTTGGAAGCTATTTCAGCTTTCTGAAATGATCATTTTTAATCATTCGCCTCACAATACAATTTACCAGGCAGTGGAGGATAGCGAACCATAAAGTTTAATTTGCCTTTTTTTAATTGAGTTGTTAATTAGCACCCCTCTGCCTTTGGAAATCCCTCTTTGCTTTGTTGTTTTGCTTCTGATCTGAGACATTTTGGAGAATCTCATCTATCATATCTCCTCTATCCAGGTACTTACTGAATCACATCAATAGCTGATTATTTTCTAAATCTGCCCAAGCTGCCACAGTTGCATACAAATTTTGTAGGTGGTAAATAATAAGATTGGGAGAACTGGTATTCAGTAGATTGGTTTATCCACAATTGATTGAATTCCTATTGTGTACTGGACACATTTTATATAAGTATGTATGTGAGGGTTCATGTGGACTCATGGGAGTTCATATATTAGTATGTACAGGTGTGTGTGTGTGTGTGTGTGTGTGTGTGTGTGTGTGTGTGTGTGTAGGCAAGAGGTCAACCTCAGGTGTCATTCTCAAAAAGCACTAGTTCAGTGGTTCATGGCCCTCTTTGGAGGACCATGGCCCCTTTGAGGGTCATTTATCCTGGATATCATATATTTACATTATAATTCAAAAGAGTAGCAAAATTACAGTTATGAAACAACAATGAAATAATTTTATGATGGGGGGTCACCACAAACTGAGGAACTGTATTAAAGGGTCTCAGCATTAGGAAGATTGAGAACCATTACCATAGTTCTTTGAGGCAAGGTGTCTCAGTGGCTTTTAACTCACCAATTAAGCTAGGCTGTCTGTCTGGCCAGTAAGCCCTGGGGATCTGCCTATGTCTGTCTCTCTAGGGCTGAGATTACAAGTGTGCACTGTTGTGTCTGACTTTTCTGTTTTTATCGTTTGCATGGCTTTTGGGGACTGAACTCAGGTCCCAAGCTTTCAGGGTAAGCCCTTTACAAACTGCACTATCTTCCCAGTTCTGTGCTGGACACTTGGACCCCTCATTCACAGCATTTTTTGGAGGTACAGTTATCTCAATTGTGTACACAAGCAAACTGATGTCCAGTTATACTGAGTGCTTATTCCGATGCTGTTTAGCTAACTGGTGCCCAGATGAGGCTTCATACCTAGGTAGCCTGGCTGGGGATATTATGGTGCCTTCTTTCTTCTTCTTCTTCTTCTTCTTCTTCTTCTTCTTCTTCTTCTTCTTCTTCTTCTTCTTCTTCTTCTTCTTCTTCTTCTTCTTCTTTTCCTCCTCCTCCTCCTCCTCTTCCTCTTCCTCCTTCTTTATCTCCTTCTCCTCCCCCCTCTTCCTCTCTTCTTCCTCTTCTTCTCCTCATCTTTTTTCTCAAGACAGAGTTTCTCTGTCTAGCCCTGGCTGTCTTGGACCTTGCTCTGTAGACCAGGCTGGTCTCATACTCAGAGATCTGCCTGCCTCTGACTCCTGAGTGGTGGGTTTAAAAGTGTGCATCAGCACCACCTGGCTCATGTTGCAATCTTTGAGCCTTAATCTGAGTTTCCAAGGCCATGAAGTATGGAAGTTCTATTTCTGCTGTTCATATATTTTTTAAAAATGAAAAATTGCTGGGCAGAACTCTTCATAAGGATGCATACCATGTGTTCAGGTCCGATGTCAGAAGGGCACTTGTTTGGATTTTCCAAATTGGCTTTGAATAAGGAGCCTTGAGAATTTATTTCCCAGTGTTCTACAGCTATTCTAGATAGTGTCACGATCTGTTTATTCCCTTTCCTTCATGTGGCTTCTATGTTCAGAAGTCTGTACCCAGCTTAGGTAGGTCCTCTGTTTAGGATGTCATTTGGCTGAATCAATGTGGTAGAGTAGCGATCACTTCTGGGGGTTTGGTTGGTAAGTAAGGGATCTGTTTTTCTTCTCGTTTCCTGGCATTCAGTTCCTTGTGACCATTGGAGGCAAGGCATTTGGTTTCTCAATGAAGAAAAAAAGGATGAAGGTAAGTAGCTAGGGGGAGCCTTAGATGGTATGGCAATGGCAGGAGCAACATCTGCCACTTATGCTGTGCTTTATTGATTAGAAGTATGACATAGATCTTGCTCACCTTTAGTGGTTAACGATGAGGTAGCATTGATGAATGTAGTTATTATTGTGATTATCATTGTCAATGCTGCTAGCACTTCTGTAATATTGTGTTCCAGGCTGGGCTAAGGGCTCTTTGCATGTCTAACTCATTCACATATGCAGCCAGGTATAAAGGTTCCGAGGTTTGAATCCAAGGTCGCTCTTTGTGCACACTGGAATAACATTTCTCAGGGCCATTAAGCATGAAGCAACTGTTGTTATTTCCTGAGTGATATGACTGTTCCAGGAAGTAATAAAGTCTAAATAATGAGGAACATGGGACTCAGTGTCATATGGATGCAGGTGAAGGCCTGTCTCTATCAGTCCTGATCCTATGGTCTGTTTCAAGTCATTCACTAGGTTCCTTACCAGAGATTCTGTATGTCTTTTGACTGAGAGCCTATGGAGGTTAAAGCTACATCAAGGTTAATGTTGCTTTCAGCATACAGTCTCAACACATTTAAGCCAGAGAAGGGTCATTCTCTGAACATTGACAGGTGACTAGAAGGAAGGGAAAAGGTTTGGGTTAGTAATGGGGCGTGAGTGGGTAGAAGGAATATGACCAGAGTACATAATACACTTGAAAAGGGGTCCAAAGGGTCATTTGAAAACCTGTCACCTTGTATAAAGTATATTCATTGATTAAAATCTTTTATTAAAAATGTACTCTCACATTACAAATTCATTAGAGCCCAATTGTTTCAACCTCTGAGCGAAGTCTGAAACAAAGCAATAAAACATAGTCAGTGAAATATTGTCTCCAAACTTATCAGTAACCACATATGTCTCTAGATTTTTAAGGTATAGATGACTATGTCTACCCTTTTGACATAGGCCTTTCTTGTTCCCCACTTTCTTTCTCATTCTAGTTCCCAGCACCTATTTTTGTCCCTGGTATATTTATGTCATTCTCTAAGTTTATTGTGATAGCTAGTATGTCAATGGCACTCCTTTTTCAGATGGAAGAAAGAAACCAAGGGAGGAAGGACTATGGGCAGACTTGAGAAAAATTAGGGAAGTGTCCCAAAGAGATGAAGCCTTGACAAGTGTGTCTAGAAGTCTTCAACGATGATGATAAAGTAACAGCTTCTTGATAATGGTCATGTCCCTCTTAACGTGTCTTTCAAAATGGTTATTTTGTCCAACTTGTATCTGATATGGCCATCTCTTCTACCTTGGCTTCCAAAATGGTCATCTTTTTCTCTATTATCTTTCAAATTGACCTCCTCCTCCTTACTTGTCTTTTAAAATGCTTAGCTTTTCTTTCCTATAACATTTTCCAAAATGGCCAGTTCTCTCCTCTAACTTGTCTTGCTAAATGTCTAATCCACCTTTAACGTCTTTCAAAATGGCTACTTCCTCCTCTGATGTCTTCTCAAGTGTCCTCTAACTCGCTTTTGATTGGTTGGCTAAATGGCTTACTGTTCAGCAATTGTTTAGTTACAGTAGAGAATATGGTCTCATCCAGCCCTTGTTATACCTCTTCCTGATACTTTGCAAACTCCTCCATCAGAGGTAACTCTTAATAGAAATATTCATTCAAATCTCCAAATAGGTTCTGTCCATTGGATTGAATGATTATTTATTTGGTAGGAGGAGCAATAATTTGACTTCTTTGTGATCACTGCTTATTCTTGTCTGGCAGCTTATCCCCACTTGTAGGCTGTGTCAACCTCTGTAATTATAACTCTTTCTGCCAGCTGCCTGGGTTCTGCTGCCACTTTAGGGCCCCCAAATAACACACAGAGTCTTATATTAGTTACAATGCTGCTGGCCAATGACTAGGATTTCTTATTTGCTAGCTCAGTCTTAATTATCAACCATGACTACTAGTCTATATATTTTTATAAGGACTTATCTCACTGAGGACACCAGCCTTATGCATCCTCTCTTCCTGGGATTACATGGCAACCCTCTCCCTTTCCTACATTTCCCAGAATCCTCCTTCTCTCCTATTCCCGCCTAACTTGCTTCCCTATTGACCAACAGTGATTTACTTATCAACCAATAAGACAAACATATACACAGAAGGACCTCCCCCATCAAATCTCATTTCATTTGATGGATCTTTATTTTTGTCTAGAAACTCTTTAGTCTGTATGTAGCTTCAGGGTCTTGTGTTTTTTGAGCTATAGTGCTTTCAGGCCTCTGAACACACAACTGCTGCCATTTGAATTGTCATCTCTAGTTGCCTGTTACCTCCTGGTAGTCCCCTTTATTTAGACTCTGTGCTTACTGATCTTATACCATCTTCAAGTACTTCAAAGACTCCCTGTGGTCACTTCCTCAGCTCAGCACTCACTTCTCCTACTTCCTCTACAGTGCTATTAACCCACCCAGTATCTGCACTCTCTGCCCTTTTATTTTTTTCATGAAGCCAAGGCTGTGTGTTACCACTGATATCTTCCTAATTCTTTCTTCATTCTGAATTATGATTTCCAAGGCATGGTCTCAGTGTAGGCACCCTTATAGAATGTTTATCAACTTTAATACTCCTTTGCTTGTTCTACTTTTATGAGCATTTTTAGCCACTCACGAAAGATGGCACCTTTGGAAGACATCTTCAATTTACATATTGTCCCAACAATTTATTTATGTCAACCCCATTAGTCCTCCCAAATGTATTACTAGATAAAAAGAATGGTTACTATTTTACATGAGATACACTTTAGAAAGGAGAAGTTCATCTCTTGCTTTCAGGTCTACAGATATAACCCTGACTGTTCCCATCGTTATCTGTTCAACAGCTCCTATGACATTACTTGCCAAGAACTTACACTTAAGACCACATTTACCTGCATGGCTTTCCCATCTGTGTTCATCCTGTGTTTCCTTGTGTTAGTTTTATCATTTTATTTATTCAGCTATACTGATGGTAGAACTCATGAACTTCTACTTGCTCTGCAGGTGCTCTGCTACTGATCTACACCCTCAGCCATCTCTTCTGTCAATTTTTATGTCTTCCTGTATTCTCACTTTATCATTTCAGCCTTAAGCCTTGTTCAATTAACACCCAAGGATCCTCCAAAAATGTCAAGTGGATGAGATTGCTGAGTTTTTCTTTTAACCATAGTAACCCTGCACATGGAAGATAAAGCTCTCATTCTTTTAGGCAGCAAGAAGATGAATGAATGTGTGAGTGGTGAATGAATGAGTAGGTGAATGAATAGTAACGGTGAGCAAATGAGTTAGTGATCAAGTGACTTAGTGCCTAGGTAGTGAACTCATTCATTTTTTCTAATATCCTATGGGATCCAACCAAATTATTGCCTGTCCTCCAAATTTTGCTATTTCTCCCTCCTTCCTTTTAGCAGATTTTATCTACCCAAGTTTTGCTCTTTTTGTCTTTGGGTTGTATGTGTCATTCAGTACCCAGATGTTTTTATTGATACCTCAAAAATATTCACTAGGTTGTCTGAGTGGATTCTTCCTTCTCTTTGGTTCTTTAAATGTGTTTTGTTTTTCAATATGAAAGTCCTTGACCCTGGTGGTATCATTTTACAGCATGATTCATGATCCACACTTAATAAACACAGACTGAGCATCTCTCATCCCAAATTCCCAAAGTTTAGCACTAGAGTGCTTGCTCTGTGGGCATGAGGACCAGGGAGTAGTCCCTAGAACTGAAAACAAGAAGGGACAAGAGAAAGTGATAGGTGTGTGGGGGGGGTTGAATATATTGACCCTTTGTGTCCAGTGTGAAGCTGCCTTGGGAATTTCTACATGACAGAAACTTATGCCATGCACAAAATTTGTATGAGTGTCTTATTAAATTTCCTTTAAACTACAATGTAAAAGAAATGCATAAAACATAAATGAATTTTATGTTTAGACTTGGGTTCTGTCTCTATGTTACCTCATAAATATGCAAATTTCCATAACTCTTAAAATGCCTAAAACCCAAACCTTTGGTCTCATGCATTTCAGATGGGTGATCCTCACCCTGTAGTGTGCTAAGTAGGTGAATTAATAAAGCAAATACTGTGGGGGTAGGGAGTACAGATGAAGACAGAAAGGCTAAGCTCCACTTAGTTCATGTCTAAGCTATACTTTGTTCTAGCTGTTCCTCTTCCATTTACTATTTACCAACACTTTTCAAGAATAACATGGAAGAGAAAGGAACTGTTGTTGAGCACACTGAAAAGTTGAATTGCAGGTTTCCATGGCAACAGAGTTGAGTTCAGAGTTTTTCTATCCCTGCATGTTTTAATGAAAACATTTCCTCAGCCATTATAGATGGGCTTGTGTACTCGACAAGAAGTGCTTTATCTTAACATACCATTATACTCATAAGTCAGATTGATGGCATGGAGTATTATTTCATCAAATCTCAATACCTTCTTGTGCTTGCCTCGCAGGAACTGATTCCAGTGCTAACACAGTGAAGGCTGCTCTTGTTTGTGGAAGAAAATGGCTTTGTAGACTCATGCCTCTTCCTTCTGCTCTTGAGATGGAGCCTCTTGAGTCTTAGCCAAAGACCATTCAACACAGGCACAGCCTACTCTGATTGTTATTTAGAGGCTAATTTCTCCAATCATGCACACATCTTACATATTGCCAATAAAAATTAAATGACTCTTATGCCACATTAAGGTGTCTTGGTAGGTAGTGTTTTCCATGTGCTTAGGCTGTAGGGAACCCTATTGTTTAGTTGCTCTCATCTAGATTGCAACAGTCCCTTAAGGAAGAAGGAGGGAGGCTCACAAGGAACTTACAAGACTCTCTGATTCCACTGTGGAGTTACATAAGCAGTGAAAAATTGATGCATTTTTGTGCCTTGTGGCTCCTCAGGTTATGTTTAGGATGGATCTCCCCACCTCACTTAATCTTACCTGGATAATCTTTTACAGATTGCCCAGGAGACTTGACTCTTTGGCAAGTGTAGATACTGTCAATTTGACAATCAGTATTACCTATCACACCTTCTGTAGTGTGGCTCCAATGAGCCTCTACTGGCGACAGCCTTTAAAATGTCATATACTGGGCATGTGGGCATCATACTTAGACAATTCTATTTTCTGTCTGAAGTCCATGTTAAAGGAATTTCATTATGTATCTTATCCATACCTGGAAATGGACAAAACTCATCATAGTTTGTAAAAAAAATGTTGGGGTACTATTTTGGTGAATGTCTGAAGATTTCTTTCAATTTAGAGATCCACCAAATTACTCTCCTGCAAGTATGTTTTAATAGGAAATCTCCCAATACACCTATTAAAAACATAATGAAAACATTCTGTCTTCCATCAGGCTCCAAAGCTATAAGTGGCTTGTAATTTGCAGGAGATTGGAACAGCATTGAGGAATTACGGTGACAAAGTGAGACACTCATTGGATTTTCAATTTTCTGATAGAATTCCATGTAATTTCGTGTTAATGCGTCTGCAGCCCAGGGAGGTGACATGTGTCATGGCTCAAGCCAGATTCCCAGCTCTACATCACCACGTGCTTGAGAAAGCATATTGTCAGCTTTTGTTGTGGGTGCTGGGGATAAAAAGGTGCCTTTGTTTGGCCTTGATGGATATTCCATTATACACAGTCCCCTGAACAACAGCCCCATAATTTCTAACAGCTCAGGTAGATGTTTTGGATGCTTGACATTTGACTTCACATATTTATTGGAACAAACTGTGAGCAGTTCCTTCTCTGCAAGCACTTGGTAGAATATAGAGTTTGGCCTTCCTTGGTCTGTGGCACCTACTGGGTCTATTGCCTGTTGGAACAAAGGCTATATGCTCTGGCAAATGAATTCCTCTTTGGAGGAACCCAGAGCAGTACAGGACACTGTGGCTGTGAACCAGGGAGATATGGTCTTGAGTTTTATATAGCATATTGTATATTATCCACAGTGCTTGGTTTAGGTTCAAGCTAGCTTGTTTCCTTCTCAGAGAACCCAAGTGTCTTTATTTCACCTGAAAATGGGAGCCTCTTGTGCCTTGCCTGTTGTCAAGGTTGCTGACATACATCTGTTGTTTCAAACCTCAGGGGGGAACACAGTAATAGAATTACAAATAGACAATAACACTTTGCAAGCTGGTTTTGTAATTTTTAAAATAATTAATGACATTGTTGCACTTTGTGCATGGCCTTGACAAGATTCGCACTCCTGGGGCAGGCATTTTGATTTGTTTTTTCACCTGACTGAAGATGAATTTGCACTCATTTGGCTATGTCCTCTCTCCTGGGGTGTCCTCTGTGACCAGAGGTGTGTATTGTTCTGCAGCAGGCTTCAGGGTAAGATGATAGTCCAAGGCCACCTGATAGAGTTGAGCTAATTGGCTTTATGAGGGACCATGCTGTGCTGCAGCTATGGTGCCGAAGATGCCAGAGCTAGGAGCTGGAAAGATGGCTGAGTGGATAGAGTCCTTGCTGCACAAGCATGAGGTTTTGAAGTCTGATCCCTATAAAAACCTGGATATGACTGTGCATGTCTTCAACTCTAAAGCTGGAAGTAGAGAGACAGGAGGATCCTTGGAGTCTAAAGAGCAGCTCATCTTGTTGAATTAGTGAGCTCTGGGTTCAGTTAGAGACCCCATCTCAAAACATCATGTGGAGAGAAAGCAATGTACCTGATGTTGACACACACAGAGTCAGAAACACCTTCCCACCTCTTCTTTTCACCCACGTGACAAGAGATGTTTACTAAATCCCTGTTGGGAGCAAACCCTTGTCTGTTGCCCTGTGTGGGGTGTGGCAGGAGCAGACAGAATACATATTTTTCATTCATAAATACGGCCATCTTCCTCCCTCTGATCCAGAGTTATTGCAGGACAGTCCCTTCTTATATAGGGATCTGGCTTAAGCTAAGTGAGACATCTACACTTTCTGTGCACAGAGTTCTGCAGACGTCTTCAGGAACCAGCATGTAAACATTCTAACAGGTAGATCTCAATGTATGTGCACGTGTGACATTTACTTATCCTAACCCTAGGGATCCCCAGAAATTAAAAACAACAATAACAACAAACCCCAAGGGGTTCTGGAGATAACTCAGAGTTGCCTTACAAGACATAGGACCTGAGCTCCATCTCTAAACCCACTCAATAAAAACCAGGCATGGTGACACGTGCTTGTAGTCTCAGTGCTGGGGCAGTATAAACAGCTGGATCCCAAGAACTCATTGAGCAGTCTACTTGGTTCAGCCTACTTGGTGATCTCCAGGCAAAATTAGAGAGCCAGTCTTACTAAGCAAGCTTGATGGCACCTCAGGAACAACAGTGTAGTTGTCCTTTGGTCTCTAGTCATTTGTACACACATGGGTATCCACATACACATAAACATACATACACACTTTTACACATATAAATTTAAAAAATCAAACTTTAAAACCACCAAGCAATTAACCAAAGAAGGGGAATCCACAAGAAAAATTAGAATGGAATGATCTTTAATTTGGAGTCAGGCTTAAGATAAATAGAAAAGCAACAGGGTCTATGAGAGTGTGGCTTCTGCTATGTCTGACCCAGAACCCAATGTGCAACCCCATGTCATCTCCATCTCTTCAAGTGCCATCACCATCTATTCAGTTGCTGGGGCTAGCACCTGGACATTATTATGAACTTGTCTTCCCCTCCCAATCTGTCAATAGGTCTTACTATTTCCACCTTAAGAGGCACTTGCATACCCATCTGCTTCCAGTTGGCCCATCCCTTCTAAATTCTCCTAAATCTGTTTCTTCTGGATCTCCTGCAGCTGTTCCCAGAGGTGCTCATCCTGCTCAACCAACACTGAATTTCTAAGTTGCCATTCTGCTAGTGAGGCTTTCTTGTTTTTGGTCGTGCTTTGGATATGAAGTGTCTTGAATGCTCATGTATTGAAGGCTGGGGTATTAGTTGGTGTTGTCATTGAAAGATGATTGATCATGAAGTCACTAACCATGGATGAGGACTCTACTGGTGAGTTCATACCTGGATAAGCTATGAGATGCTGGAGGATCTGGGTCACAGGGAATGTGTCTTTGGAGGCTGTATCTTGCCCCAGACACACTGTGTATGCTCTCCTCTCCCCCTACTTCCTGGCTGCCACAAGGAGAGCAGCTATGGCTCACCATTCTCTTCTCACCTTGATGTTTTTCCTCACCAGAATCCTCAAAGCAGTGGAGCCAGCCCAGGGAACTGAAAGTTCCAATATGTGAGCTAAAATGTGCATTTCCTCCTTTAAGTTGATTTTTTTCAGGTAATTAGTCACAGCCATAGAACGTTGAGTGATGTACTCCTGTGTTAGACTTTCTGTCCATTCTTTAAGCTCACCAAAATTGTTGAGCCTTCAGTGTTTTTCTCCCCAAGGCTCTTGAACTCACTTTCAACTCTTGCATGGAAGTCTCATGGTTCTTTAGGTCTCAGCTCATATCTTCTCATTTCTCTCTCTCTCTCTCTCTCTCTCTCTCTCTCTCTCTCTCTCTCTCGATTCTCTCAATATATATATTGAGACAGATTCTCATTCTGTATCCCATGCTGGCCTCAAACTCATGGCAATCCTCCTGCCTCAACCTTTCTAGAACTGGGATTACACCCATGAGTCCTTGTGCAAATGTTGCTGTCTTTGTGTGCATGTATAGATGTGTATGTATGATATATATATATATATATATATATATATATATATATATATATATATGTTTATGCATGAGTACATTTACCTGTGTGTATGTGTAGAAGCCAGAGGCTGATGACAGGCTATCTTCCTGTACTTCCTCCTTAATTCGTAAGATAGGAATTCTCATTTAGCCTGGAACTCATGGAGTTGGAGTCTCATAGTAGACTGGGTGGTCAATGAGGCCCGCTACCCCTTTCCCCAAGTACTGGTATTACAGACATGCATTTTATCCACTGAGATATCTCTCTTTCTCTCTAGCCCAGATCTTTCTATCCTAAAGTTAAAAGTAACCTATGTGATTAGTGCCAAAAGAGCCATATACCTGGCATAGAACCTGTGCACATGGTGGCCTTCTGAATAAATTCCTCATCAAGTGACTGTATTGTGAAAAATTTTGATAATAGAAGAAGAGCTTCACTGTTAGATGGGAAGACATGGATAGATAAAGCTAAAGCTTTCCAGAGTGACGGGCATTTGCATGCCTCAGTTCATCTAAGAGAGAGAGAGAGAGAGAGAGAGAGAGAGAGAGAGAGAGAGAGAGAGAGAGAGAGACTGCCTATCAATTAAATCTACAAGAGTTGAGATGAGATGGCATCCATTGGTATTTGGAGTCCTTCCATGGAATATGAAGTAGTTTCAGAATTCAATAACACAATCAGGATCAAGCACCCCCCACACACACTCCAAGTAATGATTCATGTGCCATGAAATTTTTCATTAAAAATTTCCAAGGCTCACAAAATAAAGAAAAAGGAAAGGGGGCCTTCTACCCTTCATTTGTTCCAGCCATTTCCTTGGAGCCTCAATGCTGATCATTGGAATGGGGCCTTGGAATTTTAAATCAAGTTTTACTTTGCAAATTTAATGAAATGCAAACAAATACTTAGCAGTTCTAAAGGGCATGGAGTCATTAAGGCTTCTCATTTTGTTAGGTGCTTTGGGGAGTCTCTATGATTTTCAGAGTGAAATCAATTAAGTGTGTGCATGTGTGTGTGCATGTGCGTGTGTGTGCGTGTGTGTGTGTGTGTGTGTGTGTGTGTGTGTGTGTGTGTGTGTGTGTGTGTGTGTGTGTGTGCATGTGTGTGTGTCTTTGTATAGTTAGTGAACAGACTGGGCAGAGTTTTGGACTTTAAGGTCTGTCGCATAGTTTATTAGCTGAATGTCCTTGGATAAATGGCATAACCTTTCTTCCTGGCTAAAATAGTGAGTGTGCAGCTATCTGGGAATGCCAGTGAACAGTGCCACATCTCTGTTCTTAGAATGATCCCAGTTTGGTTTGATGTTTTATCTGGACTTGTTGATTCATCTTCTAATAGTGGATCCTGCGTCTTCATTTTGCCTTAGCCCCTAAAATCGTGCAGCTCTTTTTGATTTGATGAGTTTGTGTGAGGCACTTGTTAATGTTCCTTCAATGAGAAACCCCCATTTGTTCTTTTTTCTCCACATTTGATCAGCTGTGTGATGTTTGTCCTCCCATCTGTTAGGCAAAGCTGAGAGCACTGATACTTTTTTATTCACTTTCTTTATGTTCTCCCATATAGACACACCTTGAGAAAGAAGCAGTTTAGGCACCACTGCCTTTACGATGGTAGAAAGCCCTTATACTTGCTCCTGAGCAATGCTGGGATAGAAAGTATGTGGAGAACATTGATGGCCTAATAGCTTGGTGAAATGAGAGTCTTCATGAAAGCAGTTTGCCAGATGAAAATTGCTATACAAATTGCGTCCTGATTATGTGCACTGAACAAAAGATTTCTTGAGCAGTAACTGGTGCAGGTGGAGATAAAGAAATACATTAAGCTCCGATGCATTCCAGGCATTCAAAGCCACAGCTGTACCTACATGTGAACATTCCTTGTGTCTGACAAGTGAGCTTAGTTCTCTGTCCTGTGCACTGTAGTGGGCAGGGCATGGGGGGGCGTCTGATTACCATAGTGGCCTACAGGGTGTGATAGCTGGGCAGGAAACACTGAGGCTGATGGAGAAGATTCTGTAAGAATGTTCAAGGTATGATCAGAGAGGGTTGCATGGATCTTGGAGGGCAGTGGGTTTCTGGGGTTATTACCACACCGGGAAAGTGGTCTAGATAGCTGCAGTGTGTTACGGGGTAAGAACAACATTGACTTACTCTAAAAGGGCTGTCAAAGAGACCTACGGGGAATGTAAATGTAAGTCTCAAGGCACAAATAAACACTGCCCAGATGTGGCTGGGACCTCAGCTTCTAGAACTTTCTCTTTCCTGTCTATAAAAATAAAAGAAGAGGATTCCTTCCTGCACTGATGATACTTCTTCTGTTTTCTCCCTGTGGCTGCTGGTTCCTTTAAGAGGAACGTACCTCTTTTCTCTTTATTCTCTCTCCACACTTCTGCTTCATGCATGGCATAACACATCTACCTAAAATTATCTTATGGTTGTTATTATCTTTTCCCTGTCTCTAGGGATACCACTAGACAGTGTTCATTGTGAGCAAGGAGCTGGCTCAAGTTTATTGCTCTGTACTAGAAGGCAGCTCCATGTTTAGCACATAGTGAACCAACTCTCGAGTGGTTTTTGTGAGGGAGGGATTGATTTTCTGCACCTGGATATTCTCCACTCTCCACGAACTTTTGGTTGGTTTGAGATGTGGCTAAATTACTTCATTCTTGCATTCTTTCCTTGGTCTCCCCATGTTCCTCTGAGCTACCTCAGGCTCCTTCTTTCAAATGGTGGTTGTATTTGCCAGGAAAGGTATAGACAGAAGGTCTTCTATGAAGTCTAACGTATGATGTGCAGACAGGATACAGAACTTGAGATTTTAGCTGTGTGTGTGTGTGTGTGTGTGTGTGTGTGTGTGTGTGTGTGTGTAAGCTGGAGATCAACCTTGAGTGTCATTCCCCAGAAAGAGCTATCTACTTGTCTTTTGAGACAGATCTTTTTTTTTCTTATCAGCTTGGAGCCTACCCAGTATGCTAGACTGGCTGAAGGGAATCTAGCCAGTCTGAGCATGGCAAACATGGCTCTGGTGGGCCTTGCTCTTCTGCCCCATTCCCTCTGCCCAGCTAAAAACCATTAGATTACATTCCTAAAGTTAGCCACCAAGGTCTATTCCTTTATTTTGGCCACTTTTACTTTTGAGGCTGACTACCAAGGTCCAGCTATTAAAGTATTGAAGTCCAGAAATCAAAAGTCCCCTTAGGCTCACCTCATTAACATGTCAAATTATAATTAAATATCTCATCCTAGCATGAGATTGCCCTTTTACCTTTATAAACCTCCTTTTGCCTATGGGCCATGTCTGCCTCCTCTCTAATCAGAGGCAGTCCTGTGTCCCCCTCTGGGACAAATATTCCTGTCCCCTCTTCCTTGTCCCCTTCCCTCCTCCCTTGTCCTGTATCTCCTCTTATTATCTGCTCTTTGTCCCTCTGGGGCAAATAAATCTCCTTTGTGCTGAGAACTTGGTCTTGGGGTACCCTGGGCTGACTGGCTAGCCAGTGAGCCCCAGGATTCACCTGTCTCAGACTCCTGGATGCTGGATTATAATTTTGCATCTCCAAGTCCAGCCTTTTCCATCAGTTCTGAGGATCAGACCTGGCTCCTTATGTAGTGAGGCGTTTGTTTACCAGGAGAACTGTCTCTTCAGCCCAGCTGTGGCTTCTTACTCATCAGCTCCCTTCCCCTGCTTGCTCTTCCATCTGTAAGGTACAAGGCAGATTGAGTTGGTCCCCATCCCCCCCCCAAACCTGGAAACTATTTCCTGTGCAGAATTGCATTGTCATCCCCCACTCCCCAGTCTTCAGGTAACCTTTTGTCTTCTCCATGCAATAGCCCACAGCCCAAATGATTACCCTCCTCAAACAGGAGTGCTTGTTGGAAGAGGGGAGTAACTAATGAGGTTCTGCTATGAACCAGGAAAAACATGCAGTGGGTGGAAGGTGGAGGCGAGTGCATTCATTGTCTGGGGCTCACTTGTTCCTCTGACTTTGCTGAGGAGGGTGTGACAGGGAGGGGGACTCACCCAGCAGCCCCATCTTTTGTGCTTCTGCTGACCTCCTTCTTGGAACCCTTGAGGACCTTAAGATGGAGCAGAAGTTGCTTCCTTCAAAAGAGGGAGAAAGGTTTAATTTAGATGGTTGAATGTCTCTATGCTAATGAGCCTCTCTTGTATGTGAGAAGCCATTTCGAGGGCTTCTAAATAATTTTCACACTTCCCCAACTTTCTTTAAATTTATAATATCCATTGTGGTTCTTCCTTTATTGCTCAGTAGGGTGGCAGGGTGCTTTGAAGATTCAGAGCTGATGGAACACACTAATAAAATCATGTGTTATATTAAAATGTAAACTACATGCTGGTATCCTATTGTCCAAGCCAATCCAATGGAGTAACGTAATTAATGGAGGCTTTGATAATTAACTTACACTGTCGAGCAGCCTGGAGCAGTTTACTTGTCTCTCCTTTCTAGAAAATTTTTAATTCATTTACAAACATGGTTTGGCTTGATCCCTCCCCGCTCTTCTCAAACTCCTTGTTTTACATCCTGCATCACAACCTGTCTGTCCCCAGAATTCCTCTTCCCATTTTGATATCCTGTGCTATGTCACCAACCTATCCCTTTCCTCTAAACCCTCAGTTTTCTCCTCTTGTGAATCTTTTTTTTTTTTTAGTTTCCTGGGCTATTCATACACACACACACACACACCACACACACACACACACACACACACACACACACAACACACACACACACGAGAGAGAGAGAGAGAGAGAGAGAGAGAGAGAGAGAGAGAGAAGAGAGAGAGAGACGAGAGAGAAAGAGAGAGAGAGAGAGAGAGAGAGAGAGAGAGAGAGAGAGAGAGAGAGGGACACACATTAGAAGCTAGGACCCGTGTATGAGAAGAATATTCTGTTTGTCTTTGCAAGCCTGAGTTACCTCATTCATTATAATGTATTCCAGTCCCATCATTTTCCTCCAATTTTCATAATTTCCCTGTCTCTTGTCATCTATTCCTCCCACTTCTTTCCCTCACTCTTGTGCATGCATGCTGTCATTGTGTGCTTATGTCTGCATACATGTACTCTTTCTCTCTTGTGCTTGCTGCTATTTTCCTCATGTACATCTGCATCTGAAACTCATAAGCGGATGTTGCAACTCCCAGAGGCCTGTTTACTTTAAGCTAGAAGCAAGAAAGCTGCCATAATTCAGAAAGAAACTTCTTGCATTCGATGAAAGTCAGCTCAGCTCAAGTTTGGGTCAGAATTTAGGGGCCCCACTGGAGCGTTTATGCTTGTATCTGTAGTCCAGATAAGTTAGGAGAAATTGTTCCCTGTGGCAGGCCATGAATCTAATTACCCTGGAAACACTGTTCCAAGTGCTTGATTGAAAATTGCTGGACAGTGTTTGGTGGTTCTGGCTTCCATGCCTTCAAATCACACATGACACACAGATGGCTCTCCTCATATGGCCCACAGGCCATAACTCATGGAGGTAAACCATGTGTCCCCAGGAGAACACAAGGTGGATGGTGTCCCCAACGAGGGCTTTCTTGAAGAATGAGAAAAAGACATTGACGACCAAGGGTTAGGTTAAGACACAGAGCAATTCGATGTATTATTTAATTAAAGAACGTCTCCAAGGGGCTGATTGGATGGCTCAACTTGGAAAGTATCTTACTCTGCAATCATAAGCAGCTGAGTTTACTCCCTAGAACCCATGTGTGATGGTACACATTTATAATCCCTGCACTGGGGCAGCAGAGACAGGTAGATCTCTAAGGTTTCCTGACCAGCCAGTCTTGCTTACTTGGTAATTTCTAGGCAAATGTTAACACCCTGTCTCTATGAAAATGGTTGATGTTGCCTGAGAAATACCATCCAAGGTTGCTGCCTGACTTTTACATGGACACATGTGCCTGTGTGCCTAAACCCACAAGTGAACCTGAACACACACACACACACACACACACACACACACACACACACACACACCACACACACACACACACACACACACACACACACACACACACACACACACACACACACACACAAGAGGCTGTGGGTTCAAAATAAGGAGAAGTCCATTGTTGTAGTGACCCATAGGCCTGGAGATAGTGTGGATTATGAGGTCAAGATGCCCCTGGGTCCTTGACTGAAGCTGACCTTGATTAAGCCTGTGACATCTTTACCCTCACCCTCAACTTGCTTATTTTTTTTAGCAAGGGGTAGATGATATATCCCAGGTTCACTGAGATGATGGTGAAGGTCATTAATGTCTGATGACTATGATGGTAATTACAGGCTCGGAATGAAATGCTGAGTCACCAGGAGAATTACTGGGGGCAACTCACAGCATGATGGTCTTTTATGGCACATGGCAGAGTTTTTATTTTCTGTGATGTCTTCAGTGGAAAGTATAAAGATGGCACATGGGAACCAGGGACAATGGACATGTGATTCTTGAGTGAATCTGGTAGTTCTCTGTGTTAGAGTTGGTGTGTGTGTATGGTGTGTGTGTGTGGTATATGGCTTTATATGTATCCCTATGTGTGTGCACATGCATACTTGTGTATGTATATGATGCATGCACATGTGTGTCCCTGTGAGTGGAGGCCAGAGGTCTATATCAGGTGTCTTTCAGTCTTATTTTTTGATAAAAGTCTCTCACTGAGCCTGGGATTCACTATTTCAGCTGGTCTGCCTGGCCAGTGAGTCTCAGGGATCATCCTGTCTCAAACTTCCCAGCACTAGGATTTTAGTTGTGCTCTATCACACCCAGCTTTTTACATCAGTGCTGGGAATCTGAACTCAGCTCCTCATGAGTGTGTAGGTAGCCTGTCCTGCATGAGCCAGTCAAATGTTCTTAGACACCATCTTTGGCTTAGACATCACCCTGGCTGAGAATCTCTATTTGATGTTGGAGTCAAAAGGAGAGGGACTAAGGGGGTAGCTATAAAGGTCAAGGAGGAGAAGTGATGCAGGGTCAAGCAAAGAAAATATTAGCTAATTATTCTTCCAGGGATTTGAATGTCTGGGAGGCAAACACTGCAATGGGCCTACCCTTTGGTGCAGGGCAGCCTATTTGTCTAAAATTGAAGGAAGTTGAGGGTGTGTCATCTAATGTTACTTTGGCCCTGGTGACCTGCCCTACATCCCTCGGGGGCCTCTGAGAGATAAGCCATAGCAAACTAAGACACAGAATGGTGGTTTTATAATAAAAGACCATTGTGCCAATGTAGTTTCTGGGCAATTAGAGGCTATTATCCTGGTGGTCTGGATCACAAATTCAGCAATGAGACAAGGGGACCAGCTGCTTATGAAGGGAGACCCAGGGATGCACCTCATAAGTTTTCTGATCCAAAGGGGAGCTCCCCACACCCTCGTGCAAATAAACCACTTCAAGGCTTAGTCGTAGGAGAAATGTCTCTTCTCTAACTTACTGGCTAAGAAATGTCCCAAACTCATAGTGGCCAGAAGGCATCGCTATCTGCCAGCTGCTCTATGGCCTATGTGAAATGACAGCAGGGTCCTAAAGCAAACCACAACGGAGCTGTTTATCACTAACTGACTATTAGCCTTATCTTCCAGGATCCAGACACAGACTCAGAGGTCCCTCTGGGGTCTCAGTGGAAGAAGACAGGTGTCTAGGAGTGAAGTCATCCAGTCAGAATGAATGATACCATACTGTCTTTGGAATTTGCTAGGCTTTAACATTTGAAAGAGCATTTCCATCTTGTTTTTCACTAGACATGTCCATTATTTCTCCGGATAAGCATTTCAAGGCGATGCTAGCAGCTGATGCTGCAGATGTCCCATACGGCTACCTTTCTGAATAACGCTTGACTAACATGGGGTCATCCCATCCTTCTCTAGTCACAAATTAGGGGCACTGTTTTTTGTTTTGCAAAGAGACTAGGTTAGACTGTGGTCACAGAGTCAAGGATGGGCTCAGGCCCAGCTCTGTGTTTAGCTAGGATCATTTCATTGTCTCATTTAATTTTCTAGAATATCATCTTTTAATTAAATTTTTTCTTTAATTCTTGAGGTTAATATAATTACATCACTTTTTCCTTCCCCTTTCTCCCTCCAAACTCTCTTTCAAATTCATATTCATGGCCTCTTTTTTGCTGATACATATATTGTTGATACATACATATATATATATATATGTGTGTGTGTGTGTGTGTGTGTGTGTGTGTGTGTGTGTGTGTGTAATGTTACTTATGTAGTTTCAAGGATGACCATTGCTACTGAATAACCAATTGGTGTTCTCTTCCATGAAAAACACTGTCTCCTACTCT
This sequence comes from Cricetulus griseus, assembly GCF_003668045.3. NCBI lineage: Eukaryota > Metazoa > Chordata > Mammalia > Rodentia > Cricetidae > Cricetulus > Cricetulus griseus. The sequence goes on along the minus strand of NC_048600.1, from coordinate 40,657,086 downwards.
AAGCATTCCTTAGTTGCCTGTAGTTTTTGCTCATTTTTCTCATGATATTTGTTCTTTCAGACAGGGTGTTGTGTATCCCAAGTTAGCCTTGAACTTACCCGTGTGGCAAAGGATGGCACTGGCTTTCTGATCCCCCTGCTTCCACCTCCTGAAGGCTAGGAGTGTTTCACCAGATCTGATTTGATGCTATGCTGGGTACCCCACTCAGGGCTTCATGCATCATAGGCAAACACTCCACCATCTGAGCTGCATTCCTATTCCCAATTTTCCAGAACACCTTTTAGAACAATATTCCTTTATGTTTTGCCTGATAGGAGTTTTGGCCACTTCTTGGATATGGGTGTTTGGATACCCCAGACTATCTAATGCATGGCCAGACCTCTTCTTACCTTCCACATGATGAATAGAACACTTTTCTTACCAGACTTGGAATCCAGGAGCCTTTTATAGTCTCACCATGTATGTCATTCATAAGACATTTGCACACTAATGACTTTCTAAAGGTGGATCTTGGTCCCAGTTTGGGCTATGAGGATTGTGCTGAGGTTTCCTGTAAGAGATTTCATGGTCTTAAGAGAGCAAAAGCATATTGTCTGCCTTTCAACACTGCTGCATCACAAGGTGTGTATGAGAGGTCATGGTGAAAAAAACAGCTGGAATGTGAGAGGAGTCACAACACCATTCTTGTGGGTGCTCAGACATTTTTGATGTTGATTTTGCTTATTTGTGTTCTTGTTGCAAGGCACTATCTTGCCAGACAAGCTGCTACCATCTTCCTGAGATCAGTGGTGCCTACTTTTGAGATCCCATCATGATCGGGCCTATGAGCTGTTGACATTCATTCAGAGAAAGAATGGGTGAGTAGGGTCATTGGACCCTCTCCTAGTATTCTGGCCATGCTGCCCAGTCATTTGAGTGCAATTCCACCCTAATTGCACTGGTCTCAGGGAATCTGGATGAACTAGAATATGTAGGCTATGGAGGACTAGAGGAAGGGCCTCCATAGCTCTGTATATGGGAATATGAGCTATGGGGGAAGCCATTTTTCATGCCCGATAAAAACTTTCCAGTGAAGTTGCTTCAGGGATTATCCATTCTTCTGTCAATAACCCCTCACCCATGCTCTGTAAGAAAGCTCAAGAAAGTCAGTAGTTCCTGTGTGGTGGTTTGAGTGAGAATGACCCTTGTAGGATCACAGAATCGTAGGATCATAGTTTTAAATATTTGATCCCTAGTAAGTGGAACTGTTTGCGAAGGATTGGGAAGCATGTCATTGGGGGTGGACTTTGCCATTGAAAAAGCCTCCTCCCATGACCAGTGTGCTTTTTCTGCTACTTATTTGCAAGTCAAGATGGGAGCTCTCAGCTATTCTTGGCACTATGCCATTGTTCAGTCATCATGGACTCTAAATCAACGAAATCACAGGCCCAATAAACACTTTCCTTTTAAGTTTTGTGTTTGTCATAGCAATAGAAAGTACCTGAGACACCCAGAGTGAACTATGGTAGAACTTGGTTTGTGATTAGGGTATTATGAGGAGGATCAGGTGCTGGGCACATCTCCAGGGAAGGGATTCTGGCAACATCTTTCTTTGTTAAGGGGTACAATAAGAGGGAAACATGATGGATAACATAAACTTCATAGTACACAGCAAACTATGGCCAAGCTGGATTCAGAAAGGCAGTATGCTTCTTCTCTGTCCAGAGGATTGTCAGATTAGATACAAAAAAATGAGTTAAATTCACTTATTTTTTTCTAAGCTAAGGACTAGGGTCTTAAACTTGCTAGACAGGTGCTATATCACTGAGCTAAATCTACAAACCCAAATTCAATTAATATTTAATCAATGTCAGTATGGTCCAGATAGTCTCTGTAAGTTTTGTGATGTTAATATTTTATTTTCTCTCTGAAGTTCAAAAAATAGCTGGGTATTCTGAATTTTTTTTCTTAATGTTTGACAGCAAATCCTCCTTGGCCTGGAATCTTTGTTCTCTTTGTGGACTTATGATTTGAGTCACCCAAATGCAACTGATTCATACCTGTGTGGTTTGTGCTCACCAGCTTTCCAATGCCATAACAAAATACCTGAGACAAGTCAACCACTAGAGGAAGAAGATTCCTGAGAGCCATGGTTTTAGAGGTGTCAGTCTGTGGGACTTAACATCGGTGTTTGGGGTCCAAGGTGAGAGAGAAACCTGTGTTGGAGTAAAGCTGCATATCTTATTGCTGGCAGGAAGGAGGGAGGGGGAAGTGACCAGGGGTGGGAGAGGATTAAAGGGTGGAGAGTGGGGAGGACTAGGACCTTAATAGCCTCTTTAAGGGTGCACTCCAGAGTGATTTCACTTCCATCTATTTATTTATTTCCAATTTTGTGTGTGTGTATTTGTGTGTATGTTACGATGTGTATGTGTTTTCCTATGTTTATTACCATATGTATGTGCGTTCCCATGTGTACATATTACTGTGTGTATGTTCCTATGTGTGTATTCCTATGTATTAATGTTTGGGTTCCTGTGTATATGTTCCTGTTTGTGTTTTTGTGTATATGTGTGTATGTTCTTCTTGTGTGTGTGTGTGTGTGTGTGTGTGTGTGTATGTGTGTGTGTGTGTGTGTCTGCGGGTATGTGTGTGTCTATGTGTGTGTTCCTGTGTGAGAGGTCAGGAGATGACTTTGAGTGCTAGATCTTGCCTTCTGTCTTGTTTGAGACAGGTTCCCAGTTCTGTTGCTTGCTCCTGTGTGCAATAGCTTGGCTGGTCCAGGAAATATTAGTGATTCTCCTGTCCCCGGCCCCCTCACTGTAGGAGTGCCAAGACTACAGACACAGACTACTACCCCTGACAGGTGTCTGTGGGTTCTGAGGACTCAGATTCCCTACACTTGTGCAGTGCGTGCTTTTACCCACTGAGCTTCTCCCACCCACTCCCTTCTGCCTCACCTCCTGAAAGTCATAGCACCACTCCCTAGGCTAGGGACCAAACCTTGGGAGACATTTCAAAACTAAACCCTAACAAAGTTAATTCATACATTTAATTTGCACATATAATTTATACATAATACACAATTTGTATACAATTACTTATTGTATAATTTAATATGTTGCTTTTATTAAGTCATAGGCTTCTGTAAACTTGCCCCCGTGGGTTATATTTATCATCACTAGGTTTTACTAAGAGGGATATTGACAGCTTCAGACTTGTACCCTGCCATCTTTGTGAACCTCAGGGAAAAGAAATCTACCTACTTTTTCTCAACAGTTCATAGCGAAGGCCCACATTTACATCCCGTAGGTGGACTTCAGTGCCCTGCCAATCTCTAACTAGCTACCATGGATAGAAGGTGGAGGTGTACTGGTTGGCAGACCTGGAAATATGAGCCCTTAGAAGGCAGACATGGTGCTTATGCTGTAAGTAATGTCTAAGCCATGTGGGTGAGAGGAGGCAAGATTGCCTGAAGAGAGTTACAGTACTTTCATGGAGAGAGAGCAAGATGGACTCAGCATCTAACAGTAACATCTGCCCCACTTTCTATGCACCAGGAGCTGGAGAGAGGGCTTTACCTTTGAAAGCACTCGTGTCCTTGCAGGGTACTGAGTTCAGGTCCTATCATTCATGTCCAGTCATTCACAACTATCTGTGACTCCAGGTCCAGGTAATCGAGTACCTTCTCTGGCCTCTGTGGATATCTGCACACCTCTTCGCTCTCTCTCTCTCTCTCTCTCTCTCTCTCTCTCTCTCTCTCTCTCTCTCTCTCTCTCACACACACACACACACACACACACACACACACACACACACACACACAAACTCTACAAAAGTTGCTTTGCATCAGAAAGAATCCAGCACAGTACATGCAGCAGTATGCAGTGCCCCTGAGCTCGTCTGAGTCAGTCTTTTGCTGAACATGGGTAGACTGAAATGAAGGCAGCCGATTGGATATGGTGTAACTACAGTATCAGATGGCTGTGCATAAGGTTTTGAAGTTCAATGAGGTTCAGCTTGTTAGTCAATAGTAGCAGCAATCATGTCCCCTCGTACTCTCTACACGCCTGTGAGGCTTCTTGGGTGTTCAGTCATAAAGACTCTCATTTGATTGTATATAAAACCCCAATTTGAATTTTATTGGAGCACTTACACATGATTACCTTTCAGTGAAACTTGCTGTCATTTTGGCTGTAATGTTCCAGCAAATGTAGGGGTGTTTTTCTTTCCCTTTCAAGTTGTTAGTTTCATTAAGGAAATATTTGTTGAGCAGATCCTGTGAGTTTAGCACTGTAGATGTGATAAAGGAAACTTGAGTTTCCCTTGAATATTTACTTGAAAACATTTTACTCCCTGTGGTAAATAGTATTTTCTAGACTGCTGTATAGATATGGGGCCATGAGAGAGAGGTGCCTAAGAACATGGTTTTAAGACTGATGAAGGTTTCTCCTCACAGTGATGGCATAGTTTACCCTTCTCTTTGTAGTTCTCACTATGATTTAATCAGCTTCCTGTTACTGAGCTAACTTGCAAGGGGATTGACTTTATTTGGCTCATGGTCTTGGAGGTTTTATCTGTGTTCATTCATCCTTGTCACTCTGGGTCTGTAGCATGGCAGAATTTCATGGCAAGGGATGTAAGTAAGAACAAAACTTGTGTATCTCATGGCAAGCCATGAAGAGCAGGAGGAAGGGTCTGAACTCCCAAGGACACACCCTAAATGCCCTCCTTCAAATCAGTCCCTGCTTCCTACTGTTTCCATCTCCCAGTGGCATCTGGCTGTGCCCCAGCTTTTAGTAAATTGTCTTTGGAGATCAGTTCATATCTAAGTTGCTACGTTCTTCTTTCTTCCTGGTACCCAAAGGCTGGTATCCACCTACAATGCAAGATGCATTTGGTTCATGTCTCCAAAGTCTAAAAGGTTCCAGCTTTGCTCAAAATCCCAAGTTCCAAGTCTGCCTCTAGCAGATAAACCAGTCTGTTACCTTCCAACAAAGCCTCACATAAAGCCCCTGGGCATGTACAGCATGCAGAACTAAGTCCAAGCAGTGTCTTCCTTCCCATCTGAAACCTCAGGAGCTTTGCTTCCACTATCTACAATCTTATCACATCTTCATCTATCCCAGTAGAATCACCCATCAGTCATTGCTTCACGAGTTCTAAGCTTTCTCTAGCTTGTACTTACAACCTTTTCCAAGTTTCTTTTGACCCACCTCAGAAGATACAATCACAGCAGTGTTTCTGCTTCTCATGGCCAGTTGTCTATGTTAGCTAGCTTTCTGCTGCAGTAACAAAATACTCGAGAGGAATATGTTTTAAAGGAGAGCTGATTAATTTTGCCTTGTGGTTTAAACTGTGGGTTCCTGGTTCTGTTAGTTTGGATCTGAGTCAAGAAGAGCATGGTGGGGAGGACAAAGCAAAAGCTGTTGACATCAAGTTATCTGGGAAACAAAGAGGGAAAGAAATGGATTAAGTTAACAATTTCCTCTTCAAGTACAAGCCCCAAGTGACCGCTTTGTACAACTAGGCGCTATCTGCCCAAGTTTCTGCTGTCTTCCATTGGTGCAAACCGGCTGGCAATTAAGCTCTTGTACTCTGGGGTGTCTGAAATCCAAACCATAACATGATATTTAAGATTTTTACTTTTACTCTGGTGGTTCTTTGAAGATTGTGCTCAATGGTACCACAAGATCAAGAGGAGAGAACATTCTGTTCATTTGCTGAACATAGGATCTGCTTCCTGCTAAGTACCCACTTAATACCTGATGGATAGACACAAGCCTGCCCTTCCCTCTGATTCCCTCTGCCTCCTTCCTGTGCTGGGTACCCAGATAATATCTGATGGATAGACACAAGCCTTCCCCTCTGATCCCCTCTACATTCCCAGATCCCATACAAATGATGAAATTCCATATTCATACCAAGAACTGCACATAATGAACACACCCTTCAATTCAATTTCTAGTGACTCTCAAGAGCTCTCTGGCTAAGGCTTCATCCCACATTTCCCTATCATCCTGGTGGGAATGTGCTTTGGTTCCACCCATTGCCCACAGAAACCAGTAAGACAAACAGAAGCCAGGTGCAGAGTAGCTGCAGAAGTAGAGTGCTCCTCCAGAGAGCCAGGAAGAGAGCATTAAACACCTAATCAATATTGCCTCCAGTCTGCAGTGCTCTTTTCTCATGACTGTGTAAGAGCTGTAACACCAGTGGCAGTGGTGTCTGGAGTTTGATTATGTAATCTGTACCTTACTGAAGCTTCTCCCTGCCACAACTCTGTACAATGCCACTGAAGTGGATCTCATTCTGCTGAAGATCCTTTGCTGTCATTCTTCCTCTCATTTCTGACAAGCTTCCATTCCCACATCTAATACCAAATTCTGGAATCTCTTCCTCACCCATCCTTAGGAAACTACTTCAGAGTTTCATAATCCTGTTATTCCTTGCACACTGTCCCCATTTCCATTCAGAAAGATGCTATCTTTCTTCCTTCCTTCCTTCCTTCCTTCCTTCCTTCCTTTCTTTCTTTCTTTCTTTCTTTCTTTCTTTTTCAAGACAGGGTTTCTCTGTGTAGCTTTGGAGCCTATTCTGGTACTCACTCTGGAGACCATGCTGGCCTCGAACTCACAGAGATCCGCCTGCCTCTGCCTCCCCAGTGCTGGGATTAAAGGTGTACGCCACCAATGCCTGGCCCAGAAAGATGCTTTCAAGATAACTGTCAAATTATGTTCCATGCTAATTGCTGTAACACTGCATAACAGCAGAAGCCAAAGCCTCCATCTTAAGCAGATCCTCTGTGACTGACCTAGCTCCTGATGGCACTGTTAGCTTACCTCCTAAAACTCTGATTCTTGTTTCTCAGCCAATATTCTTTCCCCTTGTGGGTCTTGTAACTATGGAGTCATCCCACAGATAACTTGGCCTTGATCATTTTAAAGTTTTGGTTTTTCAAATGTATAATTAATTGTGTATGTGCATCTGTCTGGAGTATGTACTCAAGAGTGCATGTGCCCATAGTGGTCAGAAGAGAGTGTTGGATGCTCTAGAATTGAAGTTATAAGCAGTTGTACAGCCTCCCAGCAGGGTGCTGGGAACCAAACTCTGGTCTTCTGCAAGAGTAGGAAATGCTTTTAACTGCTATGCCATCTCTGGAGTCTGTGTGCTGATCTTCTGAAATCTACCATTCCTTGACCCCTAATCTCATGTAATTTCTATAGGAAATTCTCATCTTTTCATTCAATATATAATCAATCAGTCTTTCCATGTGACCCTGTTTCATGGTGACTAGGATGTCTACCTCAATTTCATCTCCCCGCCCATTTCTGTTCTCAACTGGAATGTAAGTGATGGGTTCTGTAACTTTGATTTTATTCCTTGGGTTTGCCTCTTGTTTGGAAATTAAGTAATTAATTATTAAATAGAATGTGGTAATGTTTGATGTGCTTTCCCAAAATTCATGGTATGCAAAGTTATTCCCCCAATTCACACACCTATGGTATTTGGAGGTGGGGTTTTTATGAAGATACTGCAGCTCCATAATGGCATTAGTGGCCATTCTATTATTTCTATTAATGAAAATAAGAGGTAATATGACCTGGTGGTCTTACCTTGTAGAGATCCTGTTGTGTGACAATGCAGTCAGTATAGATGCCCTCTTCAAATACAGGGCAAGTGCCAACTCCATCTCTTGGACTCCTCAGCTTTTTGTAATCATAAGCCAAACAAAGCTACTCTTTATAAATAAATTGCCTTTTTGCCTCTGGCATTGTGTTATCATGACAGAAAATAGACCGAGACAAAATGAATGAAGCAGTCATCTATCAGTCAGCCCCTTCACTTGCTGTCCACTCTGTTGACTAGGGCAGCTGACTAATGAATCAGTCCATGTAAATGAGGGATTATATGCCCTAGAGAAAAGCCTGTATATGTTCATTGTCAAGGCAGAACATAAACACTCATCAAAACTGTGTCTCGGGGAAAGGAAGAGACCATCACCTGCTTCTCTTCATGCTGAATTTCATATGACAGATGTTCAGCATTATTTAAAGAGTTCGAAAGAGTGGAGAGAATTGCCTCCCTGATGCTGAGGAAAACACTGTTCTCCTCCATGCCTACCTGGTTTCTATTTTCAGATTCCAAGCTTTAAACCTGTCTCTTGCCAAGATCAAATTGCCATGCTTTGTGTTATTGTGACCGAAGGATGTTTTTCCTCTCTGAACCCTCTGGATAACCCCTAATTGTGAGAAGCAAATTTTGAATAGCTTGCATCAAGTAAGGGAGAATATATACTTTTTTAACCAAATAAGCTCCCAGGAGCCGAGGAGATGGAAACATTCTGCATTCTCCAGGATCCTGAACAGTGCTTCCCTTTCAAAGACTGACTTTTGTTATGGGCTCTTCAGTAGCATTAATGCAAAGCCATCACACAGACGCAAACCTCTTTCACAAAAGTGTCAGAATCAGATAATAGAGATTTCTAAAGCAGAGACTACATAGTTCAGGCTGGAGGTGCCAGGTGTGTTCATGTGTTCTTGTTCCCATGATTGGTATATCTTTATGACAAGCTACCATGACCACCTGTGTTCCAGGAAGGGGATGCAGGGGAGGGGATGCTGATTCCTTCCTGTAGTGTGCTGCATGCAGTAGAGGTGTTAGGAGATCTTTCCTGTTCCTCTACCCAGTGGTAACAGCACCTTTAAGAGGAAAATTCATCTCCAATGGAGCATCCTGGGAGCCACAGTACAGAAAGGGTAAATGATGTACTTTTGTGCTATGACAATAGTTCTGGATAAAGTGAGGTCCTGAGAAAATGAGGTGGAAACCACTATTAGACTAGGCTTGAAGAACTTGTGAGTCAAACCTTAAAATACAAGAAGCCTCTTGCCTAAAAGGAGAAGATGTGAGAGAAATGAGCCCATGGGAGCAGACCAAGAGGAAAGACCATTGGAGTATTTTGTAAATTATTCTGGGTGTGGAGAGTGGAGATGGCACTGTAAGGCTGTTCATAAAGGCAATGCAACATCAAGGTGACTATATATTTACCCATATGTTTGTTTTTAATGAAAAATTCTAAACTCGAGGCAGGGAGATGCCCCCCATCTGGCCAAGTCTCTACATGAAAATATGAGGACCTGAGTTCAGATTCCCAGAACCCACATTGAAAGACAAAGTGGGTCCAGCAGTCCAGCCCCCACAATCTTGGTGATAGGGAGGCAGAGACAGGTGGATCCTGGGAGCTCACAGGATAGCTTAAGTGAATCAGTGAGCTTTAAGTTTAGTGAGAGTCCCAGTCTCAAAATTAATTTGGCTAGCGATTGAGTAAGACAGCTGGCACTGACACGTGGTTTTCATACCTGCATTGTACTCACATGTGCATGTACACACAGACATATATGTTTGTTGTAAAAGGGGTTTCTGTTACTGAGATAAAAACCCCATAAGCAAAGTAAGTTGAGGAGGAAAGGGTTTAATTGGCTTACAATTCCATAACATAGCCCATCCCTGAGAAAAATCAGGGCAGGAACTCAAGGCGGGACCCTGGAGGCATGAAGGCTTGCTGCTTACTAGCTTGCTCTTCATGGCTTATTCAGCCTGCTTTCTTATAGAACCCAGAACCACCAGCCCAGGAGTGGCCCTGCCCACCGTGATCTGGGGCCTCCCACATCTATCACCAATCAAGAGATACACTACAGACTTGTCTACAGGCAAATCTTACAGAGACAATTTATCAATCGAGAGACTCTCTTCCCACACGACTCTAGCTTGTGTCAAGTTGATGCAAAACCGATCAGCACACACATGAACACATACTTGCACATACACAAAAATGTTCTAAAGTGAAAAGCTTTGTTTGGCCAGTTAAAGTCCACTCCATTTAGGCATTTCATCAGGCATAAAGGATCTGCTTTGTCGTAAATGGTGACAAGTTATTGGGGCATGGGGGTTTTTGGTTAATGCTAATACTTTGGAAGCCAACCCCAAACTCAGCTCCCCTTGCTTCCACGGCAAGTGCTTTATTGACTGAGCCATCTCCTGGCTCAGGAAAAATATTTTTTAGATCATATTCAAAACCACTGATAGATAAAAAAAAGCCAGGGTGAAGTGACACTTTAACCTAAGTCTGTCACACTGGGAAGATGTGAGGTGTACCTATAGGAATATTTTTGCCTAAACCTCAGTTCAATGCAAGGGGATGCTGATTAAAATGCCTGTTTAGGGAGGATGTGTCAAGAAGCACCATTCACTTCACGTGTCACTGCCAACTTTGAGACATTTGTCAATGATCCAAAGACCAAGGTCTCCAGAGGAAATTGTTTATTGTATCATTAGATCTATGCTTCCAAAGCCAGGCTGATACTTATATGTCTGAAAAATATATTTAATACTGAATCCTAGATTACTTTTTTTCATACCACAAACCTGCTTATCTGGTAAATTATTATACCTGAAGCTAGAATCCTGGGAACTGTCACCAGGCAGTGGGGAGGGGGGGTTCCTCTCATGTTATTTCTACCCCAGTAGCATTCATGTCTACACAGGTAAGAGTGACATTTCCACTGGGTCCCTCTTGTGAATTTTCATATTAAAATGTTCTAATTGCCTGTAAATGCTCTTGGTGTCGCATCATACAAGATGGCAGCCAACATGTCTGAAATGTTTGCTTCCATGTCATGCTAAATACCATGTCCAGATCACCGAGCTCTATAAAGTTGCATATTTATTACAGGATCTTAAGTAAAGTTTGAAGGAAAAAATATGCCTTCAGCCAAACAAGTCTAAATATAAAAAGACTCATTATTATTTATATGCATATTCAGTAAATCATTTTGCATATGCTTTTGCTGTCAATGAAGAACTTCCATTCTGGTTTGTTGACTTCCAACAATGCTCTTGTCCTTCACAAGTTATCTGGGTGATCTGAGATATGCTAATGAAATATCTTAGCTGTTTTCTTCTGAACTGTTCGATGAGAATAATATAAGGCCATTTCCTTTCTTCCTCCCCCTTCCTACTTCCCTCCCTCCTTCCTTCCTTTCTTCCTTTCCATCCTTTTTCCCTCCCTTCCTTCCTCTTTCCCTCCCTCCTCTTTCCCTCACTCCCACTCTCCTTCTCTTTTCCCTTCCCTTCCTCCTCTCTTATTTTGTATCATTGGCTGGTCAGGCACTTGCTGTATGCCCCAGAGTGACCTTGAACTTGCAGTGGTCCTCCTGTCTCAGCTTCCTGAGTACTGAGACCTAAACCACCATGCCTTCTTGACACCTGTGTTCTGAAGAATACAACAATGGATGTAGAGAGGTGGGGGAGGACTGGATGAGGGCTAGGTGCTCAGCAAATGACAAGTCACTGGTTAGTTTACTTGTGCAGGGAAGTATTTTTGTTTGAAAATATGCATTCCCCCAAACTATCTTTACAGGTTCCAACACTGTTACAAGGACAGGACTACACAGCCTTAGTATTGCTTGTAACATAGTTTCCAGAGCTTGTTAGGGAAGACATTGCAATGCCAAACAGAAACAGGGCCTCAGAAGGTGCTGTTGGCAGAAGCCTGGTTCTTCTCAGTTTTCCCAAACCCATGGAGATAGCAAGCCTGCCCCCTCGTGGACATTCCTTTCAACACATTATCATTTGGCCACTTTACTGAAGCTTGGCAGACTCCCTACAATACCAGGCTGTAGCATAGGCTCCCACAGATCCAGCTGTTTCTTCTGAACTTGTCTGATGACCATGCAGGCTGTGTAAACACAGCACACAATGTCTGTGGGAACAGAATGTTTTTAGGGTGCAGTGAAACACATACCCCCCCTTGATTGCCTCCCACCAGACCCAGCAGTCACCAGGTGTTATTTAAGAGAAAGAACTCTCCGAGCTGGCTAAACATGCAATTGTGAAAGGTAAATGAGAGATTTTAGGTGCAGGGGGGAGGGAGAGGCTAATGTTAAAATGGACCAATAAATGAGAAAATGCAAACACTAAACCCAGGCAGTGGGATTGCCCTATCCTTCACCAGTCACTTCATTTGGTAGGAGATAGCAGTTGGTGTTTCTCCGGGGAAGTCTGCACACACAGGATGCAGAGCTAGCGATTTTCCGCAGCGGCTCTCATCTGCCTGTTCCTTTGGTGGCCGTGGCAGAGGCCTTTCTCCCTTGTCCTCCTCCCTCTTCTGCTTTCTTTCCTCCTCCTCCCTCCCTCCTCCTCTTCTCATTATTGTCATTATTATTCAGAGGCTCCTAGTTTTCTAGGGAGAAAACATCTTAGCTGACAGTACAAGTGAAGCCACTGACCTTGAAATTTGACACTGACCTCCTGCTGAGCGGCTCTACCTCCTGCCCTCTCCTTCCTGACGTATTTATGGATTCTGAACATTTCGTCCTCTTCAGAGTCCAAATGACAGGTGGCCAGCTCAAACCTACAACCCAAAACCTAAGCACCAGGAGCAGAGGGCACGTGGCCACACCCCATACACAGTCTGGAAGTGCAGTGGGATGGACACCTCTGCTGGGCACAGAGGGGTGCTCCTTGCTCTTTTTATTCACTCCAGAGCCCCAAGTCCTGAAATGGTGCCATCTATAAAAGATGGTGTCTTCTCACCACAGTCACCCTAATCTAGAAAATTCCTCCTGGGTGTGCTGGAGATTTTGTCTTGCTGGTGATTCTACATCAGTCACCTTCTCCATAAAAGTTGACAATTATATCATTACTAACCAGTGTGGATGTTGGACAGGAAGGGGCACAACATTAGTCAGTCCACTAGTCAATCATATTAAGTGACTTGGTTCTGTGTGTTTGCTGGACCTTTGTCACTGTTGCAGACTCATAGAGTGTTCAAGTGTGTGTGTGTGTGTGTGTGTGTGTGTGTGTGTGTGTGTGTGTGTGTGTGTGTGTGACGCAGAGGGTGAGCTCAGATGTCAGTCCTTGTCTTCTGTCATGCTTGAGACAGGGTTTCCTGGCTGCCACTGCATCTGCCAGGCTAACTGGCCTGTGTGCTTCTGGGAATTCTCTTGTCTCTGCTGATCTGATCACAGGGGTCCAGAACTGTAGACATTGTGCTGTAGCTGGTTTTTAGAGGGCTCTGGGTCGTCCTCAGGTCCTCAGGTCTCACACTCATACAACAAACACTTCACCCAGGTAACTGTCTCCATAGCTGAGTCTGACTGCTTTTCAGTATGATGCCACTGCAGCTGTGGTCCTTCATTCCCCTCCACTCTGGTGGGGCTGCAGCTGAGGTCCCGGATCCCCTCCACTCTGATGGGGCTGCAGCTGAGGTCCCAGGTCCCCTCTACTCTCCCAGCCCCTTTGCATTTTGTCTACTGTGAGTTTGCACTTAGCATTGCTCCTCATTTGAATCTGACAAACTTTTAGACACCTGGCTCCCCTAACCAGGCCAGAGCTGACTTTTTGATCACAACGAGGAGTGTGGGGATGTCTAAGCCTGATGAAAGCTCTCACTGTTCCTCAGTTCAGCACAGATGCATTGTTCACATGGCAGGATCTGGGGGCCTCCCAGTGAGCACTACTGCCTTGGGCATTAGGAAGCAGAAGACACTGGGAACCCTATACTTGGAGTAGAGTTTTTGGATCTTCAACCAAGCCCCCCCCCATTCAAACTGGGGCAAAGGGGAGAAGTGTGGGTCCAGCTTATTTTTCGCCATGTAGCAAAGATGGCAGGTCAAGGAGAAAGGCCAATTACAAACCCCACCCAGGGCAAAATCCAATTATAAACCTGACCCTTTGTGAAATGCCACCAGAGGTTGGTTGGGTCTACTTGGGATGCACGGTGACAGTTCGGTCTGTGATATATTCGGGGAGACATATCTATTAAAGATAGCCTCACAATGGGGGCATGCTGAGATTTGCATTTTAATTCATTTTCCCTCAGTGCTGATATGCAGCTTATCTTTCAAGAACAGGCTCCCATCAACCCTGATATGCGTTGCTTAAGAATAATGCTCATAATCTATTAGTCTAATCTGTTCACACAAGAAAGGAAGGTGCAATCGCAGCTTGGCACAGAGGGTTTCCTGCCCTGTGAGAGGGAATGCTTTTTTTTTTTTGTCTGAGTATTTTTCCAGAACAATTGTTTTCACCTTCTGTTTGTTTTCCTACTTCTGACTAGAGTATTAGCAGCATAAGGACGAGGTTGTGCCTTTTGCCTGGGGCCTGGTGTACTCGAGTTCATACAGCTCTCACACAGGGTGTTTCCATGCAACCTGCTGAACTGGAAGTCTACTTTCATCATCTTGCAAAGTGTTAAGCAATGCAGCCTGGAACATGGCTTGCTTTGCTTTGGTTGTTTTTTCTTGTTTATTTACTTTATGTATCATTGTGCATGCATGCATATATGTACGTGTGTGTGTGTGTGTGTGTGTGTGTGTGTGTGTGTGTGTGTGTCTGTGTGTGTGTGTGTGTCTGTGTGTCTGTGGGTGAGTGAATGTGTAGGGGGGATCATGCCTATGCACACAATCTTGGAGACTAGAGGAAGATATCTTCTTCCTTTTCCCCTTGAGACAGGACCTTTCACTGAACTTAAATCTTGATATTTTGTCTAGGTTTTCTGGATAGTGAGCCCCTGGGATCTTCTCCTCTCTCTTCCCCATCTAGTACAAGGCTCACAGACGTGTGCAACGACAACGACACCACCTATTTCACATGGTCCTAGGGATTAGAACTGAGATCGTCATGCCTGTGCAGCAAGTTGTCTTAGGGACTGAGCCACTACTCAGCCCTGATATCAGGTGTATTCCTCAATCACTCTTCACTTTTTTTCTTTTTGCACAGGGTCGCTCATTGTACCTGGACCTCATCAAGTTAGCCAGGCTGGCCAACAAGCTCCGGGGATCCTCCTGTTTCTGCCTCTGTAGATGGGATAACATGTGCATACTTTTATTTTCTTTACATGGGTTTGGGGGTTCAAAATCAGGTCTTCATACTCACAGGGAATTACTTTACAGCCCGTGCCATCTCCCCAACCTGTAATTTTGTTTTTTTGAGACAGGGTCTTGATGTGCAGCCATGGATAACATGGCACTCATTATGTGGCCCAGGGTCACTTTGAACTCATGGTAATCCTCCAGGTTTAGCCTTCTTAGTTGCTGGCATTAAAGACTTGAGCTGCTATGTCTGGCTTGGAAAGTGGGCTTTGATAATTACATATGATGAACAAAAGTTGCCATCATGGGCTGTGACACATAATACAAATAATTTTCCTTTCTGGAACTCAGTTGCTTGGACCACCTTGTTAATCTCTTCTTAAGGTAGGAGTGTGTGTCCCAAGATGTATCACACCAGAGACATTTGTAAACTTGATATGCTATGCCATTTTACTACCAATTTATTAAACTGAGGACAGGAGGCTGGGAAGATGTCTCAGTGTTAAGGCATTTGCCATGTAAGTATGAGGATTAGCATTTAGATCATCAGAAACCCTCAACATAAAGGCCTGGGTAGTTCTAGCCTTGGAAGACAAAGACAGAGAGGCTCTGAGCAAGCTGACTAACAGGTTTAAGCACACACCCTGGAGCTTTGGGGGCATCTTTAGGTAAAGTAAGGACAGCAGAACAGCAGCTCTGACACCTGGGACTGCTGCTAAGTGACTGGTGGTTGGTTGGCACATCACGAGTGGACGGATGTTGTGCACAGCATGGGTAGACTGGACAAGGGAGATGATTCAGATCCTGGGTGAACAGGGCAGGATTGCATGAGACTTCATCACGTTACTCACCATGGCACACAATGCTTGTAAATAGTTCATTTCTAAAATCTTCCTCTTACTATCATGTGTGTTGTGGAGGTCAGAGGTTTATGTCAGGTGTCTTCCTTTGCTGCTTTTCACTTTCTGTTTATGTTTTAGACACAGCTCCATCACTAAAGCCAGAGTTCCCTTTGGGGTAGATACGGTGGCCTTCAAGCTCCCATGATCCATCTGTCTCTACACCCTTCCTACTTCCAGTGCTGAGAGTGCAGATGCTTACCACCATGACTGACCATAGTATGAGTGGCAGGGATCCCATCTCTGGTCCTAACCTTTGTGCAGTGATCACTGTACCCACTGAGCCCTCTCCCTGGCCTCCATTATTATTTTCCAACATCATGTAACAGAAGGTACCTGAGAACCCAGAAAGGTTAACCATAAAGTCTAATACCAACAGTTTGATTCCTCCCCACATGAGTGAGGCCTCCTTAAGAGAGCCTTGGTTCATTAACCCTGCATTGTCAAGGGCCCAACCATTTCTGTAACTTTCTGGGATGGCTTCCTCCCAAAACCTTGGTATTTACAGTAAAGAGCAGCTGGCTGATGTCCTCTGAGTTGTGTGTGTGTGTGTGTGTGTGTGTGTGTGTGTGTGTGTGTGAGAGAGAGAGAGAGAGAGAGAGAGAGAGAGAGAGAGAGAGAGAGAGAGAGAGAGAGAGCTGTCTTCTGCAGTGTGTGCACAGCCTTGGAAACACACTCAAGGTGTTGAGAAGGACACTGGCTTTCTAATAGGCCTCTGGTAAGCTGTGGGCATCCACTCATTCAGCCTCACTTGTAATCAGAAACAATTGGTTAAGATGTTACTTAAGGTAGATTAGTAATGCCAGAGCCACGGGTCTTGAGATGTGAGATAGAGGGTAATGGGGACATAGGAGCTGACCTTCAGCCACTGCCAGGCAGTTTGGTAGACCCAATTTGAACTTAGCAACTATAGAAGGCCAAAAAATTCTACTTTAGATGTACAAACCCAAGGCACCGCTGTCTGTTTAATGAACAACAAAAGGTGTAGGGAGAGAAGAGAATCAGAGTTTGAATGTTTTTTTAATGTAAGAATTTAGAGACACTTTGTCCCTGGGTGACTGAGATAGTATAGGAGTTTGATAAAACCCCTTTGGGAGCAAGAATTTAGAGGGGCTGTGTCCTTGTGTGTCTGTGTAGACACAGTTTGCTAGAATCCCTTTGTGAGTCTTGGATGTTAGGGAGGGTCATACTCCAATAGATTACAGGGTGACTTGGAAATCCTGTTGGCCATTTTTTTTTTGTTGTTGTTCCAAATTCCTTTTCAGTGTAAGCCCTGGGGGCCAAGGAATATATATCTTACTCATCACTGCTTCTCCAGAGCCTGAGAGAGTGCTCAACAAGTAATCAATCTATGATAAACAGCTGCCTAGTGAAGGAATTAATAAAGCCACTCACAACTCTGGGCTTCTTTTCTCCTCTGAGCCCTTGCATGCGTCCTTATGCATCGCTGGTGTGAAATGAGCATTTGATGATTAATTATACATCAAAGCCAGAAGATATAACAAATGCCAGCAAATATTGGCAGGGTGGTGCCGTGAGTTTACAAGAGACCCAGCTTCTCGGATCTCTTTTTCTCTCCCTCCCCTCTCTGTCTCGGTATGCATGTACCATATGTGAAACACAGAGAGACAATTCTGTGTACTTTCTAACCACTGTGGGGGCATACACTGAGAAGATAGCCCATGCTGATACACCAGTCATTAGTGTACTTTTAGACTCTGTAGGCCAGCTCAGCTGTAATTTATTTAAAGTATCCCCTATTGTTGAGTCTGTACGATATTTCCAGTTCCCCATTATCTGGAATGCTTCACGACTTCAGTGGATCCCCCATTGTAACCCTGGGCCATCTTGGCTCTATGGCTTGACATTGTAGCTGTCCAGGAACCAAGCTCACAGATACTGCTGACTCTGGTGGGATAGTGTGACACTGATATCAGGGAAGTCGTGTGACTCCTCCTCCTCCTCCTCTGCCTCAGACAGCAAAGAGCTTGCAAGCATGAGGGCCGGTGTTCAATCCTCAAAACTCACCTAAAAAGTCAGGCAACGGGCTGGTGAGACTGTACAGGAGGAAAGTTACCTTCCAGCACACATGACAGTCTGAGTTTGATTCCTAGTGGTGGAAAGAGAGAACCAACTCCCAGAAATTGTCACTGTGCTCTATCCTCCACCTGTGTGCCTTGGCACTCACAGGCCCACACATGTACACATTCATACACATAAATAAACAAATATTTTTACAAAGCCAGACATAGTGACACACACTTCTATCTGGGCTCTGAGTATACAGGGACAGATAGATTCCTGAGACTTGCTGGCCAGCCATCCTAGCTTAGCAAGATCCAAGCCAGTGAAAGACCCTTCTCAATAACAGTGACAGCCCAGGGAGACCAGTGTTGGACTTGCAGTTTCTTAGTGAGTCAACTCCAGGTGTGACTGAAATGGGGATGGAATGAAATGGGGGGAGGAGAAGAGGTTTGGACTTGAGAGATTACCTCCCCCATGTGTTCCTGACCACTAACCCATTCTTACTACGTGTGTGTCTGTCTGTGTGTGTGTGTGTGTGTATGCATGTATGCATGTATAAACAGAAGTTTCTGTCCAGCCCAGTCCCTCAGCTTTTTAGTCCCACATAAACGCACAGAGGCTTATATTAATTATAAACTGTTTGGCCAATGGATTAGGCTTCTTACTGGCTAGCTCTCTCTTAATTGTTAACCCACTTATATTAATCTATTTATCTCCATATGGTCTTGGCTTACCAGGGAATGCTGTGCATCCTACCTTCCACTTAGCTACAAGGTGTCTCCTCTCGTGACTCACTCTCTGAGTTTCTCTTCCCAGAATTCTCCTAGTCTGGTAGCTCTACCTGTATTTCCTGCCTGACTATGTCCTGCCTGTCCATTGGCCTGAAACAACTTTATTCGTCAACCAATAAGAGAAACGTATATTCACAGCATACAGGATACCCCCCCCATTGTGTGTGCATGTGCTGTTTCTCAGGTGCAGGCTGCTTTCATATTTTTAATCAGAGTCTGTCACTGGCCTTTCTTTAGTTGTCCCATTAGGCAGGGATGGATGGTCAGTGGGCTCCAGAGACCCAGCTGTTTTTAACTCCCCCAAACTGGAATGACAACCTAACACTTTTTCATGTAGGTTCTGGGGATCTTGGGTCTTCATGTTATATAGCAAACACTGTACCAGCTGAGCCATCTCTCCAAGGCCCTTGATTGTAGCAGGAAAAATAAAAGACCCAGAGACTGATATTGGGGTTCAAACTTCAAACTGAAGAACAGAAAAGCAAAATAGCAGGCCACTAGCTCTCACCTCTTTGTTGAGTTGAAAGGGATGATCCAAAACATCTCCACCAAGCCTCAGACTGCTGCCTCTTCCCAGTGTGGCTAAGAATCCTGAGACTTCAATGTCTTCCTATCCTTAATGTGGCTGGAGAATGAACTGACAACTGAAGACCCTATTCCTATCTTTTACAACCCTCTAGTGCTTGCATTAAAGGTGTATGAACCCAGGTGCTGAGATCATCTTTGTGTAAGCTGCTTCTCTTTAGGACTGTATCAATCTTGTGTAGATCTGGGTGGTCTTGGACTCTCAGAGATCTATCTTTTAATCCTGAGTTCTAGGATTAAAGATGTGTACCACTACCTCCTAGCTTCTGGCCACTGGGATTAAAGGTGTGTTCCTGGCTTCTATGGCTAACTAGTATGGGCTGCTTTTTGATATTTTGATTTCCAGTGGCTTTAATAAATCATAAACAGTATATGACTACACTTGATTAACTGTCTTTTGCTTTGAGAAGCCAGAAGTCCCTGGAACATTGGTATTCCTGGGCTAATATCATGGTGTTAGAGGATCTCAATTTCTGTGGGCTCGAAGGGAGCTTCTGTGGGCTTCTTGTATTCTTTGACTTATGGTTGCATCTTCATCTTCAAAGTCAGGAACTTTGCATGTCTCAGTGTCCTTAGTGGTCATGGGTCCCTCTGACTTTAGCTGTGCAAGGTCCTCCACGTCTTTAGGACCCATCTAGTTGTCTTGTGTTCACTTGAATTGTCTGAGCTCAAGACCTGGCCACTAAATACAACATATTTACATGTTCTGTGTGCCTTTGGACATGGATATATTTGGAGGTGAATGGAGGTGAACACTATTATAACTGTGAACACCTAGGAGTATGCTTGATGGAAAGCAAACGTTTTTTCAAATAGTTTTCAGAGGAATGACCTTGATATATACAGATGTCTGGAGTATACTGCAGGATTCCTGGAGCATGGACCAGACCCTGGCTAACATGATACATCACATATAGGCACAGTCTGTCTGCTCAGGAGGAGCAAAACCAGAAGCCAGTGGGCTGGCAACGCCCTCCTTGTTAGTGCAATTCTCTCTGCTCCTCCTGTGCTTCCCAATGCTTCTTAAGGGGAAAGGAGATGGTGATAGCATGGATCCCATCTCTTCTCGCAGGGACAAATTTACTACTTAAGTACCCAAGGAAAGTTCTTTCCTGTTCTGGTTACCTGCTCTCACTCAGTGCTGACCAGAGTGCCCATGCCTTAGAGGCTTCCCAGATAATGCAGACAGAGAGCTCCTATAGCTAATTGATGGATTCCATCCTTCCTCTTGTCTTTCTTTCATTCTTTTTATCCTGCTTTCATTTCCTCTGTCCTTTCCTTCCTGCCTGCATTCTTCCTTTCCTCTCTCTTTTCCTTCCCCTCACATTTCCTTCCCCCACATTTCCTTCCTCTTTCTTTCCTCCTTCCTCTTCTCTTTCTTCTTTCTTTGTTCCTTCCATCCTTCCTGACTGTCTTCATAGATTCTCTCCGTTCTTCTCTCTTTTTCTCCTTTCTTACCGGTTTTCATTCCTTCCTTCCTTCCTTCCTTCCTTCCTTCCTTCCTTCCATCTCCCTATCAGCCCTCCTTTTTGCACCCCATCTTCTGTCTTCTAGTTCCCTAGTGCCTTGAGTACCAGCATGGCAAGTGGCCGAGTTTCCCTTGATTTGCCCATTTGCTGTCTCTTGGCCTCTATCTCTGGGATCTGCTGACTCTCTGTTTCAGATTGCATGCTGAGGAGGGCAGCTCAGTGTTTCCTACTTCCGGGCCCCATGTGTCTCATCAGAAGGCAACATGTATTCCTCTGGGAGCACCACAGGGAGAAAATGTCAGCAGCCAGATGGTTCCAGATGCTTCATTTCCCTTAGAAAATTTAGGGACAGGGTCTAGGGAGATGAATCTGTGGTTAAAGTGTTTCCTGCATATGCATGTTCAGATACCAGCATCCACATAAAACGTTGGACAAGGTGACACATACCTGTTGCCATAGAGCTACTGGCTAGAGACAGAAGGAACCCAGGGTTCATTGGACAGGTAGTTTGGCCAGATCAGTAAGCTGGGGGAGTGACTAAGACATTAAAGGTTGAGTTCTGGCCTCCACCTGTGTACCATACAAGTAAGTGAACATTTGATAAAAGTTTGCTGGATTGCCACGTCACTATGATGACTATTGTCTGCAAGCAAAGTGCTGGAATCTATGGAAGGAGAATTGGGGCAGCCATGCAAGTGAGAAAACATGGTTTCTTTTGGGTAAATATTTGGTAAAATATGCCCCTGGGAACGCATTGTCTCCAGAAGATGCTAACAGGAACTCTGAGTTACTGGGTAACATGGCATAAATACTAAGGAAAATACTCTTAGAGATATGTGGATTATAGTAGGATCTTGACACTCTGAGTTCTGTGATAATCTGCAGGAAAGAGAGAGAAATATGGCTTTGTTTCACCTACATGACCCCAAGTGTGTTGTACTTTGGGAGGAAATGGGGTGGGATGGGCTTTTTGAGAGGAGGGAGTGTTGAATGGTGAGGGCGTGCTCCCTGCTGTGATTTTGACAACATCTGCTGATAGCTGCAGACACTGACATGTCCTCCTCTCTGTGGCATGCTGGAGGAGAGAATGTGAATTTCAGAAGCATTTGGGGTTTTGAATGAAATACAGCATTTCATTCAATAGCTCTCCCGTGAGGCTGAGCGCCTGTGGGCCCCACACTCAGCACCAGGCTTTTGGAAGCACTCTCTTGATTCTATAAAGAGGATACATAGGGAGACAGATTTGAACCATTACACACCAGGGAGAAAGGACAGATCTATCAGAGATTTGGAGCCTTGAGTGTACATTAGAACCCTGTGGGATAATTCAGAAAACCCATATTTTCCCTTCTTCCCGGAGATTCTGACTTCTCTGGGTTGGAGATGGGTCCTAATGCTTAGTAGATTTTTCTAGGGTTTCCTTGGCAAGTCAAAAGACAAGCCACAGTGGAGAAGTAGTGGCTTCATGGTGGAAGGCTCAATTTCTAAATCAAAATCTGTCTCAAGGCGGTGGATATAGCTCAGTTAGCAAAGAGCTAGCTGTGCTAGCATGAGCACCCAAATTTGTTCTCTGCTCCTCCCCCCCAATAGCTGGGTGTGGGTGCCCATGCTTGCAGTCTAGACCTGGGGAGGTAGAGGTAGAAGGATTCCTGGGAAGATAGCCTAGCCTAACCCAGTGAGCTCCAAGCAAATGAGAAAGCCTAACACAGTAAACAAGCTGATGTAGCCTGAGGTTGACTCTGGGTCTTGTCATACATGCACCTGTAATGATAAGTCTTTCTGCTAGCTACCTGGGTTCTGCCACCATGTTTGGGCCCCAAATAACACACAGAGACTTATATTAGATACAATGCTGCTGGCCATGACTAATGTTTCTTATATGCTATCTCAGTCTTAATTATCAACCATAACCATTAATCTATATATTTTATAAAGACAGATTATTGAGGACGTCAGGATCACATGGGATCACATGGCGACTCTCCCTACTACATTTCCCAGAATCCTCCTTCTCTCCTAGTCCCTCCTATCTTGCCTTCCTATTGGCCAACAGTGCTTTATTCATCAACCAATAAGATAAACATATACACAGAAGGACTTCCCACCATGTGTAGCGCCAGCGCTACAACTTCTCATGGGTTCAGGCAAGGGAATCTGAGGATTGAATAAAGACAAGACAGCTGGTCATTCTTGCAAGGAGAATGCCCTTTATTTCAAAGGAGAGGAGACTTATATACCAGACAGCAGCCATAGTGGAAAAATACTCAAGTCAGAGGTTCATGCCCCCAAGTCCCCTGCCAATAGAGATGGGCAGATAGTTTGCATTCTTGCATACAGGCATTGTAGAAAGGAGGGAAACAAGGAAGTAAATTCCTAATCAGGAGACAGTAAGCAGACCTCAAGGGCATAGTGGGTCACCCTTAGTCATGAGATGATCAGCAGACCCCCAAAATGTCCCAACACCTCCCCATGTACACAATGTCTTATTCAGATTTCCAAATGGCTTCCCTGATGGAGTGCTTGTGTTATACTCTCTGTGCCTGTGTTCCTGAATGTGATCAGGAGTGATCGTGGTCACTAAACTCAGACAAATCTCATGAGAAGTTCAGCAGTGGCAGGTGTCTAGACCAGAAGCCAGCCATCTAGCCATGGGATGTGCTCATGAATGTAAGCCATGGTGACAGTCAACAGCAGTAGAATTGTTAACATTTGCCCATGGAAATTCCTAACTCGTTTTTTATTTTTCAGTCTGTCCAAGGTAGTACATTGATGGCAAGCTAGAACCAGATAAGTACATATTTAATTTTCTTGGTAAACAAAGCATGGAGTTCTGAGTCTGTTAGGTCACTCATGATCTCACCTAGGGAGCCCTGCTTATATGTGAAGTTGTTCCCAGAAGCAGTCACACTGGCAGCCATGGCCATGGGAATGGGCATCATGCCCATTTTCCCTGTTGTGGGGTCTCTAGTGTGTGGTGCATATGGATTTATTGAGTTTTTGGGTGTTTATGTTGAAAAAATGATGGTAATTGTCCAAAGTGTGTGTGGATTCGCTAGCTTCTCTTTGTGCCCACCTGTTTACTTGAGTAGCTGAAAAGGACACACTGCCTGTAATGATGAGAGCAGTTCTGAGAATTTCAGATTATTTAGTGATTTTTACCAAATGTACATTTCCTTTCTTAGTTAAGAAAATAGATAATGGAATCTTACCATTTCTTGTTTTCCTAAGAAGTGATTATATTTCATAACTTGCTCCTCTTCCTCCTTCAGCTACTGGGAACAGCATCACATACAAGCAGGGATCCCTAGGTGAGATTATGAGTGACCTATCAGACACA
The DNA here is from genome assembly GCF_003668045.3 of Cricetulus griseus. Classification (NCBI taxonomy): domain Eukaryota; kingdom Metazoa; phylum Chordata; class Mammalia; order Rodentia; family Cricetidae; genus Cricetulus; species Cricetulus griseus. Next base: position 40,633,134 of record NC_048600.1, on the reverse strand, counting down.
AAACTCCATGCTTCTCTTCCGCTTCCCCCTCTTCCTTCTAATCTTCCTCTTTCCTCCTCTTCCTCCTTTCTTCTCTTATAGGACAGCATCTCATGCAGTTCAGGCAGGCTTGTATTAGCTACATAGCTAAAGATGCCCTTGAATTTCTGATCCTGCTGCTTCTTCCTCACAAAAGCTGAGACTTCAGACATTTAACCACCATGATCTCTGTTTGTGCAATGTTGGCAATGAACTCCAGGCCTTTGTTCTTGCTGAAAAAGTACTCTACTTATAGACCTAAAACCCCAGACACAAACCATATACCTTCTAAAACTAAAATAGTGTTCATTCTTATATTTGGTCATCACTCAACTAATTGCTCCCATTCAAATCTACAATCCCCTTCTGCTACTTACCTACATCTCAGCTTATCTTCCATTGCTCTTTTTCATATTGGTCTATTAGTTTGTGATTCTGTATTCAAGGGAATAGATTTTATTTGTGTTCATGCATGTGTGTTCATGTGTGTGTATGCACATGCATGTGATTATGTGTGTTTACTAGTGCAGGCATGTGCTTCAGTGTGCAGGGAGGCCAGAAATCAATGTCAAGTGTTGTTCTCAATTACTTCCATCTTCTTTGTTGAAACAGGGTATTTTAATGTACCTTGAATTTACTGATTAAACTAGACTGGCTGACCATGAGCCCTGGGACCTACCTGGTTCTGTTTCCTCAGCACTAGGGTTCCTAATACAAATACTTTTCCAATACTGGGAGCCATCTCCCCAGGCCCTTCCCGTATTTTTCCATTCTTTTTAAAACATCACATGAATAGACATGCATAGCAGTTTTCATATCAATTGTCTCTCTCCCCATATATGTAGCTTTTGTTTTTAAGTTCAAGGACTGTTAAAAAATAATGGTGGAGAGTCGATGCAGATTGTGTTTCTCTTTCTATACAAATAAGAAATTGCGACTCACACCTGTGATGGCCATCTCAATAAAATATAAGGATGCTAGAGACAGCGTGTGTGTTTGTGGAAGGAGTGGACAGATGTTCTTGAATAAAAATTTCCTTTACACTCTGGACTTGTGCATGCCTTGAGAGTTTACACCCCGTGCTTGTGCATGTCTTGAGAGTTTGCCCTAAGAAAAGGTTCACCAGATGAAGCTCCAGCGACTTTCCCACTCACCATAGACACTGTTCACAGGCATCATCAATTCTGCAGACCTGGTGGCTGGAGGTGTGTAGGCATTCACGACCACATCCACAACTATCTAATTCAGGCAGGACTTGAAATAGCTCCTGCAATTGGGGGCACTCAAAACAAAAATAAAAATAGAAGAAAGAAGAAGAAAGTCTTTATGCACTTACCCTGAAGATGGAGCCATTTAACATTTTGGGTGCTTTCTGGTTTTAAATTTTTATAACTTTAAATTCACATTCCTTTTGAGACATGAAAGCAGATCTTAGTTTTCACCCCCAAAGGTGATGATCACCCCTACCAATAGAACAGAAATGCCATGATTGTGTGTTGAGGGTCATTAAAGATTGCAGAGCAGCCCGGCTGTGACCTTGTCCTTAATGGCGAAGATCACTCGTCCTGTTACCATCTGCTTCCCATATCTGGACTCTGCTTTGTTTGCTGTTTTCCAGAGGTATTTAGAATTCTCCTCACTGATGACTTGCTGAAGGAGAGGCTTTTTATTATTGGCAAGGTTAAGGATCTATCTCTGAGCCTGGCTCATGGACCTCTGAGCTATTCCTCAGCCCCAGCCTCCTCAACACGTATTTTAGCAACAGTATACTCCCAAGGAAGGCACTTATTTCAGCCTGCCTTGTTTGGGGTGCTGTCACTGAGTTACCAGGCTACAGAGATATAGGGTTATCAGGTCTTGATTCTCATGTGGTCATAAAACTTGCTACACCCCTGCTTTCTTATGTCACTGCCCAACCTAACCTTAACTCATCTCCTTAGCAGTGGCTGCTCAGTTTTTCCCTGTGAGTAACGGGAAGGTACATACATACCAGCATTTCTGATTTCAGCAGCCCTCTATGCCCCAAATTAATGGTCCTCCCATAAGAAGAAGGAAACCCTATATGAAATGTTTCCTAGAGAACAAATTATCTGTACTGAGGCAGATTGAAGCAAGACTGTGTGTATTGACCTGCAGCCAGCTGGATGCCTCTGCAGGTCTAGCTTGGGAGGTGTATGGATGGTGGTGATGCACGAGGAATGGCATCTTCATACAGTAGAGAGGGTTGATAGAAGTCTAGGAATCCACGTCTGATAAGGTGCCCTTAAAGTGACTGTTGGGGAATATAGGGGTTACATACAGGATTTGTATGTTTTATCAGCTATTCAAAGCTATTTGTGTATGATATAGGCATTTTCTTGAGAATAGGTGTTTTGGTAGCTTGATTCCTTCACTTTCGGAGAGGCTATGGCCCATGGTTCTCTCTTCCATGTTGGCTGTACCCCTGCTGTAGCCCTTTGGCCTCTGAGATGGGTGTAGCCCTGAAGCACGAATACTGACTGTAGAGGGCATATGCATTCTGGGACCTGAGCCCAGGGTCACTCCTCTGGTACCCTGGACACAGTTCATCTGCAGAGTGTTGATCTCTAGCTTGTATTTCACTACACAGGCCAGAGCCCTGTGGGTAAGATGCTGTGGTCTGTTGCTCAGTGTCTGTCTTAAATACTCTGGCCAAAGCAACGTAAGGGAGAAAACAGTTTATTTAGGCTCAGATTTCAAGGTGAGAGAGTCAAGGTGGCAGGACTTGAAGCAGCTGGTCACATCATGTCCACAATCAGGAGGAAACAAAAGATGAATGAATGTTAATGCCCAGCTCCTTTTCTCCATTTTATACAAACCGGGATTCCCACCCAGGGAATGGTCTTGTCCATACTTTGGGCTAGTGTACATCATCAGTTAACCTAAGCATGACAGTCCTTCACAGATTCTCTTAGAGACTGACCTTAATCTGTGTAGCCACCTACAGGTTTTCCTTGGGGCTTGCTTCTTAGGAGATTTTATATCCCTTCAAATACACAACACTAATCATCACAGTGCCCATCTGTCTACACGGACCCAGCCCTGCTTCCTCTTCTCTATGTATTTCTATTGTTATTATTATTATTTATTTATTTGTCTCTTTGTCTCTCTGTCTCTGCCCCCACCCCAACCCCCGTGTGTGTGTGTGTGTGTGTGTGTATGTGTGTGTGTGTGTGTGTGTGTGTGTGTGTGTGTGTGGTGTGGTGTGGTGTGTGGTTCAAAGGACCACCCACCTTGGCATATTCCGCGGGGGCCATCCATATTTTTCTTTTGAATATCTCTTACTGGCTTAGAACATCTCTGAGTATATACTCTTGGCTTCTTAGTAAGCTAGGGATCCATTTGTCTCCCCTCCACACCTCTGGATTGCAGGTGCATGGGGACACACTGTTTACTTTTTCCAGCCTGGACTCTGGAGATAAAATACTCAGGTCCTTACACTTGGATGGAAAATAGTTTATTGACTATCTCCCCCACTCTGTTTGTTTGTTTGTTTGTTTCAGACAGAATCTCATTATATGGACCCAGCTGGTTTCTAACTCATAATCCTCATTCCTTATCCCCTGGGGTTCTGGGATTTTTTCCTTTTCCTCTATGTATTTTTCCTAGCACCAAATACTTCATAGACTTCATCAGTTTAAAGCAATGCAAAAAATGTCAGGGTTGCAGAGCATTTATGCATGCTCACATCCTCCATTGCATTATGTTACTGACTCTGGGAGCATCTGTAAAGGTCTTTGAGGAAAGGCTTGATGGAGGAGGGTATACTCATTCTGTATGTGGGCAACTCTATGCACTGGGTGTGGTCCCTGGCTGAGGAGAAGGGAGAAAGTATTCATCTTCTTCTGCTGTAAGACTGCATTGTAAGCTTATTCCATGTCGACGGGCATTGGTGGCACAAGCTTTTAATCCCAGCACTGGGGAGGCAGAGGCAGGTGGATCTATGTGAGTTCAAGACCAGCCTGGTCTACAAAAGCTAGTTCCAGGACGGCCTCCAAAGCCACAGAGAAACCCTGTCTCAAAAAACCAAAAAAAAAAAAAAAGAAAAAAAGAAAAAGAAAAAGAAAAAAAAAAGAAAAAAAAAGAAAAAAAAGCTTAGAGAAGACTAGGAATGTCAAGAGTGATGAACTATGCCCTCTTTTCAGTGAGTTCTTGCATAATAAAAAATGCCGGGTGGTTGGAAGTTGCTCTACACTTGCTCTGCAAACACAAGGACCTGAGTTTGAATCTCTGCACCTAAAAAGCTTGGCATGATTGCTCATGCCCATGATTACCCCAACATTGAAGGGACAGAGACAGGCAGTCATCAGAAGTCACTGCCCAGCCAGCTTAGTACTCACAGTGACCTTCTGGTTCAGTGAAAGACCCTATCTCAAAGCAATAAGGCTGAGGGATGGACGAAGACACCCACTGCCTCTCCTATCACCTACATGTGTGTGTGCATGCCTACACATTCATGTATACATCCCCCCCCTACAGCTTATACACAAAGAAAAGTAACTTGAAGTATTTACTGGCTTCTAATTGAGTGAACTCACCATTGTTCTCTCCTACTTTCAGAAAGTGTCATTTCTTAATTCACATAATGATACCACATTCGAAAGTTACTTCAGAAAGGAAAATCATTCATTTGAGGAACCTAAGAAGATTACTTTTAGTGTGTGCTATTTTCTTATGGATATGTGTTTAAGTAATGAAATGCATAATAGGCACTCATTTTTAATTCTGTTTTCCCACACACAAGTAGTCTTCATATTTTTATTCTGATTATTTTGATTGCCACTTAGCAAAATAATTAAAGATGAGTTGAATTGATCTAGTGTTTACTTCACCATTTTTGCTACTATCAGGCATATGAATGCTTTTAATTTACTTCAATCTAGATGGCACAGTGTGATTTTTAAACATACAGCAAGTAGTATTCCTCACAGTCAAGGCAGACCATGCTGCACATTCTGGCCCTCTGTGCACATCCAGGGAACCCTAGAGTTAACCAGATTATTTTCAAGTTGCTCTTCAGTGTTCCTGTTCAAACAGATGCATTTGTTTTCTACATGATTCAATTGTAATGGAAATGTTTAATCGTGAAAATAAAATGCATGACTAGAGAACAATTCCATGACTGTTAACAAGGTTCCACCAGTCATATAGTGGAGCGTTTCACTGAAATGTGTTCACATTCATTTGTGAGCACAGAATATAAGAACTGAGACCCAAAAAATGTCAGATTGCATATTTTTAATTTATTGATAATTTTATTTTGTAGTAACTAAATCTCAGATGAAAAACAACACATAGAAATATTAAAGTTTTCTCTTACAAGACACTCCAGTTCTACTGAGTTTGCCATTAGGACATATATAATATGTAGGAAATGTCCAGTGATGTATGATATCCAGATAGCATAAATAACTTTGAAGAAAAGCAGAGCAAGGGATGGGAAGGTTTCAACAGAATGGAAAGCAAATGTCACTTTGTGCAAGGGAAGAATCTAGGAATGTGTCTCTACTAGGTGGCTCTTGACTAAAGTAATTTATAGACCACCAGGGAGAACCAGAGCGACAGGGCAGGGCAGGTTAGGTTTCTATCCTGTAGGCTGCTTGTTTTCTTCACAGAACCTTGGCATGTCCTCAGTCTATACCTTGTCAGACCAGTATGATGCCATGTGTCTTGAGAGCATGAGTACAGAGTTGAGACTAGACATGTGGGACATTCAGAAGGATGGTAAGGACCCACAGTGTTACTTTGTAACAGGAAGATACTGGTGTGTGTGGGCATGCTCAGTGCAGGAACAGCTTGGCACAGTACATCCTCTTGAACCATTTGGTGAGGAGTGTAATTAAAACAAATGGAAGTTAGGAATCCTGTCTGGGTCAGGGCATTGCAACCACACAGGTGAGAGATGCAGTGTACACGTACATGTGTGAGAAGGGGCTGGATTTCCAGGGCATATCGTGAAGATGATGTACTCGGAGAGTGATGGGTGTGTGCTATGCAAAAGGAAGGGGAGAATGTGCTTCCCATAAAGATTTTATTCTGAGCATTTGGAAAATTCATGTCCAAAGAGGTTTGCAATCAGAGAAAGTGTTTAGGGAGGAAGAAAGGGAGGGAGACAGAGGAAATGGGAGCTTGTATTTGGGCATGTCCAGCATGAGATAGCCACCAGGCTTTCACATGGAAGTGTCTGGAAGACTCTGGAAGACAAAGGCGAGTCTCAGGATAAAGATGTAAACTGAGAACTCTCCTGATAGACAGCATCACCCCGTCACCATGTGCACACACTGTAATATATTCAGCCTTAAAAAATACTCTCCTGCTATTCCACTTCCCCTCCATCTGCCGCTCAGTTTCCCTGATCTCCCTACACAAAGCCCTGAAATGAAACGGGTCTATATTTGCTATCATTTCTCTCCCTCTGTTCCCTCCTGAACGCCTTCCAAAGAGGCTTCCCTCCTGCCCACCCTGGAGGCGATCTTATCCTGTCACAAGGCAGTTCAATACTGACAATAAGCTGATTATCTCCATTTGACAATAAAGAAACTGAAGTTCAGAGAGGTTAAGGCCACTTGAGTATTCAATAGCAGGATTCAAACCGAATCCCTGCTCTCCTATCCCCACCAGCTTCTCCCTACCGCATCCTTGCTCACAGCACATACCGTTTGCAGGGCTTGGGAGACAAATGGCATAATTTACACTGAACATTTAAAAAATGCCACAAAATTATGCACATAGAAGATAATATTTTACCTCTGTGTATTTCTGGGTATAAATTGTTCATGTCTATTTTCTTACAAGAAATAAAATTTGGAGAAAGACTGCAAACTTATCCTTACTTTTGGATTTTAAAACATAATTTTACATAAATCATTGACTCTTAAAAAAAGTAAGTGTGGATGGCAGAATGGATGAATGAGGGAGTGGAAGGCAGGGGGTGATTTGTGTCTGTCCTTGGGACCACAACAGGTGCTTTTCAGAGCAGAGTGACAGGTGTGCCATCCCTCTCAGTTCTGTGAACAGGCAGCCCCTACATCTCCTTCCTGGACTAAGTAGCTATGACTTAAAGTCAATCTTGTACTGTGGTGGCAATATTATTTCTGTCTTCAACGGCTGTGTCTTCAATTCTTGCTGTGGAAGCAGGGGATCAAACAGAGAAAATGAGAAATATTTGTTCTCAGGTGACTGTGTCTTTACACGCACCTTCACCTCCTCTGTGAAATCCTATAGCCAGAGCAGAACCACACCAGAGAGATCAAATGTGATGAAGTGCTTTTTATAGTTCATCACTTTACCATAGTGAATCTAAGAGTCACTTGTGTGTATATTAATACACTCCAAAAGATAATCAAGTCATGATTTGGATTAGAGTAGTACTGTGGTTAGTTTTAGCTGTCAGCTTCTCACAGTGTAGTCACCTGGGCAGAGGGTCTCAAGCAGGGTTTGCCTGGATCAGGTTGGTCAATGAAGTATGTGAGTGAGTGCCTTGATTTCATTAACTGATATGGAAAGATCCAGCCCACTATGGGTGGCACCATTCCCTGGGGTTGTGTCCTGGACTTGGTAAGAGTGGAAACACTGGGCTGAGTATGCACTCAGTTCTTGCTCCTTTGACTGTGGATGTGATATGGCTAGCTGCTTCAAGTTTCTGCCTTGACTTCTAAACCTCAATGGACTATCACAAACCCATTCTCTTCTAAGTTGCTTTTTATGAGGATTTTTATCTGTTTAGCAACAAAATCAAAAGCAGTTCAACTATGGTACTAAGAGATCACATTTCCTGAGTGACAACATGACCTGAGTTTGAAGAAAGAGAAGATATAAACTGAAAAACGAAATGGGGGAGGGTTCTTTAGGCAGGTACAGATGTTGAATGTAGAGTCAGGGCATCAGGGGAATGAAGACATAGTCCATGAAAATCTGTAAAGTTATGCACTTTGTTCAAGAGGAGACAGTACAGTAAGATACTGAATGCAGAGGCAGGTGTGGTGATGGGGAGAACTGGCAGGTTGGGAGACTAAGACATAAAAGTAGAGATTGCTGTTGGCTTCACACTGACATAGGGTTGTGGAGAGTAAGACTGGGGTGGATTGTGTGGCATATATGTGGTTGGAGTGTACATTGTTGTGAAGAGGTCTGACATAAGGATGGGAGATGGGAACAGATGTTGGCATGGCTGTATCTGCAGGTAACCATGACACATTATCTCTGGATGAGAGCAGCACACATGTTCTGGGTGCTGATGGGAGGGAGAGGAAATAAGCATTTGCTCTTCTGTGCACTCATGGTTATTCTTCATTAATAAGCATTGCAGAATTCTCAGTGTATGCAGGATCAAGCCAGTGTGCAGAATTGATAGCTCTCTTTATTCTTATACTTGTTTTGCTTGAGATTCTGACATGCTATTGATATTCTGTCTATCTATTGAAATATGGGTGATGCATTTGAACTGTACTGATTTGGTAGCATATGGCATAGTTATGAATACCAGTGGGTGAAGGAGGAATTAATGGGAGCAATGATTCATAAGAGAGGCATATTTATGATAGGTTCCCTAACAGACAGCACTTGTCATCTTTATTCCATCACACATGTGATTTGATGTAGAGAATACAGAATGCTGTAGGATATCAAGGAAGATACCCCTTAGCTGTCAGTAGATAAGCTGGTCATGACAATTAGAGGAGGAAGAAGAAAAGATGGGTGGTGATTTGGGCTAAAAAAATAGCAATGAGTATGTCTAGAATAGCACACTGAGGAATAGGCAGAAAGACCAGTGAGGAAGATAACAGGAGGGAAGGACTGGGATGGTAGGCAAAGTATGAGACTCCTAGGTCCTTTCCAAGAAGGACCATTAAGTGGTAGTGCTAGAACAATTGGGTGTTGGATCCTATTGCATGACAGAGGATCCTATGGAAAACTGATAAGAAATTAAATGGAATCTGAGGAAAATAAGAAGGAGGCCGTGGTCACATGAATCCAGTATATAGGTGTGGATGCATGTGGTCCTGGGTGGAAATGAGGAAGTGGAGGATGCATTCAACATTGAAACAGTAAAGCACTTTGTTTGGAAACTGTTTGAATATGATGGTGAATTTGGAAAGAGATGCTGAGCAGAGGGAGGAGAGGCCCACAGCAATATGCAAATGCTTAGCATACACCAGAAGGGAGGTTGCTTTTCTGCCTGGGGTCATACACATCTTAGAATGCTACTGCTTCTAACAGTTTTTCATGCATTCAAGTTCATGTGAGCATTATTCAATTTGAACTAGTCTCATTTATCCATAACAGCCTTTTAACACACACACACACTCATTGACATGTGTATAATACATATATGTGCTGTGAACACATGCATGCACATATTCATATATGATTATATATTTCTAATTTTTAGCATAATAATTCCTGACATTATCTCAGGAACTTAAGTAATTTATTTTATGCTCTTCTCAATTTTTTAATATGAATCAGAATTGTTTTTCTCCAAAAGACCAAGAAACATTTAAAGGTTTGAGCAGAAATTTATCTGTGACTATTGATTTTGTTTTAACAAAGAACTATGATGCCTAACAACAAAACGCTGTCTTTATAAACCTGGCTGGCAGTGCCTCCCTGACGTTATTGTCTATTTTAGACAAAGCAAAGAGGCATATGATCCCAAAGAGCTTCAGCTGTGAGGAAAACAAAATAAAGATCAATATATATTGTCCCCATTTATATTTTCTAACCAACTCCTTATTTCCTAACTACCAGAAGACTACTAGCCCTGGGAATTAAATTAAAAACTATAAAACTGTGAATGAAATGGAATCTTGGAAGTAATGAGAGCAGTGTCTGAAGTAGATCCGGTTTGGACAAGAACTATGGGTGCCCTCACAACTCTTATCTTCAAATTCCTGTCCAAGAGTGGCAAGCTTTCCTGATGCTGAGGCTGGAAGCACATGCAGATCATTTTCCGCCAAGTGTTTGCATCTGGTATTATTAGACTGAAAAAGCAATTTGATTTCCTGTCATAAAAGAGGTTGAGAGAAAATTTGAGTAGCCAAAAGGGACTCCCAGCACATTGCAAAATGCAGCTGAGCAGTTTTTGTCTAAGTTGAGCATATTTATTTATCTAATCTGTGATGATCCTTGGCACCGACATGGAGAATCTTCCGGCCTCTGTGTGGTTTTCAATGACCTCTGTAACCTCCAGTGGCATCTTGAGCTGCAGAATGGTTCCATTTTCCACCTGCTGTTGTGCAGTTGTTTTGTTTAGCAGCATCTATCAGTTGGATGTGATGCTGAATGCCTCCATAGAAAATGTTATGAAGCCAGGTATAACAAGCCTCCATCGTGAAGCTGATAGCACAGGTAGATCTATGATGCCTACAGGACTTGGAACTGGGTGTATGTGTTTCTGCTCAGCAGGAGGAAACCATGTACCCTGAGAAGACTCTTGGTAATGTTCACGTGCCAACTCAGAATAAGCTCAGTTGTCATGGTAGAGTCTCCTGCTGCAGCAATGAAGAGAAGCATTCGGCTGCTACAGGGATTGTGACTTAGCTCGTGATAAATAAGTTTTTATTCATCGAATACCGTATGCATGTACCAGAGCAGTCTTAGCATCTAATTCCTGTAACATTTTTTGTGGTTCACAGAACCTCTGTAGAGCTTAGGAATTGGACAGTTAAATAACGATCTCTTCAGGGCACATGCAGATGTCTGTAGATGAGGACTGTGCATGGAGGATCCCACTCACCCTAAGCAGTTGTGTTTCTCCCCTCACTCCCTGTCTCCCCTTCTTTGTTCATTTTTGAATTACCCACAGGGAAAGTACAGCTAGCACGATAGAATCCCCCACTAGTCCATGTTGTTCCAAATCATTTATGTTATCCCCACAAGCAGAAGGGTGATTTGGGGCTCTGAGGGAAAGAGATAAGGCAAGACTCCCAGCATGCTGATGACATGTGGGATAGCCTTCCTACATCAAGAATACTGTGCCATTTGTCTACCTGGCTGTGAGAGCATTAAGAATACAGGGAGGTGCTTGTCCTACCTTTTCCAATAATAGGACCTAAAAAAAAGAATTACTTACCTTTGATTATGTTCATGTGTGTATTTCCAGTATATACACCTGAGTGCAGTCTCCTGAGGTAGCCAGAAGATGGCATTGGATCCCCTGGAGCTGGTGTTGTGCAGCTGTGAGGTGCCTGTTGTGGGTGCTGGGAATTAAGCTTGTGTCTTCAACAAGAGCAGTACATGCTCTTCACTGCTGAGCCACCTCTTCAGCTCTCACTGGAGACATTTTAAATGGTACCTGGTACTCACAGCAGTAACTGGAAAATCAAGTGCCGTAGTTTCTTTTCTGTTGCTATGATAAAATGCCATGACCAAGTCAACATATGAAAGAAAATATTTAATTTGTCTCATGTTTCCAGAGATTAGAGTCTATGACCATCACAGGCAGGCATGGCTATAGAGCAGTAGCAAAGAGCTCACATCCTTTTTTTTTTTATTTTGGGTTTTTGAGACAGGGTTTCTCTGTGTAGCTTTGGAGCCTATCCTGGCACTCGCTCTGGAGACCAGGCTGGACTCTAACTCACAGAGATCCGAAAGATCATCTTGATCTATATTAAGGAGGCAGAGAAATCTAACTTGGAATGACATGGGCTTTTGAAACTTCGAAGTCTATCCCCCCGTGTCACAGCTCCTAATCCTGATTCTTCACCAGTGGTTACATCAAATTGGGAGCAAGCATTCAAATATATGAACCCATGGGCGTTATTCTCATTTATGCCATGGCATTAAGATGCGTCGTTGACTTAGACTCTGAACTCACCCACTCCCCAAAATTTTCTGTATATAGTTAATGAGGGTAAAAATGTCTCACTTTCAGAGGTGATATATTCTGCTGGACAACTGATGCACTGTGTCCCCCCTTTCCCTGTGAAATAGAAGAGACAATTGTCTTTCTACTTAGCATATTCATGGGTACACCATTCAGTCTGATGGCCAAGTTTTGCAGGTTTGCCGTGTGTTTGTGTGTGTGTGTGTGTGTGTGTGTGTGTGTGTGTGTGTGTGTGTGTGTGTGTATGTGTGTGTGTGTGTGTGTGTGTGTGTGCTTTCCTTACCCTTTGCTGATAGGGGAAAGGTGGAAGTGGAAGAAACTGTTAAGTCTAGAGCATAGATCTTTTTTTCCCTTTGTGCCCCAGAACTGACACATGCATGGTTAAGTGCTTGTACTTCGAATTCTGTGTTCAATAAATGTCCAATATATACCTGGTGAAGGACAGTCCTTTTGCCAAACCACCTTGTCTCAATGTCCCCTACAATGACCTTGAACTACAAGCTAGTAAGAGTCAAAGTCAATAGGTGATCTTGTTTCCCAGGGAGGACTATCTTTGAGAGCCCTCCTCCTGCAGCACCATGAAGTTCTGTTTTGTCCTGCAAAATAAGAACCACACCATAGCAGTGATGCGTGATTACTCTTCCTCATTACGTCCTACACTGTGGTCCTGTGGTCTTGTTGCTTATGTTTGAAGTTTAGTTTCTGCATCAGACTGTGTGACCTGGAGCACATTATTTGATTTTTCTAAAGCTTCAGTAACTTCTTTCAGAATATGGGCAAATCAATAGCTAGATTATGGAGCCCGCACAGGTATCCAGCAGTAGAGGAATGGGTAAGAAAACAGTGGTGCACACACTGCAGGATCGTTTGCAGCCTTAAGAAAGAACAAAGTCACATGGTTGGCAGAAAGTGGATACAACCAGAGATAATCGTATTAAATGAACTAAGTCAATTTCAGAAAGACAAATGCCATCTGTTTTTTTTTTCATTTGTAGGTCCTAGGTTTTATGTAGATACATCAAACCAGTATGTATAAATGGCTTGAAAATAGAATTATAGTTTATTTGGGAACAAAGGGGACTAATAGGAAGGAAGGATAGTAAGATTAGGAAGGGCTGGGAATGAGTGTAGCTATGCTCACATTACAGTATGTAGATAGAGGAAAACTTTTTAAAAAATGTTCTGGGACAACAACTCAGTGGGTAACACTGTTTTCTGCCATGCCTGATGTGTTGAGTTTGATCCTTGGAATCCACACACTGAAAGGAAGGAGAGAGAGCCATCTCTTGCAAATTGTTCTCTAACCTCCACACACATGCTATGGAACATGGGCAAGCGTGTGCCTGCACACACCCAGGATAAATAAATCTAATTAAAAAAAACATGAAAAAAAATAAAAATCGATACAGCATCTAAAAAGCAAAAACCAGAAAATGCAATGACTAAAAGGGCTTGCCCCACAGGAATAGGGTCAGGTAGAGTAGAGGGTGAGGTGAGTGAAGCCACTGGTGCTGTTTACTGTGGCCTCTCTTCCTCAGAAATCATGGTGCTGCACTCCACTGAGGGTTGAGGGAGCATGCACCGGATAGCCTCTTCTCTCAGCTATACCTGGCCTTGGATGCCACTCTGGAAATTATCAAACCATGTGCTACAAGGCATATTGCAGAAAAATATGGTGCTCAGAATCTCAGGGTTTATATATTTTATCTCGTTGGCAAAGGATTCTTGAAGGTTTGGAGCTTAAATTAGAGCTCGCATTTACACCAAGTCGGGAGAAAGCCACCATATGCCTCTCCATCTTGTGTGTGGTGTGACTGGAACTGAGAGGGAACGACAACACCGGGGCTCTAGCCAACACTTGAGGCCAGCAGGCTAAATCCAGAGTGGGTGTTGTCCCAGCCTCTTCCTGGTTCTGTCTGCCTGTGCCTTTGACCTTGACAGCCAAGGTCTGTGTGGCTCCTCTTTGCTTCCTGCCATTAATCAGTCCGGAAGCATCGTCTACACTGACAGCTGGGTTGGGTTGAATAATGTGTCTATGTTTTCTCATTTGACTCAAGCTGCAGTTAAACCTGCATCACATCCATTGGTAAGTTTGGCTATGGGCCGGGCACATATTCAGTAGAGCACTTCCTTCCCCTAGAAATTCTATAAATTGGCTTTTCATGTCATCTTCTCATTTCTAAGGGGCCTATGATGATGATAACCTACAGTTTCTCTTAGAGTGGAGATTATTGCCAGAAGAGGGGGAGGGATGGCATTTATTCCCACTGACAAATGAGGCCACGTTTTGACTTGGAGCTTTGAGGTTTGAAGGGTGGCAGATAACATGTGTGACAGGAAGTGTTGCTTATCATGGCAGATGAAGTTCCCTATGCCCCACTTTATAATTGCATGTACTAAAAAAGTTCTATATGCCTTGTAACACATACTTTATTGGGTAGGAATAAAGTTAACGTAAGCAGAAAGCTCACAGTTGCTACAGATGAGGGGAAAGGAACAAGAATCATGCATAATGTGTGGCTTAAGGCAAAACAAAACTTCCCACACCTCTTAGGTTGACCTAGAGGTTTTAAAAAACGTTTTTATTGTTGGGCATGTTGACCCATAGCTATAATACCAGTAATCAGGAGTCTGAGGCAGGAGGATTGTAGTAAGTTACAGGCTAGCCTGTGATGCAGAGAGGACTGTTTCAAAACAAACAAAGAAACAAACAAACAAACAGCCAAGCTGACAAGCAAGCAAGAGACTTTGGAGATGGCTCCACAAATAAAGTACTTGTCTTGAAAGTGCAAGGGTTGGGATTTGGACCTCAGTGCACACACATGTTTGGAGATGGACACCTGGAGCATCCTGGCAACCAGACTGGACAACTGAGACTAGACTTCTGGGCTCAGTGAGAGATGAAGTCTCCATTAGAAAAAGTGGAGAATGATGGAAAAAGACATCAGACTTCAACCTCTGTCCTCTACATGTACAGGCACACAAGTACATGGGCACACACACTCATGAACACACCTATATACTGCACACATGTACATCCTGCATAGACACATAGATGCTCAAATGTTCTGATTTATTGAACAAGCTTGCATTTATCACTGGATTGATGCTGTGACTTTTTGCAATTCTTATGGAAATTCTTGAGAGACCTATGCTGGGAGGCATGTGTCATGACCCTTGGTTTAGAGACTTTTCCACTAGATCTTTTAGTAAGAACCTCTTGACACAGAGAGGGGGAAACTGGCTTTTGCAAGTTAGAACACGAAGAGTTAGTGTCAACTTGGGATTCTATACATACCCTGAGAGAAAATGGCATGGGATTACAATGACTATACTGAGGAAGGAGCTGCAGATTCTGGCAATTATGCCATTTCCAGATGTGTCTGTGAGAAGATTTCAGGACTGGGTGGGTCTCTCTTCTTGTCCCTACCCCACCTCATGTTATACACATACCAAAAGAGACTTTTGGTGTCTAAGGGTGTTGTTTAACTGAGCTTTTTCCAGTGTATAACTCAGGACTGGTTCTTTGATGTTGTGGGTGAGTTATCTACCATATCATCTGTAGAAAGAGTTCTTTAACAATGTTGAGTCAAGCAGTGTTGGTAGCTAAGTGATAGATGGAAGTGAGTATGGATTGACAGGTGAGTGACATTGATGGTTTCCTCTCATCTTCATTTCAGTTATTTCTCCTTCTTCTCCATCCCTGTTGGTTGTTCTTCCCTCCAAATGCTGTGTCTGTCTTTTTTTTCCTCACTGTTACCTTCTTTCTGTCATATATACCCATGAATGTTCACCCTTTTACCTTATTCATCTTTAGTTGGGAATGGGGATGATATCTATTGTATAGTGGTGGAATGATTAAATAAGATTGTGTATATTGCTTTTGTTAGAAGGCTTTGCCGTGTTCAAAACTTCCAGCAAGCATTGTTTATTATTGTAAATAAGAAGCATCTTTCTTGAGCCTCTTCTCAGAAGACACAGGGCTTCATCGAATACTTCCTGAGAGGCTAAATGATGAGTGCTTCCTAAGGTCAATTAAAAGTGTCAACCCAGTACACTAGACCTAATGCTAGGAAACACTTCCATTTATGTGGTATCTATGAGATATTCGGAATATGGGTCTTTGTTTCACATAGAAATGTGTGATGAACACAGTTTATTATGCCTTTCCTTAAGTTCTCTGTCTCTTTCTCTGATAGATTCAATGACCTCAGTTCTAATAAGTCCTGTGGGTGAAGAACTGTGCCCACACCACCCACTCATCCATTTCTTGCTTTGGTGAGTCTCCCAAAGGACTGGAGATTTTCTTATTGTTACCACTGAAAAGATGGCAGAGAGACAGACTTAGGACTAGCCAGTCAGATGTTTCAGTTCTTAGAATAACAAATTTTGACACAGCTTAATGTTCATAATTAAAAAAAATCATTTAGAAGAGTAGAGGGAAGTGCCATGTAGGGGGAAAAGGGATGATGTTAGATCTGAAGGGTAGGTGGTCATAAGCATTGACAGACTGAGAGACCAGAGTCACTTAACTCTGCCAGTCTTGGTTGCGTCCTTTCCTAAAGAAGGATAGAAACATGGGCTGCCTCAGAACATGGAGAAATCCAGAACAAGGCAGGCACAGTCCTTAGTAGGTGTCAGGTACACAATGGGTGTTAAGGAAGTGTTAAACATTTTAGCCCTCAGCTGCTCACAATCCAAATTTACCTTGACCCCTCTTAACTATGTCAATTCCTTGGAGTTTTTTAGGGACTCTTTTCTTACCTTCAGTGGATTTGACGATGAAAGATGTGCCCTCCCTTCCAAAGCTCCTTCTCTCACGTTTCTATCCACTTCTCCTTTAAAAATATTTCTTGCTTGATTTTCTTTTTCTTTTCTTTCTTTTTTTTTTTGAGACAGGATTTCTCTGTAGCTTTTGGAGGCTGTCCTAGAACTAGCTCTTGTAGACCAGGCTGGTCTCGAACACCACCGCCAGGCTTCTTGCTTAATTTTCAAAAGTGTTTATTTATTATTTCTATTTATTTATTTGTGTGTGTGTGTGTGTGTGTGTGTGTGTGTGTGTGTGTGTGTGTGTGTGTTGTGTGTTGTGTGTTGAGGTCCCCCTATACTGATTTCCATAGTGTATAAATTCACTAATATTCCTCTAGCTTGGAAGAGTTGGTTTTCTCCTCCTTCTATGTGGGTCCTGAAGACTGAACTCAGAACTTCAGATTTGGTGGCAGGTGCTTTTACCCATGGAACTATGTGTGGACCTATTATTTTTCATAGAATGAATTCATTATAGAATAGAAAGTGCTAAGTTTCATAAAGACACTCATTTGTATGAATCATGGCCTGTGGCCTCATTCTTGTTCCTTTCCTTTGGCAAATAGTTCTCTTCCCTTCTCCTTCTATGTAATGTGTGTGCATGTGCATGTGTAAAATATGGCTTTTTCAGTTGAGAGAAAAACATATTTGCCTATGTTTCACTTATCTCGCTTAACAAGATGATCTCTCAAATACCCATTTTCTTGGAAGTGATATAACTTTTTTACTTAGGAGTGAATAAAATCCCATTGTATATATGTTCCATGATTTCTTTATATGTTTGTCTTTTAATGTGTATATAGGCTGGCTCTCTTCTTGGCTGCTGTGAGTTACAGTGTGGTAAACATGGGTGTGCAAGCATCTCTGTGGTGCTTTGACTTAGCCTGCTTCCCATATACTCAGGACTACATAGTTGATCACCTGTTAGTTCTCACTTTAGATTTTGAAGTCTCTCCATACTGATTTTCATAGTGGGTAGATTCATTCATATTTCCACAGCACTGTATGAATTTCTTTTTCCTCTACCTTCTTGTGCAGCACTTGTTTTTAATTTTTGAATGAGTGTGTGTGTGTGTGTGTGTGTGTGTGTGTGTGTGTGTGTGTGTGTTCATATGTAGAGGTCAAAGGACAACTTAGTCTTAGTATAACTTACCCTTCTGCCTTTATCACATGAGTCTCAGGAATCAACCTCAGGTCAGACGCATTGGTGACAATCATGTCTCCCCATGGAGCCATCTCAGTAGCCTTCTTGACATTAGCTATTCTCATTGGGGTGAGAAGGTTTCTCAATGAAGTTTTAATTTGTATTTACTTGATGGCTAGTAAGGTTGAATTTTCTCCACATTTAATGATCCTTTGTACTTACTTCATCTTTTTTAAAATTCTTTTTTATTTTTGTTTATTTTATTTTTTATTTTTATAATTGTAATTAGACCAATTTTAAATTAGAAACAAGCTTCTTTTACAGGTCAATCCAAATTCCCTCTCCCTCCCCTCCTCCCCTGCCCCCCTCCATCGCAACCCCTTTCTGCTCCCCAGAGGACTTCCATGGGGGATCTTCAATGTCTGTCATATCATTTAGAGCAGGGCTTAGACCTGCCCCAGTGTGTCTAGGCTGAGAGAGTATCGCTCTATGTGGAGTGGGCTCCCAAAGTCCATTCGTGTACTAATAATAAATACTGATCCACTACCAGAGGCCCCATAGATTGCCCAGACCTCCAAACTGACTTCCTCATTCAGGGGGTTCTGGATCAGTCTTATGGTGGTTTCCCAGCTATCTCTCAGTCTGGGGTCCATGAGCAACCCCTTGCTCAGGTCAGACTGTTTCTGTGGGTTTCTCCAGCCTGGTCTTGACCCCTTTGCTCATCACTCCTCCCTCTCTGCAACTGGATTCCAGAGTTCAGCTCAGTGTTTAGCTGTGGATATCTCCTTCTGCTTCCATCAGCTACTGGATGAATGGTCTCACCTGTCCTCCTGGTGAAAGAAGTTGCTCTCCAAGGTTCTGAACTCTTTTGCTTTCTCCTAGTTGATGTAAAGCCATCATGAGGCTAAGCTGTTGAAGTCTGGAGACTTAGCTGTATACCAGCTGCCTCGTGGATTCCTCCACTTCAAATATTGTGTATCCTATGTGGAGTTTAACATCTGTTGTAATTGAAAACCATTGCTTCCCCCATCCTTTCAGGTGGTTGCTGTGAGTTATCCAATGTAAAAATCCTGTCAGGTGCCATGTCTTAACCTTCCTACTTCGTACCTCACAAAGTCACAGAAACTAGGATGTTCCTCATTCCTCATAACCAAGTCACCCTTCATCTAGGTTGTGGTGGTCCACTTCTGCTGGCACTGCTCCTTCCTTTTGCCTCAAATATGTCTTCCATGAAGATAAACACCTGACTAGGTCTTTGTCTATTTATTATAATGAGGGCCATGACCAAGCCTGGAAACACAATTTACTCCCTCCCTGAGCCATGGACACTCTTAATCTCCCACTTAAAATATCAATAACCTGGAGTCCATTACATGCCACAACTCACAACTTATTTTTGACTTCCTAATGTTCTATTCCTGACTTCCCAATGTTCCTCTTTCCCATTCCCTTCTGCTATTTTTGTTTAGTAATTGCTCATTACCTTCTTCTCTCAGTTCAGATATGACTACCCTGTGTATGTCACTAGCTCTGGGCTCTATTTCTGAGTTTGGGTCCCTTCC
The DNA here is from genome assembly GCF_003668045.3 of Cricetulus griseus. NCBI lineage: Eukaryota > Metazoa > Chordata > Mammalia > Rodentia > Cricetidae > Cricetulus > Cricetulus griseus. The sequence continues at coordinate 40,613,759 of NC_048600.1, read as the reverse complement.
TTGGGCACATATTATGCTTGCACTTGCATGTAGTTCCATGTCTGACAAGTGCAGTTTGGTTCATCCTTGTAGAAGCCATCTGTTTTTAGCTCTAGTGTGCTTCTGCCTCATACTGAGGATAATGATTATGGCTGTTCATATTCCTATGTCCACTGTTTAATATGGTATGCATTCTACTGTTCTATTTTCATTCTGTTGTTAGGACAAACACCATGAATCAAAGCAACATAGGGGAAGAAAAGGTACATCTCAGTTTATAGGTCATAACCAAACATTGATAGAAGCCAGGGAAGGAACTGCATGGTAGTCCTGCTTGCTAGTCTACCTTTGACTAATGAATTCACTCAACATCAAGAAGTTCAGCAGAAACCATGGAAGATGCTGCTTTCTGGCTCATATAGGCTTATGCTCAACTTGCTTTTTTACACACCCAGAACATAGGGGTGGTACTACCCTCAGTGGACTATGCCCTCTTCCATCAAGTGATAATCAAGATAATCTTCCACAGACACCACATCTGTGAAGTTCCTTGGCTGAGACTTTTCCTCTTAGATGACTCTAGTCTGTGTCAAGTTGACAACTTAAGCTAACTAGGACAGTGACTACATAAAAGCCAACAGAGGTGCTTGGTATTTTAAAGACTACTTAAGGAGCAAAAGGCTAAATCTAAACATTTTCTAATTTATAAGAGTAATTTGAAAAATTAACTGAGTCAGGAATCATTAACAGTTCTGATCATTTAAAAATTTTAAAAGAAAGCCCATATGAATGTAAGCCAGTTTCTTCTTGCCACTAAATCTTTCAAATGTACAGTCAGAAACAATTTTGGAATACACTAAAGTGAAGTGTCCAAGAGTGACGGATTGCCTGGAAGAGGTATTAATCCTAGAATTCACTTTCCTTTAGGAAACACTTCCTCACTGTGGAGCTCTGTCCCTGTGATGTATTTTACTTGGTTTGGCAGTGCTTAGAGATGGCATCTTGCATTGTAGACCAGTCCCTTTGTAGCAACTCTCTCTTCATTTTGACTTGCTTACTTGGCTTCTTCCACTTTCAACATAAGTTTCCTGAAAGTCAACAGAACATGTGTTTTTCTGTTTTGTGGACTTGGAATATCTTTATGGGCTGAGGAGATTTTCATGAATTTGTAAAATGGATTCTAGGCTTTCTGAGTTCATGGAGCTGGCAGTCAGGAGAGAGCAATGTTGGTGTGCTAGTGTGTGTGTGTGTGTGTGTGTGTGTGTGTGTGTGTGTGTGTGTGCAAGTGTGCACTATTCTTGTGTGTGGACGTACTCAAACACAAGTGTGTGTATGCACATTAAGGCTGAAGCAAATATTGGGTGTTGCTCTTCAGGCACAATCCACCTTATTTCTTTATTGTTTATGAGTCAGGGTATCACAGTGGCTTGGAAGTTGCCAAATCCTCTGTGCCTGCTAGCCAATGAGCTTCAAAGCTCCACCTGTCTCTGCCTCCTCAGTTCTGGCATTACACATGCACCTACCTTTTTGTATGGGTGGTGGATTTGAACTCAGGTCCTTGTATGCATGTATTGAACACTGACTGAGCCATCTTCACATCCTCCAAGTATGCTTCCTTTGAAAGTGGTAGAAGCAGTGGACTTCATAAGTACCTTCTTATACATAGAAATTCTTCTGATGTAGGAAATAGAATCCTGCTAGGTCTGAAGATGGAGAACATGACTTTGGGAAGTTGAGCCAAGCTTAGGATTAAAGTAGATGAGTGAGATTGGAAACAGCTGTGCATTGGGACTCAACTCATAAAAACCTTGAAATGATTATGAATTTCATAAAAATGATCCCCGAGAGCCACTGCCATTTATAGAAGTAACTAGGCCTAGTTCTATGCATGCATTTTTGGGTGGTGCTTCAGACAAGCCTGTTAAGTAGAGTTCATTGACCCCATACTCTTTTTGGTTAAGAAGACAGAAGCTTGGAAGAGTCAATGAAAGTCTGGGGAATTGCTCAATGGGTGGGAATACTTGCTTTTCGTGTATGAGAACCCAAATTCAAATCCTAGCTATCATATGAAAATAACAAGCATGGCTTTGCTTGTGTGTGTCTATAACTCCAGCATTAGGGATGGAGTCAGGTCAAGTAGAGTGGCCGAAACAGGTAGATCACAAGAACTCACTGGCTCTCAAGCCCTGCTAAAGATGTTAGGCTCTGGTTCAGAGAGAGACCCTGTCTCAAAGCGGTGAGGTGGAGAATGAGAGGGAGACATGACCTGTTTCTTCAACATGCTTGAGCAGAGGAACTTGTACCCACACATTCACATATGTGCAACACAAACATATCACAATATAACCGAACTCATAGTGTAATAGATTGAGTCACTCAAAGGAACACACATATGAGCTGATTAAGCATCTTCCAAATTTGCAGCTGTGTTGTTTTGAGAAAAGGATGTTGAGAAGTCTCAGTTCCAGAATATATAAAGTCAGAGAAGTAACACTTAACTTGCTTGTTTCTTCAGATAATTCAGGTAGTTACTATGAATCATTTGACATATTGCATGGGATGGGGTCTGTCATCAATCCAGACTATTATTAACAATAATGCCTTAACATCCTTCCCTGAAAGGATTCAATTTGAATGCAAGGCAGTGATATTAAGAATGGACTCCACCCTCTGGTCTGAGCCATTTCCTAACTAGATCCTTGATTGGAAACAGAGAAATAACATCCAATTCCAACAATATCTACATTATTATTTTCATTTTTCCTGGTGCTGTCAGCTTGTTATTTGAGCTATTTCTTAAAATAATGGAATCTATTCAGGCAATTTATTATTAATACAAGTGTTACAAATCACACTATGCAATGCTTATATATCATGCTAATAATGTCTGGCTCATCTGTATCCCCATCCCCTTTATCTTTACAAATAGAAACATTGCTTTCCTACATTCCCCCATTTCATTGAATTTCTGTGTCCAGGTTCTCTTTGTTCTCTGCCTCCACTGCATACCTCAAGCTGAAATGATGTACAACTTTCTCCAAAATAAATGTAAAAGCATCTACTGCATGCTTTCTTTGACACTGAGTTATCAGAGTGGAAGAAAAGTGAAAAGAACAACATACTCACCCTTCCTGGCTATAGCTTAAATCCATTAGTTAGCAATATGCATCTAGGTTATGATTTTTAGACAAACACAAAGGTTTATATTGGGAACTTCAATGAAATGAATGCCTTTTAAGAACATAGGATCTGTGGTTTCATTTCCTTGAACTCCATTTTCTCTCTTTGAATGGCCTTCGTTTATGCTTTTAACCCCAAAGCAGCTCTTGGTAGCTCTACAAGCTACTATTTCTAGCCTCTGCTTTTCTTCCAAACTTGGGGCAGGTGTTTTTACCCCACATCTCTGCTTCCCCATCCACCAACATGAATGTTTAGGGCACCTTCTGCCTGACCCAATCTGTGCTGTTCCTTCTTTGTCTGTGGATCCCATGTACTTATGTTGGGTTCCCATAAGCCAACCCAGGATTTCTCTTTACCCCACACCCAGTTCCAATTAGTTAATATACTCACTCTAGTCTATTCTGTGCAAAGATAAGAACAGATAGTATTGGTGTAGGAAACCAGAATCTGCCTGTTCAGTCAGGATGATTTGTTAGAATGCAATGGCTAAGGAGAGGGCAGGGGAATGAAAATGTACAGAAAGAAGGGGAAAGCTAATTTTGGCAGATTAAAAGATGGGCAGCATTAACAAGACTTGGGAAGATAGACTACAAAAAGAAGGCTCTGCAGGCTGGACTGAGCAGCACATGTGTTTGGAACATTCCATGCTCTATTTCTTTATCAAAGAAGCCCACAGAGGGAGATTATTTTAAGAACTAGAAATAGAGAAAGATGCAATTGTGATGAGCTATGTATGGGAACTCTTCGACCTTGGGCATATCACTGTGTGACCTTGAGCATGTTAGTTCACACCATAAGGGTTAATTCATTTTATGAAAAGGAAAGGTTTGGGTCAGATCATTTCCAATATGTTTTCCTACAGTGTGATATGGTGAGGGACATGAGCAAAATGTGTAATAGTTCAAAGTTGGTGGATACTGCTTGCTGCTGGCTGGAATTACATTCAGAATGACAGTATATGCTTGCAGAAATATAGAATAATGAGTCTGGTATTAATATAGTCTGGCTTAAGCATAATACTCATATAAACATAAGTATATTGAGAAAAAATGATGTTGATAGAACATGCCATCACGATGAACTTCATAAAAGGGAAATTCCACCTTATCTAAATAGTTTTTCCCTTCTCTCTATTGTCATCTTCATTTTATATTATCATTAGGTTTCATGTCTGGCAGATGAATTTCAAACTCTTTCTGATTGGGGACTTTTTCTCCCTCTTTGCTATAGTGCACACTTTTCTTTCATTTACAAAAAGCAAATAGATCACGTGTTTTCTCCTCTTCTGCAGTAAAGAAATAAACAGCCAAAATGTTTCTCTGCTCAATTCCATTTTCTTATTGAAAAGGTATTTAATAGAAATGAAAAATATTCATTTATTTTTGAACAGTCTTATCACCCATCTCTTTCTTGGGGTAAATACTCCTTAAAACAAGCTAAATGCACATCCTTAATAATTTAAAGGCAGAGCCAGTCATGTGTAAAATAGGTGTGTGTTCACATAATTGACTACAGTATTTTGCTACATGTCTAAACGCATGGTTTCCTCTAATAGAAGGCCATTGTGGCCGACATCACATTTTCTAGTTCATAAAAGTCAAATGAGCTGTGACCATCGCCTCCCAAACTTAATGGAAACTTCATTTGGTGACTTCTGAGTTTTAAATGGTGTCTTTCTGGGTTGAATCAATAGATCTGAAACACATTAGTGGATCATATCGCCAAAAAGTCTAAACCTGAGAGACAACAATGGAGGGATCTAATGTAGATTGATTGCTCTTCTAGCACATTGTACCAAAGGTCTCCAGTCTCCTTAATAGTATAAGGAATTTGAATTAACCAAATAATACTCACCTGATGGAGATTACTTGAGTTGTCTATCTGGTCACTGGTCCCTTTGTATTTCAAACTTTTGGTGGAAGGGTGGAGGGTGAGTTCAATCTGTGGAAAGTAAAAAAGAAGTGATATCATACACATGCCAATAGAGACTCTTTTGGGTGGGACTCTCACAGTTTGGAGAGCTTGCTTCTGCAATTCATTTATGTAACACCACCAACAGTCTTAGCCATAGCTACTACATATCAGGGGGTTACCAAGGATAGAGGTAAAACACGAAAGTCAAGTCCTGGACTGTGTAAACACTCTAGTTCCCAGCCATAAACTATAGTTGGAATGATCAGTGACAGTCAGTCATGACCTTGGACAGGAGCACAGCCCAGTGGAGGAAACCAGAAATGGTAGCATCTGGGAAATAAAAGTGAAGATGTCCAAAGTGCCTTGGCAGTGACTTAAGACACACTGGACAGGGCACCAAGTAATTTCAGTTAACCCAGGAAATACCTTTATTTCAAAAGACAATGACAGAGCATGGAGCCATAGGATCATTCTAGAAAGATAAAAACAACATGTTAATACTGGAGCTGTTGTTTCAAGAGGGGTCTGAATGCTTTCTAGGGCAGGAGAGTAAGAGAGTGGGTGGCCCATTGTGCACACATCCAGTCAAGCCCCCTCTCAACTCTTTCTTTACATTATGTGCCCCCCAAAGAAGGAAGTTGTCAGAATTTGAAAAACAGCAGTTACCTGACATGTATGTACCTGCACCTGTGCCTGTGTAGGGGGAGTCTTCAGAGCTAGTGACTCATCAGTTTTGCTGTAACTGGACATATGGCTTCTGAAATCACTGCACTGTGTAAAATCACACAATAAAACCCACAGGGCTTACAGGGAAAATGGGATTAGAAACAGCATGCTCAAAAACTTCCATCAGAGACACATTCAGAAAGGGTAGGGATGCCCTGAAAACCAGAACAGTTTGACACATATTAAATGATTAAGAAACATGTATCTATTACAAGGACAGTGTTTCACCTTGAAGAAAGAAGACCAGGGCTTTGCTGGAGGACCTGGCAATCAACAAATGGTGGCTGTGCCTGAAGAGTTACTGTGCCAGGAAAGAGAGGGAGGAAGGCTTCTCTGAAGCCAGATGTAAGTTCCAACTGGGCATCCGGATACGTGTTTCCTATGACATGTACTGGGAAGTGAGCTAGGGCTGAGGCATGAAGTGTGTGTGTGTGTGTGTGTGTGTGTGTGTGTGTGTGTGTGTGTCCAGAAGATTGGGTTGAATTTCCTGCATTACAATATAATACTGTATTTGGAAGATGAAATCAAGCATGAACAGATGTGAGGCCCCATCTTACCTATATGTTGTTCTCTAGTAGGTCAGTTTGTGGAAACATACTTGCCTTTTAAAAAGAAGTGCTATAGGAGCTGGGGAGATGGTGCAATCAATATGAGGACCTGAGTTCAATACTCAAAACCCATGTAGAAAATTCAGGCATGAGATGGATAAAGCCACATGCCACTGAGCTGGACATCCTGAGTTTGATTCACATGGTGAAGGAGAGAACTCACTCTTACAAGTTGTCCTTTGACCATCACACATGAACTATGACATGAGGTCTCCAACACGAGAGATGTGAATAAATAAATAAATAAATTTAAAGTTGGGTATCATTGGACAGGCAGAGATAGGCAGATACTTGGGACTTGTTGGCCACTCAGCTTAGCCTACTTAGTAAGTTCCAGTCTAGTGAGAGACCCTGTCTCAAAACAAATGGTGAACAGTGCCTGAGGAACAAAATGCACCCAAGGTTAGCCTTTGGTATGTACACACATATGCATGCACACATATGTACCTGCATCAACAGAAAGACAGGACACACACACACACACACACACACACACACACACACACACACACACACACACACACACACACGGGGGGGGGGTGATAAAACTAACTACAGCTGAGAGCACTATGAGACATAGAAAGCCCTTTACCTCAGTGAGATCAGTGCTTCCCTGCAAGTGTGTCAGCCTTACATGTGACCAGGCTTTGTCCCATGTAAGTCACCTGCTCATCTTGTGTTCAACTAAATTAAAACAAAATACCCAAAACATGTTTTGAAGTAGGGTAAACGGGAGCCATGTTGTGTGCTGGGGAAGTTTGCATATTTCCTCTGGAGAAGGCTTAGTTTCATCTTGGCTTTATACTTGCTTAGAAACTATTTTTGCCATAGTTCTGTCCCTAATGGTTTCTAGCTCATGCTTCCACACCCTGAAACAGTTTGATTCCAATGATCAGAAATGGCCTAGAAATAGTCATTGCTTCTGAGAACAGCCTTGTGATTGGATCACTTATGGCCATCCACGGAAGAAGGGTGTTTTTCATATTGGCCTTAAAGGAACTGTAAGATTGCTCATTCTATCTTCTTTGTTGTGTGGGGAGAATGCTAAGCCTTGGAGGGGAGAATATTGGACATGCATCTATGTGGGAGAGTATTTGTCTAAGACATGCAAAGTCCTGGTTCAATCACTGGCAGGACAAAGGACAGGGATGAAAAGGAGGAAGTGTAGGAGGAAGGACAAAGGCAGATGTTATGTTAATTCATCTTTTTTCTTTTCTGTATTTTCTCTTTTTTGTTATTTTATATATTTAAAAAATTAACATGTTTTGAGGCATGACTGGAACACTGAAAGATCTGTACATGTGATGTCCATATCTCCATGCGTCTGGATAAGAATATTTCTGTAACCATCTCCCTCAAGGTTGTGCATCTGTGTTTATTCAGCCTCTTAGGTAGTTTCTTCTTGTTTCCTTTATTTTATTCCATTTTATGCTCTATTCAGGTTTTTCTTCTTGATAATAACACTTAACCATAAATCAACTATGTTAACAAATTCTAAAGTACATAACCCAACATCTTTAACGAGAGGCCTGTGTTACTAAGGAACCCAGAAACCTCCCAGTAAGTCAATCTTCATATCCTTCCAAAACAATTACCCATTTTTTGCTTCCTCCCTCTGACAACAGCCTTCCTCCTCCTCCTCCTCCTCCTCCTCCTCCTCCTCCTCCTCTTCCTCCTCCTCCTCTTTCCCCCTTCTTCATTTTTTGAGACAGTGTTTCTTTGTGTAGCCTTCTCTGGAACTTGCTCTGTAGACCAGATTGGCCCCAAACTCACAGAGATCAGCCTGCCTCTGCCTCTCCAGTACTGGGATTAAAGGCAGGTGCCACCACCCCTGTATCCCAGGCTGCCTTGGATCTCAATATCTAGCCCACATTGCCTTGAACTCTCTGTAGTCCATATGCTTTAGCCTCCCAAGTGCTAAGATAATGGGTGTATGCCACCAAGTCCAGCTTTAACTACCTCACAGAAATGGCTTCATGTAGTATTTGCTGTCCATATTGATACTACTTCAAAGAGATCTTCCTTTTTTAAAATAAACACAAAACCAAAAAAACCCTAAGAGATTTCCTGACTTGTTGTGACAGAATCAGACATTCAAGCATAATACTGAAAATATCAAGGAGCTGTGTTGTAGGGGGGAGGATACACATTTTATTCTAGAAGGTCTCAGAAGCTTCAGAACCTATTAGGCACTTAGAATAAATACATCAAATATAAGACACACATTCCATCCAGCTAATCAGAGCAGATAAACCCACTGCTTGTTCTATGCACTGGTATTTTAAGAGCTATTTGGAGTTAAATATAGAGAGCTATGATGGTGGTGACAGGGTTGAGGAGCATATGACATTTGAGACATTAGTCCCACACACAGACACAATGTCCCTAAAATGAACCATTCAGAGACAAAGAAAACATGACCAAGTTGAGATAGTTTCAAATGTGTGCAATCTGAAGGGGTTGATTTCTTTATGATGTTGTTAATTGAGTTGGATGGCCTCATTGACAACCCATGGCTGTTGTCAGGGCATTGTGTGTGTGTGTGTGTGTGTGTGTGTGTGTGTGTGTGTGTGTTTTCCTGGCTCACACTTCTCTGGTAAATCTTAGCTTTCCACAGAGGGCATTCAGAAAGAAAGACATGAAAGAAAAAAAATAAAAAAGCCACACACAAATGTGAGATAACGCATGATTAAGTTTTGACCCCGTAGATTGTTAACCTTCAAAGCTAACTCTGCAGTAGCACAATATTATTAGCAATAAAAGGAATTTGCTTTGCCCTTTTTTTTTAAATTACCATAAACCGATTGACTGAGACAGAATGATGTTAATATTTAAGAAGTAGGACACTAGATTCTATTATCTCAGAAGCTCTGTCACCAGGCCCTCTCTGTAGTCCTGTTATCTAATTATTGGGCTTAAATTGCATTAGTGTGCTGGCAATTTGTCTACCCCTGGAAAAGTAATTGACATTTGGGTTACTGCTTCATATGTGGGCGACTTGCTAGCCAGTTCCGAAGAGTCCTCTCCTGTCAGGGCAGATTAGTTTAATGTTGCCTGGAAGAAAGGGGAACTCTCTGTTCTAAGGTATGCCACCTCTGTTTCTGGGCACAATTTGGTATTAAAATTTCAGTTCAGTATCAAAGCTGATAAGTCACCTGAGATGAAATTGAACAAGGTTGTCCTGACAAAGTAATTAATGGCATTTTTTGACTTTCAGATGACTTTAAGGGACACGTACTTAGTCTTTGCCAGCTTCTTCCGCCATGTTGATAAATATGTATTACACACTTACAGGCCATCTTTAACTGTTGTCAGATGTTTTTTGCAGGGCTTCAGATTTATCCTCTCTGAATTAAGTAGAGCCAGGTACACTACATATGCAGTAGTGATCTGGCGTCTCCAGCAAGGGCTGTGAGTTTGTATAGCATGTCAGCCACAGGGCTTCTCCCTACACGAGCTGCTTCACTCTACTTCAAAAAAATGTATACTTTTTGTGCAAAAATTAAAAGTAGCATCCTTGACCTTTCCCTTTTCTAGACATTTCTTTGACACACCAAGTTCACCTCAAGAAGATAGCTGTGGGTATTGGCAGACATTCCACATTTCTCTTTGAAGAGAGCAGAGATGTGTCTATGACCCTGGAGAGAACACGTCTATAGGAAACACACAGTTTGGCCCATATACCCATGACAACATGGTGCATGTGTGCTGAGGGGTAACAGACTTTCCCCTTAGAGATCAAAAAGATAAACTAGGCCTACCTAGAGGGTAAATATGAATGGCCAGCCCGTGTGTTCCTTTGCTTTAAAATTAAAGATGAATCTTGAAAGTCTTTAGGCGTTGTTAGAATACTGGCATTTCCACTCCTGCAAACACAAGGTCAAATCTAACTTAGGAAGGAACCACCTCCCTATTTTGGCTTATCTGTTTCTTCATTCCCCTCCCTAGTTATCTTTAGGGTGCTGGCTTCCTTTCAGTTCCAGGAGACAGCCAAGGCTCTTTGCTTCCAGGACACAATGTATACTCTTCTCTGTCAGGCTCACTCTTTTCTGCTCTCTTCTCTAAGCCAGGTCCCTTGGAACCTACTGAAATGTCATCTCCTGTGAGGCCAGTCTCCTGTTAGCTCCTACTCTGCCTCACTTATTCCCAGCCTCAGCTGCGTGGCTTCTGTCTCAATTATGACTCTAGTAACAGATTAAGGGACCATTTCCATTCTCCCTTGCATCTGACTGCCTCTCCAAAACATAACCTGCAAGAGGACAGATGCATCATCTGCTTGCTTTGCCTCCTGCATGAACTGGCAGTAGAAGATGCTCCTTTTGTTTTCTGGACATAGCAAGTAGTCTCCAATTTCAGAAACTTCCTTTGTGATGTTTAGAATTAGCATATATTAATTGTTCAGAGTAATGGATTTATTAGAACATTCCCACATGTGCTTTGAGCATAGGCACTCCCTATGTTATGCCTGATGTACACATTTTCTCCTTCTCCATTCCTGATCATCCTTCTTTTAGCTGTGCCATTTTTGTCTTGCTTTGTTCCCATAGATTGTATATATGAGGAAAAACCCGTGATACTTTCACTTCTATTTTTAAGATGATTTATTATTATTTATGTGTTTGTTTGTGTCTGTGTGTATGTGCATGTGGGCTCCTGAAGAGGCCAGAAGAAGACATTGGATCCTCTGAAGCCAGAGTGCCCTGACTTGGGTAGTGGTCATCAACTCAGGTCATCTAGAAGAGCACAAAGCATTTCTAGGGCTGGAGAGATGGCTCATCAGTTTAAGAGCACTTGTTGCTTTTCAGGGAAATGAGATTTGATTTCCAGCACCCACATGTTAATTCACAACCATCTATAACTCTAATTCCAGGGGATCTGATACTCTCTATAGCCCCATAAGCATCAGGCAAGCATATGGTGCACAGACATACATGCAGGCCAAAACATCCTGACAAATAACATAGTATATTTTTGAGAGAACCTCTTCTAACTGCTGAGCCAGCTCTCTAGCCCCTGCTGATAATTGTCTTTCTGAGTCTGGTTTATTTCATTTAACATGGTCATTTCCAATTTCATCCATCCTGCAAAGGACATAATCTCATTCACATTTATGGCTGAATAAAACTCAATCATGCTGGCATATCACATGTTCTTTGTCCACCCATCAGTGGTCGCCTAGTTGATGCCACAATTCAGCTATGGGCATTAGTGCTGTAAAGAACAGGAGTGTGTAGGTGTTCCTGCTAACTTGAGGTCCTTTGAGCAGCTACCCAAGAGTGGTATGAATGGAACCTATGGAAAATTTCTTAAGCAATGTCCATAGTGATTTGCATTGTAGCTACACTCATTTACATTTCTGCCAGCAGCACAGGCTTCCAAGAAGTTGCCAAAACACTAGTGTTGTCAACAGCATTCCCCAATGGAAATATCTACTGTAGAAATGGTACCCATCCACCCATACAACTTCATTCCCCTGAATGGTACCCGTCCACCTGCGCAACTTCCCTCCCCTGTGCTAACAGTGACTTCTGAGGCAGCTGACACTTGCTTTGTTTAATTCCTTGCTGTCTTATCCTTTTATTTGGACATTTTCTATGCCCGTCTTTGACAATATCTTCATAGACAACATTGATATTTTAAGCATAGGAGTTAATTTTTTGTGTATTCAAACAGGGTAAACACATCAAAATTCACTTTTTTCTTAAAATAGTGTACTGAAATGTCATCAGAGAGATGCTTAATTTTTAGGTGAGTGAAGAAAAGGCCATGAATTTGAAAGGGAATGAGTGGAGACAGGGAGACGTTGGAGGGGATGGAGGGAAGAATAAAAATGCAAAGACAGTGCTTATGTATACAATTCTCAAAAAATTAAATTAAAAACTAAAGAGGCCTGGAAAGATAGTTTTGTTGCTAAATCGCTTGCTGTGCAGGCTTGAGGACCTCAGCTTGATCCTCAGTACCCACATAAAACCCAGAAATGGTGAGGCACATTTTAAATCACAGTGCTGGGAGGTGGAGACAAAAAGATATCTGTGGCTCACCTACCAGCCTGACTCACCTCATCAATGAGCACTCGGTTTGGTGAGAGACCTTGTCTCAGAACAAGTTGCAGTAACTCCAAAGCCTTGTCCCTCTGCACTTCACAAGTATACATGTACATGTGCACATATACCTGGATGGACACACACACACACACACACACACACACACACACACACACACACACACACACACACACAATAAAGTAAAACAAAGGCTAGTCTTCATCAAAATTCTGTCACAAGCTCCTGAGAAGTTGCATGGGTTTGTGTTTCTGCTGTAGTGTGACTCTGCTCTGCCCCACAGGTTTCTGGCACAGCTGCCCTGACAGTAAAGGGACTTAGTGCCACTGCAGATGGATGGTTCTGTGTCCTCTACTTTTCCCCTCTGTGCTCTAATGCTGTTAGTTTCCAAGGCTCCGGGTGTTCAGTGGAGCGTTTTGCATAAGACACACTTTATCTTTTATCTCTAAGCAAGGCCATTAATACAATCTATAGGAAACCATGAACGAGGCAATAAAATTACTCAGCAGCCGAAAGGTTGCTGTGCTCATTTATCTAGCTAGAATTCAGAAGGTAAATGACAAGATTAGGGAGAGGGGATCCATGTGACAAGGCTGTTACCTGGAACAATGAAATCCAAGATTATTTTCTTCAGGGGGAGGTGGTCAAGAATGAAGTGGGGATAGGGGAACTAGAGGAGAGTTAAGGAGAATTCAGTTCCTAAAATTGTTTCCTGGGACCAAAGAGTCTAAGAAATAGACTGTCACCTGCTGGCTTAATTATTTGCCTTACTAAATATGGTGACCTTCCATTGCATACCAATTATGGAACAGTGATGAGCCATCTTTCAGACAGTGAGTCTGAACAATCAGTTTATTGCCCAGGTTTCTTTCTTAACATAGGGAGATATGAATAGTAGTTATAAATCTTCTACGGTTTGAAAGAAAAATAAATATATTAGGACTACATGATTTTATCATTAGAATTCTGTGCAATACATTTCTAGGCACTTAAACATGAATGTTCAACAGGCACTGGTGGCGAACGCTTTCAATCCCAGAACTTGGGAGGCAGAGGCAGAGGTATGTGGAACTCTATGAGTTCCAGCTCAGCCTGGTTCACAAAGTGAATTCCAGGACAGTCTGGGCTGTTACATAAAGAAACCCTGTGTCAAAAAATGTGCAGATGAATAAACAACTACTTAGATAAGAATACATTTTTACATTGAAAATTAGCCAGATATGTCATCTTAAAATGGAAATTATATTTAATATAAGATATGTAAGTTAAAAGATTGGAGAACTTCAAATGAATGCCTTGTTCAAATAAATATTTTTTCTAAGTAAATTCTATACACGTTTCATGCAGAGTTTTATGGGGATAATTTTTTTCTTTTTAAGTTTCTCCATTTTAACCAAACCAAACCAAAACAAAACAAAACAAAAACCAAAAAAACACCCTTGCCGGGTGTTGGTAGCCCATGCCTTTAATCCAAGCACTTGGGAGGCAGAGGCAGGCAGATCTCTGTGAATTCGAGGCCAGCCTGGTCTCCAGAGTGAGTGCCAGGATAGGCTCCAAAGCTACACAGAGAAACCCTGTCTGGAAAAAAAAACAAAAACAAAAACTCCCAAAAAACCAAAATAAATTTCTCCATTTGAGATTAACATAAACTCTTTTATTTTGGTTAAGGGAGGGTGGTTGTGTCTCATTATGTAGCCCAAGGTGGCCTCTAACTCACAGTCCTCTTGTCTCTGTTTCCTAAATGATGGGATTGTAGCTGCTAGAAACCACATTGTGCTAAATTATTGTCATTTGACACAAACCTAGACATATCCGGAAAGAGGGAATCTTACTGAAAAAAAAATGCCTCTATCACACTGGCCAGTAGTCGAGTCTGTGGTATGTTTACTTGATTAATGATTGATGTAGCAGGTCACAGCTCACTGTTCCAGGTGGACCTGGATTGCATCAAAAGTAGGCTAAGCCAGCTTTGGGAAGCTAGCCAGTAAGCAGCAGTGACCTCTGTGGCCTCTGCTTCATTTCCTGCTTCTAGGTTCTTGTCTTGAGCTCCTGTCTGGACTTTCCATCATAATGAACTGTAAGCTGCACACTGAAAATACACTTCCCTTGCCAAATTATTTTGCTCGTGATCTTTATTTTCACAGCAATAGGAGGCAAACTAGGATACATACACTCCCGTAGCACTTGGCTAACATAGCATCTCTTAAACTATTGGTTTAACATTATGAAAGTTAAAAATTTAAAGCACTTAGAGCCTATATTTGTGTTTACTACCACATCTATATTTCTATTATCTATCTCTGTGCATCTGTCTATAAATCTATCATCTATATCTCTATTTTATATCTGTCTACTTATGTATTATCTATTCCTATCTCCTATCTCTCATCTATCTATCTATCTATCTATCTATCATCGATTTAGGTATCATATTTATGTATCATTTATTTATCAATCTATCATATGTCTATCTATACCCCCAAATAAATCATTTTGTACTCTCTTCTCATACAAAGATATGGTATACAATAAAATAGAACAATTTTAATATAGAAAATACTATATTGTGTTTTATGTAGGACTTTCTATAGTTTGAGTGTGAAATGTTCCCCACAGGCTCTTGTATTTGTATCCTTTGTCTCCAGTTGGTGGTGCTATCTTTCAAGGCTATAGAATTTTAAAAGGTAAGGCCTGACTGCAGGAGGCCATCATTATGAAAATGCCCTGGGTCATATGTGTTCTGCTTCAGACCTGGGTTCCTTCTTACCTTTAAAGTAACATGACAGGTCACCTCACATTCCTGCTGCCACAGCCATGAGTCACTTTGGCTGCCAGTGTTGCCCACCATGACAGACGAGATACCTTGGACCAGGAGTCAAATCACATTCTTCCTCTTCTAAGTTGCTTCTTGTCAGGTGCTTTGTCACAGTGACAAGAAGACAAACTCCTAAAGTCATGTGAGGAATACCATCCCATTTTGCAAAATAATTTTTTAAAATTTCTAGTCATTAAAATTACTGTCAATTTCTGGGTCATGGCTTGTTATATTCTAAACATTTTCTTTTTTAGTGTGTGTGTGTGTGTGTGTGTGTGTGTGTGTGTGTGTGTGTGTGTGTGTGTGTTGTATTGTGTGTGAATGTACATGTACTTGGATGCAGACACTAGTGTAAGTATGTCACAGCATGGTGTGTCCTCAGAAGATCACCTTTTGCTGTCAGTTCTCACCTTTCCTAACCATGTGTGTGACAGCTCCCTTTGCAGCTGTGTATACCAGGATAGTTGCTACTGAGCTTCTTTGGTTCTCCTTTGTGTCAGGAGTTCGAGTAGGGCTTTCTGGGATTTCTGGCACATTCTCTGCTGCTTTGTCATGGATACTAAACACCTGATCTCAGGGCTGCAGGCTTGCACAGCAGCACTTTTACCCACTTTACCCACCTCTTAGCCCAAACCTGTCTTTTATAGTGCATCTTTGCTTAATACTCATGCTGGAAACACATTTTGTCTTGAAGAAAAAGAGACACTAGTCATTGAGGAGAGTATGACTGCAGGGGAGAGGCTTCTGTTTGTTCATCCAGCAGACATCTACCTGCCTAGTGTTTTAGAAGAGCCTGTTTGTTGGTTGACTAGACATTTCAGTGGAGGGTGAGACCTACTAGACCCATGTTTCTTTGAAAAAAAATGCCTTAGCTGAATCTTCTTAGGACCAGGGCCCTCTCAGAGATGTACCAGGTCAAAAATGACCTGTTCTAATCAGTCCACACATGCCTGCTGACCACTGGCCAAGTTAGGAAGGAGTGCATTGTGATGTGGCCTTCTGTGCTCTGTTGGCTTTCTGAATCACTCCCATTCTCAGAAGTATGTAGCAAGAGATCCACCCAGCCTCACCTGTGGTGCTGACCACGCCCGTTTAAGCATGGTCACAGGTATGTACTTGAGAGTGTGGTTTTAGATCTAGGGTCTGGGACAGACTCCCTTTCTCTTGATTCTGGTTGCATCATGCAGAGTATCCTGGGTGTGGATCCTTGGAACTGGAACTTGCAGGTCATTGTTTTCTTATGTAAGTGACTTCTCCCTGAATAAATTAGCCTATATTTTCTATATTTTACCTAGTTCTGTGTATCTTAATCTGGGCCACTACAGAAGTACATTCTCTTTCATTTTACTTTCATTTGTTGTGCCAGTGGTATGTGCGTGCATGTGTGTGTGTGCACATATATGGACATGTGTGTCCATGAAAGAGTCTATGTTTCTTGTTCTTTATGAAGAACCAAATCTTTTGCAGCAGGAGACCCCTCCACTATGACCATGCTGACATGGAGTGGTGGTTGTCTGCTTCACCTGGGTGTCTTCTAGCCATTTTGCCTCAGGCCGTATCACCTTCCAGAGCATTCCCCTACATACAGGCAGTCTATCACTAGCCCTTTCTTACCATGTTTTCTGTTTCCCTGATTTTTTTGTGATTGGAAAGTGTTTGGGGCGAAGTCTCAGATTTTATGATAACCTTGTAGAAGTTTGCAGAGGACAATAGTATAAAGTTGTGAATCTTTCCAGAGTTGCAGAGGAGCAGTGAGGATAACAGATAGAAGTGGCTCTTTTTCTTCTCAAGGGATTCTCAGCACTTGTTTGAAGATGCACAGAACCACTCTCCCTCTCCTGCCCCGGTTCTAACCAGGTCTGACCATGTCTAGTTTTTGAGATGGAAAAGATGCTATATGTCGAGAGAAGTAAGGCCGTGGAACCCATTCTTCTGGGAAGGGTCTACTAGATGTGAAGCCATGGAAGAGGTGAATGCATTTTCCTTTGTAGCCCTTGATGCATGCATTCTGTTGCAGTGAGCTCCATGTGTTTCTTCAGCTTCTGTAAGGAAATGCTGCAATGAATACAACAGGAAAGTCACCCCCAGCCTTCCATATCAACAGACTTATTCACACAGTTAATTCCACCTGACCTCAGGTTTATGACCCCTCTCATATGAGGGACCAGGGCAATGCAATCAATTTGCAGATAAAAGCAGACAATTGAGCATTCAAAATGCTCATCACTGACTTGATCTTGGGCAGGCCTCATGCAGGCAACTACCGCTGCGGTTGTGAGTTCATGAGGGCACAGGCTCAACATGTCCAGAAGAAACTGTTTCACAGCACGAAGCCCCACCCCTAACTGAGCAGCTATTGGCAGCTGATGGCTGCTAGGGGAGTGAGAGTTAGCTGCTTCCTGGATATGAACTTTGGTTGTTCATGCTCCAGGGAATGGCCCTACACCTATGCACAAGCAGCAGCGCTAATTAGACTCAGTGGGCTAAGAAAGGGGACATGAATTGGGAAGGCTTATGGGTGGGATTTCTGGGAGGAGTTGTGGGGAGGAAATGGGGCAGGTAGATATAATAAAAATTCATTGTGTATGTGTTTGAAATTCTGAAAAGATTACAAAAATTATATTTTAAATACCTCTCGTCACACAAATGTGCTAAGTATTCCTATCCATACCAGTGTCCTCACTGCCTTCCTGCTTTCCAGAACTCTACCCATACATGTCCCCTCCCTCCACACCAAGATCTTACAACTACCACAGAAACTGAGTGTGGGGTCTTTGACTTCAGGAGCAGGGGACATACTGTGGTCACTGTATATTGAGTTATCCTCTTACCTGGAAGTGAGGTGTATGCCACCTGTCTCCTCAGGCCTTTCTAGCTAGAGGCAATGTTTGATTGGCTAGGCACTCAGTGGAGTGGTAGGAATCCCTCCTCAACTGTGACCCATTTTATTAGCTCTTCTTGGCCTGTCATTTCATAAGCATCATGCTGATTCTGACAAGAGCTTGAATTTCTGTCCCTTTGGGCTTAGTTTCTGTTTTGTTTTAAATGTCTATATTTCCTTTCTCCAGACAGAAATGGCACAGAGATAGTATTTCACAAAGGTTTAATAACGATTTGTTCTTCAAAGACTTAGCAGTTTTTGACTTCCTCTGGAGAGTCTTCAAGCTAAGTGAGTGACAACCTTGTGTAGACTAGGTTGGCTGAGACCCACAGTCTCCTCTGGGGGCTGTTTTGGCTTGTAAGGTCTTTCAGAAAGGCATGTGCTCTAAAACTAGAGTTGAGAAAGTCAGTGATATGAATATAAGGATCTAGTCTGAACAATATCATTTCTGTCCCAGCATTCACTGCCACAGTGTGCAACTTGCATGAGTCAGTTCTCTGCTTCCATTTGTGGGTCTCAGGGATTGGATTTAGTCTTAAGCACCTTTACCAACTGAGATATCTTGATGGCTTCCCTTCCTTTGGTATTGACATTGAAAATGATGCAACTAGTCCCCAGCCAGTCACCTGCTGACACTGAAGGTCATGGAAGACACAACTGAGGCATGAAGGCCATCTTCAGAGGACCAACATTATCTGTAGTGTGAGCAGCAGAGGTCCTGTGGGGATGTGCTTTCTCGGCAGCTGGAGAGCCTTGGCATCATCCAGAAATGGCTTCTACAAGTGACAGAAAATGGGGATCATAGTGGTGACATGAGTGATGACCCCATGTCCTTCTTTTCTCTAAACAAGCTGACATGACTTCCTCCATGGTACAAACTCTCTGTTTTGTTAGAAATCAAATTCAGTATTATCTTTGCTGTGGGAATGTGTCTTGCACATAAATAAAGAACTGGCCAAATAAATGATGTTTTGCTCAAAGGAACACAACACAGCTGTTAAGAACGACAAAAGTCCTGCTGGGCAAATGGCTCAGTGGGTAAAATGCTCATCTTGAGAGCTTGAGTACCTGAGTTCAATTCCTGTACACACATAAAAAGCCAGGTATGATGGTGCATACTTGAGACTGCAGAGCTGGAGTGGCAGAGGCATATGATCCCTGGGGCTCACTGGCCGATAGCCTTGCTGAACTGGTGACCATCAGGCCAATGAAGACTCTCTCAAAAAAAAAGCAAGGTGTGTGGAACATGAGAAATGACGCTGGAGACTGAACTGTGTTCTCTCTGTGTGTGAACATGTGCATACATACACAAAAGAATGAGAAAATGGCTATTCTTGGTTGCCAACTTCACTACATCTGTAATTAACTAAAACCCAAGCTGCTAGATACACCTGTGAGGGATTCTTTTGTTAACTGAGTCTTTTGAAGTGGGAAGCTCCATGCTGGATCGGGATCTTCTGAGGTGGGGAGATTCATCTTTAGTGTAATCTTTTGAGGGGGAGGGGAGATCCATCTTTTCTGGGCCACACCTTCTGCTGGCAGCCTATATAAAGTACATAGAAGAAAGAAGCTTGCTGTCTTTGCCTGCTTCCTCTTACTCTCACTGGCAAATCCATTCCTTCACTGGCAGTAGAGCTTACTTCGTCAGAATTCTGGTGTATATGGAAGACCAGATGAGACATCAGTCTCATGGACTGAATAGCCTTCCATTGGTAGACAGCCCTTGTTGGACTAGCTAGAGAGTCTGAAAGCCATTATAGTATTATATATATAACTATATATATAATATATATATATATATATATATATATATATATATATATATTCTATCAGTTCTGTTCTAGAGAATCCTGACTAGTAGAGGAGACCTTGATACACAGCTGTCTAACTAAGATATATGGGTGGTCACATGCTCATGCACACATGCACACACATAATTGCACACGTACACACATATACTCACAACCACTCACAACCAGATACACACACTCACTCTTTCACACACAGTGTCTGTGAAGAATGAAATGGTGTCACTTGCAGGAAAGTGGGTGGAACTGCAGGCCATCATGTTAAACAAAATAAGCCAGCCAATCATAGACAAATATTGTGTGTTTTCTCAGCATACAAGGCATCAATGGGTCTACAGGAATGGAGAAAGTGCAATGAGGGTAAAGAAATACATAAGCAGAGCCTGTTTTTCTTTTCTTATACAATACAACTGTCTGGCTTTTCCATGATTTTACTCCCTACTGTTTCAGAGTACCTTGCATGAGTCATTTGTAAAATTAATGTAGAATTGAAAAACAAAGATATAGGGTTGGGGGAAGTCACTGGATGATAGTGTATATGCATATTTATATATTACATGCATTATGGTCACAATTTTTAAAAATTTATAGGTAAATACATTCATTTAGATAACATACCATGTATTTTGAAAACATGCAAGATATGGACCTTATAGTTATAATTTCATATTTAAGCAGAGAGCTATGTGTAAGTGTATGTAGGCATTTATAAATTAAATATTCACCAATGTGATAATGGAACACAGTAGCAGGTTTTTGTAATAGAAGATCTCCATATTTATATATCTAGAGAAACGTGCACTATATTTTCAATCCCCAAAATAAAAGCTTTAGAAAAGAGGCCAGTCATATAAAGATGCTTGGCTATTAATGGGGAATTGAAGTGCTACCTACTTAGAGTAATCGGTTCACATAATGAATCAGGCTGGAAAAACCTGTCCTTTAATAGTGAAATATGCTAATTCCAAGTTCAGGGCTGGGGTCAGCTGGAACTCTCCCTGCTCTGACCTTGCCACCTTTTAAAATGCTGCCTACATCTTCTGAGCTTAAAAAGCCTCTCACTTTTCACAGAAACCTGAATCTCTTAACTAATTTTAATTTCTGTTTGTTGCTATATGTTTGCATTGTGGGACAGGAACTTTACATATTAGCTCCCCACCCCCTCTTGTGTTTTTTGTTGTAGTTGTTATGGGGGTGGGAGGGAGAAGAGAATAGGTGAGTCTGTCCTGTTTTGAATCCTTATTTGTTCACTCAAGGTGGTTTTGTGAATGCACTTGTATTGGATGTGTCCTTTTGGGGAACTCTGGCAGTTATGTGAGGTTTGGGGACCCCAGTTCTGATAGCACTGACCTGACTATCACCCTTCTTGTGAGACTCCTCCCAGGCAGCCACTTCTGCTTCCTTCCAGACTAGCCTCGGGTCTCTGACTCCTTTGGCATCTCCTGGGAATGAGCCCTTGGCTCTCAGTGCTGAGAAGTTGCATAGACCATGTTAACTAGCAGTGTTTAAGCCATATATTTAAATCACTTTTCTGGGCTCTTATCTAAAGAGAAATAAGACTTACTAAATGGTTTTCTGCTGAAAAGCCCTTAAAGACGGGGCCCTCTCTTGGTCCAGTAGCTGCCTAATTGGGTTTTGTCTTTTTTCACTCTTTGTCCACAGAGCTGATCTATTCTCCATATTTCTTCTCTCTGAACCCAGCTTCCTCACCTTAATATTGTTGGCACAGTAGGGTGAGTCATTTTTGTTAAGGGAAAGTGCAGGTCATGGTGTGCCCAGCATATTTGAAGATGCTTAACACCATCCCTTCTCCTTACCTAGTAGATGTTGATTCAACACACTCACCGGATGGTGACACTGTCCCTGGATAATGGAAAGTGGTTTTCTGAGTGTTGAGACTCACTGCTGTGAGCTAGTAACCCAAACATCTCAGATCTTTAGCAGTCTTCTTTATGGCTGCTTTGTGTACCCCAGCTACATGAGCTATCTCTCCCTGATCAAGCCCAAGCTCCCAACAGTGGCAGCTTGCAGACCTCCATCTGCCTCGTACCCCTTTCTTCACTGCCAGCTCATGGATTTCATTCTTCAATGTATCTTTTGTTTTGTTTTGTTTTGTTTTGTTTTGTTTTTGTTTTTCGAGACAGGGTTTCTCTGTGTAGCTTTGGAGCCTATCCTGGCACTTGCTCTGGAGACCAGGCTGGCCTCGAACTCACAGAGATCCACCTGCCTCTGCCTCCCAAGTGCCGGGATTAAAGGCGTGTGCCACCAACGCCCAGCTTCAATGTATCTTTAATATGATGACATTCCTGAGGTATCACCAATGGAAGATGCATCCTTCCCTTGGCCTATTTCATTGACCAGGAAATATCCCTACTTCTCACTGCTGCACTTCTCATGGGAACAGCAACTGTAAAGAGACCATTGCAGGTTTTCCTCTTTTCCCTACCCATAAAGATAACTACTTCCTCCCCAGTGCCTTGCTTTCTTCCTATGGCCAGAGTGAATTTGTTTTTTCCTCCTACTAAGATTTTCCTCATGCTTTATCATGCTTTGTGCCCCTTTCCCTTGTGAACTGTTGATACTGGTAAATGGCTGTGTAGACACATCTCAGTCCTCAGGTACGCAGTTCTTGGAAAGCAAGTGCTCTGTCTCATGAAGTGCAGCCCGATTTGTTTTGTGTGTTCACATGTGAATGGGTGTGTTTCTCTGTGTATTTGTTGGTGCACTGTGTGTCTGTATCTGTGTTGCAGAGGCTAGAGGACAACTTTGATTACCATTTCTCAGGAGCCACCTCCAATTTTTATTTTGAGACAAGGTCACTCTCTGACCAGGAATTCAGCAAGTAGATTAGGCTGGCCGGACAGTGAATTCACCGGTCTCCACCTCCTCAGCAATAGTATTATAGAAGCACATGCCACCACCTCTGACTTCCTGAACGGGGTCTTTGTGCTTGCAGGACTGTCACTTCATTCAGTGAGACATCTTCCTAGTTGCTAGCCTGTTTTCACGAATATAGAAAAAGCCACGTGAATATCCCAGTGGTATGTTGACTGTGTTTGTCACCTAGGATGAATGAACCCACTTATGGCATCCTTAAGGTGATCGTGACCAAGTAAACATTAACTCTCAGCACTGCCTAAGAGTAATGGTGGTGACGTACACCCCAAAGGCCAGAATTTTGATGCTGAGGCAGGAGGATATAGCAGGACTGCCACAGATTTAAGGCTAACAATACCTTTGTAGTCAGATTCCATCTTTTAAACAAATAAAATCAAACAAGTTTAAAGCCACAAAGATGGTAGACATCTATGGTGTAGAGATGGCTTCCTTCACTGGTTGTGTCTCTTGTGTATTCTCTCTCTCTCTCTCTCTCTCTCTCTCTCTCTCTCTCTCTCTCTGTGTGTGTGTGTGTGTGTGTGTGTATTGAATTTATGCATGTTCCTACATGCCCCTGGGTATACATGTACTTGTTTATGTGTATATATGGAGACCAGAAGTTGACTTCATGGTTTTCCTTTGTTGCTCTCCATCCTATTTATTGATTTATTACTTTGACATAGGCTTCTTATTGTACCTGTAGGTCACTGATTTGCTCAGCTGGCTGGCCAACTGGCACTAGAACCTTCCTGTTTCTGTCTCTCTAGTACTAGGTGCTAGAAATCTGAACTCAGCTCCTAAGTATGGACTTCATCCACTGAGCCATGGCCCCATCTCTTCTCTGTGGCCTTGAAGGGAAGTAGGCATTGATAAGACTATGTCTGTTGAAAGAATAGATTCCAGGTTACACATTAGAGCTCTTCATCAGAGCTCGAACACCACCCAAAAGGGCTCTTTCCTCATTTGCTTTGCTCAGAGTTCCTAATCAGACCTTTCTATAACCACCCTTGAGCTGTAGCTTCAAACTCTGCAGCAAGTGAAAACATAGTAGCTGCCAAACTCATAGGAAATCTCAGGCCTGAATATTATAACCTTGGTGTTTAATGTGTTTATTTTTACATGGTTATTTCCTTCTAGCTACAATCTAGGATCCAAGCAGTCCATTTGTGTCCTCATTCCCTTTGCCAATATGCTCAGACACAAAAACACTGATCTTTTCCCCTCTGCATGTCTGCTTCTGAATGATTTCTTCTTCTTTTTATTAACTACAGCTGTACTTGAATGTTGACTTTTAAAAAACTTTTCCTATTTCCCTTTTTTCCATGCCTTGGAAGCTCTCCTTTGATAGCCAGGCTGCTCTTCCTGCCTTCCTTCTGATTGTTCACCTTTTGCCTACTTAAGCTGAGGCCCCTTTGGTGTATGCTTGGGATTTTAGCAGTTCAAGTTCAAAAGAAGGCCCTCTTGAGTAACCTGATCTGACATCTCTGCATCTTAGCACAAAGCTTTGCTGGATTAATGGGATGGCTACAAATGGCTCTTAGCTTCAGTCACTGCTCACCTCTGTGTATGAGGGGAACCTTTTGTCTATTCATGTGGGAGACACTTTTTTCTTTTATTTTTGGAACTATTCGCCTAAATCTAGAAACAAGTGTTATTTTATTGAATGTCCCACTTTCAGTAGAGGTATATTTGACAAATATAATTCACCCTGGAGTTGGCATGTGCTACCATTTTGTCCATCTAAACATCACAGAAATGGGAGGTTCTGTCATGGAGTTGATTTTCTTACAGCCTAGCTGGATATTTAGAATTTAAACAGCGTGATAAGAAAGATTTTAAAGATTAATAAGATGCTACTAGAATTGAGTACAATTGACAGGAATGTCAGGGAAACTATGAACAGAGTGGGGAAAATCAATTTCAGATTCCAGCTCCTTCTATACTCCCTCAAATGGTGATTCTTCATGGGCCCTGGGGTACCCCAATAATTAGCCCTCATGGTACATGTTAGTATTCTGAAATATTTTGGCCACCTCTGAGTACCCCGTTTATATCTTTAGATCTATTTATTTCCCACTGTGATTCAGCGTTGCATAGGCAGCTACCACATAATAGTTGCTGACAAATATGCTAAATGAATGCATACATAAATCAAAACTGCATAAGCAATGCTGAAGGAAATTTGGCATGGTATGTTTTTTCCTTTACAGCTGTCAATATCAGTCTAAAACAGCTACTTAAAATTTTATCATATTTGTGTGTTTGTTTGTGTGTGTACACATATGTACACATTATTGCATGCTATGGCATGTATGTCAAATGCAAAAGACAACTTTTAGGAGTCACTTCTCTCTTTCCATGATGGAGGACTTGGGTATTGAACTCGGGTCAGGCTGGGCTGAAGTATCTTGCTGAGCCATCTCAATGGCTCTAAAACAGGTTTTGGTTTTGTTTTGTTTTTTTGAGACAGGGTTTCTCTGTGGCTTTGGAGGCTGTCCTGGAACTAGCTCTTATAGAGCAGGCTGGTCTCAAACTCACAGAGATCCAACTGCCTCTGCCTCCCAAGTGCTGGGATTAAAGGCGTGTGCTACCACTGCCCAGCCTTTAATCAACTCATTTGTTCATCCTAAATAGACTGCAAGTAAAATCAGATTCTTGAGTAAGCTGCATAGATCTGAGAGCCACTCACTGCGCTAAGAATACGAAAGGGGCTAGCCAGCTGACATGGCTTATTTTTGCTATGAGGGAAATCTGCCTTTGTAACATGTGTCTCACAACACATATGATATCATGGTTCCACATGGAAATATTTTTGTCAATAGAATGCAACAATTCCCTGGAAACTTCCACAAGTTACCAGTGTGCTTCATCTGCTGGAAGCAAAGCTGGGATCTCTGCAGGCTGAGGCTCTTCCTTCTGAAGTGACGAAGGAAGGAAGGAGCAGGGCATTACGTGTGATTATCGGCAGGAAAACAGAAAGGCTGTCATGTCTATGAAATTCATTCATGCTTGAAGTTGGAGGATCAGGTTCACCTGGGTGTGGAAACCCTGACTCTCTGAGAGGGGCCATCAGGAAATCAAATGTTTAGTTGATGATGAAGTTCCCATAGATGGGTGACTGCCTTGATTGGACTTTAGATGGTGAAACTCTGGATTCGTTTCCTACTGAGCAAGTATTGCTTTTCTCCCTCCCTCCCTCCCTTCTTCCCTCCCTCCCTCCCTCCCTCCTCCCTCCCTCCCTCCCTCCCTCCCCTCCCTCCCTCCCTCCCTATCTCTGTGTAAAAACACCTATCAATGTATCATCTCTGTCTATATGTGTAAATAAGTATTTACCTAGCATCTATTCTCCATCTTTACACATGTATGTAGCTATCTGAATATAGAAAACTGTCCAGGCATACATTTACCCTCTCTACAGGCATGCATGCAGGAAGTCATACACATCTGATGGATATATGTAATTTACTTCCTTGAAGTGTTAATTGGTGCAAATTCATGGGCAATTTGTCCCCTGTACAATACTCTATGGACATTGAAAAGGTAGAAAAAGGAGAGAGGTCTTCACCTGGTGAAATGCCCTTACAATCCCAGCACTTGGGGGCTATGGCAGAATGATTAAAAGTCTGAGGCCATCTTGGGCTTATTCCTGAGAACCCCTAACTCAAAATGAAAAGACAAAACAAAACAAGATGGGGAGAGGAAAGGAAAATTAAAGATTGACATATTGGCTGTTTTGGGGGACTCCTTCAGTCAAGAAATAGCAGTTCTAACAATGTGCAATTGTATTGTTGGTATTCTTCTCAATCAATGTGATACTTTGATTAACCAAAATAGAGTCAGAATCTCAAATACATTATTTTATTGTGGTCACAGTAAACTATTTTTGCAGAATGTCTTATGCTGAGGAATTTTAGTTTTCATAATTATTTCATAATTATTTTCATTGAAAATGTTGAAATACACTATTACTAATCCCCTAATGTGAGATGAGGAAAATAAGAATATTCATTGTAATCCAGTCAGCACTAGGTTTACAGTATGCCTTCTCTACTCCCTCCTCCAGGTCATGAATGTCTTCTTGATTTTTGTGACCAATTTTATTGAGTGAAGACTTCTCTCATTTTTCAATTTAACAACTTCATGGGTCCTACATGATCTAGGCTGTGTAATTACATAAATGGTAGTCTTCCTTATTCTTCAGAGTTTTATACATGTGTACAATGCAGTATTATCAAGTAGAGTTGTTTTTCTATTTGTGTTTGTTTGAGACAGACTCTTGCTATTTAGCCTAGACTAGACTTAAATGTGCTATCATCTCCCTTAACCTCCTGAGTGCTGGGATGACAGGTGTGCACTCCCATGCCCAGGTGTAACTGTAATTTTTTAAAGTTCATTTTTAAATTCATGTGTGAATGTGGATTGCATGTGGTTCCATTAAGGCCAGAAGAGGGTGTTGGATACTCTGGAATTACATGGGGTTGTGCACCACTGGATGAGGGTGTGGGAGTTGAACTCTATTTCTTTGGAAGAGCCGTAAGTGCTCCATGCCACCAAGCCACCTCTCCAGCTTCAGATAACACTTTGTGTATGTTCACATCTTGTTTTGCAAATGAATAATAGGAATGTACATAGCCACTGGCTGTGCTTAGTCATGTGCTTCCCTTGGACTTCTTAGCCATGGCTCTCATAATTCCTTGGATGGTCTCCTAATAGGGACCACATCATTGCTGTTATTTCTGCTTCTTTAGTCACCACGGGGGACTGTCAGTTTTTTAATATGTTTCAAATGTGGGTATATTTTTCTAATAAAGATCTGCTGTGTGCGTTGACATTTCAGATGCCCAAGTAACACTCAGACAGCCATGACTGAGAGTTCTTTGCAATAAACAAAACAAAAACACATTCTGGCAATACCGCTCTGAATTCTAATGGATCTTTCCCCAAATAACTGTTACTTTTAAACAGGATCTTAGGCTCAGTGCACACAGGATGATCAATTTGCAGTCCTTATTCTCTCTGATAAAGGGGTCAGTGCTTTACTTTTTGAAGGTGCCTCTTTTCCTTTTGAGGAAGGTCCTCCTGAACATGTCACTGAATTGAAGAGGTAGAAATGGGTGCAGGCTGAAAAATCAAGGAGGAGTTTGTGTCATATGAATCTTTAGCAAGATGTGTTTCTTAGCAGCAATGAGGCACTCCCCAGCATGCAGGGATGTTTCAGCGGAGGGAGATGTCTTCCTAAGTTGAAACAATACATTTGTTGTATTTGTGATTATGCATGTACCATGGTGTATGTGGGCATGGAACAACTTCTAGGAATTCTTTCTTCAAAACATTTTTGTTTTATTGTTTTATAATTACATTTATTTGATTATTTATTTGTGTGTGTGTGTGTGCGTGTGTGTGTTTGGAGGTTGATGTCAAGTGGCTTCCTCAGTTGCTCCTTGTTTTTTTTTTTTTTTTTTTTTGGTGGGGGGCAGTGCTTTTAACTCAACCTGAACCTCACTGATTTAGCTAGGTTGGCTGGTCAGAAAGTCCCAGGAATCCTTCTGTCTCACCTTTCCAGCACTGGCATTGTAAATGCCTATGTGGAGAACATAGGTTCTCACGTTTCTGTGGAAAGCACTTGGACCACGTCCCCATCCCTCTCATAATAAGTCCTGTGGTTGGTAGTGCTTGTAACCTATGGAAGTATGAATCATTCATTCTGTCCCCTCAGTTAGACATGAGTCAATAGCTACTCACTTTGGAAGTATCAGTTGGTCACCTTCACAGTCCCTTTTCCTCCTGGGAAGTTACAGTTTCTATGCAAGGTGAGAACCTGGAAGGAGTTTGATGGTAGCATTCAACAGCAGAAAAGAACCTCTGCATACATGTCCCCTGCTGCTGAGCTACTGCTGCAACCAGCAAAATGTCACAGAAAACCTGTGTCTCTGTTCTGAGCTCTTCATAGCAAACATGGACAGTGTAAAGTCCAACAGCAAAGCTACTCTATAACTCTGTAGTCTTTTGAAAAACAAGACTCCTTCCATGGCCTCACCACCCATATTGCCCTCGGGACACCCAACACTGGGTTGTAAAACCCTTTCTCTCCAAGGATTAATTGGATCAAGACCAGCCCTATCTGGAATGTTCATTTAATACTTAGGAATGATGTCAGTAATATATGTAAGAGATTTTATATTAGATAACTGCTCATTAAAAGTCAATCCTCCCCCCCTCAGGGTTTTAAAATAGAAAGTATTCACCTTTTGCAAATGAGGAGAGTGAAATTTTCTTTAACTCATGATACAATGAAAACGGGAAGAAAGGGAATTGCTCACAATACAATATGACTCCACCAAATTTGCATAATTTAGGCATAAAATGTAATACCCTGCTCACATGCTTTTGTCTTGAATGAAATTGGTTTTCAAGTAATGTGTGGGGAATCACAACCAGCTTTAGCAAAATGGATAATGTCAGAAAGAAAAAGTTCCTATTAGCCTAGAAGACATTGAGGAAGCCTGGATCCACTGTGCAACGGTTTTCAAAAGTTTGTCTTGTGACTTAATGCATAGGAACTTATGGACCAGACAGCAGCATGGTGGCCTGGCCCTTTTATGTCTAATGGGGTAATTAACCATTTGAGACCTTAAGACAATCTTTTTCTAGAGGCCTTAAAGTTACTGTATGATAAAGAATCTAAGAACATTTTTTAAAACTGCTTTTTAACAAATGAGAGGTCCTTATAAATTTGTACTAATGATTAATTTTCAGTACAATGCAGAGCTAAGGACATGCATCCCACTCTACAGACAGAGAAACTGAGGCTGAGAAAAGGGATGAGAAAAGGGATGCAGGGTCCAGGTCACACACTGAAGTGGCAATTAAAGTGGGATTTAAGGATTTCTTTGTTTGCCCCATAAATTGCTTCTTTGAAAAATGATAATATAAGAGTCTACTAAATGCTCATTGCAAACACTAATCTCCTAGTGTTTTATCTTCATCAACCTTGTTCATGGTTTTGATGATTTTAAATGTTGGTATATCTGTTCACTCCTTAGTCTTTGACTTAAACTATCATGGTCCTTTGTTGTTTAAAAGAGAGCTAATATCTCATATTCCTCATGTATTTCCTGTGAGAATTTAAAAGATAAATATGATTATTAGTTCATTTACCCTTCTGTTATAGATAAATTAGTCATTACCACAGACCTAATTAGAACATGGATTTCATGAGGCCTTTATTATGTTTAATTCATTGTGTGTGTGTGTGTGTGTGTGTGTGTGTGTGTGTGTGTGTGCACATACATGTACATGTGTGTGGACATCAGAAGGCAACATCATCAGGGAGTCAGTTCTTTCCTTCCACCATGGGGGTCCCAGGGATTGAACTTGTGTCATTATGCATGGTGACAACTGGCTTTATTCCCTAAGTCATATCACTGGCTCATATCCTTCTTCATATATATAGTAAGAGCTATTTTTTTGATACATCTCAGAATGGAGTCTGAGATTTAGAGAATTTGGAAGGTTCTCTTCTACTGATAAAATTGTCCCAGTGATGGGAAACCTGCCGCTGTGGGTTTGCATCTTGGGACTGTTCTACCCAATGACTGCTCTCCAATGTATATTTTTGGCTCATTTTTTTAACAGGGCGTCCATTTGGAACAAAAGCATAGACCCACATGAGTAATAGACCCTGATTCCTAAGGCTTGGTGCTGGGGTGGCCACAGAATGCCCTAAGTGTTGAAATTGAGAGAACACTCACATTACTTCACTTACCCAAAACTGTTTGCTCGGTCTTGTCTGTTCATGCTGTTTCTTACTTTTATCTTTTTTTTTTTTTTTTGCTAGCAGAAAATGGTCCAACCACCTTAGGACCAGGAATGTGGAGGTTGTTTTGGAATAGGGAAGAACCCCAAATTTCTCAGGTATAGCCGCAGTAGCTATGTAATGCCCATCTCCAAACTTCTGTTTTGGGGTAAAAAGGGGAGAAAGGACATGTGCTTACAAATGACAGTAGCCCTGCACCGACTCACCTCCTTCACACACAGAACCTCTGGACTTTCTGCTGAGTGAAAGAAGTACAGAGTGTGCAAGATTCTCAGGAAGCAGACAGCAGAGCTGCAACTTGACCCTCTCTGAGGTGCAAATCCATACAAAATGGAGTCAGGGTCTAAGATACATTTACACCCTATGTTCCCCTCAGCATTGTTGATAGGCAAAAAGGGGGTCAACTTAAGTCTTTCATAGAATACATGGGTAATTAAAATGGACACACACACACACACACACACACACACACACACACACACACACACACAAAACATGCACAGACTCTGTCACCCACACAGCTGCACACATGAGCCACACAACACTATTCAATCTTTATAAAAGAAGATTCTGCTGTTAGCAACAATGCAGATGAACTTGAAGGCAACTCGTTGTGTCTAATAGCATAAGCTGAGCACAGAAAGGTAAGTATAATGTAATCCTCCTTACATATAGAATGTGAAAAGTTGAACTCAAGGAAACAGAGAGAAGAATGGTCTCTACCAGTATCTATTCAATAGAAGACCAGTTAGGGAGCTATTGTTCAAGTAGTGTGTGATTTTAATTAGGACTATTATCAAGACATCCCTTGGGCTATGTGTTTATTGTAGGTAAAGACATACTGTAATACTTCTTAAAAATTGCTAAGGGAGTAATTTTTAGTGCTCTCACAAATCAATGTGAGGATACATGTTCATTGATTTAGTCATTTGACTATATAGAGTCAATTTACATATATATGCAAACAAATTCACCCATATACATAACTAATTTATAGTTATATTATATAATTTAATTACTTCTTATATATTAAATAAGTGTGAACAATAAATAACTATGTGTATTTGTCGTAAAGAAAATAAAGAACAGAAGTTGGGTGGGTGAAAAAACATTCCTGGCACT
Organism: Cricetulus griseus; assembly: GCF_003668045.3. Taxonomy (NCBI): domain Eukaryota; kingdom Metazoa; phylum Chordata; class Mammalia; order Rodentia; family Cricetidae; genus Cricetulus; species Cricetulus griseus. The sequence continues at coordinate 40,581,971 of NC_048600.1, read as the reverse complement.
TATTGTAAGTGATGTCTGTTTCTCTCCTGTGCCCTCAGTTGTTCCAGGTCAGCGGGTGGGTGTGGTGTGGGGGTTAGCTCCCCCTTTGGTCTTATTGACAAGCCCTGTAGTTAAGATGAGTGGCAGCTCCTTGCCTTCCACCTCAGGGGCCACAGTATCAATCACTGGTTGAAAGGGCATTTATAAAGCTCATGGGATTGTCTGGTTTGCCTTCACTATTTCAAAGAGAAGGGAATGGAAAACAGTTCTTTTGCTCCAAAGAAGAGACATTGGTGTGGACAGTTTCTATGCCTGCAGTGAGCCTCAGCCACTCACATGCAGAAGGTTCAGAAGTTGTGTCCCTGCTTGGTGTCTGGCATACAAGACACTCATGGTTGGCTTCTTCCACACAGCATCATCCTTGCTCCATCCTGTCTTCTGGGTTGTGCGTGTCCCAAGTCAAGTATGGAAAGACCTCATACATGGGCTTTGTAATGACTGGGGGGACACACAGCAGACCGCAAGTGCCTCGTGAAACAGAAATAAACGGCTCTCTGCTTTTCAGGCATACAGAGGATGGGCCACGAGCTAACAGTGCTTTCTGAAGGAATGCCAGAAGTGATTTCAGATGTGTATGGATTTGATTCGATAGACAAACTCAATTGTAACTCTTGGTGTCCTTCCAGAATTTCAAGATGCAAGGCTCCTTTTACAGCATTGCTATTGCAAAACAACCTCCCTACTGTGGGAGAAATGGATAGTCTTAAATGGAGAAAATGTGCATGTTAAACTCGGTGGTCTTTGAAATTAAGAATGGGAAATTTCCTTTTGGTAGAATGTGGCATGTGGAGCCTTTAGGGTATTTGTTCTGTTGAAATGATCTTATTTAAAGAACAAGAAAAGATATGATTCTCCCTTTGTACATTCCATTCTACAAAAAATAATCCCTCGTCTCTGGTGCACTTGACTGTGAATCTCAACGCTTACATGATGGAAATAATAACAGGAAATTGTAGATAATAATAAATATATTCCTTACCCTGTCTTCTCTGAAAAGATTGTGCATCAGCACACAAACACCTTTTCTTTCTGTAGAAAAAAGATGCTGAGAACACAGATTTAAATGTAAGACATGATTGATTGGAGTGGATCTTTTTTAATTCTTTAAAGACAACAATACTGTTAATCACTAGTGTCTGTCGAGCCTTTTCTCTCTACTTGGTATAATACATGATGGATATCAAGACTGTACAAATTATGACTGCATTAGTAGCATCATGAGGAAAATGATCTTACTTTCTTCGTTTTACCCACAGAGACTTAAGACTGTGGTTTGTTGGCCCGTGGTCACACAGTTATTGAGTGGAGGGCTCAGTGTCAGATATCAGATACTCTCTTCTAGAACCTGAACCCTTCATCTATTGGTACACTGGAGAACTTTTGATTCATTATACCCTACCAACATCTGGAGGTTGAGGCTTCTAATAACTGTTAATCCATCTCATGTTCCTGTAGGTCAGAACTTTGAACTGGAGTTAGCTGCATGGAGGGAATGGGAACACAGAGGAACCTGTTGGCCTAGCTGAAGTTGGGAGGTTTAACTCCTTCCCCTGTAGTCACTTAGGAAGACCTTCATTTTTCTGAGTAAATGTCTGAAGTATTAGCCTAAAGGGGGAGATTTACATGCTTGGTCTGTGGCTTTTAATAGATGATGCCCAAGGGCATCCTACATGGAGATTCATATAGAACAAAATGCTAAAACAGTACAACACACAAGTGAACAGGTGGTATGTGCCATGCATCTGCCATCTTTACTGGGTGCCCATCTGTGCAGACAGTACTGCATGTTGGTAGTGTGTAACAGATGTACTTGGTGGATTTAGAAGACAGGCATTGTCTGAAAGCTAATAAACTGTGATCCCCTTAACACTTTTGGGTATCTCTATGTATCCCAAAATATTAACATAGAAATAAATTAGAAGACCTATTTAGATGAGTTGACCAGATGAGGTGTTTTGGAAAAGGGATATCTAAAACTAAGCTGAAATCTGATTTTAAGTAGGAAACGGTCCTGTATGGCAAAGAAATTATTCTCTCTCTCTCTCTCTCTCTCTCTCTCTCTCTCTCTCTCTCTCTCTGTGTGTGTGTGTGTGTGTGTGTGTGTGTGTGTGTGTGTGTGTGAAGACAGGTGCTGTGCCTAGTACAAGTCTTTAGTGGGAAAGCAAGGTTCTAAGTGTAAGTTTCCAGAGTCCTTCAGCGATGCAGCCCCATTACATTTTCTCATTTTTCAAAATATTGTCTCATAGGCAAGGATTTCTACCCAGTTGTTATAGAAAAATAAGGAGATAAGTATTCCACCTCCTCCTATCTGGAATTCAGTTGCCCAGGTCACAGTGATGCCAGTTGTAGTGTGATATATGGAATGAGGAATCTGAGCCCACTTATGATCTGTTAGGTCAAATTCTATAATTGATTAGCCATGTCTGCCACCAGCTCAGTATTATTAGAAGGTGGTGTTGTGCATAGTGTCTATTTGCCTCTCTCTAATGACACTTTATTTCCCAGTATAAAGTCTCCTCTTGCTTGTACTGCTTATTAGAAAATTAGTTTGTAAGTTTCAGTCTCTTCCTCCTCCTCTTCTTGGCTGGTTTTAAAAAAATCAGCAATAATTGAAAACAAGAAAAGAAATACATCCCGGATGACAGTAGTCTGTGGAGTTCCACCAGTGGGTCCAAACAAAATGAATGGTGCATAGACAGGTAGGCATTGGATTTATCCTTCTCTCAGTTACAGTGTTAGTGTGATTAATACACAGAGATGGAGAGTTTCTGAAGTTTAAAATTTGCCCTATTCCTCCATGAGCTTTGTGTCTCCCAGAATAGTCATGCTGATCCATTTCCTAAAAAATCACACCACATGCCTAAGTGCTTATTTTGCAAGGGCAGCAAAAATAACTGGACACAGCAGCTAAGAGCACAGGAACCCTTTGCTTCCTGAGGAGAGGAGAATGTGGAGTCCCAACTCGATGGAATGTCACACCAGGAGGCCAAGGACCTCAGCTCTTTGCCAGTGCCACAGGCTTAAAGACTATTTATAGAATCATGGCTGAGGAACTGCAGCTAAATCTCCAAGGGCCCCAGTGAAGGCTTCCCTGGACCATAACATGTATGTTCTTTTGGAAAATGGGGTCAAATGGAAAAAGAAAGTTGGGACATTTTTACTCAGTGTGGTAGGTCTGGGGGCTGGGGTCCCTGGTGATCTTACAGTTGTTTCACCTTCAAGAAACTCTGGTGTGTATGATCATTTCTCCCTCGTCCTTCACACTGATGAGCCCCACCTTCCTCTGAGGCTAGCTTTCCTGTTACTGACATCTGGGAGAGCTTTCCTGTAATTTTAGCAATAACCAATCAAACACAGAAAGAAGATTGCTCAGTTTAAAACCTATTATAGGTGTGTACTCTGCCCTGTGTTGGCCTGTCTCATCTGTCTTATTTTCACCTACCCTTTTCTTCCTCATTTTTCAAAACAATATATTAATGTGTGGCCTTGGAGATCTTGGGTGGAGTTTTTTCTGTGTGGTTTAGTAAGGAACATCTCAGGTAAGCCTGATGTGAGTTGGAAGTGCTGTCTAAGGATGGGGGCATATGTCTGTAGATCTGATGTGTTCACCCGGTAGTTTGTTCTTGAAGACAATAATGAGGCTCTGGCTACTCTATATAGGGCAGCTGAGCTGTGTGACATGGCTCCATCTGCACTCCATTCTCCTTGCTTGGAGAAGTTCATAGATCATACCTTGGAAGCACATGTGGTTGGTGGTGGGAAGAATATAACAAGAAGAGAGAACATCTGTGGAGAAACACACAGGCTTGAAATTCAGGCCCAAGTGAATTTGATTCTTGGCACCATAACCATGACCTTGGGGACATCATGTACCTGTGTCAGTTTCTTTGGTGACATTGGAATAATAACATTTCCTTTACTGATATGTGAACCTTAACCTAGAGGAAGAACTTAGGTTACCACAGTGGTTGACCTAGATCAGCTTGCCAGAAGCATCCACCCTTGTCCTTCTGAACATGTGGGTGGATCATACTATGATGGTTAGTTTAATTACCAACTTGATACAACCTCAGGTCATCTGAGATCACAGTCTCAATGAAGGGTTGTCTAGATCATGTTGGCCTGTGGCCATGTCTGTGGACAACTGTTTTGAGTGACATGATTGGTATAGGAAGACAAAACATGAAAGTGGGTATCATTCCTGGGGTTTGGATCATGTACTGGATAAGAGCAGAGAAAGCTGGCTGAGTACCGAGCATGTATAGATCCTTTCTTTCTGTCCTCTTGACTGTGGGTGTAACTAGATGCTTCAAGTTTCTGTTTTGACTGGCCCTCAACAATGGGTTTTAACCTGGTATTGTGAACAGAATAAAACCTCCCCCCCCAGTTGCTTTCTGTCTATGTATTGTATCACAACACTAGTAATGAAATAAGGAGAGTTGCCTATGTTTTAAAAATGTGTCCATTGCAGTCACAACTCTATTGGATTCTACAGTCTGTTCCCATTATAGTGGGAAATAAGAGGCTCAGAGCAGATAATCACATGGTCACTAAATACACACAAGAGACCTGGCCATCACAAATGCAACACAAATGACTTCCACAGATAAGTCCTCCACAAATGAAATGTCTAAGCAATGTCTTTGTTCCCCTTGAGGCTTAATAATGATAGCCATTAACATCTTACAGGCAAGGTTGTTTTTCTTACATCTTTTCCCTGAGTCTGCTCGGGACCCTCTCATGGTTATCTTTCTGAAACAGGAGGATAGTGTTCCTAGAAGCAAAATTTGTGAACTTTTGTTAATTCTTGGAAACAGTGATGGAAGATGTTTAATGGAAGAACACACACAAGAATGGTGTGTTCGTGACATTAGAGTGTGGAGAGTGTTGGACTTCTGCATGGGCAGGCCAGGCTCACTCACTCACAATAGAGATAACTAGGGGCTGTGTCAGTTTCTCTCTTTGAGCCCCATTCTTATCAACTGTATAAACACAGACAGGTATATCTGCCTTATAGGGTTCTTGGGACATAGAGATGTTCAAGAACCTGGCACCAAGGGGTGCTGCTGCCAGGGCTTAGACATTGGGTCTGGCACTGTGAGGTGTTTTAAGTTTTAAGTTTTAAGTGTTTAATTCTTGGAAATTACATTGGTCCTTTCTAAGGTTATGGGTTTGATTTGTTCTTAATTCTGGAGCCTGCTTTGTTCAGAAAGTGCCTACTGACACATCTCATGACCTGTCTACTCCCTGCCTTCCTGATACCAGAAAATTTAATAGTAACTCATTTCCCAGGATGCCTTGTGGCATGATGGAAATTGCCAGAGATAAACTCACAGATTTGATAGGACTTTTTGTGGATTTATCCATGAATCCAAACCCTACCCATAATGATTACAGTCCCAAGTGAACAGGTATTAAGTATACATTGCTAGTTTTCAATCTTGTCTTCAAATAAGCTAGGGAAAGTATAAAAAATACTCTCAATGTGTGGCTCTATTCCAAATAAATTAGTGTCTCAGGATTTTGATGTCCAACCTCTCTAGTTTTTAAAAGCCCTTCCCCAACCAGTGGGATTATTTCAGTCTATAGACAGAGGGAAAGTGAGATCTTATTGGGTAAATGAAGTTCAACAGGCTTGACCCTTGTCTACTCTCGGCTTCCTGGAAATACAGGCATACCTTTGTACCTGTGAGATTTGCATTTGTATCCGCACATGCTCCAGTCCTTTCTGTGAAATGGCTCATTCTTTGCAAATAGCCTACCTATATTTTAAGTGTCCTGGCTTCTCTGGTCAGTATTCCTGGCCCTCAAGGAAGCTTAGCCTGGCACACATGTGCACATCACAGCTCTGTTTGCTGCTCACTATGTCAGTCCCAACAATCCTTATGTTTAAACAATTAATGAAGAAGAATTTTATTACTCTACCTCGAAGGTTAAAGAGGCACCTATTTTAATCTTTCTGTCTTCCCCCATCTCTGTCTCCTATTTCTTTCTCTGTCTGCCTCTGCCTCTGCCTCTCTCTCTCTCTCTCTCTCTCTCTCTCTCTCTCTCTCTCTGTGTGTGTGTGTGTGTGTGTGTGTGTGTGTTCACCAGGCTAGCTTGTCTATGAGCTTTTTGGGGATCCTCCTGTCTCTGTTTCTCATCTTGCAGAAAGGGATATGGAATTGTAAATACATAGTGACCTCCAGTGCTATCTGGCTAGGGATCTGAACTCAGATAATCCATTGAGCTCCTCCCTAGCTCACAGTGCCTATTTCAAAGAAACAAGATGTACTTGGTGGATAGACTCCTGCAACATTGCCTACCTGAATCTTGCTTTCCACCTGGGTGGTAGACTTTGAAATGTGGAAGAACAAACATACTGATGAGCTCATGGTCCATCATGTTACAAATCTAACCATGGTAGTTAATAGATTGTCAAAAATAATAAGACCATTGCTAAGAATAGAAACCATAAATAGGTAGAAAAACATCAGACTCCACTGCTGTGCTTCCCTTTGAAAGATAATTGTCCTCCTAAGTGTTGTCTGGGAGCACTATCCAGCTCTCAGATGGTAAAATCCACAACTCGGACTCCTGAAGTGAACAGCCTGAGAACCACAACCCTCCTGAAGATGCAGAGTTGAATGGAGTTCTGACTGCAGGGTGGCCATTACGTTAAGTAATTTAATGAACATGGATACAGGAAGAAATAAATCAAATGGAAACACTCAACAGCAATCAAGGGAGCTGATCATTTTGGGCACTTAAAATGTATTAAATGAGTGTTTCAATCACAGTGGGCCCTTCCTCACAAACTGTCTTAATCAACCACTGCCTTTCTCAGCAAATAGGCCTATGCATGTAAACAGAGAGATCTAAGTGAAGCCCCATACTCCTTCCACAGGAACAGGAGCTAGGCAGGTGTAGAAATCCCAGGATTCACACAGACAAGGTAAACAACAGCAGAGACAGTGAAGTAAGAGGATATCTGATTTTACAAACAATTAGACAATATTTTGCATATATTTGAAAATACATAAGAATTTCCTGAGGATTGAACTTGGAGGTTTTCAGGTTTGGCAGCAAGCCCCTTAACCACTGAGCCAACTTACAAGCCCTGCATAGGTTTGTGTTGCATGTCTGCCATCAGTGATGCAGTCACATCCTTATGTGATACTTAGATTCTATCTTAATGGGAAAGGATGGTTTCTTGAACGTACACACACACACACACACACACACAGAATCAACACTCACACTCATATACACACACTCATACATACACACACACACTCATACACAAGTTTGTGCTGTACTGTTCTACATGCATTATTGTTTTATTTAATTGTCACTTCCTTTAGTATTTGTATTGCATCTTTTTTTATGTTGTGAAATCTAGGAGCAGAAATAGTAAGTGATTTTCCAGGAAACTCCCAGGTAATAAAAACATAGTCTTTCCTTTAATCTCAAATCTCACTTTAATTTTGACCTACTTTTTATCACCTTCCTATGGCTTTGAGTTTTTCTACTAGTGTTCAAACTTTCTCAGATTCACAATATAAGTGCTCATGCTTCAAAATAGGTGTATACCTAAAAATAAAATATTGAAGAAGTAAGTGTTTCTTTAATCATAAAGCCAAGTATGTTTTTCAATCAGACTGATTCAGGAGTTATTAGAGCATGCAGCCGAGTTCACAGAAAGTGATGATGACTGTTCCTGCTATGGAAGTATCTTAGGACACTCAAGCTTGTGCCTGTTCTTGGAAAATGTGTTTTGTGTTTCTTTGTGTGAGTTGTTCCTGGGAGAAAGCTTTTTAATGTGAAAGCATCAGGTAAGTTAGATTCGCTGTGTTTCTCTTCTCATTTCCACTCCACGGCCCCACATCTTTGAGCAGATTTTGTTATTTGTACTTCTAAGGAACTTGAATTGATCTGCAAGAAATCAAAGTATTTTGAGTCTCAAAATTTCAAGTGCTTCTGGAGTTTTGGAAAGCATGTTTGAAGTTTCTTTTGCCAGTGGTTGGTCTTGAGTGAATTTGTACTAAGGGCTGCTGTTGAGTCTTAAGGTCCACAGCTAAGTGTCTTCTTAATCCCCCTATCTTTCCCTTCTGTGTGTTCTCAAAGGAGTCTTCTGTTCCATTTGTTTACCCATGTCCACCTCCTCTGTAATAAACAGCACTCATTATGCCCATGTTTAAAACACAGTCTTGGAGGATGGGCCCTCATAACTTTAGAGGTGTCCCACAAGGCTGAATTGACCAAACTTGACCCTTGAATAGCATGTGATGAGAACCTAATCCACAGCATGTTGAAAACATGGGGTAGAGACTACCATGTTTAGTTGACTAGTTAGAAGCTATGCTGTTGGCAACTGGAAGGAGTTGTGGACACAACTATGAAAGAAACATCCTTGCTGGGATGATGATGGTACAAGAGGGAAAAGATCCAGGAGAAGAGAGAGAAAACCTAGATGGCCTGGTGCACAGTCCTGCTTGGGCTGTATGTGTCCTTGGATATTCCCATTCTGGCCTCTTGTAACCTCTGATACTCACCTCTTCAATGAGTTTGGGTTTGCGTTTGCATGTAGGATCTAAGACTATAATGAGCAGCATTTGCAGACTTGTGACCATCCTCACTTAAACATCTACAGAAAGTTTTGACTTCTTATGTTAAAATTAAGAACCCCCTGAAAAAAACCCACATGTTTTCATGCCAATAGCTTTTGATAGGGTTTATAATCTGATGGGGAATGTTCTTCTGTATGTATGCTTTTCTTATTGGTTAATGAATAAAACACTGATAAGCCAGACAGGAAGTGACACAGCTGGGCAGAATCAGGATATAAGCAAGGACAAACAGGAATTCACTCTCTTCTCTGTGGAGACACTGAGCAGTCATCATATATCAGGCAAAGGAGTTGCAGGTCTGGCATTCCCGGGTAAGATAAGACCACGTGGAAATACACAGATTAATAGATATGGGTTAATAATTATGACAGAACTAGCCAATAAGAAACCCTAGTCACTGGCCAACAGATTTATAATTAATATAGCATCTGTGAGTTTATTTGGGGCTCAAAGGCTGAGGGACCAGATGGGTCAGAAAACTCGTGCTTACAATAATCCATTCCACAAGAGGGAACTGATACCTAGTTCTGTAAACCTGGTTAAGAACCTATGGGTGGGAAGGTCATATTTGCTAGATGAGAACCTACCATCATTATTTTGCTAAATGATGGACTTCTTTGGACTCATCCTTATACCCATAAATGAGTCTGCTTTCAGCCTTCATGAGAGAAGCTTCTTCTATTATCAGTAGATAATAGTCAAAACAGGGACTCAAAGCTGGTAAAAGTTCAGAGAATAAATGACTATGTATGTATCACTCTTGTCTCCCCAAGGTTCAAAGAACATCATAGAAGAAGAGATGGAAAGCTCATAAGAGGCAGAGGTTGGGGACACTTATTGGTTAATAGTGTCTGGAGTACTTGACAGGAGGATTGCACTTATGAACTCATAGAAGCTATGGTTACCTGCACTAGGCCTGCATAAGATCAAGCCAGTCTGCATTCTAGCCTGGAGGAAGGAAGGGCTCATGGGGCCTCACCCTTAACTAAGGAGTTGTTGGACACTGGAAAAAGAACAATAATTTTTTGGGGGGATATGGCCACTAGTAGTAGGTTTCCTATGGTCCAGTGGATTGCCCCATATCCATGCACAATAGGGCAGCACTACCTAGACTCAGCAGGTTATAAAAAAAGTGAAAAGAGGATATGAAGATGGAAGGGGATAATGTGTGTACCTGGAAGAAACTGGAAGGTAGAGGAGAAGGATTAGGTATTATCAAAACACAAATTTTCAAATTCTCATATGAAGCTTATATTTAAAGAAATTATATATGTAATATATTTTTATATTATATATGTAAATTATATGTACACAAAAAAAAGAAGAGAAAGAAAGATGTATCACTCCATCATTCCTTCTAGTTTCCCTCTGCCTCATTGTCTAAGTTTTCTTGCTAAAATGTATGTATGGTTATATCTATTTTTCTATCAATGATGTTAATAGCCTACCATTGTCTACAGAATAAAACCCACATGTTTATGTTTCACTTGCCTATCAAAGCCTTTGGCCATCTGGTTAACCTGGTACTAGTGTTTCAATGCTCTATTTGCTTCTAGTCATCTTTTTTGGGAGAGACCATAGAATCCCTATCTCCTGAATGAGACATAAAATCTTCCTTACGCTATACTTCTGTTGGGATGTGTCTTTCCTCAACTATTTGCCTTAGCTCCTGGTCTTCTTTGGTAAATTATGTTTACTTTTAGTAAATAAAATCTACCCAGCTTTCTTTAGCTCTGGGGCTCTTATTTCTGAAAACACAATACTTACCACATTTGGTTCTAGTTGCCAATCGGTGTATTTCCCTGGTTCCCTTTTTAGAGAGTTTCTCTGTAGTACCCATGTCTTCATCTTCTGGTCTCTGGTACAGAGAATATTACCAAATCATAGCAGACACAAAAACATGAGTGTGAATGAACTCAACAATATATGCCTGATTAAATGAAGAATGCACTTTTACCTTGTTTCTTTGTAAGGAAGTCACATGGGCCCATGAATATAAGCAGCTATGATTGCTTGACTATTTTTTTCAATTTGTACTAGCTCACAGATTTTTAGCTCTTCAAACTAATTTATTTTAAACCAGCTACAAGGATTGCTTTAATACAGCCTGGCACTAGGTACCTCTACAGATGCACTTTCCTTGAGGGAACTGATGATGGTGTGTTATAGTGATTTTTCCATTCCTTTGAGGCTATGTATGTGCACCAGTGATTTCATTTTTCATTTATCTATTCACTGGTTTTTATTAAGTACTTCATAGATTTCAGATCCTGGGGCAGGTCATGGCAAACCCAAAATATCTAAAGCATGCTCTGTGCCTTTAGCAACACACTCTACAAACAAGTGTCTATCAGTTTTTGTCATTGGAACTATCCACTTATATCCACCTAATAATGATAATCATGTTTTACTAATAAACTCTTATCTGAAGAAGAAGTAGTAGAATATGTTTTAGGGATGATCTTGATGGTTCTTCTAACCTCAGTGGTGAGGACTGTTTGTGTCCTGGCTTCGTGGACAAAGGCAGAGAAGCTCAGTAGAAGAGGGGATGAGCCCAGCACTTGTTACTTCTTAGCAATGGTACCTACACTTAAACTTATTTTCATCAGGAGGCAAAGCCATCCTTCTACACCTCTTCTCTTCACATCATTTCCTCAAGCCAACTTTCATGTTTCCTTGTGACAGGCAGTATTTCTCTTTTATCCCACATGCATAATTTTAAGGCTTCTTGGGTGCATCTTTCTACTATCACTTTTCAATCCCCTTTTACACTTCATTTTCTGAACTTTCTAGGACTCTTGTGTGCATGCGTGTACTGGGTACTGTATAATCAGAATTAATTTGGTTGTAAGTAGTAAATACCTATTTTACTTTGGCTTCAGCAAAATTTACCAACAAAACTCACATAACCATGTAAATATTGGACCATGGAGCTGAGAAGACCTCTGTAGTAGCCCACAGACTCAAACAAATGACTGAAGGAATGGGAGTGTCAGGGCCGGATCCCCAGGTGTAGTGAGGGAGGTGGTGACTCTTTCTCCTGAAACACACCTTCTCAGTAGCTGTGCCACAGCTCTACCTGTTTCTGTCTCTTGATTTGTTGTCACTTTCTCCTGCCCAAGATTAGTTTTTTTTTTTTTCTACTGAAATAAATAAGAGTAGGTAAGGGAACCGAACTTGCTATCATCTGATCATCATGTTCCCCTCTTTCCCCACAAGGCAAGTACCCTCTTCCCTGACAGCTGAGCAGAAAAATCCCTGGGAAGGGCTCCACTTGGCTGGACTTGAAGCTTTCACTTCACGGAGTCTTGAAGCTAGGAACACAAGAATTGTTGCGGTTTGCAGTTATTTGGTAATGTGCTGAGTTGGAAAAGTTCTTGGCTAATAGAAGGATAATTCCTTCACAAGACAGGGGATGGAAAACTGTAGGGGAGTGAAATGGCAGCCTGCACAGTCAACTAAAAAACACGTCAGCATTTGTACTAGTGTAAATATGTGTACAATAGGTAGAACACAAATGACCCAGGCTGTCTGGTCCTTCTATTTATAGCTCTCTCTGCTAGATTTGGTAATGCTGTGATAAAATACCTGAAATGAAATTTATTAGGGAAAGGAAATGTTTACTGTAGTTACTGCTTTTAGAGGTTCCATCCTACAATCCTTAGCTTTATTGTTTTGGGTTTCAGGCAAGGTTTACTGTCATGTTAGCAAAGGCTGCTCACCTCATGAAAGACAGGAAGGAGAGTTGGCAGCATGGGCCATGGATTAGGTATAACTTTCAAAGGTACATATCCACTGGGGTTCTCCATAGGGCCCCCACCTCCTAAATTTTTCTCCATCCTGCAAAATAGTGCTATTAAGTAGGGGCCCATCCCTCATCACCTTGGCCTATGGGTGACATTTCATATTCAAAAATTTACGATGCTTTTCTAGGAACCCTGTCATGTAGCATATTGGTCACTCTCAAATGGGGGCAGATTGCCATGTAAATGGCAAATAATGCAGCCATTTTAACAGTTGGATATGACTTTTGGCATCATGACAATCTTGGAAAGTTTTTGTTTTTTTTAAAGATCTCCATTCCTCTGCCCCCTCAGATCTCTCCAGACTTGCACTAGTCTTCTGGTCCCCAACAATAAGAGACAACCTATGCCGGTTACTTTTCATTGCTGTGACAGAATATCTCACAAATGCAGCTGAAGGAAGGGAGGGCTTTTCTGATTCACAGCTTGAGGGTTCCGTGGTAGGGAAGGCATGGTGGCTTGGGTGAGAGCAGTTGGAGGGTGCAGTGGGGAGTATGGTGGCAGGGGTGTGAGCAGCTGGAGGGTGTGGTGGCAAAAGGCCTGGTGGCATGGGTGTGAGTGGCGTGTCACACTGCAGTCACAGCAAGAAGTAGAGAGATGAATGTTGCTTGGTTTGTTTCTTCTTTTTATGTAGACCAGACTCCCCAGGCCAAGGAATGGTACCATCTATATTTTGAGTGGATCTTAACAAATCAATTAACCTAAATTAAAATCTCTCTCATGGGCATGTCCAGAGATATGTCTCATAGATGATTTCAGATCCTGTCAAGTTGAAAATATTATTCATTATCACCCAACCCCAAAACAGTAGGCCAAACACCAGTCTGGAATCAGATGGTCTCTTGTGTAGCCCTGATGCTGATGGTTGGTTTCTTGTATGATGAGCATCCATCCTGTCCTTTCATTAATCTGAGATCACCTATTAAAATGGGTAGAGAACTAGGTGGCCTATTTTGTTTCCAGATACCTTAGGGAAAGAAAATGAGTTAAAAAAAAAGTCTACTATAAACCGTATGGCCCTGCAACAGTGACTGCAATAATGGTAAGACTTGGTGCTGCTCCTGTGAGTGCTTGGTCAGCCCAGATATGGTGTCCAGGTTTGTGTATGAATGAATGACCTTCTTTGTTTGTCTACAAACCACACACATAGAACTGTCGGTATTGCTTTTTTTGTACTACACATTAACACAGAGGTCACAGAGAAACAAGACACACTGTTCCAAGTCAGGCAGCAAGAATTGGAGAAATCAAAACTCAAGCCTTTACCACCAAACAGTAATTAATTATTTTACTGCAATGGAATGTGTTCCTCGTGTGTGTGTGTGTGTGTGTGTGTGTGTGTGTGTGTGTGTGTGTGTGTGTGTGTGTGTGTGCGCGCGCGCGCATGCGCGCGCGTGTGTGTGTATGATGTGATGTGTCTGTAGAAAGGAGACTAGAGAGAGGGGAGAAAGAGATGGATATGGGGACTCAGAAAGAAAGGAAAAAAATCCAGAATCCTGGAGGTGTACAATGGTGAGGATCTAAGGAACAATGTTGCTTGGGGGTATTTATCACTTTTTAATTACCTCTTGGGGAAGGTTTATGTTTTTATTTGGAGAGAGAGAGGGTAGGTAAGAGAGAAGAGAGGGGAGGGAAGAAGGAAATGTAGCCACAGAGGTAAGGAATGCCTTCCTCAACTCTGACCTTCCCTCTGGCTCTGCTCACACACTTGTCCTAAGAGTTGCTGTCCTCCCAGATTGCAGAGCTGGCCAGCACTGGTTAATGGCTCAGGGTTGATCCTCTATTGAGGGACATCCGTCCCTTTGTGCTGTGACATTGATGTTACTGTCAGTTGACAGCGAGCTTTATCATGAATCCCTTCAAGTACAAAAGGCCACTGTTCAGAAACTGTCATTAAAAGCAGCCTCTCTCTTTTTAAAAGCAATCTCCCCTTTATTCTCTCCATAATAGGAGCCAGTGTACCGGAAGAGGCTGACCTTAAGTTGAGCCTGTTTAGTTAAAAAAAAAAAGAAAGAAATAGAATAGGTTATGTTTTTTAATGTATTTAAGATCAGAGGTGCAGAATTAGAATGGAGCAGGGGTAGGGAGGGGTGGACGGCAGGATGGTGGGAAGCAGAGGTGGCCTTGGGTTTTCTTTGCTTTGGGATAATGGACATTTCTAGTTAAATCAACACAGTCTATTTCACAGCTTGTCTCCATGATGTATATACTCGTTGGACAGGGTTGCCGGCTGCCTAAAGATCTCTTTTAGCCACAGGACATGGGTATAAATAAGCTTCATGGAGTCACAGATGCTAAGAGTGATTGTGGGTAGTGAGTTCAGAAAGTAGAGGGAGGATGTTCACTGTCTTGTGGGAAGGAAAATATTCCAGAAGAACCCATGGTAGGAGTGGACTAACCGGACACCCTCCAGGGACTTTATTGCTTTTTCATGACATTTGGGAGAGACTGCTTTATTTTTGTTGGGAAAGAATAGAGACGTGATTGACAGATTATCTGTTGAGGAGGTTAGGAGCTCAGGGCTTAGGCTTCCCAGATGCCGATAAATGTGCATCATGCTATGTAAGATACTGTTCTCATTACTGCAGAGCTCATGTATAAGCTA
Source organism: Cricetulus griseus (assembly GCF_003668045.3). Lineage (NCBI taxonomy): Eukaryota > Metazoa > Chordata > Mammalia > Rodentia > Cricetidae > Cricetulus > Cricetulus griseus. Next base: position 40,566,915 of record NC_048600.1, on the reverse strand, counting down.
CAGGTAGAAAGATCTATTCTGGGTTACAGTTTCAGAGGGTTTGGTCCTTAGACACTTGGCTCTGGACAGAACAGCATGATGGAGGAAGCATATGGTAGCAGGGCTTTCTCACCTCATGTGACAAGAAGTGAAATAACGGGATACAGCAAGAGGCCAGAGCAAGATTCTGCCAGAAAAGCATGCCTAGAGTGACCTGCTTTCTCCATGTACTCCACTTCCTGTCTTTTACTACTTCTGAATACTGTCACCACGCAAGAAACCATCAGGGGATAAATCCATTGACTATGCAGAACACTCGGGATCTAGGTGTCTCTGGAAACACAACCAGACACTCCCACAGGTGTGCTTACTCATCTCCAAGAAGTCCTGATCCAGCCAGGCAGACAACAAAGATGAGCCATCACTGGACACGAATTTGAGCAGCCTGTGTGCAGCTATTTAACCTCTGTCTTCTCTTGTCTGCAAATATAGCTGCACCCATTTTCTGTGAAGATTCCAGGAGTCAACAGCAAGGACCAGAAAGGAGAATCCAGCCCATAGTCAGGACTCTACCAGCACTTGCTTTGATTATTTATGTTTTATGGATATTTTGTAGTATCAGACCCTGGAGCTGTGGTCAGGTCTGAACAGCCACAGTCTGCCTCCCAGAGTCTGGTATTCATAGACCCTGATGAGGGAGCTGGCAGAAATGTTCCTGCTACATGGTGAGTGCAGGGAAGCAGAGGCTTCCTGGGAAGCCTGCCCCAGTCACACACACACCTGTACTTCTTCTGTTGGGGTTGTTAGGAAGGATTCTCTTGGGAAATAAGCCATTGGGTAAAGTCAAAGAGGCCTGTGCTTGTGACATATCCATTGCAGTGGAAAAGCATGCCAGTGTACACACAGTCTTTAAGGAAGGGAACTGCAGAGACTGCTGTGTGACAGTCATCGGGAACAGTGTAGTCTGTGAGTGTGAAGAGGACTGGGAGAGGCCTAAGTGGAGGGAAGGCAAGTGGGCCAGAATGAGCTCAGAGAAGAATGACATCAGTCAAGGGCCTTTGCTGTGCCATGTAGGAATCTGGGGGTCCAGTGAGGGACAGTTTGAGGAACGGCTTTCTGAATTCCTTATTTTAAGGCTCAAAAGTAGGTAGAAGAATCCACAGGAAGCTCCTGAACTTGGCCAGGGGAGGGATAACATAGCTCAGGGGGACCAGGTTAAAACAGCCCTTATCAGGCCAGGGACAGCCTGGTCATCTAGCTACTGTTCTAACACCCTGCTTCATTCCCTACACCTGTCTTTGTGATCTTTGTGTCCTCTCTAGGCTGTAAGAAGAGGGATCACATTTCTTTGTTTCTCCTCTTTCTACCCTCTATTCTGAGTGCTAGAACCAAGTCTTGGCAGAACTCACCAGGCCTGCATAGTCAGGTACTCCTCCCGCTCTTTGATCCTGCACACCCAGGCTATTAGAAGACCAAGTTCCCTTCTGGAACAGGAATGGCCTTCCCTTTGAGCTCACAGTGATTGTGATGTGAGGTGGGGTTTCTACAAAGTATTTATGTCAAACGACTGACCTTGGGCAGGGCACTGTGGCTTGTGGTTCTGCTTGGCTCGTTGTTAGGAAAACATCCCCTTGGCTCCATCTCTGGGGCATGCTGACAAGGAGTCCTAGGTAATTTCCATGCCGGGGCTGCCTTTGAAAGCCAGACCTCTTTCATGCACTGAGAAGATTGGTGAGGGGTCGACCCTGTTTAGATTGGTCCTCTGCACAAGCTGAGGAAGCCTGCTGGCTCTTCCCAGCATGGAGTGTGTTGTAGGGAAGATGAGCAGGAGACAGACTGGAGAACCAGGGCACTTCCCAGCTTGAATCAGGCCTGTCCTGTGTAGGTTCATTATTTTGCTGGAAATTAATCCCCAGAAATGGCAGACATGACAGATTTGAATGTGAACTGACTAGTGTGTCTCTTAGCTGAAGGAAAGTGGTTTTTGGATTAACCACTCTGCTCAATTGCCCTTGCTTCTGAAACCTTCCATTAGTGTAGATAATTGAACAATTTCTGTTTTGGTGTTTTTATACCTAATTGGAAGTTCTTATGGCATTGGAAGTGGGGGCAGGGAGTTTGAGTTGATTTGAACAATTTTCTGTCACTTACAATGGCATTGATAAAATGTGCTAGCAATGGTTATTGCAGCATGGAATTGCCTATGTCCTAGCCACTGTACTTAGCCCTTAACCTTGACTTATTTCTTATGTCAACACTAGAACAATAGTAACAGTCATAAATATAATAGCAGTAACATTAAACACTTATTTGTCACTTATTGTGTTGTTTGGGCACTATTTTAATAACTAAAGTATCTTAGCTAATCTTCCAAACAACCGGAGAAGCAGTAACCCAAACCACAGGGAGTGTCACTTAACATTTGGAGGACACCCTTGACATTGAACTGTGTGGAGGCCCTGCTTACAGTGTGTACACCTTAGAGTCCTCCTATTATGTAGAACTCAGAAATGCTAAGTCACCTGCTTTGTGAGTCAGCTTTGTGTAACTGTAAAATTCTGACACGCTCAGCTGATACAAGTTTTATTTTTGGCTCACAGTTTGGAAGTTGAGGCTTGACACTAGTTGGCTCCATTGCTTTAGTCTTGTGGTGATGAGGCAGGGCAGAATCGAAAGAGGAATGGAAGAAAGGGGCCAGGACCCACAATTTCTGTATCAGGTACATCCTCAGTCACCTCCAGCCCTCCCACTAGCCCCACCTCTGAAAAGCCCACATCCTCTCAATAGCACCATCACTGTGGAACAGCTTGTCACACACAGGCCACTGGGAGCCACTGAAGATCAAACCATCACACTTGCTAAAAGCCACAAAGCCAGTCTGTGATAGATGGAGTCAGGGGTTGAACTTTCTCCAAAGCCCTTTGTTTCTTTTAACTACATTTGATTGAGAACCAGAAGCTACTAAATCCTAATTTTTCACTGAACATCTGTGGCAGAGTAAGTGTGGAGACCAGTCCCTTCATCCTAGATTTCAGTGGGGAAGTAGTTGATCTAAAGAAATCCTCAAAGGCCCAATTGGCCAGAACAGATATTGTGAAATTCTTGCAGTTTGATCCTTTCATTTCTATGCTAAGGTGTGCTTTTTTTCCCACTCTCTTTGGGGGTAAACTACCACCCCTAATTATGTTTGACCAGGAGGCAGAAGGACCACAGTAGCTTTGTATGCTTGCTGTAAGTATTCAAATAAGATAATTACATAATTAGCAGGGAGTAGCAGGTGAAGTAGATGGAGAGCTGTAAATTCTGCAGAGGGAATCAGCAAACGGTTTCTGACAACATTTTTTTGTCACTGTTAGTTGGGTATGAATGGAAAGTGTAGGCACAGTCACCTAGACAGTGTATAATGTGACAGAATATTTCAGAACAAGAATTTCTTATGCCCTTCCTCTGTGACACAGTAGGCTGGACTGATTATTTCCAGAAAATAATATAGTTTTCATGTTTCCCTTATAAGCCTTTACTGTTACCACCTTCCTCATTGACAAATGAGGACATTGTTTTCCTGATTATAAAGGGGCATGGCTCTAGCCCCTCTCTTTCTTTTGTCTCTATTCCTTTTATACACACACACACACACACACACACACACACACACACACACACACACACACACACACACACACACACAGAGCCTTGATAATGTTAAAGCATGAATTTGAACTCAGGTCTCATTTAACTCAAAATCTTTCTTTCCTAGAGGGAGGCCAATCTTAGGATTTTATCTAAAGGTTATTCAAAGAAATCTAATTTATTTTCTGCCTAACAGATTCATCTCTCATCATCCCCATTACTTCAGCACTCCACAAAGTAATCCCATCTATCATGGAGGGGGCACCGATTTGAAACAGCTTATGGGCTGTGGGAATTACACGCACGAACGCACGAGGAACTCCCAGCAACCTTTGAGGCAGTCTCTGTTCTTGGTATGCTTGTGACTTGGATGAAAAAATCTGAAGTTCATTTTCCAAAGTCAAATATAGGGAGGCCATGCTAGGGCCATAAACTTGGTTTTCTGAGTTCTTAATTCTGCACGCTTAACCATCTGCTATTGTGTTTTTCAGTCAGACAGATAACTGGAGATAGACAGATAGATGATAGATAGGTAGATAGATGATATATAGATAGATGATAGTAAAATAGGGATGTATATATGATACATGGATGCTAAACAGATCATAGATATATAGATGATAGATGGATAGACAGGCAGATAAGACAGACAGATAGCACAGACAGATAGATGGATTATATATACAAAACAGGTATGTAGAGTCAGTGAGATGCAGATATTGTGTGTGTGTGTGTGTGTGTGTGTGTGTGTGTGTGTGTGTGTGTATGTCAGTTTCCATATATCTGTATTTAGAATCCAGCTCTCCATGTCCCAGTGTCTTCTGCCCACTTCTCTGCATTGGCTCAGATGGAGCACTTCACTCCTTGCTTACATTGATATTCCTCTTGATAACAGCCCTGTCACAATACCAATTGGAATAAAACCCAAAGAGAAGTGGAGTGAATATAAATGGGGTCTTTTTCTTCTCAACTCAGAGTAGGACATGACTCTCATGAAGAACAAGGGAACAAAGGTGCTATGACAGGCATTCACCGGGGGACATGGCTCTCTCTGATACAGCTAGTGAGGCACAGAGGAAAGAGAAACTTAAGATAAAAGGGATTATAGTAGAGAATTTAGATTGCCCCATCCTATGGGGGCTTGAAGTTTTGTGAATTTATTTGTAAGCACCATCATCAGTGTATTTTTTATTATTTTATTTTTATCCCGCTCCCCCCCAATACCTTCTTCCCACCCCAACCACCATCTGCTCCTCAGAGACAGTAAGGCATCCCATGGGGAGTCAAGGAAGTCTATACTGGCACCACTTTGAGGCAGGACCAAGGCCCTGTGTCTAGACTCAGCAAAGTATCTCTTCATAGGAAATGGGCTCCAAATGTACTAGGAATAGATCCTGGTCCCATAATCAGTGGTCCCACAAACTGCTCAAGCAATCTACTGTCACCTGCATTCAAGGTGGCTTAGTTTGGACCTATGCAGGTCCCCCAGTGTCAGTTCAGAGTCAGTAAGCTCCCCTGAATTTGGGTCAGCTGTTTCTGTGGGTTTCCCCATCATGACCTTGACCCCTTTGCTCACTTCTCCTCAGAAAATTGGGAATCAAACTACCTCAAGACCCAGCAATACCACTTTGGGGAATTTTTTGGAGTATTCTGTTTGTGTGCAAAGTGGTGGCATGTCACCTGTCTACACAGTGTGTGATTCAGCATGCATTTGGGGCTGTCCACTAATCAGGTGTGTTTGTGAGAACTTCCATCTGACTGGGTGTTCATCAGACGTATTCCTAGGTGACTGTTGGGGTTTGGGGTTAGAGTTAGGGAAGGAGACATTGATAGTGATTAGAAACCCTCTGTTTGGAAACGAGAGCTGTGTGCTTGTTAATGGTCACTGTAAACTGAGACCTCTCATGCTCAGTAGCAGTTTTTGAGATTCTGGATACAGGCTTGGTCATCTTGCAGGCTGACTTGATGCCTGATCACATCCAGCATACCGTGAATTTCTGCAAAGTACCTGTTTTGATCTTTGGTTTGGTTTTCCTGAGAAAGAAAAGTTTAATACTTCTGAAACACTCCTAAAACCTTACACCCTACACTGTAATCTCTATGGTATACTCCGTTCAGTCAAGGCCCGAAGTGAAAAATGTTTGAACATGCTTTTAAGTTAAAATAATTTAAGGTGATTTTCTCTGTTCTATTGAGATCAAATTCATTGCAGGTAGCTTGATTTGTAATTTGTGTCAACTCTTCATGTGCCTCTGTTCTTCCTTATTATCTGTGATGTGTGTGTGTGTGTGTGTGTGTGTGTGTGTGTGTGTGTGTGTGTGTGTGTGTACATGTAATTATAATTGTGTGCACATATGCCCACATGCATGCGTGTAGAATCCATAGATCAATTCTGGGTGTTTTCCTCTATTGCTCTCCATTTAATTTTTTTGTGACAGGATCTCTCACTAAAGGTGATACTCACTAATTGTCTGGACTTGGCTGGCTAGAAAGCTCTGACAATCCACCTGCCTCTGCTCCCACTCCCTCTGTCAGTGCTAGAGTTACAGATATGAGTGATAAGGCCTGGGTTTTACATGGGTGATGGGGACCTGAACTCATATCCTTGGGCTTGTCCAGCAGGCACTTTACTAACTGACCACCTCCCCAACCCTATGTGAGATTTCTGCACTGTCACACCTCTTTGTTGGCCATGCTCCTCCTTCACTACAGGACCATCCACTCTCAGGGCCTTAGCTTCTCCCTCTTTTTTTCCTGTGTCTGTCCCTCCCCTTTCAATCAGTGTCTTTCCTGTCACCTGTGCAGCTCAGCATCCACTGTGTCCCCATACCTGTCTGGCAGGTCAAGAGGCTGGGGAGGATGAAAAGTAGAAGACACAATATATTTATTCATCATGGAGATGGCTCAGGTCTTAACATTTCCATATCACTGCTTTCTGGTGGAGCTGTCCCTGCTCCATAGCTCCCAGTCATCCAAGCCATAGTGCAGTGCCAGCCTCAGGTGCTCATTCCTATGTGTGGGTAAGTGCTCAAGAGTCAGCAACTGTTTCTAAGAGTCAAAGCTGCTGTTTCTAAGGTCCTGGCCTGACTGACAAGTGAACTGTGGATGGAGGGGCTCATGCTTTGTTGGATGAAAAATAAGAGCGAAGTGCACAGGAGGAGAATAAGAAGGTCACATTGGTGAGATGCAGTTGCTGTGATGAAACTAATGTGTTAGTTGATGTGACTTTGAGTGGTACTCAGAAGAGTACCATCCTGAGTACCCAGGTACTCAGCCAATAGATGAGGCAATGTGTTGCCCCAAGACCTGGAGAGCCAGTAATCACACCATTATTTTCAGGTCTGTAGATATGGTGTCTGGGGCTATCCAGAAAGGATGCATAGGATACTGAGATAGAGATAAAGGATGTTCCAGGAAGGGGAAGGTGATGGGTGAGGACTGAGGCAGACAGAGACTGGGAGAGTGATATGCTAGTGGAGAGCACCTCTCTCTCTCTCTCTCTCTCTCTCTCTCTCTCTCTCTCTCTCTCTCTCTCTGTGTGTGTGTGTGTGTGTGTGTGTGTGTGTGTGTGTGTGTGTGATTCTTTAGGAGCTGTTTGTTCACCTTCTTTGCTTTCTGTTTATTTCATTTCTGTGTACAGATGTGTGTTTACATGTTTATTTATTTGTACAAATGTGTGTATTTATACATGTATGTGTGTGTTCATGAGTGTGAAGGCCAAAGGTTGACCTGACCATTTTCTCCCTTATGCGTTGATATGTGGCTTCTCACTTGAAGTCAGTGCCTCACCCAGTGTTTGACTGGGTTAACTGCTTAGTTTGATCCCCTGTTTCTGCCTCTTAAGCACAGGGATTGAAGCAGCACTTGCCTGGTATTTGTGTGGGTGCTTGGGATCTGAACACCATCCTTCATACATGCATGGCAAGCCTTTTACCTGCTGAGATACCTCTCTATGCCTACCTTGTTTGAGACCTCCCCCCATATATGCCCATACCTTCTTTATTGAAACAGGATGTCTCACTGACAGAGTTTCCCAAGTAAGGATAGCCTACTTTGCCAGGGATCTCAAAATCTGTCTACCTCCTCAGTGATAGAATTGCAAGCACAGTGGGGGATGGGGATCAACCTCTATGGACTAGGCCACTGCCCTCTCTGCCTGATTTTGAATGTCAGTCTACAGCTTTTTTTTCTTTACCAGTTGCAGTTGGAAGATTTAAAAGATGATTAACACAGTATTACAACCATTTGTTTAGGATATTAGATATTTTTTTTCTCCTTGCTATAACCAAATATTTTACAAGAAGCAGCTAAGAAAGGCAGGGCTTATCCTGACCCATGGATGAGAATACAATTCATGGTGTGAGGAGGGCAGGTAGGAGATGGGAAGAAGCTCAGAGTCATGGCAACAAAGAACATGAGATTACTTCCTCACATCTCAATCTGCAGGAGAGCAGAGTAGGGGGCTGCTTATAAAACCCCCAAGGCTGAGCAATCCACCTCCTCCAACTAGACCCCCACCTCCCAATGTTCCCAAAATCATCAGAAACAAGGCACCAACTGTGTACCAAGTATTCAAACAAATAAGCCTATGGTGGGCATGTTACAACCAAACCACAGAGATGTTTGGGGCAGGGATTACCTACATCAGTACTAAGTTTCTTTACAAGACACTGTCCTGGTCATTTCAACCTGAAACCACCCTGACTGTGAAGTCCTAGCCTTATTACCACCAACTTAAATGTTCCCAGATATTGTCAGAAGTCCCCTGGGAAGATAATCACCATTGAGAAAGTCTGGTTTAGGAAGATAGACATGTATGGGAATGAGGCATGTAAACACCATGAACAGGAGCCCATTTTGAGTGAAATGCAAGGAGAGAGCAATGAGGATACATGCACCAGAAAACAAAACCTATCACCCCATCTACTCTAGTGGATGAAATGCTTTCAAGTGCTTTGATCAGGAAACTCGGGGGTCGGGGCACTTGGAAACAAGCACTTGTTAAATGCTTTGATGTATTTTACTATTTGGAATCTATTAAGATCCTCCAATCAAAGGAGCCATGAACCCATCCTCAGCAGGCATGGCAGCCAAGTCTCTCTCTTCATTATCTTTTAATTAAAATAACATTTGATGTCAGGTTTCTTAAGAAGAGTCCTACTGCCCCACTCCTGGTGTCCTTTGTGACATTGTGCTTATTTTTAAAATTAGAATTGTTCATTTTCATCTAGGTTCACTCATTTCTGCCCAACCAGCTGGCCATTAAGGAATTTTAGAACAACAGCAACAAAACAAAACAAAACAAAAAAGCCAGAGCAACAGTGTTCTTGTTTGTGTTGTGTAATCAACTGAAATAGCCCCCAGAAGCACTGATGGTAGAAGTCACAGTGAACAGATTCCCCTGCCATCCATCTCAGCTCATTATCGGACTGTATACCACCCTTGATTTCATTGTCTGCCTGGAAACAGCTATTTTCATTGAGAGAGTGGGTGGGAAGATGCAGATATGTGTCTGTGTAGCCAATGATGAAGTTTGTATTCAGTTTCTAGATCTGTTTTCCTACTCACACATGTATTCAGGTCATTCATCTGTTCCCTATTACTTTTCATAAAGGTTGTTACCACAGCACTGTATCTCTTCAGTGATCCAAATCCCAGTTTCGAATCTCATCTTCCCCTCACTATAGTCTGTATATTTTATTATGTGTGCATGTTCTCTCTCTCTCTCTCTCTCTCTCTCTCTCTCTCTCTCTCTCTCTCTCTCTCTCTCTCTCTGTGTGTGTGTGTGTGTGTGTGTGTGTGTGTGTGGCTGGTTGCACTGGTAGGTCAGCTATGTCTTATTCAGTTATTTTCCACATCAATTTTTGAAACAAGGTCTACCACTGAACCTAGAGATTCCTGATTTGGCTATACTGGATAGACAGAAAGCTCCAGGGACTCACATGTTCCAACCTCCCCAGGGCTGGAGTTGCAGGCACCTACCACTCTTTATGTCTTATTATACTGATACTTGGGATTATCTAGGGTCCATGCTTGCATGACAAGCATGCCATGTTCTAAGCATCTCCCCAGCTTCTACTTCATTTTGGAATGAATCCAAGATCATTTAAAAAATATTTATCACAAAACAGACATCAGTTAGATCCCAAGCCCATGAACCGACAGAGGAACAATGTGTATATGGAGTGAAACACTACTCTTTCTGTTTGTTTTTGTGAGCCAACATCTTGCTATGTACAAATAATCTGACCAGATGCTCACTATGGAGCTTTGTTTGACCTCAAACTTACAGCAATCTGGTCCTCCAGGCTCAGTCTCCTGAGAACTGGGATTCACCACCATGTAGAGTCACATCAGCTTTGCACAGTTACTTTCTAAATACATGGTACTGGCTTCTGACAGGAAAACTAGCTATTTCATCTCGCTGTGTCAGATGGGAAATCTAGAGCTCCCGATTCCAAGTGGGTGTGTTGATGAATCTTCATTAATTACTCCAGTTGAAATTGGATGCAAGCTGGCTTAGATGATCACCCACTGTTTATTATTCAGATTTGTGTCCATGTCACAAACTGCCCAATGAAATTGATCCTCTGTCCTTTGTTTTGGCTCCTCTCATTTGTCAAGTGCTTTACCTGAGTTCTTCTTTGTCTCCTTCCTACCCCTTCTATCTGTCATGCAGAGTTCAGCACCTGTTCTTAGTAAAATATTAACCCAGCTCTTGTCTGAACAACGTGCAATGTGCAGTTCTCATAGCAGCACTTTAGGTGTATTCATTGTCTCCACTTCTCTTTCTTAACCATTTTTGCACAAAAGTGATGTCAAATGTCTTTCCTATGGCTGGGGAGATTGCTCAGTGGGCACATTGCTGCTGTTGCTGCTGTGCATGCATGATGACCTGAGTTTAGACACCTCTCACATCCACATAAAAATCCAGGCATGGCAGTATGTGTCCGCAATTCCAATGCTGAGGATGCAGAGACAGGATGATCCCTGGATAATCTGGCTGAACAGGTGAACTCTGTTTTGTTTTGTTTTTTGAGAAATCATGTCTCAAAACAAGATGGGTAGTGAATGAAAAAGACCACCTAGTAACCTAATACTAATGTCTTTCTTATATATGCATGTGCACTCAGGTGCAAGTATACCAGGACACACAACACACACACACACACACACACACACACACACACACACACACACAGATACAGACAGACACACCCACACAGACACACACACAGCACACACACACACACACAGAGTACAGATGCAAACAGACACACACACACACACACACACACACACACACACACACACACACACACAGCATCTTTTGTTCTATCTTCTGCACAGTGCACCTTCCTTCCTGACTCATCCTCTGTGTCTCCTTTCAGGGATACCGGGAGTGTGATGGCGTACGAAATAAAAAAATCTATGCTTTTTACTGACTTACACATAATTTATGGAAATAAGCCGATTTTCCCCTTTTGAATTTCTGCTCATAGCTCTTTAGAATAGCTCCTTTATTCTTCTGGGGAAAATACATCAGAAAATTCTCCTTCTAGTGAACATCCACCACCATGCTTCAGGAGACTCTTGATCCTAGACATTCTCTACAGCTCCAGAAATCTGGTGAGCTGGGAAAAGGTGTTTCACTGAACATGATGCTGCCGTTTGTATGCAGCCTGTGCTGAAGTTCAGTTGATAAAGTGCTGCAGGATCTAACAGGCTTCCTTGTCATTGCCCAGTGGGATGACTTTGCTTTATGGATGGTCTGATTTTGCCCTTGTCTTTCTCAGCTGAGCATGGGGAAGTCTCTGTGTGATCCCATATGACATGTGGATAACTCCCAAACACTATCACTAGATATGGGGGTCCTTAGACACATAAGGGACCTGGATTTTATTCCTCCATGACCAGCTACTTGGACTTTGTATAGTCTGTCTAAAGTTCTATCCTCAGAGGCCTTGCAGGCAGTGTGAAGAACACTTCACTTTTTATATTAGAAGATATTCTAAGGCTGACAAGATGGCTCAGTGGATAAAGTTGCTTATTGCCAACTCTGGTGTCCTGAATTGTATCCCTAGGAGCTACATAATGGTAGGGGGGAACTAACCCCTGCAAGTTGTCCTCTGACCTCCACACATACACATGGCTTCCACACCCACATATATTACCACTCACTCTTCCACACACATAAATAAATATAATAAAAATTAAAAGAAATTCTTGCATCATAATCCCTGAGTTCACAGGAAAGTAAGCATACATCCACAATATGACCCAGCTGTACCACGCTGAGGTATTTACATAGTGGACTCCAAGCCAGCATAGCATAGAAAATGTTTGTCCATTAATGTTTACTGTAGCACTGTTCACATCATACAGCTATGGAATCAGCCTAGGTGCCCAGAATCCAAGGGATGGGAGGAGGGAAATGTGGCTTGTATACACAATGGGGCTTGTATACATATAGTTTTCAGTCATAAAGAGTAATAAAGTCATGTCAGTTGCAGGAAATTGAATACAACTGGAGATCATCTTACTAAATGAATTAATGCAGGTCCTGAAAAGACAGACTTTGTTTCACGTGTGGCTCCTAGATTTAATATAGTCACATGAAATTCCATATGTATGTATTAAATGATAATAGAAGTGGAATTTTTTAAGGGAACAAAATGAGAGGTAGGGAGTGAGAAAGGGGGGCTTGGGAGAGCTGGAACAAAGGGGTGATACATTCAACATAAAGAATATATTCCTAAGTTCAAACCATGTCCTGTGTTGGGTACATTTCCTGTCATACTGGGGTTTGATATGAGGCAGATGTTGTATGGGGACTAGTGGGCATTCAGAAATGATGCATATAAATATTAATCAAAATATGACATCCAGGGTAAGTGGCTCCTGTTATCCCAAGAGGGGTGTGTGAACACTACCTTCCCAGAGATGGAGGGACTTGTGAAGCTACAGGGCTCTCATCCAGTCTAGAAGAGACCTTGATGGGGCTGTAGTGTGGATAGAGAGTAGCAAGTAGAGGATCAATCACATGGAACAAACGGAAGTGAGTGTTGGGGTTTGGCAGTCATACAGTGGGCTAGAATAGAGTAACTGAAGGGGGTGAACAGGGCAGCTGAGAAGAATCTGTCCTGAAGAGCTGAGTGTGGCTTCCGTAGAGAACTTTCCTGTCCCCCAGAAGAGGTGGGAGGGCATGGTCCCGTGGTAGGAGACTTGCTTATCACCCACAAACCTCCATATTCCATCCTCAGCACTGAAGGAAAAGGCAAAAGGAAATGAAGAGGAAAGAAATTTCTTCTTGAGCTTTAATTAAAATGCACAGAGAAGGAACGGATATTAACTGTAGGTGCTAAGCACACATCCTTAGAGAGATTGAGATGCTGCTGCTATGGACTGCAGTGTGGATTCTCCCTCTGGACAAGGGCAGGATCTGTAGCTGCACTTAAATTAGTGTGACTGAGAGTGGCATCTACTTAGAATTCCAGCATCAACTTGGTGAGCACCTTGCAATGTGCCCACTCACACCCAGGGGAGGACCTTGCTGGAATACACAGCAGAACATTGTCAATAATACTTTTTGTATTTTTGAAAGCTCCTACATTAATAGAAGGAACATTGGTCATCTTCATTTACTCCTACTTCCCCCCGGTTCCCTCCAGTGTCTCCACATCTCCCTCCAGCTTCATGTCTTTTTACTTTTCGTTATTCTTAACACCCGAGTACAGTTAGTGCTGCTCATATGGGTGCTGGTATGGTGCCATCCTTAGATATTTTATATTTTGATAAAGGTTGTTTCTTCTGAGATTCCCTAGAGCCATAACAGTAGGTCACAGGGAAAGAAAGCATCCTGCTGGCTGCTGACTGTTCCAGTCGCATGCAGACTTATGGTGAGTGTGATTGTTTGGTAGATCCTTGGTGCCCTGTGAGAGCCATTTGACCATGAAGTACACACAGTGACAGAGAGCTATTTATAGGTCATCCTCACCCCAGGGCAGGTGGAGCTCCTTTTGGTGTCCATTCAGTATTCACTTGTGTCTTTTATAGAACATCTGTTGGATTGGTGAGAGTTATTAGTATGCAAGTGGCAGGAAACTCAGGCAAGTTTTGGCTTTCATGGGGAAGTTTTAGGTTGGAATGTGGCTAAGCTGGTAGAAAACTTATATAGTGTACATGAATCCCATGTTTCATCTCTAGCATTTTATAAGTCAGGTGTGGTGGCTCACACATCTAAACTTGATAGGTAAAAACAGAAAGATAATGAGATAAAGGGTCAACTCTACTATATATAAAGTTTGAGGCTAACCTTGGATATATTAGACCCTGTCTCATGAAAAAAATTAAGAAGCTAAGATGGGAATGTGTCACAAATACATGTATAAAATGTTGGCTTCCAAACTGCAACAATATAAAATTAACAAGTCGAAGAGAAAATCTACAAGTGACTTCCCTCTTGTCCAAAGTGAAATCCAGTGATGCAAAGGACAGGAGGGGCACAGGTTTCTTGTCTTCTTTTCTATTAAGGAACTCTACTGTCCTCAACAGTTGGGGTCTAGCTTCAGTTGCAAGTTAGCAACTTAATGTCAGCACATCAGATCCTTCATTCCACTATGTAGGAAAGAGAAATGGCCAGCTGGTCTAGTTGATTCAGTGAGTTCTGGGTTCAGTGAGAGACCTGTCTCAAAACATAAGGTAGAGAGGGATAGATCAAGATACTCAATGTTTATGTGCACACACATGCACCTGCACACATATGCATTAAGGTGAGTTTAGGAAGAGCTTGGGCACTTTCTCCTTTACTTATATTGGTGGAGCTGGTGTTTACTGAGCAAGGTCTCCTGAGAATTGGTCGGAAATATGCATTGCAGTTGTTTACCTACCATCAAGATTGAAACATTTCTTCCAGCATTGATTTTGCACACTTTTCTCTTCAGCCCTTCATTAAGCCTGGTTTATGTGTGGTTCTGGGAAGATTCATGACGGAGATGACAGATGTGAGTTCTTTGTTATTTCAGGCTTAGGTGGAGACAACAGGAAAGCTAACAATGCCTTAGTGGGCAAGGGTCATGTCTTGGTCACCTTCGATTTTCCTTGACTCATCCATGTTCCTTTATTTGAGAAAGCATTTGTTCTATCTGCCAGCAGGGAAGTGAAGCCAGCCATCTCTGGTCAAAATAGAGATTGTGGTGCATGATATGAAGGAAATAAATGGGTTCATGTGTGTATGATATACAGAGTCAGGGAGAGGGCTCTATTCATTGCTTCTTTTGTAGCTATGACAACAGACAACACATCTAACAAAGCAGCTAGATGAGGGAAGGGTTTGTTCTGGCTTACGGCTTGAGGGTACAGTACAGCATAGGAGGAAAGGCATAGTAGTAGGATTTGCAGTGGCTGCATCACAGTCAGGAAGCAAAGAGAGCTGAACGCTGGTGCTCAGCTCACTTTCTCCTTTGTATTCTGTCATGAATCCTGGCCTGTGGGATGCTGCCCTCACACTTAGGATGCATCTTTCTGCCTCAATTATCCTTATCTAGAAACTCACAAATATTCTCAGAGATTTCTTCCCACAATGATTGTAAGTTCATGGAACTGACCATCAAGATCACCCACACAGAGCCTTCTTTAGACATGGAGTAGCTAGAGACAGCTCACACACTCATGGAAACACACTTTAGTCAGAACCAGGGGAAGTTTGGTGTGTTTGTGAGAGTAGGAAGTCTGTGGACCTGTGCTGGGAAGAGAGGGAGCGTTTCTATGAAGATGACTCTGCTTGGTGTTAGAGCAGCCAACTTTCTCCTGCTTCAGCACTTGTTCTTAAATCTATTTATATTCAAGTTCTTTGTCACCAGAGTCTTTCCTGGAATAGCTCTAGCCTAGAGTTGTTCATGCTGCAACTGTTGCAGCAGTACAGAGTGGTAGGGAGAACGTATTTATGCTTTTATGGGGAGATAAGAAAAGGAAGTCTTTGGGGAAGGCATTCAGTTGGTCGGGGGAGAAAATAACCAAACCAATAAATGTACTGGAGTTACATTTCTATAATCACTCAGTTTGGATGAGTAGCATAGCCTCCAGTTATGAAAGCATTTCTCTCATTTTTTTCTTTTTCTGCAATCTGTCTCCCACTGTGACAGATGTGGCTTATCTTGTGCCCAGTTCTGTAAGAAAAAAAATCCCTCTTTCTGTCTCCTCCTCTTTCTTTCCCTCTCTTTATCATCAGAGCTGGGAATATCTGCCAGTGTCTGCTCACTTCCTGGCTGGTACGTTTTTGTTATCCCATTTGTGTCTATAATTTGGAGAGTTTTCTCTTTGTTTGTAAATTAGTCATTATCTCACACAAAGTGGCTTGCCATGGTTTAGTAAATATCTATATCTTCACGTTCAAAGTTCCACTCCATCTGCAAGCCCAGTGTATTCATCCCCAAATGCCATTTCTGAAGGAGGAAGTTGGAAACAGAAGGGCTGGCAATAACAGTGGCAGCCAGTAACATCCACTATTACAGGATTAATAGGAATTCAGTCTTCTTGAACCACCCAGTGAGACAGCAATTTACTCTCAAGTCAGGTTTAAATAAAGAGAATTTCTGTCAGACCAGTTGTCTTAGACTATTGTTTGTAAATATTTATGTTTTAATTTGTGTGTGTATGTGTGTGTGTGTGTGTGTGTGTGTGTGTGTGTGTGTGTGTGTGTGTGTACATATACATGCATACCCTCCTGGCTGCAGTGCCAGCAGAGACCAGCAGAGAGCATTGGATCCCTTAGAGCTGAAGTAATATGCAGTTTTAAGTCAAGTGATTTGGGTATTGGGAACTGAACTCCCACATTCTACTGGAGGAACAGCAAGAACTATTAACCATGTATCAATCTCTCCAGATCCAAATTACCCAGCTTTTACACCTGCCTATTCATGCTTTCTTGACCCTCTTCTCAAATACAGTTTACTTGGCTTTCCAGTGTTTTAATGGATCATCCATTAGTTCATTCTCTGGGTGTTAGTTTGTTGGTTCTTTTTGTGAAGGTTGGGGGAAAAAGTCTTAGGAAGCCATACTAGAACTGTCATCCCCATGGGGATTCAGCCAAACTTTGTTCTAGAAAAGATTTCCTGTGTAGATAGTAGGTATCAGGGGCCTCAAAGTAGCAGTTGTCCTTAATGGGTCATTACATTACCCTGTTGCTATGTTGGAAACCCATTGATGAATCTTAAGATGAAGCTCAGGGATTGGGGACGTGGCTCAGGCTGTGAAAGTGTTTGCTTTCAAAAAACAAGTGAGGTGTGCTGGGGATGGAGAGATGGGAGGATCCCTGGGCATTTCTGGCCTACCATCCTAGATTAATGGGAAAATTAGGACTAAGTAAGAGATGCTAGCTCAACAAGCAAGGTGAATGGTTCCTGAGGAACAACATCCAAGATGAACTTCCGGTTTCCACATACATGTGCTTTCATGTATACCTAAAATCATTCCCATGAGCACTCCTGTGTACACATGTATGCACACACATGTATATGCAGAGTGAAATGTGACCCTCGGGGTATCTCACCAGACTCTCAGAAGTCATATGGTAATTGGACCTACTAAGCTTAGTTCCCAGAATTCCCCACTTTTCTCGGATCCCCTTGACTACCTGGGCCTTCTCTGTGGTCCTCAGACATATCATATTCTGCCCCATTCCAGACATTTGCACATGCTATCCTGACATGGCTTCTAGAGTACTCATTCCTTTCTTTTTCTTCTTCTTCAGTGATTTTAGTCACTTAGTAGAAGTTGTGTCTCAGAAAAGTCTCCCCTAACTCTAAGAGGCAGTTGGGTTCCCAGACAGCACAAACAGCCTGCATATATCTCAGCAGTCTGAAATATCTCCATCTATGTCTATCTCTATCTTTCTATATATTATCATGGCCATCTCTCATAAAAATTCATATTCTTTGAACCTAGTTCTCACACCTCTTGTCTTTCCCAGGACCCTAACTTGTCATCTCATTTTCCTGTTTATCCCTTTGCCATTTCCATGAGTTTGTGTGGTGTGCATGTGTATAGAGATATTAGAATGTGTGTGGGCACATGTGTGGGTGCCTGTATATGTGTGTGCATGTGGATATGGAGGCCCAAGGTTGATCTTGAGGATGTTTTTGATTTCTCTCCCATTTTATTCATCGAGGGAAGGTCTCTTTTCTTCTTTTTTTTAAAATTTAAATTAGAAGCAATCTTGTTTTACATGTCAATCCCAGTTCCCTCTCCCTCCCATCCGCCCCTGCTCCTCACCAACCCCCCATCCCATCCCCTCTCTGCTCCCCAGGGAGGGTGAGGCCTTCCATGGGGATCTTAAAATTCTGTCATCATTTGGGGCAGGGCCTAAACTCTCTCTCTTGTGTCTAGGCTGAGAGAGTATCCCTCTATGTGGAGTGGGCTCCCAAAGTCCATTTGTATACTAGGGATAAATACTGATCCACTACCCAAAGGCCCATAGATTGACCAGGACTCCTAACTGACACCTAATTTAGGGGGTCTGGATCAGTCCTGGGCTGGTTTCCAAGCTATCAGTCTGGGGTCCATGAGCTCCCCCTTGTTCAGGTCAGCTGCTTCTGTGGGTTTCTCCAGCCTGGTCTTGACCCCTTTGCTCATCACTCCTCCCTCTCTGCAACTGGGTTCCAGGAGTTCAGTTCAGTGTTTTGCTGAGGGTGTCTGCCTCTGCTTCCATCAGCTACTAGATGAAGGCTCTAGGATGGCATATAAGGTAGTCATCAATCTCATTATCGGGGAAGGGCATTTAGGGTAGCCTCTCCACTATTGCTTAGATTGCCACTTGGTGTCATCCTTGTAGATCTCTAGACATTTCTCTAGTGCCAGATTTTTCTTTAAACCTATAATGGCTCCCTCTATTATGGTATCTCTTTTATTGCTCTCCTCTATTATTCCATGACTCAATCTTCCTGCTCCCTCATGTCCTCCTCTCCCCTTCTCTTTCTCCTAACTGAGGGAAGGTCTCTTAATGAAACCAAGAGCTGCTGGGTGTTGGTGGCGCACGCCTTTAATCCCAGAACTCAGGAGGCAGAGGCAGGAGGATCTCTGTGAGTTCGAGGCCAGCATGGTCTTCAGAGTGAGTGCCAGGATAGGCTCCAAAGCTAAACAGAGAAACCCCTGTCTCGAAAAACCAAAAAAAAAAAAAAAGAAGAAGAAAGAAAGAAAGAAAGAAAGAAAGAAACCAAGAGGTGAACAATATTTCTAGTCTCCCTGGGCAGCTTGGTCTGGGGAATTCCCTATCTCTGCCATCTGTGCTGAAATTACCAATAGACACCCTACCCAAGCAGCATTTATGTGAGTTCCGGGGATCTGAGCTCCAGTTCTCACACATGGGTCACATGATTAACTGTTAAGCCATCTCCCGGCCTTATCATCTCATTTTGAAGAGTCCACTATCCTGACTGTCAAAGGGGAAAACATTTCATTTGAAACATCGCTTAAAAATTCTGAAGTGCTCCTGAAATCCTATTTCCCAGACCATTCTCTGTGAGGTATGTAGGAGTCCATCACATCGATCACATCTGCTCTGGTACCTGGGATGGGGGAGTTTTTCCTCCATTCTCTTCCCAGTACTTCTCACTTCAGCTGTGTTCACCTTACTTCTCAGAATCCTCCATGACCTCACCACCTTTCTGCCTCTCGCTGCATGCTCCTGCTCCTTCTACCTCTGAGAACACTCATCCTTCATTCCCTCACCACAGAGCCGTGGCTCCACAAGAGTTTACTTAGACTGTATTTCACTCTGTCATCTGCCTTTTGTCCTGGAGGGAAGATTTGTTTTTGGTTCTTCAACTTCTTAAGAATTCTATGGGAACATACAACTCAGTCTAGCCAGGGAGGCTTGGGGAAGTGAGACAGGTCACTTCTGTGTGGGAGTTTCCTGAGCCAGTCTCTGGCTCTAGGCTTCTGTGGAGAGGCCAGAGAGTCAATTCTGTATCACCCCAAGCCAGTGGAGAACAAGAACATGACAGAGAAGACTTGAATGGGACAATGGCCCAATCAGAAACAAGATTTTCCTGTCACCTGGCTCCAAGATTGTAGGGCTATTTGCTACTTAGCATTCCTAGCCCATATCTGCAGAAACTGAGTTTTATCTAAGATATTATTCCTTTTGACTGCTCATCATTAAATGAGCTCTTTCTTTTAATGTGTTCTCCTGATCCTTTGGCATGCCTTCATAGCCAGTCCTTATACCATGTGCAATGCTTAGCTGGGGTTGTCACCTTGACACAGTATGGAATCACCTGGAGAAGAAAGACTCAGTGACGGATTTTCTGAATTGACTCGGAATGAAATTAATTCACGTGGGAAGACCCAGGCCACTGTGGGCAGCAACACTCTCTGGGTAGGGTGTCCTGAACTATTTAAGAGTAGAGAAATGGTTCTGAGCACAAACAAGCAAGTGAGCACGCACACCTTGCCCTCTGCTTTTGACTGTGGATGTGATGTGGCCATCTCTTTCAGGTTCCTTTTGCCTTGACTGACTATCAGTAATGAACTTAACCTGAAATTGTAACCTAAAATAAATCCATTCTCCCCTAGGTTTTAGTCAGGATAATTTTTATCACAGCAACAGAAATAAAAATAGAATACCAGAGCTGTTATTATTACTATTTTACATCTTGAAGTTTACCAAAATCACTGCTTAATCTCCCATGATCAGCAGAGTACCTGCTCTAGGCTAGGTTTTCATTCAACCAAAAAAATATAGTGGACTGGGACAAGGTAAAGATGGCATATACCTACAGTGCTACCATTCTGGAGGCTGAGACAGACAAGGGATTTGGGGCCAGCCTGACTACATAGCAAGACCTTTTCTCAAAAAGAATAAGAAATGAGCCTTCTCTAGTGCTGAGAGGCCTACATTTCCACATCACCAGGGACATTGTGGGTGATGGGTTGTCCTGAACATGGCAGCTGTTTCCAGGCTAAGTCGGTGGTGTTAGAAGAACACCCAGATGCTATGGAGATTGAAGATGCACATATGAGATTGGAGCTACAGGCATGGTGGATTCTAATTAGTATCTAAGGAACCATAGGAAAAAGAAAATGCAGGGCAGTGGTGAGAAGAGATTTGGGAGCCTCTCTGCCAAAGTGTAAGCAACAAAAGCAATACTGTATCAGCACCTGAACCCCACAGTGCTTACTCTAACAAGGCAGGGTCAGGTTTTCCAGCAAACACCCTGAATCCATCCTTTTTGGTGATTTGCTCAAAGGAGTAGTCACCCATCTCCTAACAAACTCCAGCCCCAGGACCTGCCTGGTGCTTCTGATATCGTTTCTTAAAGACAGAGAGATTTCTGGGCTGTCTATCTCCTTCTCTGTGTATCAAGAGACTCTGCCCATGGAAATTCCCAGTTGCCCCCTCACCCTTCCTCCCTCCACGAGTAGGGGTTGCATACACACACACACACACACACACACACACACACACACACACACACACACACACACACACACACGCGCGAAAAGGCTGTAGCCACAGGTTTATTCAACTTTGTAATTAATTTTTCAACAGGATCTGTCCATGCTAGCCTTCAATTCCTTCAGTAGCCCAGACAGGTCTTGAACTTGTGATCCCACTGCCTCAGCCACCTGAGTGGCCTGGATGAGGCTTTTGTTAAAAGTATGGATAGCTTTTAATATAACCCAGAAGCCACAGTCTCAAATAATAGATACTATTTTTCACCATGGAGTTTTGGGAAAGCTTCTGATGAAAGATTGGAAAACTTTAAACACCATGGTGCCTTAACATCAGAGAGGAGAGAGCCATGATTACAGCAAAGCAACTGGGGGCTGGAGAGTGGCTCAGTGCTTGAGAGCACTTGTTGTTCTTCCAGAGGACTTACATTTGCTTCTCCAAACCCACATGGTGGCTCACTTATAACTCCAGCTCCAGGGGATCTCACACCCTCTTCTAGACTCTATGCACACCAGCACACACATCACTCCTGTGAGCTTGCACACACACACACACACACACACACACACACACACACACACACACACACGCGCGAGAGAGAGAGAGAGAGAGAGAGAGAGAGAGAGAGAGAGAGAGAGAGAGAGAGAGAGAGAGAAACTTTTTAGAAAGGCAGACAGCTAGTTTGCTCTTTCTCAGCGTACACAAATCTAGTTGAAAGTGACTGAGGCTTACACTGTCTGATGACTGTGAGTGTGGCTACTCTGAGTGTCCATGGTTGTCATCCACAGGTTGGACATCATGTGACAGTTTCTCAGCCTATGAAGAACAGTGAGCACCATGGCTTAAAATGGGCCATTACCTTTTTATATTTATCCCAAACTGTTAAGGTCAGTATTAAAATTTGACCTTTTCCCTGCCAACCCGTTTGAAGTAATTAACCCCCCGTGTCTGGAAACACAAGGAAGCTAGGACTCTGTTATTAGATTCTCATAAAGAGCCTATTAATATTAAAATTGCTTCCCTCTTGGGCTGACTGTATTAATGGCCCGGCACTGGGTAAACATGAGCCCTGATGCAGGGTTTTAAAATGCATGAGTCCAGGGCAGAGCTGTTCCAGCAGCTACCTGCTCCATCACAGCACCGTTTGTGACAGTTTCCTCTCTTATTGGCTCAAGTTTTTGCTTTGCATGTATATCTGCAGATCTCCATATGTTTGCCAGGAAAATCTACTTGATTCCATTGGATACAGAGCAGGTTAGAAGAAGCAGATCACCTACAATGGTTGCTATACTCTCCTCCCAAATGCTCCTGGACCCCTGTGCACACCTGGGTCTTGGGGAGCTCAGCTTGGGGTTGTACATTAAGCTGTGATTCTCTATGGAGGCTATGCAAACCACCCAAGACCTAAGATGGAAATATCAAGAGACAAGGTGCTCCTTATTTGAAGTATGCATCTGACTCTCAAGGGCTGACTGGGGGATGCTTGACTGTGAACTCCACAGCTTCAGTTTGTTAACTCAGACAATCACAGTGTGCATGGGATAGCCATCATCTATCATGATTTACTCTGGGTTTTGGGATGCAGTGGAAAATGAATGAGGCAGGTATTTTTTTTCTCATGGATCTTATACTTCACTGCAGGAAAACACACTGGCTAGATATGCAAATAAATCAATAGAATAAAATAAGTCAATATCAAGAGAAATCAAATAGACACCCTGTATTATTGCTAAATACACATAAAATCCCTGAAAGCAAATACACATATTCCAGTAGTTGAATAAACCTCAGATAAGGTTTAACTGCATGGCATATGAAGGCCTTATCAGTCAAACTTCTGAGAAAGGAAGATAATGAAAAACAAACAAACAAAAACAAACAATAAAGCTCTTATATGTAGACACAAAGCAGGGCATCACATTTTAGAGAAGATACAATTTGAAAACAGTCCTCCCATGAGAAGTTTTTGATGTAATGAAGAAATAGAGGATTTTTCAAGTAATTAAAAAAAGCTTGTCACAAATCTATATTTAACATCAACAAAAATCCTTCAAGAAAAAAAGGAGAAATAAAGGAATTCTCAAGTGGAAAAAGGCAAAATAATTACTCACAAGAAAACCTACCTAAACAGGAGCTAGCAGAGTTTTTCTAAGGGAAAAGAAAATATATAAAAATATTGTCAAGGCTTCAGGAAAAAAGGAACAATCCCTCCTTCACAATAAGGGAATACATTCTACTGACATCATCAGAAATTGATGCAATTAGAAACACTGAGAATGCAGAAAATTAAAAAACAGAAAGACTGGCTTGGGGAGAAAAATAATGACTGACACTCTCAAGTCTCCAACAAAAGTGATAGAGAAAAGAGGGGACACATCTCACCAAGAAGAAATGGGAAGGGCAGAATTCACACCATATGTAAGGGACAGTTTAAGTGTCTGTTTAACTATTATGGGCATTGGACTTATAACTTCAACAATTCCCCCATAATAAACTTCACCCAGGAGGATTCATCAAAGAACTATGGCAAATGGTGAAAGCAAACAGAGAAATTCTCAATTCATTATTAGAGCCAATATTTCTATGAAAATAAAGTCAGACAAAGACAGTACAAAAGGGAAGAACAGAAAAGAAAAATGAAAAGAAGCTCCAGACTTATGTTGTTTGTGACCATAAAGATGTGTGTTATGTACTTGATGGCAAAGAGATATTAACAACCTAAATTCAGCTACATGTAAAAAGAGTTTTGCAAATCACATGAAGCTTAGAATAGAAATCCAATCACAGTAAAACCATTAACATCAAATCAGTGTACTATAGAATAGCAACATGCTGGAGAAGAAAGTGTCATCCTACCTTGTTAGTGTACATGTCTTTTAAAGAAGTCCAATAAACTATTTCATTATA
This sequence comes from Cricetulus griseus, assembly GCF_003668045.3. Classification (NCBI taxonomy): domain Eukaryota; kingdom Metazoa; phylum Chordata; class Mammalia; order Rodentia; family Cricetidae; genus Cricetulus; species Cricetulus griseus. Next base: position 40,542,947 of record NC_048600.1, on the reverse strand, counting down.
AAATCTGTCTGAAAAACTGGAAGAGAAGAGGTTTAGTATGGTAACATGCACCAAGAAAAATCCAAAGCTAGCACATAGAAACTCAAGATAAAATTCAGTTTCCTTGACAGTTCCTTTGACTGTAAAATGGTATCAGCAGAGAGGTAGGGTTTTTTTCAGCCACAAAAAATTGGCGTTATGTCATCAACAGGAAACTGGAGGGAAGTGGAGATGATATTAAGCAAAATAAATGATAGCAAGAAAGACACCTGTCTCAAGTTTTCTCTCATTTGTGAATCCTAGATTTTATACAGATACATAAAATCATATGTAAATATGAGAACAAAAATGAGCAGTGGGAAGATTGCTCAGTGGTTCCAAGCACTTGTTTTCCAGGGGACCTGAGTTCAGTTCTCAGCACCCACATCAGTCTGCTTACAAATACCTGTATTTCCAGCTTCAGAGGACTATTCAGCACCCTCCTCTGGCTTCTGCACACATCCACACACATGCTCATACACATATGCACACCCACGAAGATGGGAAAGGGAGGGAGAGAATATTTTTGAAAGAGAACAGAAGTGAGACTATTACCTAGGGGAAGGAAGGACCAAGGAAGTGTGGGGAGGGCAGATGTGGTCAAAGTACATGATGTGCTGGTTTGAAATGTCTCTATGAAATCCGTCACTATGTGCAATGAATATGCCCCACAAAAGCTAGAAAAACATCAGGAAGATTAAAAAATTAAGCAATATCCCATTAACTATTTTTGTGGACATCAAAGGAGGAAAAATCTTCCCAGAAGAAAAGTACCGTAGTTTTGAACAATTCTGGCAGATTCCCTTGCACGTTTCAGACAAAGGGTCCCTGGTTTCCAAATAACAATGTCTTTTCATCTAAAGATCAAGTTGGAGTAAAGAATTTAAATTTTAAGACAAAATTAGTAAGATAGGAAAAAAATCTAACAAAACAAAACTTAACAGGCTGAAAGCTGCAGCACTGTTAATGTTTGTAATTCTAGGGAATTTACCATGTTCATGGATTGGAGCAACCAGCAAAGGTGTCTGTTAACCCAGTCTGTCACAATCCCAGTATGATATGTTTTTTTGTTGTTGTTTTGTTTTTTGTTTTTTTTTTTTAGCTTGATACAGTTATTCTACAAGGTAACTAGTTAGGTGGTGGATTTAAATGAGGTAACTGATTTGACTAGGCAGTTTAAATGGTGGGGGGATGAGTCTATAGGAGCACAGTCTGAATATTTACAGTCGTTGCACCTATGTGGTTCTGGCAGAAGGACAGGCAGACACATAGGCTCATCCAACAGAATGCAGAAACCCAGAATAGATTTGCATGCATATGTCCAGTTGACTTTTTGATGAAGTTGGAAATGGAATTAATGAGATGAAAAGTCACCTTTCTCTTCAATATATGGTCAGGAGGCAGCTGGGAAGCCAACTGGGTGGCCTGGGCCTACAACTTGCATCTATACAAAAGGAGCACACAAAATAGAGCACCAAATTAAGTGTAAAACATGAAACTATGAAACTTTTAGGGAATTAAAATAAGGCTTAAGGTTTTTTCTTTTATTGAGGATAGATTTTTATCTCATACAATACATCCCTGACCAGTTTCCACATTATCCACTCGTCCCAGTTTTTCCCACCTTCCCTCTCCCCTAGATCCCCCCCTTCGTTTCACTTCAGAAAGGAGCAGGCCTCCAAGAGACAACAATCAAAAGTGACAAAATCAGACACAATAAGACAAAGCAATAACCCTCATATGGAGGCTGCACAAGGTAGTCAATAGGAAGAAAAGAAAGGTCTCAGTTTTGAAGTTCAATATTGTAGCGAAGAATTCTTAGGACTGAGAAAAAAAAAACCAACCTTCTGAAGAAACAAAATACTAAATTAAATCATATTATATATGTATCTTATACAACTGCTATATATATGATATATAGATATATGTTTATACACATATACATCATTTGCTCTACAAAACAGCCAGATCAAAAATGAAAAGACAGGTACAGGTTGGGGGTAAACTCTTGAATCTCATTTGTCTACAAAAACACTGATTTCTACAATAAATGATTCTGTCAACACAGTAATAAATGGTCAGAATGCATGAAGACATGTTTCACTGAAGTTGTACAGATGGAAATGAGTGTATGAGAAAGTGGTCAGTATCATTAGATGGTGGGGAACAGGAGTCCAGTTCCATTTCAGGGCACACATTTAAGGATGGCTATTTTTAAACAATAGTGACAGAGGGCTGGAGAGATGGCTGAGTGGTTAGGATCACTGGCTGCTCATGCAGACCTCAGTTCAGTTCTCAGCACCCACGCTAGTACTCTAACTACAGTACCATCTGTAACTCTAACTCTAGGGGATCTGTCACCCTCTGGTGATCTCCATAAGTGCCTGCACACAAACACACAATCTAAACTGGTAAGGATGTGGGGAGTTTAGATTTCTTAAGCCTCCCTGAAGGGAATGGTCCATTCCACAACTGCTATGAGGAAAGTTGGGCAGTTTCAATAAAAAAAAAATCCAAGTATCATAGAACTTGGCAGATGGACTCCTGAGTGCTAATTCCTGAGCTTTGGAAATTTTTGATGGCCCAAAACCAGTTTGCTAACACTGAAAGCTGCTTTACCCATATTATCCAGAAATTAGTAATAAAGCAGATGTGTTTATGAAGGTAAATAGTTCAACAAACCATGGAATCTGAGGTAAAAGTGTGAAATATTGGTACATGCACATTGCTGCATGGATCTCAGCAGAAGTTAGTCCTCTATAGTTATATGCAATATAATTATGCTTCTGTAGAATTCCTGAGATCACAGGAAAGACATTAACACAGAGCACACTGGTCACCACCAGGGATTAAGGAGGGTGGGGAGCAGGCAGGTAGCAAGTGCTTATGGTAGTGCAGTGTGAAGCATTCTTATGCTGATGCAATTGTACTCTCTCCTACCTGTGCTGTTGTCACTGTGGTACAATGAATGTCTTGACATTGTGCTGTGACTTTAAAACTAGATAAAAATGACCCAGAATCCCCCTGGATTATTTTCTTCTAAGTTCACAAGGCTTACCTCAAAAAGCTTTGCTACAAAACGCATTTATCAGGCTGGAGAGATGGCAGGAGGTAGAGGTGCTTCTCTTGTGACCCCATTTTGGTCCCCAGACCCCATGTAAATGTGGAAAGGGAAAACTGACTCTACAGATTTTGTCCCTGACTTCCACATGTAATCTGTGGCATGTATGCCCATGCATACTCACATCTCCCAAATAATACAATAATAATATTGTTAAATAAATAAATGAAAAGACATTTGCCGATAAAGGAATACTATGATGAGAAGGTAGGGTGAAAAACCATTGGACTTTCCTAGACCAGATATTAAGGGAAAGTCTTTTTATGGAGCTGACATATAGATGAGTCCATGAGAGATGGGATAGAACCCATAGTGTAGGAAAGCAAAGCATTCATGTGGATATACTGAAATACCCAGAGAATCTGTGCACTGGAAGATCTTGATGTACCCTTATCTCTCTGGCTGCTGGATGCCAAAGTAAAGACCCAACTTGTTTCCAGGTATGTCTTGCCCAGGCTCTTCTTGACTGGAGGCTCACATGGTAAGAGTTATCACCCCAGTGTAAAGCACAATCAGTGAGTGCAGAGATTCATGTCCTGAGATTCTTGCAGAGATGCTCCAAGGATTGTAAACTTAGTGTCTTTCACCCAGCCCAGAGGTACTGAGTGGTAGCTGATGTTTTCACACATCTCATATCCTTGGAATCCCACAGCCACCCTGTGGTGGAGGGCTGGCTAATAGCTTTGTGTTCAGTTTGCATTTAAGGACAAAGACATTGAAAGTGTTGTGTGATGTGTCTTATTGAGTTTCATACAGTAAGTAACCTGAGACTAAAATCTGGTCTATCTGGTCTAAGGTCTGTATTTATGGATGATATACAGTTGTAGTTTCATGGTATTCTACTGTAGTAATAGATAGATGTAAAGTAAGCAGGGTTTTTGAACTTGAGGGCCTCTTATTTCAGTTTCCCCAGTGTTAGGACTCTAGCCAAGGAACAAAATGTAAACATGATGTTTTTGTAGGAGTGAATAGTTGGTTGAGGAGATAAAATTGGCAGAGAAGATAGTAGTTGTATGTGGAAGAAATTAGAATATTTTGATGTAAAACAATAAATGCTGAAATATTGAAGGCAAAATGCAGTGTTTTCCACTTAGAATCTGAACTTGGTTTGACAACACCATTTGCTCTCTATCCTCCTCTCAGTGCTTGTTTTGGATAACCAGGCAGGATGGATTTCTACATCTATGATTGACACATATCATTCATGCCAGACCCACTACCACAGCTTTTTAATTCTTGTAAGTTGATAGTATATTTTAACTATATCTATATCTACAGCATATTTTTCCATTGCCTTTTCAAGGTATTATACTGTAATGCAATTATAATAAGCATCCCCTCCCATGATCATATTCTGTTCATTACAGGACAATTGGCATTAGCTAAGATACAGGATCAATCTAGATATCCATCACTGGATGGATGGATAATGACATATGGTGATGACACATGAGAGAATAATCACTCAGCTCCCAAAAAAAGAAAATCCTAGGATTTGGGCAGCATGAAATTGTGTGGAGGTCATTATTCAAAGTTAAATAAGTCACATAGAGAAGGACAAATACTTCATGTCCTCACTCATCAATTGCAGAAATTGATGACTTTCTTATGGAAAGAGAAGGGACTAGGGGATCGCTGGGAACTGAGTAGAGAAGTAAGTTGGAGTAGAAAGCTTTATTTTTAAGAGACACCAAGATACAATTCAAATGAGGCTCTCTCTCTCTCTCTCTCTCTCTCTCTCTCTCTCTCTCTCTCTCTCTCTGCTTGTGTGTGTGTGTGTGTGTGTGTGTGTGTGTGTGTGTGTGTGTGTGTAGAATTAAGAGTAGAAAAGGAAGTAGAAGAGAGAGGTCTAATGGAAGAAAAGTGGAGAACAAGAGAAAGCAATGAGTGATCTCAGGGGTTAAAAACCCTTACTGGTTTTGCAGAGGTTCAGAGCAGTTCCTAGGACTAGAGTTGGGCAGTTGAAACCTTCCTGGAATTCTAGCTCCAGGGCATCTGATGCCCCCTTCTGGCCTCTACAGGTAATAAACTCACATGCAATGCCCTCTACCCTTGCCCCTTCCTTTCACACAGAAGTTAATAAATAAATGTAATGAGATTTAAATGTTGGGTTCACATTTATCCTTACATAGGCTGAAGTCCCTCACAGTTCTGTCACTTATTACCTTTTCTCTGGCTGAGTCCAGTTTGTCTCTCTGCTGCATGTGGTAAGGCCTGAGGTAATTGCTTTGCCTTGATTCATTTCTTCACTTGTTATATCTGTTCATTAAGAGAATAGAAACTCTGTGAAGGCAAACACCACATGCATCACATTTCTGATTTGTATTCAAATGCCCATGTGACAGGCGTTCCAACATTTATTAAATTATTTAAATGGTCATGTCTATTTAGAAGAAACCAGGAACAGGCTCCTTTGGTGAAAGTATCCTGGTTGGTTTTAGCTGCCAACTTAACATAGTCAAGAATTGTCTATGAAGGGGATCTCAGTTGATAGATTGCCTGATCAGATTAGGCTGTGGGCATGTCTGTGAAGGACTGTCTTGATTGTTGATTAATGTACTCTGGGCAGCACCATTACCTGATTAAGTGATCCTAGGTTGTACAAGAAGCTAAGCATGAACCTTCTTGAGAGGTGGAAAATGGTATTTCTCTCCATGACTTCTGCTTCAAGTTCTTTCCTTGACTTCCCTAAATGATAAGCTGAAATGAACACTCTCCTTCTCTAAGTTTATTTTGATCAGAGTGTTTTATCATAGAAACAGAAAAGTAACTAGAACCAAAAAATACCTACTCTTTTTCTTTTATATGTAATTTTATATGTATGTATTATGATGTGTGTGTGTGTGTGTGTGTGTGTGAATGTGTGTGTGTGTGTGTGTGTGTGTGAATGTGTGTGTGTGTGCCCATTTGTAAAGAGTGCAGACAAGCACATACCACTGTATATATGTGGTGATCAGAGGACAATCTCGGATGTCATTCCTCACCCTCCCCATTGTCTCAGGCAGGCTCCCTTTGTTGTTGTTTGCTCTGTAAGCCAGACTATCTGGCCTGCCAGCATCCAAGTGTTCTTCTGTCTTTGCCACCCAACTCACTATAGGAGTGCTTGGATTACAGGCATGAGCTACTGTGTCCAGCTTTGTATGATTCTGAGAATTTTAGTAAGGTCTTCATGATTGCCTACCAAGTACTCCATCCAATGAGCCTTCTTCCCAGACCATGTGAGTGTTCCACTCTGAACTGAGCCTGGATTATCACTTTGCAAAGCAGAATAATCTCATCTCAACAGAATGATAGTAAATGTAGTGTCCATCCGTAACTCTAAAATAACTCAAGTTTGGCTGGCAAGTATTGATTTTATCATTGAAAAAACTTTAAGGACACATGCTGATTTATTTCCTGGGTTCTGGGTGTTATACATGCTGGTGTCTTCCCCCTGCTATTTCATGTGGATGATTATGATGGGAATTAGCTGCTGAAGATCAGTAGAGAGGCCAGAAAAATCATGGCTGAGATGATTCTGCAAAGTTCTGATTTTCCTGAAGTACACAGCCATGGCCTACAAAGCCCTTGAAGAACTATGGGTACCCTCACATCATCTGCCTTTCACGGTTCACTTTGACATAGTCAGAAATTTCATTTCAAGCCATTGCTGGTAGTTGATGATGTTCTCTTGCCTCCTTGAGCTGAACGAATTAAAAGCTGAGGTTTCCTTCCTCTGTAAGTGGGTAGGAGTCCATTGGACACACCCCATTAGCTGCTTAATTTTTATGCCACATAAATGGGGCGTTGCTTTGCCATTTTGTGCAAAAGGACTTTATAGAAAGCCATAAAGAGGGACAGTAAATTTTCAGGCATGTGCTTTGTGGAGCTCCGTCCCTTCTTGAAGAATGACTCCTTGCAGTAAGTTAGTTTCCTGCCTCAGTGCCAGGAAGTGAGTGTGTCCCTTAAATCCCTTTCTGTAAGGATGTCTTCTTGATCTTTGAGGTTCCTCGAAGCTCCTTTTTGTCTCCTTCAATTGAAGGAAATTGCAGAGCTCATCACGGAGTCTGTTCAACTTGAGCAGAATTTCACTGAATCACATCCAGAGTAAGTCTGCACGGCACTTCCTGTTTCAACAGTTGCTCTTGAGTTTCAAAATTGGTGACGATGTCACCCTAAACCATGAGTTCTCTTTGGAACATGTTCTTATGTATTAAATCTTTTCCCACTTTTTTTCTGTGGTACTGGGGATGAAAACTAGGGCCACATGCATACTGGTGAAGTACTCTACCACTAAATCAAAATCCCAGCTTATTAAGCATCTTGAGTCTCTATGTCAGCCCATGCATACACTGTGTAAAATTTAAGATGAAATCAATCTATGTCTTCACACCTATATCATGTCTTTATGATGAAAATGTTTAAAAATTTCTGGCTTTGTTAGATGTGCAAATTGTCATCTGCAGTCCTGTCAGCAGTAACCCTTCATTCCGTCTAACTATGACTTAGTGCCCATCAATCAAGTTTTCCCACTTTCTCCTCCTTCCTGCTCCCACTTCGATAATTACCATTCTGTTCTCAATTTCCATTGTTTTCTCTTTTAATAGTGTGTGTGTGTGTGTGTGTGTGTGTGTGTGTGTGTGTGTGTGTGTGTGTGTACATGTGTCATGGTACATGTGTGGAGGTCAGAGGACAACTTGTAAAAGTCAGTTCTCTCCTTTCATCATGTGGGGATTGAACTCAGGCCATCAAGCTTGGCAGCAAGCACCTTTACCTACTGATTCATCTTGCCACCCTACATTGAGCATGTTTAGATTCCCATGTGACTCACATTCTTTATTTCTGTACATACCCATTTTACTATCATAACTAGACAGTTCCCTATAACCATTTTCTATAATGTAGACTATCAATAAAGAAGAGACCGTGCGTGTCACTTAGAACAGAAGGTGCTTCTGAGTTCACATCAGAAAGAATAGAAACAAGATGGAACCCAGGTATTTTTTGGTGAGAAGTCCTGGAATATTCATAAAAGCACTGCAAATGATTATTGATGTAAAATCTTAAGTGATGCGTGGTACACATTTGAATTTTTGTTTCTCTTCATATGAACAGAAACAAACATGTCCAGTCCTTTAGTGAGTCTGAAGTAGGGTTGGTGTTCTGTGTTCTGTTCCTCTGGTATGAAACTTCATTATATGTTTCCTTAGTGCAAAATTAATTGATCCAGGGGAAGGTAATCAATCATTGAAGGGGAAGCCAGATTGATTTTTATACCAGCTCTTGCTTGTTTCCATCTTAGTAGAATTACTCCATTATGCTTCTGGAAGTGTTTATGGGCATTATAAGACATTTACATCTTGATGTATTCAGGTACTTCAGTGGTTTTTAGCCATTATTAAGGGAATTATATTAGGATTAAGCTGGTTATCAATCTCTGGATCTGGCACCTAGCTAAGGAAATCACTGCTTTATCCTCATTAAAGCCGTAAATAGAAGATCATTAACAGCACATGCTCGCCAAGTGCCAAGGCTGGTGTGAAACCCTCCGCCTTGGGGGAGCCTGGATTCTTACACATCAGAAGTTAAATAAGCAACACTTTGACAATTTGTAAAGAACTTCATCTGCATAAAGTACCCTCCACCTTAAAGTTTAAGAATATTGCAGAAGAGATTGGGGGCATCGTCTAGTTGGTAAAGTACCTGCTACAGGAGCATAAGGGCCTATTTTTGATCCCCCAGAACCCATGCAAAAAGCCAGGTACAGTGACAAGCATCTGTATTCTCAGCCCACGGGAAAGAGGAAGACAGAAGAGTCCCTGGTGCTCACTGGTCAGCTAGGGTAGCCTAACCAATGAGTTCTATCGTCAGTGGGAGACCCTGTGTCAAACAATAAGGTAACAAATGATTAAGGAGGATGATCAAGACCAGCCTCAGCCTCCTTCCACATACATGCATACAAGTCCTTGCATGTGCATGGGTACACACTCATATTTCACACACACATATGCACGTATACCCCATGGGAGACATAGACTCTATGAAAATGTTTACCAATTAGGAGTAAGGGAATTAATCACTTGGGTGTGTTGTTCAAATATTCACCAAAGGACAATCTGATTCTCTATTAGCCTTGAAGAAGGAACCCTGATAGTGGACACATGGAAGGGTAATCAAAATAGAATTAGAGAAATAAACACTACCCATCAGCCATGCAGTAAATTTAGTCTTCATTGAGGCTGGAGATGCCGGAGTTTGGTTTTACTTATCTGAGTTTTCTTTTGCCATTGAGATTAGTTCTAATCGGCTTAGGTGAAACCTGGCTGAGAGATTATAAACAAAAGATAATGATAAATGGTGATGTTCCCACTCGGCCGCCATCTGGGGAGAATGAGAGAGAGATTCATAATAGCTTAGTCTAGGTGAGGTTGTTCATGTTGATTGTTTTAATGATCTGAAAGGGAAAGTAAATTGCATGCTAATGAAATTTGCAGAAGATATTAAATTGGAAGGTGCTAGAAAGAGGAGCGAGGATGGGGGATATTATATAAAGGTACCCCGTGTAGGTTAGAAATATGGACAGAAAGGATAAAAATGTGAAAACACTTAAAAAGTAACACAGGGTAAAATTGGGGGGAGATGGGGAAGAAAAAGGTGAATCTTGAAATGGCCTGATAGGAAACAAAAGGAAAACTATGGACCAGGGATGGGAAAGATACTACAGCATTGGGTACAGCTTTCAGCCTGGCATTGTTCCAAAGACCATCTCTCATTCCACAGCCTGAAGAAGATGAGCCATGGCTGCCCAGAATGTAGGCACAGCAGCTTACTTCTGATCCTGTTCTCATCACTTCTGGGGCTGCCTATCTGGTCTTGGTCTCTCTTCCCTTTTTTTTGTCCTTTCATATCTTTCAGCTCACCCACCCCTCGTCTGTAGCATTTATTTCTGGTAGCGTTAGTAGGAGAAAGATGGAGACAGATTGGAGAAAAGTTGGCAGTGGGAGCGGGAACAGATTAAGGGAAGGTCTGATTTATGAGAAGAGATTGAAGGCGCTGAGTTTTCATGGCTTGTCTCTTGATGACATCCAAAGGTGGGTACAAGTGCACATGCACTTAAGTGATGTAAGTGGGAAAGATGCCATGGTAGTATTTAGACCATGAACAGGGGAACAGCCAAGGGTAAGTCTGATGGGGAAATTATGTAATCAGAGTTCGCTGTTGGAACTTACGAAGGCTTGAAAACATCCTGGTTAATGCTTCTTTGCTGGCTGACACCCATACCAGGTCCATCTGAAAAGCTCTGACTGAACTGAGCAAATATCCACATTTGAACAGGAAAACCCAGGACAGACCCAGCAATGAGGAATGTGGCTATTCTTCTTTCTTTTGAATCTTAGTATGTTTTTGACTGCACTAGGGCCTTGCTTTCACAACCATGTGCAGACAGATCCATACATTGCCCCTTGACACAAGATGGGAAAGCAGCAGGCTAACATTTGTGGAACACATGTAGTAGATGCTTGTGGGGAGATAAAGATTATATTAATACAGAGATGCAACATCTCAAAGATACATTTTCTGTGCCAGATGCTGGAGCAAACCAGCTGTCCTCCAACTGGATATGAGATCCATTTCACAGCCAAGGAAAATGGACCTCAATGAGGTTGGAGCTTAAGTAGTTTGTTCTCAAGTTCGCAGCAGAGTGAGAAAGTCTGAGCAAAGTTAAGGAAACGGGTTGAGTGTGGGCCTTTAGTGTTACTCTGTGGTGGTGAGTAGATGGTGGTGGAGTTCCTGGCACTAAGGTTTTCATAATAGCAGCAGCTGCAAATTAATGTTTGCAGAGATAGTTCCTAGGAGAATGTGGATGCTTTCCACCCCTTTCTTACTGGTTCCCCCACAGCAAACCTTTAAGGAAAAGGAAAATATTTTCTTTTGGGGGCATACTGAGGATTGAACTCAGGGCCTTGTACTTGCTGGGTAAGCACGCTACCACTGAGCTACATCCCCAGTGCAACAATGAAGGTGGCTAACTAACTTGCTCATGATTTCAAGGCTTCCCTGGTTTAGATCTAAGCCTGCTCTATTTGGTGAGGCCACTCCCCTTCTAAATGGAAAGCAAGTGTGAAGAAATTGGGCCCTGAGAGGTTAGGGGACAGAAAGGGGCAGCATTAGTGGTCCTGCACAGTAGGCTATTAACTGCTTCTGGGTCAGAGAATAACATTAGCTATGAAGTGAAGCTTCTAAATTCAAGGTGTCACCCTTGAGTTTTAACTTTGCAGGAGCCATCTTCATCTGAATTCACAAGTATCGACTAGTTTTTGGGAGGAAGCCCAGCTTGTGCGGAAATGAGCCCGCCAATGTCTGAGACAGATGGACCTGTGGTAATCATAAAGTAGAAGAGTTATGGGGGACATTTAACAGGCAATTGCTGTCTCCTTTTATGGTCAGCGAAGTGACATCTGGCTGACTGCTCATCCATTCTTGAGCACCACTGGGGTGTGTGCTTGTAATCTCAGAGCTGGAGAGGCAGAGACAGGCGCAGCTCACTATTCAGCCAGCTGAGCCTACTTGGTGAGTTCTAGGAAACTGAGAGGCCATCTCTTACAAAATAGCATGGATGCCTATATTGACTTTTGGGTTATGCACACATGTGTGCACACCTGCATCCATTTGCACATATACATATACATACCACTGAAGAAACATACCACTGAAGAAACGGAAGAAGGGCTCATTTGGGAAGTATTTGCCAAGCAAGTGTGAAGACCTGGCTTTGGCTCCCAAATCCACTAGTGTGCTTACAATCTCAACATTGGGGAGGTAGAGAGACAGGTGGATCCCTGGTACTCACTGGCCTACCATTCTAAATAATTTTAGGCCAGTAGGAGATGCTGTCTCAGGAAATAAGGTGAATGAGTCCTGAGTAACCACACCTGAGGTTGACTTCTGGCCTCCATGTGAATGTGTACCTGCATACTCACACAGAGTAAGGATTTCTGACCTACTCGAAAATCCATACTGTGAAATATTGTATTCTACTTGTGAATAGGTTAAATGTTCTATTTCCTGCATCAGCTCAGTTCTTCAGTGCAGTCAGCAGTGGATGGAGACATAATGATCAGAAGTTCATTTTCTTGTTTGGTTGCACTGGCTGAGCCTCAGACATAACACGTACATTACTGAGTGTCAAAAATGTGACAGAGCAGTAAAGATTCCTTCTAAAAGTTGGATGGATCAAACAAAAAAAGGATGAGGAATTCAATATGTCTCACCTTGCTTCACTCAGAGTGACAGTGACAGAGAGCCTTCTAGAGTGCTTAGAACCTGCTTGCACCCGACACCCTCCTTTCTTCCTTCTCTATATTCCCATATTTTTCCCAAACCATCTAATTAGAAGTTGCAAATGCCCGATGGGCCACATAGTTTGACAGTGAGTGGCAGAGATACGGCCAAATTACCTGGAATGGTGCTTTTAATTTATTGTCAAATGCACTGTCAAGGGCAAACCTAGCTCTGTTTCTGGAATCCTCACTTGGAGGGAAAAAGAAAGTGAAGGTTTTCTAAGCTCATGACTGCAAGGCAGAAAGCTAATCCTTGTGATCACAGTGGGGCATGTGTGTATGGTACTGGGCTAGAGGGAGGGAGGGAGCTCCTCCTGTCTGGCTTGTTTTACATGACATTCTGTAAAGAGCATTGGCTTCAAATTAGACTTGCACACCATTGCGGCTGTTAGTGTGCAAATGGTTGGTGGATAATCACTTGGCCTCACTATTTATATTATCTACTTAGCAACTAGAAAATGTAATTCCTCTTGCGATTTTTATCTCTTTTTCATTCTTTAGCTTAGCTAATGGCACTGACATTAATCAGTTTGCTAGCTCTCTCTGCCTATGCCTTTGGGACAGCTCAGGGCCTTGTTCAGAAATCAATTTTCCATCAGTTCACACCTGTACCTAAAACAAACACCAGATATGCTTGCTGGTACACTGCCAATATTTGTAAGAGTCACAGTGGTAATGAGACCCTAACATACATTATCTGCCACAATGAAACATGTCATCCAGTACTGATGGATGTTTGGCTCACATAACATCAGGTGGGTATGTGACAGAGTTGGGACATGCTTCCGTTTACTGAGTGACAGGAAACAAAGGTGATGATACTTCATAGTTTCTCATATGGTGGCAGTGGGTATGTGGTTGTATTGTGTATGTATGTGGGTGATTGTTCATGCTTTTACAGGTCTATTTGTGGATGTGCGTTCATGCATGGAGAGCCCAGAGGTCAACTTCAAATGTGTTTTCTTGGGAGCCATCCATATTTGATTTTGTCAGTTTGTGTTTTGAGACAGTGTCTCTCACTAGAATCTAGGACTTGCTGATTTGGTTAGACTGGCAAGCCAGCAAGCCCCAGGGGTCTTCCTGTCTCTGCATTGACTGCACATGTCACCTGCCCCATTTTTACCTGAGTTCTAGGGATTGATCTCAATTCATCAGGCTCTTGTGGCCACACTTTTCCTACCAGGATATTTTCCTAGCCCAGTGGGTTTGCTTTCGTGTTGGAATAAGTGAATTATAATCCTAAAAGTTAATATTGTCCTTTTCTTCCTTCCCACCACTCCATGAATCAGAGTAGCTGTTTAGTCATGGTGTACAATGGTCCTGACCTTGGAGGCTCTGCTGGGAATGGAGATGCTTTTCCTGGCTCAGTCATCAGTATTCAGTTGTGTGGCACTCACGCTGGGTCATTGTGGAGGTGTTGTGATTCCATTTGAATTTTATACAGAGGCACGGAGAACACACCGTTCCTTCATTAAAGGCTTATTAACTGCACTTTGTGAAATGGGGTGAAAACAAATATGCTCCCAAATGGCCTGTGTGTTTATTACCCTCCTGCCTGATACATAAACTCAGGGCCTAGGGGGATGTTGCAGAATCAAGGACTTAAAACAAAATATGCGGTCATGTAGCCTGTGCCTGAGAAAGGTGAGGCAGCCTCAGAAACTTCTAATTTCTGTGGTACTTCTTCCTTGGCCCTTGGCTCAGGGAGCCAAGAAAAGAGGAAATTGGAAATAAGGCAGTGGGGGATGGTGAACAGTGAGTTTACAAGTTTGGAATGCAAGATATTGTTCGAACATCTCCAATTCCCAAATACAAAGTCTGAAGCTCAGCCAAAGCAGAACTGTTTTGAGTATTACCATGATATACAGGTGGATATTCCTCCAACAATGGGCTACAGTCAAAATACAGGTGCACTGAAAATACGTGTGCCATTAACGTCAGGCTGCATGTGTGTGTAGAAACATGAATGGATGTTTTGTCTAGACTGAGCATCCATCCAAGATACATCCTTATGTAAAGATACATATTATAGAACTTTATCTATTACAGAAAGGCATATACTAGATATTACCTATAGGTACATGTTATATAAAACACATATTGCAAAAGTACAAACTTCCGTTGTGGTTCTAAGCAATTGAAGTAATATAAACTGAAGCAGTACTAAATATAAGGAACACTGCAGGGAAAGAATTTGGTGCTGGAGAGATGCCTCAGAGATCAAAAGTGCTTGCTGCTCTTGAGAGGACCAGAACCCATGTTGGGCCCTTCACAACTACCTGTAACTGCAGATGCAAAGAATCTGACTCTCTTCTTGGGCCAACAAAGGCACTGTACATACTGTACATACTGTACACACACACACACACACACACACACACACACACACACAGCAAATTAAAAGTAAAAATAAGTCTTTAAACAAATTCCATATCACCCATTATGACAAACTTATTGGAAGTGATGTGTAAGGAGAATCGCAGAGAGAAAGCCTCAGATTATGACTAGGTGTTCAAATTCACAGGGCCTGTGAGGAAGACAGAAAGGGCATGGTGCACTTAGCTTGGTTCAAGGGAAAAACAGTCTTTATACGGTTAATGCATAGAAGCCAAGCACTTGGAACCACCAATCTCTACTTACAGTTAACATCTTCTAGCCCCACATGCTCCTAGACCATGCTGCCTGCTTGCTGCACTCATATTGAATGATCTAGTTGGTTCTTTGCCACCTGTCTATGTTCTAAAATGCAAAGTAACTCCACTTTTTCTTATTGCTGAGAGGTTTCCTTTTAGGATGTAAATGGCCATGGCTTTGGATTGAATCTCCATTCTGTTTTTCTGGTCCCCAAATACTAGCTCATTAATCTTTGTCCATTCTGCAGTCTCCACAGCCAAGAAGAGAAGACAGAGCCTGCTGGCAGTGTGAAGGGAGGGGGGTGATGTAGGCAGACTCCATTCTCTTTTGCTGTTGGTCCTTTGCACTTTCCTTACACTGTAGACATCGGATCCTATCAAGTAGCCTTTTAGCCACATAAATGGCCCACTAACTCAACATGTCATATGGCAACAAATCATCAGTTCTATTATTAAGTAAATTGTGGTTTCTTTCCTAAACGTATGCTAACACAGAACAGTATTGTTTACTTCACACCAAGCTAATATCTTTACAGTCAACATTGAGGCAGGTGAGCTTGCTACATCAAAATATTAGTTATACACCATCTTGGCACTGATAACAAATGCCCCTGTGCAGCCTTCTTTTCCAGGGGAATGGCTGAAATGGGTTGCAAAGCAAAAGTCTAAATAATTCAAAAGAGCTTTAGTCACAGTGGACAGCCTCTACCAACATCGAAGTCACGAGCATTCACTTTTAATTCCCATCCTGTTTTGTTTCTTCTGCAAACAGCTCTGAATGTCAATGCTCCTTGTGTCTTCAATGTATCATTAAAGATTTGTTCCCAGCCAGGGACAAATGCAGTGTCAATAGCTTGGGAAAAGTTTGGAGATCTTGACACAGATGTGTGAGAAGTTCTCACATTTCAACCTTGGTTTAAAGCCAGCACTGTCTCCTGTGGCTGGTGCCTTAAGTGATCCCCTTCAAGTCTTCTTTCTCAGTATTGGAAGATATAATTACTTGACTTTCAAGATTGTCGCAAGGAATATAAATAATATATCCACTACATGTAACATGTGATAGCCTGTAGGAGACATTGGAGTTATCAAGATGAAGACTGGTTGTTAATTATGCAGTATTAAGTAGTGTGATGATGGGATTTAATTGTCAACTTGTGGCCTGTGAGATGGCTCAGTTGGAACAGGCAGTTGTTAACTGAGTTCAAACCCAAGGACCTGCATGTTGGAAGAAGAAAATCCATTAATTTAAGCTATCCTCTGACCTCACACATGGCACATGCCATGTCATGCCCACATAAATCTATTCACACACAAGCACACAGAACAAATGTGCAAAGTACAATTGCTCATCAAATTGCCACAACCTAGAATCTCCTGAGCAGAAAGCCTCAGCTGAGAAGTTTATCTCTATCAGGTGGGCTGGTAGGCATGGCTGAGAGGAATTATCTTGAATATTGATAGAGGAGAACTCAGCACAGTGTGAGGGTACCACTTCCTCAGCAGGGACTCCTTCACTATGTAAGTCAGGAGAAAATAGATGAGAGGAGCCAAGCAAGATTGCATTTACTTCTCTCTGCTCTAAACTATAGCGATGATGTAACTAAATGTTTTGAATTTCTACCTTGATTTTCCCCTCAGTGATGGGCTGTAACTTGAAATTATACACTGAATAAATGACTTCTTCCCCAAGTTGTTTGTTGGTAGGGGTACTTTATCATAGCAACAGGGAGAAAATTGACACAAAACAAAAGTGAAATAGATAACTTAGTGGTAGCATGTGCCTCCTGTAATCCAGCACTTGGAAGGATGAGGCAGAAGGATCACAGTTAGAGGCCAGACTGAGCTCAAAAAGCAATAGAATGATACAAATAATTCACATAATGCGGATTTAGGATTCCTTCAGTTCTAGGAAATAATTGTCACCTACTTAATAAGCAGTATGATTTTGAATAGCTATTTCAGTTCTGGCTCCACTGTAGCCCAGTGTGAGTTTGAGTTTGTAGAGATTATGTTGAAACTCTCATTACAGTCCTTTCATTTCACCAATGGGGCTAGAAAAGCAACTAAAGGCCTCTAAAGAGGACTAGTGACTCCTCATGGTGACTTGCATGGCAGGAAGTTCCTCTAGGGCCATATGACTTAAGTGACAGGGATCTTCTGATGCCTCCTGGCCAGGTCATTAAGCATGGATGATCACATCTGAAGGGACTCAATGACAGTTACAAATGATGCTCACTTATCTGTATCCTACCACATCAATTCAAGGTTGGTGAGAATATATACTTTGTCTTCCTTACACATGACAATACATGCCCAGAAACCAAGGAAGTGTCTGGTACAGAGTTGAGTTGAAGAACTGATCTGAAAGAATCAATAAATATTAAACAAATTTGAGGCTGTGGAGATCAGATAAAGTGTTGGCTACAGAATCATGTAAATACTGACTGGGTTTGATGCCCTGCCTATAATCCCAGAATAGGGAGACAAAACAAAGGATCCCTGGAGCAAGCTGGCTAGCTCAGTTAGCCAAATCAGTGAGTTCTGGGAATAGATAAGAGATCCTGAATCAATATATGAAATGGAGAGTGGTTGAAGACAGTCAATGTCACCATCTGATCTCCACCACGCATGAACACACTATTACCTATGTGTGAGTCCATACACATGCAAACATATATACACAACACACACACAAACACACACACACACACACACACACACACACACACACACACACGGAATAGAGTATCCAAGAAAAGAGTATCGGAGAAGAATTGAACCCAGTAGTCTTGAGCTCAATACTAACAGAGATTTTGACATTTTGAGTTGGCCTAGGTGGAAAATGACAAAGGGGTGATGAAGAAGCTCATAGAAAACTAGGAAAACACACTTTACCCAGGGGCATTCAAAGCCACTTGATGGTCACCAGCAACAGGCACAAAAACATATTCACATGAGGAATCAGACTCAGAAAATTAACTCCATGGAGTTAAATCTCAAACTGAAGTAGAGGGTTATAGTTATAAAATGACTAATCAGCATTTGAAATGGCCAACAGTAGAGCCACCAAAAATAGCTGTGGTGTTGCTTGCTCTGCCTCATCCATCTGCTCAGCCTTGAAATTTCTGCTGGTTGTATTTTCAGTTGAAAACAAACATGCTTACAGTCCTATCTTATAATGGGTTTATGTTGCTGTGGGATTCATCAAGTTAGCCAATGGATGTGTTCTTGAAGACTCACTGTGTGTCTAATACTGTGGCTTAGGGATACAAGAACAAATGCTAGAGAGTTCAGAGTTTCCTGGGGTCATTCAGCTTCATTCTCAAAAGCTCTGTCATGGTATACAGAGCCTGATCTGTACTTAGAAACAAACACTAGATGAAGGGCTAAATGTGGAATATGAAAAGCAGAATTGAAAATCTTGTAGGATGTTGGCTCAAAGTCTATGCATGCATTGGTGAACATGCATGCATGCACACACGTGTATATCCCCTTAACTCTCCACAGTACTGTGAAACCTACCCAGCAGGCGTGAAACTTCCTTGTCAGTACCGACTTCATTTCTCTATATGTATACCAATATGTTTGGTGTCTTCAGCAATAATGTCTTATCATCAAGTTCTGGTGGGCAACCAATAGTCTGGTTCCAGATGGACTTGCTGCTGAATTCTGCCAGATCTTTAAAGAACTAAAACCAATGCTACTTATGACCACCTGTGAACTCCATAAACTGAATTAATGACCACTGTGGTAAGATATGCAGTCATGGCATGAATATTATGGGTATAACTAACCACTTCTGATTGGATTTAATACCTTCTCCACAGTAGGAAATGCATGCCTGGTACTGTAAATCTGGTCAAGAACCTGTGTATTAGGAGTTCATGGCCCCCAGGAGTAAACCTACCACTACTATTAATTGCTAAATGGACATAGTATCAAACTGCCCTTTAAATCCATATCTCTATACCCATAGATAAGTACAGTCCTTAGACCTCTTCAGAGATGTTTTTTGGTGCAGTGTATGGTGGTTAACATAGAAACTCATCATTACAGAGAATAAATGACTGTTGTGTGCTCAGCCACAGATGCGAAATCTACAGCTCATCCCTTTTCATAGGCTTCGAAAACATTGCACAATAGAGGTAAGAAAGTTGCAAAGGTCAGAGGAAGGACTAAAGAAAAACAGTGTCTTCTGGATAAAATACACAGTACTGGTACACTCATGGATTCACAGCAAACATGTCTGACTGTACCATGCCTACCCAAGATCAAGCCAGTCAATATTTTTGCACAGGAGGAAGAGATCACAAAACCACACCCCTAACTGAGGAGCTATGGAAAGTTGATGGCATCTGGGGGAGAAGAGTCAGTTTTCTTTAAGGATATTCCTCCTAGTAGGTATTCATGCTTTAGTGGATGACCTCATCCCCCAAACACATGAGGGTGTTTTGGCATGAACGACACAAATTGGATTCCATTTGTTATTTTAATTTTGAGATGGTATGCTATTGGGGAATTGTGGAGGTAGGGTTGGATCCAAGATGGGTTCAAGGGAGTTGGAATGAAAATGATCAAAATACATTGTATGAAATTCTCAAAGAATTAATAAAACTTCTTTTTAAAAATATACAAGGGACTAAAAAATCTAGGCAGCAAGAAATCAAATAGTTCAGTAAATGGGGAAATGAAATGAGCAAAGTGTTCTCAAAAGAGGAAATACAAATGGGCAATCAATATAAAAATTTTTGAGCATCACTAGTCATAGCGAAATGCAAGTCAAAACTACATTAGATTCCATCACACCCCAGAGTGGCAGTTATTAAAACAAATAATGGCAAATACTGGTAAGGGCATGGGTGAGGTGGGACCCTTATATACTTCTAGTAGCAATGTAAACAGTCTGTCATTATGAAATTGGCATGAAGATTCCTTAACAACCTAAAAGCACATCTTCCATAGGACCCAGTTGTGCCACTCTTGGGTGTTTACCACAAAGACTCCTGCGTAACACATCACAAAGATACTTGTGTGTCAGTGTTCATTGTCCTCGAAAGTTGGAAGCAACCCAGATGTCCATCAGAGAGAACTGGATAAACTAAATGTGGTATATGAGCAATAGGAAAAACTTTCCAGCCATAAAGAACAAGGAAATTATGTCGTTTGCAGGAAAATGGATGTAACTGGAGATAACCACAAATGTGAATCAAGTTAGACCTAAAAGATAAATGTCCCATGCTTTCTTTCATATGTTGTTCTTAGATTTTATGTGAATCCATAAAGCCATGCAGCTCTATACAACATAAAATCAGAAGCAAATTTTCTACAGGAGCAAAGGGGACTCATGGGAAGCATGGGGTGGAGGGCAAACAGAGAGTAGGGGAAGCTGGAAGAGTATGAGCAGGGTATATTACATTCTTGTATGAACAAGTCTTTATGCAACGCAGTACTGTGTACAATGAATATACACCAATAAAATAAAAATAAATCAACCATAAAACTCATCTCCATGTTGTAGAAATTTACGGTCAAAATGTTTGTGGTCAATGATGCTTATCTGGATGGTGGTGAAAGTTACAGCAGTGTGGCTCAAGCTATACTGAGCTGATGGATCACCTCAGAGACCATGTTCAAATACAAATTCCTGCTTGGCAGATCTGGGCTAGAGCTGAGCTCCTGCATTTCCAATGGAACTCACAGCTGGAATGTTGCCCAACAATGGAGCACATTTGCACATTTTAAATAGAGGTGTGTGTGTGTGTGTGTGTGTGTGTGTGTGTGTGTGTGTGCAGATGGACATGTGTCATTCTTAGGCATTGTCCACTGTGCTTTTCTTTACAGGGTCTCTCACTAGTCTGGAAGTCTCCAGGTAGGGTAGGCTGCCTGGCTAGGGTGCTGCAGGGACCCCTCTGTCTCTACCTGTCCAGTGCTGGAATTACAAGTGAGCACTAAGAATTCTTTTCATATAAAACAAAACAAAAACAAAAGCATGGCTTGGGGGAGGTAAACTCAGGTCTTCATGCTTGCAAAGCAATTGCTTTACCGACAGCTATCACAGTTAGGGTGTCAGCATAGGAGCACCATGCCTCCACCTGACCACCATACCTCACAGTATTTTATTATATAGACATTGATTTACTTCATTATAGCTCACATCATCACCCTGTGTCAGAACAATGCTGTGACAGAAGGATGAAGATTCACATTTAGGGTGAATCCCCCCCACCTCAATTCCCACCTAAGAAATCCCCCACAGCCCAAGCTTTGTCTCCTAGGTGAGTCTAGATCCTGTTACTCTACTGTCAGTACTAACCATCATACAAGGTCTTGTGTTGTAAGCAGAAGGTGACCAACTGCTTCTGTCTGCCTCTGGGCTAGGGTCAACAGAGAGTAAGGTATTTGGCTTGTAGTCCCAGAAGATTCAGCATTCCTGGATCCCTCAGCAATCCCTGGATTCACTTTCCAAGGTGAAGCTTTTTGAGTCCCAAGTCCCAGTACAGTGCAGGCTGATTGCTGTACTCTGGTCAAGTATGGACACAGACTTTAACAGCAGCAACTTTAATCCCCTGGGGTCTTTTCCCCAACTTTACACTTGATTTGTGCTTGAGTTACAGAATAAGTTTGGGAGTGTTATCTGTCAGATCACAAGGAGATGTGCCAGTATATCTATCAATGGGGATCATCTTCCCTCCAAATGACACCAGTGAACAATGGCATCTTTTTTTTGTGGATGGCACAGAAGCATTGTTCCATTGATTTGTTGGGAAGAGTGGATATAGATTGATGGAACAAGTTGCCCTTACATCTCTGATTGGTGCTTCAAAGAATAAAACGCTGCGGATACACCTTGTATGTAATCAATAGGGGATGAGGAAGTCACTCATTGACAGGGATGCTGGCAGGTGCCCTCATAATCAGCCCCCATTTTAATCACAGCAGTCATAGGAAGAAAGACATTCATGCATAGGCTGATGCTTCAGTTATTAAACTGAGGCTGTTCACTGGAAGTGGCTGGGGCCAGTCTCTTGGGTCCTTTTCATTGAACATCTTTCTCTCTTTAGCTGTCCAGACTCTCTCTCAAATCCATAAGCAAGACACATTTTGACTCACAACATAGCTAGCTCTGCAGTGCAAGATGTATTAAGAATTATAAAATGGAAAGGTAAAGATAGATGTATCATGGGGGGAAAATGCTTTCCCATGCAATTTGAAGGAATGAAATAATGCAATGTCTTTTGAAAGCAGTGTGGGGTTGAGGCTGTCTGTGAAAGAGAGCAAACCTGAATGACTGCTCTGAAAGTCGGCTCACAATCAGAGAAGAACCGTTTTACAAAGCAGTGGAGGAAGAGAGGGGGGAATTGGGAGATCTGACACCTTTGATGGTTGAGGATGGTATATAGCAGGCAAATGAGGGGAATACAGAAAAGGCCTGGGACAAGAGGCAGAAGGAGCAGAAGTGGAAACCAGGGCTTTTAAGCAAAGCAATGGGGAGAGGTTGAGAGCTGCAGAGCACGGTGGCTGCAGCATTCCAGACAGGTAGGGAGCTGTGGATTCTAGCCTTGTATTTAGAAGATGTTTTTCCTCTGGTCTACTCCTTTGCTTAAAAGTGATAATTAGTCACATGGGTAATAAGAGCCATCGAGGGCTGTTATAAGCAGCAGCATGCATAAAATCTGGAAGGAAGAGGAAGGACTCTGTAGTAATGCTCTTCCTCTGTGCTAGTAGGAATTCTGCATCCATTAGTATACACCGGGTGCTCAGTAAATGCTGGCCATGTCAGTGATGACTCTGGTTTGGTTGAACACAGTGTTTAACTACAAAAAGCATATTTATACATCAGAGTATTAGGAAGTAAGTTTTCTAATTGAGGGCTATGCATTTTCTTCTGAAGATTAAACTGGAGAAGGAAGTAGGTCTACAGCTATCCATTGTTTTTTTCCAATATTCCTTCCCTAATCTACTTTGATTCTTCCTTAAAAAGTATCAAGACTCAGTCACTTCCCATTGGTGTGTGTGTGTGTGTGTGTGTGTGTGTGTGTGTGTGTGTGTGTGTGTGTGTGTGTGTTATACCTATGCATGTGTTCATGATTATGTAATGCAGAATAAAACTTTTTCACTGTGAGCATTATTGATGAGTCTTGCTTTGTCTTCAGACTTGACTGAAAAAGATGTAGTTAATAAAGAAACTGGGGGTGGGATATGGCTCCATTGGTAAGGTGCCTGCTTTGAAGTGTGAGAACCTGAGTGTGACTTGCATAACTTGCTGTGAAGGAGCTGGAGATGGTGGTACACAATTGAAATCTCAACACCAAGGAAGCAGAGGGTCCCTGAGGCTTTCTGGCTAAGCATCCAGGAGTAGAAGCAGCAACTTCGAGACCAGTGAGATGCCTTTTCTAAAAGCCCACAATGGATGGATTTTGGGGAATGAAACCCAAGGATGACTTCTGACATCTACCTGCATGCATAAACAGTGTACCCACCCCTACACACACACACACACACACACACACACACACACACACACACACACACCCTCCACACACACACAAACACACACCAAGAAAAGAAGGAAGAAGGAAGGGAGAGATTGGGGAAGAAAGAAAGAAGAGAAAAGAGAGAAATTTGGCTTTTTTTCTGGTCAAATATGTCAGCAGCCTGGTGGAAATAGACCCCATTGGGTGTATTTCTTTTCACTGGAAGAAATAGTTCCACGGAGGTTTTTAAAAAGAAATAATTACATGTGAATTTTTCCCTGGTGAGATGTATCCCTGAGAGCTTACCCAGAAATTAAACTTCCTCAATAATCCACTGTCAACGATGCATTCCAGTACTGCAGCCAGCTTATTAATATCTGTGTTTGTCTTGGCCCCAGTTCTACGTTGTCTTCCGAGCTTCACTTGATGTCTACAGGAAAATAACTAGTAATTTGTTTGGCAGTCCCAGAAGTGTCTGCACTTCCTCCCATGGATTCTTGCCCCTGCAGATACACCATCTTTTTGTCCCTTTTGCACGTGTTGAAAAGTAAACTCTGTGTTTCTGGGGACTGTATGTCTCCCTGTTACTCTCATTCCAGGTTTGGATATAAAAAAAGCTTCCTGAAATAAATAGTTCAATGAGACCAGACCTGGGACTAAATCCCTGAACACCTCCGTCCTCTGCTTCTTAGAAAATACACTTCAAAACCCTTACACTTGCATCCACGGTGCAGATCTGACACGTTTTGATCTGATTCTAGCCTGTTTCAACACGGACTTCTACTGTATGGGAACATACTGTAGGTCCTGGTGTTCTTGCCTCTGGGCACCTTCATTCTCTTCACTCTGCTTATGCTGCCCCCCATTTGGGGCATATATACCCCACTTTAACTCCAAAACCTACCTTTCCTTCATGGTCGTGTTCAAATAATTATTGCTGATATTTAAATTCATCTACTCTGTGATTTATACACGTAGAAAACTCTTAATTTCACTAAATACCCATTAATAGACACATGTTATATGAATAATATCATTTTGTATGTGGGGAAAGTAACATCCAAAGAGGGTCAGTGGCTTATACCTCATCACAGCTAGTGTGCATGAGATCTAAGGCCTGAAGCCATGCATTCTGCCCTTTAAATCTGTGTCTGCAGCTGCCCTCTCCAAAACACACCACCCTTGCAGGTGTCCCTTCTATTTTTTATTACACTTAATGTTTTAGTTTATAATCTGGTGTTAATAAAGCCATTTTCTTGCCTGCATGTAATGTGTTTTGAGTATTCCCTATACCCTGGAATTTTGCTCTTTTGCTTCTACCCCTCCCTTTAGCCCCCTTGTTTTTCTTCTACTTTTATTTCATCTATACATTCAAGATTTTGGCTTGAGGGAAATGAGACCATTGTCTTTCTGAGACTCAGTTAACACGTGTAATATAATTATTTCTATTTACATTCATTTTCATACCCCAAATTCAATGTATACATAAACTGTAATTTCTTTGTCCATTCCCCTGCTGTTAGACACCTAGGCTGGTTCCATATCTTAACTAACTGTTGTGAACAGCACTGCAGTAAACATGGGTGTGCCACTTTCTCTGTGATTTGCTAACTTGGCTTCTTTTTGTGTGAAAATCAACTCCAATGCATAGGACAGGCAGCCACTCCTGATCTTGCTCAGTAAGACTGGAACTGCCCTTCCCTTCCCACTGTCACCATCACTCTGGTTCTCTCCTTATCATTTTCTGCTTTGCATCTCTGTTGCAAATTTATTCATTAAATACACATTGTCTGACTGCATTGCTGACTTGTCTCCTCAGCAAAAGTGAAAAATATCCTCCCTTCAGGAAGGTTGTCTAGGTTTTCATAGAGGCAAGTGAGCAGTATCTGTGGATTACTCACTAGGAAGTGGGTGGCCATGGTTTACCCTCAGTACACAGTGTCTTCATGTATTAAAGAGGCAGGTGAATAGAAGGCCATAGAAACCCAGGGAAATGTGCAAGTTAAAGGACTAGGTAAGTGGGTAAGGCTCAGTGAGTAAGAGCAGTTTCTGTGCAAGTACAAGGACCCCCAGTACCCAAGTAGAAACAAAGGCTGGGTGTGGGTATATGATGGGTGGAGACTGGAGGATCACAGAACTTGCTGTCTGCTAGCCTCCCTCTAGGTTAAATGAGAGACTGTCTCAAAGGAGCAGGTGGAGAATGACTGCTGGACATTTGAAGGTCTCCTTTGGGCTCTGGAGATGTATCTGTGGACATGCGCACCTGAATACACAGATGCATATTCAGTACACACACATACCACACACATACACTAATGTTCAAACATATATACACATATACAGATAAACATAAAGAAAACTTTTAAAAAGGTGCTAGCCCAATCCATGTGGACTTGAAGCACCTTCTGGGTAAGGCATTTGGGTAAAGCCTTGGAACATGCCTATGATTTTGCTCTGTGGACACCAGGAATGCATGTCATCCAAAGAAAGTAGGAAGTACAAAGCCTCACACCCCAAGGATAGATACACCAGCACACAGTCAGGTGCGGCATCATCTGAATGGTACTGGGCACCATGTTCCGATCAGAGTTCCAGCGGGAGTCAGTTTGCTAGTTTTAAGATGGAACACAAAGGTGCTTACTGGTGTATTATAGGCAGCATGCAGCCACTGTAGTGTATGATGAGGTTCATTCCCTCATTGGGAATATTTCCATAATTTGCAGTCAAAATTGAATGGATTAGTTTACTAACATAGACTTCCACCAGAGCTGAAATATCATATCTCTCTGAGGTCCATGATCTTGCAAGGCCTTCAACCATATCAAAATTCCTAAGTTCAGAGGAAAGGGTTGCAAGAATATTTATTCTAAGAATAAAGTAAAATTGTTTTAGTGAATAAAGTCAAGGTGGCCTTTGTCTTTATTTACTTATTTGTTTATTTTTGCATATGCAGCAATGGGAATCAAGCGTAAGCCCATGCACCTGCTATCCAAGCATGCTGTCCTTGTACTTTTTGAGATATATCTGCTATGTGACACTTTCTGGGAAGTTGTGAACACATATCTAGCCTACCAAATAGGGAATCAGTTAAAGACTAATGTAAGGACAATACTAAAGCCCATTTTTTTGATCAAGGCATTTATTAGGATTGCTTACAACAGTAAGGGGTGAGGGGTTACTTACAGGAGGCTTTCTTTGAAAGCCCACCCTAGCATTGTTGGTAACTCTTTAAAGCTACAGCCCTGGAACTCTCTGAAGGATGTATAGGCATCTCAGCAGGTAGAAGAGGTTCCCTTCTTCAGCAGTCCTGACTATATAACCTTGAAGAGGGAGGGCCTTTTGAGCCTGCTATGTTTCAGGGACTTCCTGACTCTTCTGAGTTGTTTACTTCTGAATTAAAGGAGCCTTCCTCCAGGATGGGATGTTTCAACACTGAAGATGTAGCTATAAAACAGCACTTTGCTAGGCAGTCCACTGGAGGCCATCCTCCTGCCTATAGCCCAAGTGCTGAGATGACTGGTGTGCACTGCCATGCATGGCTAAGTATTTTAATGTGACATAAAGCAATGTGGATATAATGGCTAAGTCAATAGGGACAGTTGGGTACTATGGGGCCTCCAGTAATCATCAAATTGGGCTATGCAGAGCCACAGTCCCACTGTGGTCAAAGACTGTATCTTGTCAAGAATATACACAATGGTAGATATATGAGGTTGAGTTTTACACATTGCTAACTTCTTTATAAGTCCTGTTAATCTTAGTGTTCCACATATTCTAAGTATATGGGTCATTCAAATGTCCTTCCCTTCTGCTGCTGTTCAATTTAGACCAAACAGGATGAACTACAAGTTTCTGAAAGACAAAATCAAGTGTCATTGCATAGACCAACTGTTTACTTATCAATGCATATTGAGCAGGCACTGTGTGCCAAGCCCTGCATGAGATTCTAAAGTTGCACAGTGGAACTCAGACGGTACAGTCCCTGGCTCTGGGGTAAAAGTATGTTTGGGGAATTGTACTTCTATGTCTGGCCAGAGTGGCATAGGGCATCTCTCCCTGCTGTTATATGTGTTTCCAGGAATACATCTCCTATTTTGAGCAGTAAATCCAAACAGAAGGAATGTGCTAGTGGGTTGTGCTTTCTGTAGTCACCTCTGAGTAATGGAGGCCAGATCAAGATGTGCATTCAGTGTGTTTTCTTTCCAATTCCCATGACACTCCTGCCACCAAATTACTGGATTATGTTTGACGACTTTTCGGGTGGAATCTGCATGTGACCATTGCAGTTGCTTGCACAGTGACTCTTTTCTATGCCTTCTGCTACCCACATCTATCCCTCTCCTTCCATTTCTCCTCTCTTTTTTTTCCTCTCTTATTATTATTATTATTATTATTATTATTATTATTATTATTAATTCAAGTTAGGGAACAGGCTTGTTTCACATGTAATTCCCCTCTCCCTCTCCCTCCCCTCACCCCCATTCCTTCTCCCCCACCCCATCCACCCACCACTCCCCAGGCAGGGTAGGGCCCCCAACCGGGGCTCCACCAAGTCCACCAAATCTTCCTGTGCTGGGCCTAGGTCCCTCCGCATGTGTTCAGAGACAGAGTACATCCCTTCAAGTGGGATGGGCTCTCGAAGTCCCACACACACACCAGGGCAAAACGCCAGTCCACCTCCGGAGACTCCCAGGAGTGCAGGGGCCTCCCCATTGGCATCCATGATCGGGGGCTGGATTAGTCCTGTACTGGCCTCCCAAAGAGCGTCTGTGGTCGATATGCTTTCCCTTTTTCAGGCCAACTGTTTCTGTGGGTTTCTCCATCCTGGTACAGACCCCTTCGTTCTTCATTCCTCCCTCTCTCCATTTCTCCTCTCTTATCTCTGTGGCTTCCCCTGTTCTTTTTCTCCTCTCCTGTTCCTTGATGTCTTGGAGTCTCTCTGCATGTTGTCTTTGTCTATATCTATGTCCATGTCCATGCCAGTCTCCCCTGCTGTATTCCTGTTCCAGTTTACTCCTCTTGCTTCTCCTTCTACCCATGTATTCTCACCCTCTACCTTCTTTCTTGTCTCCCTAACTCCTTGTGTCTCCATCCCTCCTTTTCTGTCTCTAGACATCTCCCTCCTTCCCCCTTCTCTGTGTGTATCCCCTGACCCCTCCCTCTCTCTTCCCTCTCTGGCTCCCTCTTTCCTTTCTCTTTTCTTTTTCTTCCCTTCTCCTCCCTTATCCATCTTCCCTGAAAATCTTTTCCCTCTGTATTCCCCCCATCCCTCTCCCTCTCTCCTCTCCCCTCCCCCTTACCTCTCCTTGTGGCTGAAGCTCTTAAGTGAGTCTTTTCACCTGGGGTTTGTGTGCTTAGCCTGTCAGTACACAGCTCTGTGTGCTCTCCCTGAGTTCTGTCCTCTGTGGATCAAGGTTGCCATTGGGCTTGAATATTAAGTTTCAGACTCTAATACACTGGTGCTAGATTTGCAGCAACAAGCAGGTCCTGTCTGCATCCCTAAAGCTTCCAGCACAGTATTTATTGATAAGGAGCCTCATTTCTCCCTGTGAAGCTGCTGGTGTGCAGGTGATGTGGGAGGTGACATTACCTACAGCTGAGCTCCTTCTCACAGGGAGCAATGGGCAGGGCTAGCTGTCCACACATGTAAAGGTTACTCCGGAGAGCTTGGGGATCATTTTGTCAGTTTTGTTTGCAGAGATGTAGAGAGCAGGATTATGGTCCTGAGCGCTGATAAAGTTCCCCTGGGCCAAATGCTAATCCAGCAGGAAGTGGCATTTCCTCTAACAGTTTTGTGCATTTTGCATGGAGGGCAAGGGTGCTGTGAAAAGGCAGAGGTGATGAGCATCAAGACAGCCCCTCTCTATGGAGGAGTCAGACAGGGTCTTCACTCATTCACTAGTGGAGGTACTGTGTCTTCCATAAAGCTGTATCCAGCAATGTGTATTAGTGTTTATTGTCTTGATGTCACAAAATCCCATCTGTGGGCCTGGGGAGGTACCTCCCTCAGAACAGGGCTTGTCTAGCACAAGAGGTACACAGCAAATTCCTCATCTCTGTCCATTTGCTTGAAAAGGATTTCTTTGCTTAAGCTTTCAGGAAAATAAAAGTGTGGGAGCTGGGGAAGGCTTGGCCATTGCAAGTGATATAGCTACAAAGTTCCCAGCTTTGCCTTTAGCTGATGACTATGCCTCAGTTAGCACTGGACACAAGTGGTCCCCCACGGCATGTTCTATACATTGGCAGCAGTACTTATTTCAAAGCATTAAGAACCTTAGCATCAATTTACCAAACAATGTGTAGGAGTGACCAACTGTCAAGAAAAGGTGTCCTGGGGTTGGATTTTTTTGTTTGTTTGTTTTTTTGTTTTCTTGTTTTGAAAGAAAACAAATCCTAGAGAATCTGTGCATTCACTGGGTACAGATGTCAATGTAATTTAGCATTTGAGTATGTTATTTTCCCCAAAGGGTGTGACTGGGAGATGGGAACTGCAGTTTGATTTGGATTCATGAATTCCCCAGTATTCTCCCTGTAAGAATACAGAGATTCAGAACCCAGGGGAAAGGCTTGTCCATAGTCACCAAGGATGTGGACAAGGGAGGGGGATATAAGAATGGGGAGAGGATGGAGAGAGTGAGCCACCAGAGAGATGCCATGTAGCTATCAGGAAGAGAGAATGAATGGCATTCTCCAGTAAGATAAGACCATGTAGAAACACATAGATTAATAGTTATGAGTTAATAATTAAGAGAGAGCTAGCCAGTAATAAGCCTAAGCCATCAGCTAAACAGTTTATAACTAATATAGCCTGTGTGTTTATTTGGGGCTAAATGGCTGCAGGACCAGGTGGGACAGAAATTCCATCTATACCACCCCCCCATACTGTGTCTGTCCTTAATAATGATCTGTGTGCCCTTTGCATCATGTTCACCAGTACAGACCAAGTCACCCAGAGGTATATCACAGGCAGGATACTATGAAGACAAGGAAAGCACAGGCTCCTGGAGCCCGACTGTGGGTCCTGGGACTCCTCTGAATGGCTAACCTGGCCTTCTGTTTGCCTCTTAGCATGTTTACTTTAGGAGATGATAAAACAGTCAACAGCCTTGTGAAGTGACTATGATTCACTAGTCCATTCTAATTCTTTGCGTCTAATTCTTGGCAGAACTTGGAGTTAGTTTAGCCATCCATATTTCCCCATCACATCTCTCATTGCTGGGGCTCAGAGAGGTCAAGAAACTTGTCCCAAGCCTCTAAGCCAGCAGAGGAAGAAAGACAAATAAAGCAAGCAGAGAGGCTGGTTGCATTTGATAGTGCCTTTGCTGGCCTCGGGCCATTCCCTGCTCCCCAGTCAGATCCTCCCCTAATATCCAGGTCAGAACAGGTTGCTGCTCTGCTCAGACCCCCTTAATGCACCATTAATGGTTGCCTGACCAAGCTGAAACTCGCTTACTGGGAGAGGCTGAAAGCATGATTTGGGAGTGTGGGTAATGATGTCAGTTAAGGTCACTGCTCACATGTCTTCAGGGAGCCAGTCTCTCTGAGCTCAGTTTTCTCCATAGAAAAAATGGAATCAAAGGATGGGGGAGGTAGCTGAGTTGGTAGTTTGCATGACATGTACAAAGGCTGGGGTTTCAGCCCTAGTACGACAGAAACTAAGCATAGTAGCTGGTATAACCCCAGCATGTGGGGAGATAGAGGCAGGAAGATCAGGAGTTCAAGGTCAGTCTCAGCTACATGATGAGTTTAAGGCCAGCCTAGGATGCATAAGTTCCTGTCTCGGAATAAAATAAACAGCTTCAAAGCAAGCACATTATAGACTCGGAATCCCAGCACTTGGCAGAGCTAAGGCGAGAGGACTTTGATCTTGAGCCAAGTCTGAGCAACATACTGAGATTCCCCAACTGAAACATACTTGGTTTGACCAAGGATGCACTTTCACCCACATCCCTACATGCAGGGACAATGCTCTTTTATAGCTTGAAAAAGGAGATCCTGACATTTGAAGCAACATGGATGAAGGCAGAGGACTTCTTTGCATGAAATAAATTGAAAGATGATGCCCATGTGGTCTCACCAGTGGAAAATCTACAAAAGTTGTCCTCAGATAGGCTGGGTCATGTGGTTGTGGGTGAGATGGGGAATTGAAGGTTTGTTGATCAATAGATACAAAATTTCAGGCGGAAAGAATGGGTTCTTAACCATCTACTGTAGCTTTTGGTGGCCACAGTTAGTAATGAAAAACACTGAGAATAGTGAGAATAGATTGTAAGTGTCTGCATGTCAGATCACTGGGTGAGGCTATGCATGTCAGTATCACTTAGCAACCCACAATATATTTTAAAAGTACATGTGGCAAGCCACATTAGACAATAATTCCCCAGTGTATGTGTGTGTGTGTGGGGGGGGGGTTAGTAAGTATGCATGTATGTGCATAAGAAAAGGCCAAAGGAGGACATCAGAGTCTTCTTCTATTGCCATCAGCCTTATTCCTTTGAGACATCCAACATGAAGCACTCCATTTCAGCTATGCCATGTAGCCAGGGAGCTGGGCTCTGCATGGGAGTGCAGCTCTTGCCTCTGCCTCTGTGCCCCCCCATGGTGTTGTCACAGGTGCTTCGGATTCAGATGTAATTCCTCATGCTTGCCCAGCAATAATCTGACCCACTTAGCCATCTCCTCATTCCCCAAACTTAATTTCTAATGGTTTCCTGAAGCATCTCTGATCACTTACTGAACTCTTCATGACTTCATTTTGAATTGATGCTTTCCTTTTCACCTAATTCCAGAGGATGTGAGCCATATGATGCAGAGTCTGCTATGTTCCCTTCATCCCATTGTCTGCTCTTCTGGAATGTTATATCAAACGGCTTGGTTCTTCTTTGCTGAACATGAAGGATTGTTTATCAGGACTTTCATTTTATTTTCCAAATTTCATTGTAGTTTTCAGACTCCCATAAAAGCATTCTCTTCTGGTCAAATCAGAAGAGTTTTGCACTTTTGAATATTTATTGGTGGGGTGGCAGGGTAGCAGAATTCATCCTAAGAGTACCTGGCTCTTTTCTTTCTGGGTTTCGATTGACTTTGGTTAAATGGACACATGTGGGCTCTCTTTGCTCTTATTCTTACCTCTTACTCTTATTCTTGTCCCTCTTGGAAACAAGGATATGTGCGAGATAATCTGTAAAGGCCAAAGGAAAAAGATTTTTCATTGTTATTTTGTTTTGTTTTGTTTTTTTGAGACAGAATCTCATACCATTGCTGAGGGAAGCCAGAATTCACTGCATAGTGACAGTTGGCCTGGAACTCATAGCAATGCTTATGTCTCAGCTTTTTGAGTGTTAGGAGTCAAGGTGTGAGCCACAACTCCCACCTAGGAAAGGCATTTTTTTAATATAAAAAGTTTCAGAATTTTTTCTTTTCTTTGTAATTATGTGTATTTTGTGTCTGTCTATCTGTCTCTGTATGTGTATGTGAGTGCAATTGCCCCTGGAAGCCCAAAGAGGGCATCAGATCTCCTGGAACTGGCTTGGGTGCAGAGAACCAAATTCCAGTTCTCTGTAAAGCAGTGGGCATTCTTAACTGCTGGACCCTCTCCATCTTCCCCACAACTTCTTTATTATGGAAAAATGGAAAATGGAGGCTCAGAGAGATTCAAATCTAGCAATGAAGATGGAGCAAGTAGGTTATTTATATCAGGAAATGGATAAAAGCTCCTGTCTCTTTGAGTGATTAACTTAGAAAAAAATGAAGCCTTCTAGTTTCCTGAGCAACAGAGTTAGAAAAATATGTTTCAGATGTAAAAAGAAAAAAATGCAATAATGTGTCTTTGAAAAATATGCCTATTGGGGATACCATGCAGAAATGTTTATGATGGCGCTGGGTGTCTCCCATGCAAGAGGACATGGTGATTCTCACTATGTCTGTAACAATAACTGCACCAAGGTTGCTTGATAGTTACAATTTCCTTGAGATTACATTCTTGGGATGATGAGACCCGCTTGAATTTTCAAGTGTAGTTGGGAGATCCTTTCCTAACTCAGAATGAATTCTGATAAACTGATTCTCTCTCTGGAGAAAAAAAAAAAAAACGATGTTCACATATTGTAGCTTAAAACCCATCATTTTAGGGACATTTTTTATTCTGAGCCATTTTCCCAGGTCTGA
Source organism: Cricetulus griseus (assembly GCF_003668045.3). NCBI lineage: Eukaryota > Metazoa > Chordata > Mammalia > Rodentia > Cricetidae > Cricetulus > Cricetulus griseus. The sequence continues at coordinate 40,509,214 of NC_048600.1, read as the reverse complement.
ATTTAATGAGGTAATAAGGCACTCTGGAGTATAACACATATTAAATAGATTTTTTTTCTACAAAAATATTGAGGCCAACAAGGTGGAGGATGGGTTTGTCTTCATGCACATATTCTCTTTTCCTGTCGACGCAGACAGCTGTTAGTTTCTTTTCCTTTCTGGAGCAATGAGTTATGAAGCTCAAAAATAAAGTGTTCTCAGCGGTGTAAATAAAGCTGTAATCTGAGCAAATACATCATACTGTGTACCCAGGCTTTTCTTTTTGCCTTTAAAACAACTCTTGTCTCTATCTTTCTCTCCTCCCAGTAGTCTGGTTTATGCAACTGTGTATTGTTGACACATCCATCTTGATAATAGAAGAAAGCTACTTTTCATTGAGAAATAGATTTGAAGTAAAAGATGATTAATGAACTAAGTTTGCCTTGCACTCCCGTGATGTGTTCTCTACCCGAGCTCTGTAAATCTGTCTGCGACTTGCCCTCTTGTGAGATTTCTGATTACTCTTATCAGTTCTCCATTTCACCTTGCCGGGTATATCGTAGCTCAGCCCCTGACCTACCCAACGTTGTGAATGGAAGAAGGTGATGGTAAAGGTTTGGGGAGACTACTTCCCATGGAGCCTCTGGCCTGACACGGGGTGTCATAGGTTGGGGAAGCTGGCTGTGTATGTTGGTGTCTAATGCTTGCTTTTGTGTCACAATCATCACCACACCTAAATAATCAACTTGAGTGTGGGTGGGTGAGAGATTTATTTTGACTCAGTTACAGGGGGTTTTCAGCCCATCATAGTATGGACTGTACAGCCAGGCAGCTCAGTCATAATGATCAGAGCTTGATGCAAAGCCTCTTTACAAATTATTGGGCCAGGAAGCAAAGAAGGAGACCCAAAGCCAAGTACTCTAATCTTCAAAAACCCACTTCCCACTTCTCCAGTCAACACCTACTCCTAAAGTTTCAAAGGCCTTTTCAAAGAGCACCACTTGCCAGTGAGCAAACATTGGAAACCATTTCAAGGGAGCCATTTCAAGGCATAGGAAGATTAACTCGTAATTAGTGTCTTTATGACCTGTTAAATGCACCCTCACAGTGTTCTTCTCTAATGATGATAGGTCCAGAAAATGCAGAAGATGTTGGGGAATCATGAAAGTCTAGTTAGGAACAAATGATTATCCGTGTGGCAACTCCCCTTATGGTAAAAGTTCATAATAGTGTCCTGGTACATCTTAACTCCTCCCACATGCAGACATCTTAAATTGTCCCAGGTCCTTCCTGGCTTCCTGGGACAGCCAAGGGATAGCTACTTACAATGAATATTTTCTGTCATTCCACCTGTCCAGCCTGGGGACAGTTCTAGCTAATGGGATCAGTTCTACCTAAAGTGGAACTGCCCCAATCCTTAATATCTTGAGAGTATTATACTTTGTTAGAAACTCTGGGTGAGGTCCACAGTACAGAGATAGAGACTACAGCAGATCCAGTGGGTAGCTCTTGTCTCCATGTTTTTTTTTTTTATTTTCTTATTTTTGATATTTACTGAACTCCTTTAGGTCACAGGATTTTCCATCATTTTAACTTGCTTTTAAATAGTGTGTGGTGGTGGTGGGGTTCATGCCATGGTGCATGTGTTGAAGTCAGAGAAAAACTTACAAGTGTTGGCTCTCTCCTTCCACCATTTGGGTCCTGGGTATTGAACTCAGGTCTTGTCATGTTTTGCTGCAGGTGTCTTTACCTGCTGAGCCATCCAGCTGGCCCTTTATTGTTTATTAGGACCAATTTCAGGAGGAGAACTTAGATATAATTTGATTAGATAAAGTTTTAGCAATTGGGCAGCCATATTCAATAACCGTTTGTAGTATATCATCTAAGCATACATCTAAGATGATGTATGAGTCATCTTCATTTGTTATGTGTGAGAGCACTAAGACACAGAGACTTATGTCCCCTGAAGCCACACAGCTAGCAAGTGTTTGCATGAGGATTTTTACTCTAGTGGTTATGACTTCCAAGACCAGACTCTGCCTCTTAGCATCTGTTCAAATCTTTAAAGTCATGGTTTGTGTTCTCACTGACCGCTGAGAGCTGCACATAGAAGGAAGGCTTAAAGGAAGAGCTGATAGAGAAGGGCAGACAGTGGAGAGTTGTTGTGGGATGCAGGCTGATATTTGGGTTGGTTCTGGAGTTGTTCACTCATTCATAGATTGTGGGGCCAGTGTGTGGTGGACATGGGGCATATTTCAAGAGCTGTGTTTGGTGTAGTGCAATTTGGAGGGGAAGAAACCCTTTGAGTTCAAGTCCTTGTGGAACATTCAGTCTGTCAGGACAGAATGACAAGTTCCCATTTGGTCTTGCTGGGTCGTAACTGGGCATGACATGAGAGCTTAGACTTGCACTGGGGATGGATAATGGCAAACTGTAATAAGAAGCAGGTATGAGAGCTGAGGGATAATGGGTGGACAGGACCCAGCACATGCCTTTCCCTTCCCCTTTAGGCTCATCTCTGGGAAATCATTGGGTTGGAGGAGCCTCTGTATGTTCATTATCACTCATGCACTTGAAGGAGGGTAACTCCTTGTACACATGATTGCAGAAGTTTGCATTTCTCTTTTAGGTAAGTTTTTGTTATTTCTTTACAAGTGAGATGCATTGGTTGTCAACTGCAAATTGCAGTCAACTGCAAATGCCACCAGTGGCAGACAGTGCTGGGTTCTGTCAGGTCATGCCACATGACTTCATGAACATTTTCATGGGAGTCCCAAGTCTCACTGGAGATATGTCAGTCCTTCTTGTGGTCCATGGAAGGAGCATTTTTCATCTCCTAATGATCATGTGTAAGGCCCATAGCCAGCCCAGAGTGATGATCTAATCTCTTATTCAACCTAAGACTCTGCCTGAAGGAATTTACAAATCCCTTACTCTGATGTACACTAACCTGGTTTCTCTCCCTCAAAGTCAAAGGCCTTTCTAAGACTCCCCTTTAGAGTAAGGGATTGTGACATTTTATTCCCAGCAAGACTGGGGTAGGACATTGCAAGGACACTGCTATGTGAAGTCAGTGATATGAGAAATAAGCCCTGGGGCCATACCACAGAATCACTCTGGACAGCAGAGCTGGTTTTTAAAGAGAGGCAGACTAAATATCGGTTAAAGATATGAACTTGAGAGCCACTTGCAGCTGTGTTTTGATCACTGCTGTGTTGCCTCCAAGCTGTAAGACCTGGGGCAAGTTCTTTCAGATCTTTAAAAGCCAAGTTCAACATCCTTGTCATGTTTTGAAGATGAAATGTCTCCCACAGGCACTATTTTGGAAGCTTGTGGCACCTTTTGGGTCTGAGTCTAGCTTTTAGGCATAGAACCTTAGAGGTGGGGCTAGATAGACTCTAGTCCTCTGCTCTAGTCACATATCTCTCATCCTTACCCATCCTGCAGTAACAGGACTTGCTACTGGATCCTCAGGGCCATTCCTCCTTTTTCATGACACAGAGAGTCAAAATGAACCCTTCATCCCTCAGGTTACTTCCTGCCAAATATTTGGTAGCTGAGACCAGAAAAGTCACTAATATGGCCTTTAAAGGGGACTGACTGAAAGTGGTTATGCTTCTGTATGTAAAGTGCCAAGTGACTGGCTGCTGCTGATTTATTATTGCCCAATGTTTACTGTGTAATGAGTAATTTATATTACTTATATATTAATAATAGAGCCATGACAACTCAATACTAATTAGATTATAATTTACAATTATTTAAAGATACAAATAATAGTGATTATTGCATGATATGTTATTGAACAATGATAAGTTTACAACATATTAGTTTTATTTCATAATATAAATAAATCAGTAATAACCTGAATAAGTATAAGTATATTCAAAGAAAACAAATTTTCATACCTTTTGGATTTTAAAATTATTTTGTGTCTATTCTTTGAGAATTTCACATGTGTATATAATGCATTTTGATCTTTCCCCACAATTTTCTCAGCGTCTGTGAGACCTCTGCTGACCCTTCCTCTAGCTCTATAGTCTAAGATGTGCTGGAACTCACTCTGTAATCTAGATTGGCCTTAAATTCATGGCAATGCTCCTATCACAGCCTCTGCGTGCTAAGATTACATATGAGAGCCACTAAAACCAATTTTAGACTATTATCATTGTAACTACTCCAGGCATTTCCAACCCATGGACCCTGGGTCTCATGTGGCTGGGATTAGCCATGAATGGGACCTAACACAAAACTGTATATGCCCATAAGATGTTATGAGAGATTTTGGAGGTTTTTTATTATTATTATTTTTACATCCCAACTTCAGTTTCTCCTCCCTCCTCTCTTCCAAGTCCCTCCCCCCACCTTCCTCATCCCCCCTTTACTCTTCCTCTGTTTTTATTCAGAAAAGGTCAGGCCTTCCATGGATATCAACCAAAAATATTGTATCAATTTGCAGTAATACTAGCCATCTCATCTCATATTAAGGCTGGACAAGGCAACCCAGTACAAGGAATAGAGTCACAAAAGCTGGCAAAAGAGTCAGAGACAGCCCCTGTTCCCACTGTTGGGATTCCTACAAGAAGACCAAACTACACAACTATAACATATATGCACAGGACCTAGGTTAGTTCCAGGCAGGCTCCCTGGATGTATTTTCAGTCTTTTTGAGGCCCGATGAATACATGTTAGTTGTTTCTGTGCTGTTTTTCATGGTGTCCTTGACCCCTCTGGCTCCTACAAACTTTCTTCCCTTCTTCTGCAGGATTCCCCGAGTTTTGCCTAATGATTAGTTGTGGTTCTCTGCATCTGGTCCCATAAGTTTCTGGATGAAGTCTTTATGATGACTATTGGGCTAGGCACCAATGTATAAGTATAGCAGAATGTCATTAGTCATCATTACATTGACATTGTTTTTTTTTTTTTTTTTGTCAGTCATGTTAGGTTTTATCCCAGGTCTCTCGGGTATCTCTCCTCTGGGTCGTAGCACTCCAGGCAGTGTCAGGGGTGTGTCTCAGGCTGGACTAGTCATTGGTTGGCCATTACCACAATTTCTGTGCTATCTTTACTCCAGCACATATTATAGGCAGGACAAATTGTAGGTCAAAGGTTATGTGTCTGGGTTGATGTCACAATCCCTCCACTGGAAATCTTGCCTGGTTACAGGAGATGGCCAGTTTAGGCTATGTATCCACTTTTGCTAAGACTTTTAGCTAGAGTCACCATTGTAGATTCCGAGAAGTTTCCATCCCACTAGGTTTTTACTTCACCATGAAATGCCCCCCTTTCCAGTCATCTATTCTAATACTCTCCCCCACACCTGATGCTTCCTGTTCCCATCCCCACCCATCCCCAGTCCACCCACAAAATCTTCACTTCCCAGGAAGATGCAAGCATTTCCGCCTTAAGCCCTCCTTATCTTCTGTGTATTGTATCTTTTACTTAACAGCTAATATCCACTTGTGATGTTTGTCTTCTACTTGCATGCATTTGCCTGCAACTTTCATGATACCATTGTTTTTTTCTTCCATTTTTTATTTGAATTAGGAACAAGATTGTTTTACATGTCAATCCCAGTTCCCTCTCCCTTCCCTCCTCCTCTATCACCCCCCCCCACAACTAAAACCCTACCTATCCCATACCCTTTCTGCTCCCCAGGGAGGGTGAGGCCTTCCATATGGGGTCTTCAGAGTCTGTCATATTGTTTGGAATAGGGCCTAGGTCCACCCCTGTGTGTCTTGGCTCAGGGAGTAGCCCTCTATGTGAAATGGGTTCCCAAAGTCCATAGTATGCTAGGGGTACTACTGATCTACTACATGAGGCCCCATGTATTTCTGAGGTCTCCTCACTGATACCCATGTTCTTGAGGTCTGGATCAGTTCCATGCTGGTTTCCCAGCTATCAGTTTGGGGACCAAGAGCTCCCCCTTTTTCAGGTCAGCTGTTTCTGTGGGTTTCACCAGCCTGGTCTGGACCCCTTTGCTCATCACTCCTCCTTCTCTGCAACTGGATTCCAGTTCAGTTCATTGATTAGTTGTGGGTGTCTGCTTCTACTTCCACCAGCTGCTGGATGAAGGCTATATAAGTCAGTCATCAATCTCATTACCAGGGGAGGGCATTTAAGGTAGCCTCTCCTCTGTTGCTTAGATTGTTAGTTGGTGTCATCTTTGTAGATCTTCAGACATTTCCCTAGTGCCTGATTTCTCTTTAAACTTATAACGTCTCCCTCTATTATGGTATCTTTTTTCTTATTCTCCTCTATTCTTCCCCCAACTCAAACTTCCTGCTCCCTTATGTCCTCCTCACCCCTCCTCTTCTTCCCTTCTCATTCTCCTAGCTACCTCTCCCCTCCCCCATGCTGCCAATTTGCTCAGAAGATCTTCCTTTCCCCTTCTCCAGGGGAACTTCTTGTTTCCTAGCTTCTCTGGAGGTGTGGATTGTGGGCTGGTAATCCTTTGCTCTATGTCTAAAATCCATATGTGAGTGAGTACATACCCATACCCTGTTTGTCTTTTTGTGATTGGATTACCTCACTCAGAATGGTTTCTTTTAGTTCCATCCATTTGCCTGCTAATTTCAAGATTCCATTGTTTTTGTTTGTTTGTTTGTTTTGCTGAGTAGTACTCCATTGTGTAAATGTCCTACATTTCTCCATTTTCTCTATTCATTCTTCAGTTGAGGGGCATCTAGGATGCGTCCAGGTTCTGGCTATTACAAATAATGCTGATATGAACATCATTGAATAGATGTCCTTGTTGTATGAATGTACTTCTTTTGGGTATATGCCTAAGAGTGGAATTGCTGGATCTTGTGATTCCCATTTTCCTGAGGAGTCGCCATACTTATTTCCAAAGTGGCTGTACAAGTTGGCACTCCCACCAGCAGTGGGGGTGTGTTCCCCTTTCTCCACATCCTCTCCAGCATAAATTGTCATTAGTGTTTTTGATTTTAGCCATTCTGACTGGAGTAAGATGGATACCATTGTTTTTTAACATCTGAGTAATACTCCATTGTGTAAATGTCCCACATTTTATTTATCCATTCTTTGGTTGAGGGTTATCAGTTTTCTTTTTAAAAGCAGATTGTGTGCTTCCTGAATATGACTTTGTAGAAGAGAGTTTTGTGTAGTGGTGTCAAAAGTTTGGGCCTACCTGGTAAGTTCTTGGGAATCTGTGTGTGGATCTATGTAAACCTCCCTACATGAGTTTGGGAGACACTGTTTACAAAGACCTATGTGGAGGGTGTTGTTGAACAGTGGGCTACAGAGTATATAATGTTGTAGCAGGTAAACTGCCATAATGAATGCCCATGTCCCAATAAAACTTTATTGACAAACCAATGGTCTATGTGTTGGGTAGAGGAAACCTATAAATCCCTAGTCTTGTGCATATATATATATATATATATATATATATATATATATATATATATATGCGCTCAGTCGGCCAGCATAGTTGTAGGAACTGGAACAGCCTTTCTGCTTAGCTCTGATTTCTTCTTACCTAGATGACTTATTCCATAGAAGCCAATAGTCAAAGAAGTCTATGGAGTTTGGCTCAGCTAGAGTAGCAGTTTCTTTGGTTGATGCTGCATAGTTTCTCTTGAGTCTAAAAGTAGGATCTTTAGCCAAGCACTCTTGAGTGGGATGATAAGTATCACTCTTATACAGACAGATATTTGGGGAGCTGGGGAGATAACTCAGCTAATGAAATACTCACTGTGGAGGCATGAGGACTCGAGTTCAAGCCCCAGAACCAATAAAAGTCAGGAAGGTGGTGCAGAGACAGGGGGGTCCCTGGGGCTTATTGACCAAACATCTAGTCCCATCAACAAGCTTGAGATTAGATGAGAGTCCCTATGCAAAAAGAAAAAGAAAAGAAAGAGAAAAAAAAACGTGGAAAGCAATTGAGGAAGGAGTCTGATGTCAACCTTGGGCTCTCACACACTCAAACGTGTTTTCAAAGGCACTTGCTCACATATGTGTAAACACAGAGATGAAAATATGTTCGTATACATAAAATAAGCAAGTGAAAGCCAGACAGGAGACACAGAGCACACCAGAAGTTTTGTCTTCTTGGTTACGGAGTCACCTCTGCTCAGCAGTCTTTCCCAAGGGACACTCTTCGACTGGATGAGCATTTCTGTGCATTGCCAGAGTTGAGCCATGATATTTCTCCGATTAAAGGAAACAGCCTACACTTTGCTTCCTAGACTAAACCACTTATCTCATTCACCACCCCATCCCCAGAAAGTTTTAATTTTACAGAGACTGAAATAATCAGAACTTGTGTGTATATTTCCTTTCACAGTGTTTTGGTGGCTTTCTTTGAATCAGAGTTCTGTCTTATGTGCCTGATAGAAAAATAATATCAAGATGCCTTGAAATTTCCCTGGAGTTCAACTCCCTTTTTGTAGTGGGACTCACTCAAGTTTGGAGCTGACTAAAAAGAGTAGTTGCCTTCTGCAAACTCTGTCATCTCTGGTGGGTTCAAATGCAGTTTCTCAGAGATGGCTTTTATACCTTAGTTCTTTCTGGCCTTGAATCCACTCTGAGGAATTCTTTGGAGTATGCACACAACCACATCCTTTTGACAGACAGTGCAAATTAAAAGATCTGGCATGGCCCAGGAGCTGGGGACCCAAACTCACCCCTTGGGTTTTCATTTACAGTTAGACACTGCAAACGCTCATTGCTGACAGGGAAGATGAGGCTGGTGGCAGAGAGTGTGTGACAAGAGTCTCATGCCAAACTGTAATTGGGAGGATTCTTTTTAATCAGGACATACCCTTCAGCCCAAACAGTGGAAACCTCCTGTAAGACCAAGGCAGGAAATTAAATACACCAATATGAGGCTCAGAGTGGGGTGCACATGGGGTGTAATATTGCCAGGCTCTGGGGTCCCTGGAGCTTTGGGTGGAGGTTTGATTCCTTAGAAAGTAAAGTGGGGGCAACCTTTCTACTGAGCATCTAGTGACAGTACTGTGCCCCTATTAAGTGAGTGAGCACCGCTGTATTAAATGCAACAGACATACTAACTGGCATTTATTGCACTGAAACAGAGTGACAAGTCAAATTCACCTTGAGCTAGCAGCTACTATGGTACTACATCAATAAGAAAGGTCTCCAAAGGGCTTTCTATTTTCAGAAATTTTTCATGAGCACCTAGTATCTGGTAGGTGTTGTGTTGACCACTAACACGGGCTTGTCACATTAAGACTTTGTTTACTGATTTGGGAGTGGTTCTGCTTGCAGTGTTCTTGCCATGCAAACATGGAGCCCTAAGCTGGATCCTCAGAAACCCATACTAAAAATCCAGGTGTGATGTGCACATTTTTAATTCCAGTAAGAGAGGCAGAGAGAGGAAGATTCCTGGGTTCACTGGCTAGTCAACCTAGCTGAATTTGTGAACTCCAGGTCAATATGTGAGGCTCTATCTCAAAAGGCAAGATAGATAACACTAGAGAATGACTTCCAAAGTTCACTTCTAGCCTCCACACGTGTTCACACATACCTGCTCATATATGAACACATGCGCACGCACACACATCTTGTTTACTGGAAGGACTTGAAGGAGATGATGTAACTGTACTCAAGTGCATGCTGGATGATCACATAATAGGCAGCATCACCAGATAATCATGTTGTAAATCCTTGTGTTGACTCTTATGAGAGGAAACTGAGACTAAGAGATGCTATGCAGCTTTCTCAAGGATCATTGCATGGGAAAATTTTGAAAACATCTGTCCAATACCTTGCAATGATGTCACTACTCACAGTACCGTAAAACAACCTGAGGCGCGCGCACACACACACACACACACACACACACACACACACACACACACACACACACACACACGAGCGCACGTGGGGTATGTTTATGTATGTAATCACATGTGTGTTTGTTTATGAGAAAGTGTCTATGCATGAGTGTGTGCATGCATGTAGAGACCTAAGATTGATTTTGGGTGCTGTGCTCAAGTGTCCCCTCTATTTTGTCTTTTGAGGCAGGGTCTCTCACTTTTCATGTGTGTGGAGTGCACGTATGAACATGTATATGTGTGTGCCTGACAGAGATCAATATTGGATATTGTTTCTCTGCAGTCATTATTTTGAGATGGTTTCTCACTGTCCTGGAACTCATCACATGGGCAAGGCTCACTGGCTAGTGAGTTCCAGAGAGCTCTTTGTCTCTCTCTTCCCAGCATTGGACTCACAAGTGAGCGCCATTTTATCCAGCTTTACCTGAGTTCTGCAATCAAACTCAGGACTTTCGAGCACATTACTTTCTGAGTCAGCTCCCTGCCCAGCCACATCCTGGGGATTTGAGGTGCTTCTGATTCATGAGGAGAAAGACTTGGAGATGGATGTCTGTGATGGGGAGAACTCTGAGACGCTTTTTGGTTTCTGAGTGAGGTGATGGAGCTCTCATGTGCTTGGTGTCATCAAGAGTTCCCAAAGATGTGGAATTCAATTGTGTATCCACCAGTCAGAGGGATACAGGGCAGGATCAGTGATAGGAAATTTTGACGTCCAGGTGACACGAGGCAGTGTGGGCATTCTGTTTATTTGTTTGTTTGTTTGTTTGTTTGTTTAGAACAATTGGCTTTTGGGTTTTGTTCTTGACTTCAGTAAATAAAAATCAGAGGAGAACACCTCTTTGGAACACACTCAGTCTTGAGGCCGGGCAGCTGTGTGGGTTATGGGAAAGTCTTGAGAGATGATTGAAAGAAGTCAACTCCTGAAGTCCAAGGCCATCCTAATGCTGCCCTGACTCTGTGCAATGCTTGGCTGCAGCAGTGGGAGAGGCTTCTTTTTTAATAATTTTTTTTATAATTTAAAAACAATCCTTTCTCATTTTATATACCAATCACAGTTCCCACTCCCTCCTGTCCTCCGGCTCCTCCACATTGCCCCCACCTTGCTCCCTCCACTCCTCAGAGAGGGTAAAGCTTCCCATGGGGAGTCAACAAAGTCTGGCACATCACTTTAAGACAGGACCAATGCCCTTCCATCTATCTCTAGGCTGATCAAGGTATCCCTCCAAAGAGACTAGACTCCAAAAAACCAGTTCAAGCACTGGGGATAAATCCTGGTCCCATTGCCAGTGGCCCCACAGACTGCCCAAGCTACACAACCCTCACCTTCTTTTGTCCATGGGCCCTTTTAGAAAACAATCCATAGGAAAATGATATCTTGGGTCTGAGTCTGAAGCTCAGGGTGTTCTGATCACACAGCTAGCTCCACACAGGTGCTCACACAGCTGACTTCAGCAGGTCAGACAGTCACAGTATGCTGGCGTCCCTAGGAAGCAGCCCTCTGTTATGTGTCTGGGAGTCATCAGCTTTCCTTGTCTCAGCTCCATGCTAAGCATGCTGGGTGTCATTCTAAGGATGCCTGGATACCATTCTAAGGATGCTGAAGTACCTTTCTCCTTTCCCAGATCTAATCAGTGCTGATCTCGTCAGAATTCAGGCTCTGCCATCACCAGATGCCTATCATAAGCTGCTAGGCAGGAATACTCTGTGACCCTGTGCACCTGTTGATGCAGCTTCTGGTGCATTCCAGACAGTTCTCTTGTACACACCCCAGTGTAAACCGGAGCTGCTGTGAAGCATGGTGAAGGATCACCTAGCATATCATTGCTGTGCTCAAAGACCTGTTAGTTTACCTGAATGCTGAGTAGGTAGAGAATCTTGTGCAGTTTTGGGCTACCCTCAGACATTTGGTCATGTATAATGCCTTTGTGTTTCTATAGGATTGGAGGGAGTGTCAGCACCAAAGTTGGGAGGTGGCTCTGATCCCTGGTAAGGCAGCCCCGTTCCCACACTCCTCATTCTCCTCTTTTTGCTTCTGCTCATGGCTCTGGGTCTGCCTGATTTTTCTTTTCCTTTTTGCATGAATGACAGAGAACAGTGACCCCAAGATTTTTGAGTTATCTGTTGTAGAAACTGAATAAAATCACTAATATTGTCCAAATTTCTGGGAGAGAAATGAGCCTTGCTTCGTCCAGATTCTAGTCCTGCTTAGCTCATCTCTGAGTAACAGAGTCAAAGTGTCAATGTTAGTTACAATCTTGAGACTAAGACAGACAGCCTGACACTTCCTCATTACAGACTGAGCTTCACTGCTGTGCCTTCTCCACCAAGCAAGGATGGGACACTGAGAAACTTGAGCCAAAATAAATCCTTTCTTCTTTGAGTTGTTTCTTTCAAGGATTTTGGTTACAGTGACACAAGATGAAATGAGTCACTGTGACCGAAGCCTGAGCAAAACATCAGAATGAACTGATTACTTGTATAGACTCTGGGCCCACTGTGAGGTGGAGTATAGTGGAAGTGGTTGTGTGTGGTAGCTCTGGGCTGTGAGGTGTGGCAGAGAAGACTATGGTGGTGGTAGTAGTGCATGGTAGAAAAAACTTTGCCCTTAAATATAAGAAGGAAAAAGCATACAGGGTGAGGCCAGGTTAAGATTTGACCACCAGGACAGCCTCCAGTTATCTTCTTCACTATTGGACCCTACCTCCTACCTTCTAACACCTCCAAATTATGCCACCAGATTATGATTCTATCAAGGACTAACCCATTCATTAGGTCAGAGCCTTTGTGACCTCATTATTGCATGTGTCACAGGCATGTACAGAAGTGCCTTGTGGTTTCTCAGTCCAATGGAGTTGATAGTTAAGATGAGCCATGTCAGGGCTGAGAAGACTAAGTAAACTGTAAGCATGGATACCTGGGTTTGCTACCCAGAACCTATGTAAAATAGCAGCTGTGGGATTGCTCACTTCCAATCTCAGTGCTGGAGAAATAGATCCAGGCAGATCCCTGGGGCATATTGCTCAGCCAGCCTGGTTGAACTAGCTTGTTCCAGAACAGTGAGAGACCACAACTCCAAACAAACAAACAGCCACTAAGGTAGACAGCATTCTGAGGAACAGCTTTCAAGATTGACTTCTGGTCTGCACATGCACCTTCACACGTACTGTGTACCCCCCCACACACACACATGCACATTACACATGTACACACTCACACAAAGAGACTGTCTCTGGTGACTAAGTCCATCTCTCCCTCTTTTTTTCCTCGGTTTCTTTCTGATTCTGACTTTCCTTCCATGGGTGAATGCTGGCAAATGCCCCTTATATCTTTGACATTCTCATCAAAGAAAGAACTGAGATTGTGTATAGAAACCACACTGCCTTTGCTATCATTCAGCTTGCATGGTGGGCAGGAATGCTTTTAAAATTAAATGTAAAATGAAAGCTTGCAATGTACTATGAAGGAAAGATAATGGACTCTTGAGGCCACTGTGCAGGGTGTTTCCATAAGGAGGTAGTGACATGTGGGAGCTAATTAGGTGTCTTAGCTCTCCAGGTCAAAGTCAAGGCATGTGTGACCTCTCTGTGGCAGGTGAAGTCTCATCCAGAATTAATGGATGCACAAAAATGGGAGCAAGTCCTTTCAGATAAATAAACACCTAAGGCTGGATGTCTAGGTGTATATTATGCAAGGTGTAAATCCATGTCATAAAATAATGTGGAATAAAGCAATAATTGATGGATAAATGATCCAGTAATGTCTCCATGTTTTGTGAGGATTGCCAGGTTGCACTGTACAGAACTAGAAGTGCAAGCCTGAAGACAGGAGGAAATACCCTTGCAGCACCTCTGCATTCAAGAGACAGTGGATAGCAGAGTCTATGAAAGCATAAAACATTACAGGAAGCAGCCCTGTTAGACATTTAAGTATCTACTGGCGGCGCAGGGGTCACCAACACTGGTGTCTTGGAAATAATCATGTCTCTGCTTTGTCTTCACATTTGGGCAGAGTGCAGAGGAGGAGTGACTAATGCATGAATGTGCATTCACCTCCAATATGCCTGGTGAATGTTTCAAGGTTTCCTCACATTAGCTCATTATCCCTGGTGCAATCTCAATAGGATGAAAATCCAGCCAGCTCCTCTGATGCTCAGGTTTCTCCCAGGATGTCCACTACTCTTTAGGGAGTGTGCAAAAATCATTAGTTAATAAAGCAGGGCTATGGAAATAGCTGAATTGGGAAAGTGTGTGTTGTGCAAGCATGAGGACTTGAGTTTAGTCACTGGAACCCACATAAAATGCTGGGCATGGTAGCATGGTTTGTAATCTCTGCACAGGTGAGGTGGAGAAAGGTGAATCCCCCAGGTCTCCTGGCCAGCCAATCTAGTCAAATTGGTAAACTCCAGGCCAATGAAGAGAACCTGTCTCCAAAAATCAAACCAAGTGGAGGGCAGCTGAGGAATGACACCTGAGGTTGGTCTCTGTCCTCTATATGCATGCACACATACCTGCATCTGCACACACACAGACACAGACACACAGACACAGACACAGACACAGACACACACACAGACACACACACACACACACACACACACACACACACACACACACACACACACAATCTATATCTTCCCACTGGAACTGTTGAGATCATCTTGTTTCTTTGTGCCATCTGTATCTTTGTAAATGACCATTTCTAGTCTTGCCTCATTACAATAGACTCTGCCCTTGTTTTTATATAGCAGCCTGTCTAGAGGATTGGAACATTCTTATTAGCAAAAGGAGGGAATGTAAGATTAATTTTAACTTCAGGTGGAGTTTGAAAACTGACAGTGAGGTGTGGGCAGCAGGCATATGTAGACATAAAATTAATTGCTATTACCTGGGTACCACACACCAGAACACAAAAGGAGGCCATAATGCTCAGAATAAACCTTTTCCTGGAATGGAGGTCACTTTCTTCCTTGGTACTGTAATGCTTTGGGTCAGTGAGGAATTGCTTCTTGGACTATACAATATGGTGAACAGCTGCTAAGTGCCTGGGCACTGGGCCAGATGACAAAGCTATGGTGTGCAATTAAATCCTGCCTCAGTTTTCCAGCTGTAAGTGGTTCAAGTCCACAAAGAGTTACAAGGATTGTGCAATCATGTTCTGATAAAGGAACAGGTATGCAGCCACAGTGACCTCCTAAAGATTTACTGTAGTATAAAGAGCCAGTGGAATTTCCAGAGAACACTTTTGGGTGGCCAATAAAGAATGAGTTCACCCTGGACCAGATGTAGACAGCTCAGAAAGAGAGAAATATGTGATCAAAGGGTCAGAAGAGGAACAAAGCCTTATATTTTTTTGGTAGTTGCTCATAGCTGGGTGTTAGGGTGAATAAGTACACTACATGACAGAGGAAATCATAGGAAGATGGGGACATATGGGAAGCTTGAGACTGATTATAGGAGACAGTTGTTTTTAATAAGTAGGAGGAGGCATATAAACTTGCATAGGGAACTAGAAGAGACAAAGGGTTCAAGATGGTTCTATTCTTCCTAGAAAACAGATTGTCTTCCTACTTAGTTCCTACTTACTACTTAGTTTGGAGTTGGCTGTTCATTCTTGAACTGTCTTAACTGTTCTTCCAGGATCATGTTCCCCTAGACACTTTTTATCTTCCAGATCTCAGCTTCCAGCCCAGTTACTTTCTTCTAATTTTTCTTTTTATATTTAGTTATTCTATGTGTATGAATGCTTTGCCTACATGTATGTATGTGGATTGTGTGCTTGCCTGGTGCCCACAGAGGTCAGGTTAGGACACTGCACAATTTGAACTCAGGTAAGGTGTGATATAAGCCACTACATGGGTTCTAGGAACTGAGTGAGGGTTCTCTGCAAGAGCAATAAGTGTTCTTAACTGCTGAGTGGCAGCAGGGGCAGCAGGGGGTGGGAGGGATAAACAGTAATATCTTTGTGAATGATTGGATGGAGTGTGACTAAGAATGGGTAGATGGACAGAGGGATGCAGTAATGAATAGATGCATGGATGTATAGGTGGTGAGTGTGTGAGTAGAAATATATATATATATATATATATATATATATATATATATATGGATGTATGCATTGGGTGAGTGAGTGGATGGCTACACATGGTGGATAGACAGATGAGTGGGAGATGGGAGTGGGAGGTGGGTGAGTAAATGGATGGATGGATAAATGTGTGACTGGTCAGATGGTATGAATAAAAGGAATGGATGTGTGTGGTGGGGTGGATGGATTGGTGTATTGGGTAGATGAATGAATGAATGGATTGGTGGGTGGCTATGTCTTTGTGTGAGTGTGTATGAATAGGAAGATAGATTCGTGGTATCTTCGGGGCGGTGAGCAGTTAGGCATATGAAGGACTGATAAGTGGATGGGTGAGTGAATGAGTGGGTGGTTGATAAATGAATAGGTATAAACAAATGGAAGGGAGTGTGGATGGGTGTGGAGGGCACCCTAATCACACCTCCTCCCTACAGGTGTGTCCCCTACCGATGGGTGAACAGATAGATACATGAATGGATGGAAGCTTGGACAGATTCATTTTTGTTGCAGTAGAGAGGTATATGTATAGATAGATGGAAGACAGACAGATGGAGGAATATCCCATGGGTTGATGAATAAGTGGATGGATGAGGGGTGGATGGTAGATAAATATATGGAGTTATAATAGTGCTTGAATAGATGGGTAAGTGAGTAGACAAGTGGGTGGATATGCGTGTGTGTAGGTGAGTGGAGAGATGAGTGAGTGGGTGGATAGATGATAAATGGACATTTGTTCATTGGTTCTTGGGATTTTACAGTGACTAAAAGATGTTACCTAAAATAAAAACATAAAGCAAAAGGAGGCTACCCACCCTATCACTTCAGAGCTCTGTATATTCTCAGGAATCTCTATATTTCTCCTTTCCTACCAACAGTTTGAAACCATCTGAGATCTTGATTACGCTAATTTATCAACACTCATGGACCTGCCAAATTAGAATGTTTTCTATACCTGTTTCCATTACATGTATAAGCACATATAGAAAATGGTATATTTACCAATGTGACTGAAAATAATGTTTAATATTAAATCTGAAACCTGTGAACTTCTGAGTCTGCATGCAAATTATGACACTGTTTCCTAGTAATTGAGTAATCTCCGAATCAGGATTCCAGAACCCTGGAAACCGGTTCTGCTTCTGTCACTTCCGTTTCTTCCCCAAGGAAGAAGCAGGTCATAGCCAAGCTGCTCTAGGGTACCTAAGTCTGTTAGTGAATCCTAGTCATTCTTATTTGGAAGTGACCCCCTTTTTTTAATGCACATTAAGCAAGTGATCTACACTCCTAGTTCACCACTCCTTCTGGCCATCATGCAGTTGGTCCCCATAGAGTACACTGCAGGTTCAGAGTTAGAAGGAAATTTAGAACTTACTTCATTGAATTTAGCCCCATTCATGAAATATGTAACATTAGCCCTGAATATCAACTACTTTTACTTTCCTATGACCATGTAGGACCAAGAAATCACAGTGTAAGAGAGCAGCAGGGCAGAGAATGCCTCCAGATTTGTTGATCAAGTTTCAGTCTTTATACATTATATCTGGTCACACTCTGAGCCCAGTGGCCTTTCCTGAAACAGACAAAATAGTCACACCTTACATGGTGGAGGATGAAAATATTTAATGCACATGTTGAAGAACTTAGTCTTTGTTTTCTTGTTGCCTTCACCACAGTGAATTTATTATACAGTCAGGACCTACTTTAGAGGCAACTAGTGCTAGTATAACTGAAGTGGCATGCATAGGATAACAACAATGCATGCAAACCCAGCACATACATATGGATCCTCTTTCTCATGTCTCCTCTTTTCTTCTCTAGGAAACTGCTCAAGGACCTCATGAAAGTGGGACTTGCGGCTTCCTTGATCAGGCTCAGCATTCAGTAAGTGCAACCGTCTTCACTGTGTAAATGTGTCTGTATCTTTGGTCTCTTTTCAAGCAGACTGTCTTCTGCGTGCCCCACAGTTCCCACAGAAACCTTGCTGTGTGCTTGGTCTCTCCGTCTGGCATTGCTGTGTTGGATTCAGAGTGAAGATAGGAGCTTACTATGTAGAGCATCCTCCCAGCTCTGCCTCCAAGGCCTCCAGTGAATTTGGGGCAACATGTGCATGTCAGTGGGTTAGTCTCCACTGGGAGAAATGGAAAGTTCATGAAAAATGCACTTTGCTTCCTTCTGTTTCCTATGGTCTGCTCATAAGGGGAGAATGTGTCACTCTTGTCTGGTCAAGTGACCCTGCAATGTAGAAAGAAAACCCAGCATACAGATCTGCTGGTGACCATATAACTCCAGAGACTTTTAAAGAAAACTCCTTTCGTTCTTTTAGAATCAGAACATGTGACCACATCTACAAAACTTCTGTAGAAGAAAAATCTGTATTTTAAGATACAGGGTAATGTTTTGGAAATTTCATTTTTTTTTTTTACCCATTGATTATTTTCCCATTGTCTTTCTTTGCCATTGCACTTAAGAACTTAGTTTTTGTGAGGCTGGCAGTATTTTTTTCCAATTTCCCTACATCTTTTTTTAATATCCACTAGCATCAGAGGCTAGGACCCCATGAAATCTGACTTGTGTTTTCCTCCACAGTAGTTCTGCTGGAGAATAGCACATTTTGGGAATAAAATTGTTATCATTTAAGGAAAGAGCCAAAACTATCCAAGTTTCAGAAGGGTAACTCAAGGAACTATTTATTTTTCTAGCTGTGGCTTCTCTCACAGGCTTTGGAATTACTTAGCATGTAGTGCTTCCAAGGGTGGTAGAGGCTAACATAGTTCATGAATCATCACCCCATGTTGGAGTGAGCAGGTGGAACTGGAGGTCATCAAACTCGGGACTGGTGAGGAGCTAGCTGTTTTCAGGGACACTTTTGCCCTGAGTAAAATTGCCTGGCTGCTGCTTGCTGTGGAATTTGCATATGCAAATGTAGAGGAGGAGGAGACAAGAAGAAGCAAGCAGCTGACAGTGTTAGCTCTTTACTCCAGCAGAATGTCTCTGTGTCGCCCTGATCAGCTAAAGCTTGTATCACACAGGGGATTAGAGCCAGGCTTTTGTTTCTAATCATAAAGGAGCTTCCATCTCTATTCCCTAGCTGCCACATCTATCTTGTCATGCATTTGAAGTTCCCCTTTTTGTATTTCCTCAAAACTGTGAGAGTTTTTGTAAGTAAAAATGAGAGGGAGCTATTTAGTATTTAGTCTGTTCAGAGCTATAGAGTATAAAGTTAAACATGCCTATTACTTTATCTTCTTTCCAAGTGGCATCATTCTCCTGTTCCCTTCTTTGTGCTGGGACAGCAAGCAAGAGATAAGGACTAGAAGTGTTCAAGGATGGAGTTTTAGAAGAAACATGATCTTCCCTGCCTCTGCCTTCAGAACAAGATACAAATTGTTGCCTCTCAGAAATGATCTCATGTACAGGCCATGTGCTGGGGACCTAGGGGAGGCTGTGGTCTCTGAGATAATCAGTACAGTGGTGAGTGGGAGCTCACGTTATCTGTCTATGGAGATGGTATATCCTATCTACAACCACAGTCTAATGAGTGAAAAAGAAAGTATTCATTTGCTGTTCTAGACTACATATTAGCAAGCAGATATAATAATTTCTAAGAACATCGAAAGGGCAAGAGGTGGGAAAAATGTCTCATTGTAGACAGAGGCTGAGGACTGGCACCTAACCGCTGTTCATCTAAGTTGCTTTTCTTGAGGCTAGTGTGCCTGTAGTATTAGAAACTTCAATCCAGGCCAGGAAATACCTTGATTAAGAAGAATTGAGTTCTGGGAGGTTACTTAGTTCCTGGGTGCCTGGGTGGACTAGTTACTTTTTTTGGTTGCTCTGATAAACACCTCAGAAGAACCGCTTAAGGAAACAAGGGATTGTTCAGGTTCAAGAGGAAGCTATAGTGCATCATGGCTAGGAAGGCATGGTGGCCAGAGAGTAAGGTAGGTCCTTGTGTTGATGCCATAGTCAGGAAGAAGAGAGCAATAATGAACGTCAGGCCTCCATTTGTTTTCTCTCCTTATTCAGTCTGGGACCCTGGCCCATGAATGGTGTCACCCACATTTAGAGTGGCTTTTCATACCTCAGTTAATCTAACCTAGAAACTCCCTCACACATGTGATTCCAGATCCTATTGAGTTTGAATTAGTATCACACCTGGGGAGCAGGCTGTCTGACAGTCAGAGTATCCCTTGACTCTGTGCCCTCTGGTGCCCTTCTGTGCTAACATAGGATCCAGGGCTGACTAAGAAACTGCCACAGTAACTTCTAGAATTTCACCAGGGGCATCGTCTTTGTGGCTTGGATCTCTGCATGCCTGACTTGCTTACTGACCTTGACATGAATCCAGAATTTGATGTTGCCCTTGGCTTCAGAAATCACTTCTGTTTCCTTCTTCTAGCATGTGGTTATCCTTCAACCTTTAACTTTTCTCAGGATACCCCTTTGGCATATGAGTCCTTTGAATACAACTGGCCAATGCCCATGATGTACAGAGCTAGTTAGTCCCTATGAGCTAATGTCTATTTTCTGGCTTTTCACATCCCTTGGTGATGTTTTTGCTAAACACAGTGTTACAGGAGAAGCGTGTTAGCAGGCTCATTGGTTGAACTTAGGCCTCAAAGCAATTTCCTACAACTTGTAAATTTAATGTCTAACAGAAGGTTTCCTTGACCTCTCCCACCTGTCAGATAATACTTTCATGTGTGCTGTGTCACAGTTATTAATCCATGAATTAATTAACAGGAAAAAGTTATTTTAATGTTTCCTTCTCTTGATTGTCAACTTGATTGGATGGAGAAGTACACAGGAGATTTGTAAAGCAAGTCTCTGCCTGGGTCCTTGAGGGTGTTTCTGGTTGTGGAATTAACTAAGGGAGAAGACCCACCTGAGGTAGGTGGCACCCTCCTTAGGCTGGGAATCCAGACAGAATAAAACAGAAAAGAGGAAAAGTTCATTACCCCCCCACTCTCTCTCCTTCCACCATTAAAGTAGCTGTTCTTTTCCACCCAACCCTCTCTACCATAATGGACTGGAGCATCTGAAAGAGTGAGCCAAAGTATTTCCTTTCTCATAGTTGCTTTTCTCAGTTTCTGCCACAGCAATAAGACACTGACTAATACATTCAGTCTGTCACTTCTGGCACCAAATAACAATTGAAGCCAAATCAAACTCTATTCATTAACCAAAGATACTACTTTCTTCCCAGGTGCTTTGGTCTCATGCTTCAGTGATGAGCATTGTCTTGTTCTCCATCCTGCATCTAGGAGATGAGGGAGCCTTTGCTCAGAGCAACTTAGGAGCTTCATTTGCAAGCTTTATATTACTATATTGCTTAAGCTGTCAAAGTCACCTGTCTGAGAAGGCTTCCTGGGTACTTTCTGTGCCTTTTGATGGATCCACCCACCAGACTGAACCAACAATAGTTCCAAAGGATGATTAATACCTACTTAGTTGTTCAACAAGCTAATTGTTTTGCATAGTTTACCATCTCTCTGAAACACTAAAATTCTTTGCATTCCAACCAAGGGGGTTGATCCCAAGTTCCTAAAACTAAACATCTCAGAAACACTTTTTTATTGTTTGTGTTCATACTTCTAATAATGTATTATTCCGTTTCTTGGCTGTTGTAGATAATAAAGGAAACTCTAAGTTGATCTTCAGGATTCAAGGCTTGCCCATGATTATACTTTACAGTGAGAATTTTGATGAACTGGGCAAGAATAGAGCAGTGTGTGTAGATAGGTAGAGAAACAATAGTGGATTCCATCTAGGAAGTTGAAAACTGAGTAGGTTGGATGGACAATGACAGAAGCCAGATGCCATCAACTGGTATGGCAATGGGTAAAGGAAGAAGGGAAGGGGAAAGGAAGAGAAGAGGAAGGGACAAACAGGGAGAAAGGGAAAGATGTAGAGAGGGAAGGGAGAGCAAGAGAGACTACAACAGAAGAAAGACATTCCTTTAATTGGTGGCTGGACAGAGAGTAGAATTGATTTCAACTGCAGAAGCCCCATGGTTTCTGGAGTAACACAAAAAATGATGCCCTCATCTTGATTACCCCATAAGTTGACACTGAATCTCTAGCAACCAGTCTCCAGTTGTTCATAGTTCTCCACGAGCCTCTTTTGTTTCTCCCAAGCTGCTGCGCAGGTAGAGATCTCTCATGTTCTTTCTTTTGCTACTGGTGTGCATGAGTGAAGCACTTGAAGTCCTTTTAGATTCTTCTCACATAGATGTATGTGAGACTAGAAAACGAGAGGGAAGAGAGGGAAGTAGGAATAAAAGCAACTATTTTGCATAACTTTCATCAGGAAAGGAGAAGGTATGGAAGAAGAGAAAGTAATAGGAAGTTGTCATGGTTGAAACATAAGTGTAGGCTTGTATGTTTCAACACTTAGCCCCAACCTGTGTGCTGTTTTGGGAGGTATGTGCCTTTGTAATGTGGAAGTCTAGTTAAACCAAGTGGGTTAATTGGAGGTAGTTTTTGAAGCACATAGCCAAGCATTAATTCTTTGTCTTTGTTTCCTCATCTACTGAGATGTGAGCAAAATGCTATATGTTCCCACTTCCATGAAGCCATCCACCACCATACCTTCTTCACCATGGTGGGCCTTAAATCCTACTGTCTAGTCAACACTCAGCCTTTCTTACACAGAAGTTCTTTGAAATGGTTGTATTCTCATTCATCATAAAGTGTAACCATGGGATCAAACTTCTACCCTGAAAACCAACTTAATATTTCTTTCAGTTTACCTGTAACAGACAAGCAACTGAAGAGTAAATCTGAGGAGGGTTAAGCAGGCATTTGCCCAGAAGCATGGACTAAAGGAAGTGATGTTCTATAAATGATCATCCAGAATGAATTCTTTCTTTTTTAAATCACATCTTGTCAGATATTTTGTAACAGTGAGGGGAAAGGTAGCTTAGACAGCAGGCATATAGCAGAGCAGATTTTAAGACCAGTGTTAGGGAGGAGCAAAGCCTGAACTGGCACCTCGTGGTCTGTCTTACTAAATTTCCATCATTTTGTCCCTTATAACTCTGCCTTGTTACTCATGCTTCATCTTGGTGGTGGTGGTGGTGGTGGTGGTGGTGGTGTGTGTGTGTGTGTGTGTGTGTGTGTGTGTGTGCACATGGTTGTAGGGTACAGCTGTATGTATAGAAGACTGAGGTCAAAATCAGATGTCTTTCTCTGTTCCTTTCCACCTTACTGAGTCTCTCATTTAAACTGGAGCTAGCCAATGTGACTAAACTATTTGGCCATCAAGATCTGCATTATAATGATCACATCCACCAGAGTACTTGTCATCATGCCTTGTGCTTGTCATCATGCCTGGCTTCTTACGTAGGCACCAGGGATTTCCAACCCAGGTCCTCATGCTTGCATGGCATGAGCTTTACTCAACAGAGCCCCAGTACTGTTTAGTATCTTAAGTGCTATTCACACTGCCCACAATCCTACCTCCCCAGTCCATGCCAGCCTTTAAAATATTGAACAAACCAGCCTTGGGTAGTGGATCTGCAAGCTACATGGCCCTTAGCATCACACCAGACTAACAGGTCTTCATCTTAATAATACAAAGAAGGGATCAGAGCTTAGTTATCTTTAACTAAGACCCTTCTCACTTAGGCCTCTGAAAACAAATGAGGAGCAGAAAGTAGGCCACGGCAGAGGTTGAAGGGGAACATCATTAATGAATGGCCATCCTCTGTCCCTCCTGGTCCTGACTGGTTACTGAAATGAGCTCCTTTTCTCCTGGACATGAAGATGTAGTGGACAGGTCTGTAACCCATCCAACACAGGCACTGTGCCTGCTCTCTGCTGTTTTTAAGACACCAATATTTGTGTGTTTTGTTCCTACTCACTGCATTAGAAGAGTTACAAGAATGGAAACCAGTCCTGTATCCTTAACCACAGAGGATAAGTACAACCTTTCTGTTTATCTTCATCATTTATCAGTTCCCAATCGGAGGACCCAGAGAAAATGTCAGCTCAATATTTTTGCTAAATCCCTGCACTGAATCTAAAGATAAGGTCACTTGCTGCTTCCACTCAACATGGTACTGTTGGTTGTTTATTTAAAACACCAGTAAACTTGTAGGCATCTGTGGAAATTGCAAAGGACCAAACCACAACTAAGTGTTAAGCTGGTTAAGTCATGACAACAAGGACTATTTTTTTAATAGTGGAAGGTTACAGATCTCTTGAAATTTTGAGAGTTTCCAAAGCAAACAGAAAAGTCCTCTGTGATTTTAATGACTTGTTTTGTTCTAAAACATGGCACTAGTTTCTCTCTGGTAGACAATTACTTGTGTGTTCTTGCCTCTGAAAGTGCTAATGGCTCAGCTTCAGGGAGGCCAGTGCAGATTTTGACACCCACATTGAGAAACAAGTATTGTTTCACATTTACTATGACTAAGAGAATTCTGTTCTTTGCATTGGAGAGGTGGAGTTGGGGCAGGTGTTGCTAGCCTAGGCTGGACTTGAACTTGCTATTTAGCCAAGGATAACAAAAGTTGCTGTTATTGCTGCCTGGAATCCATGGATCACTGAGAGGCAATCCCCTTTCCTGCCAAGTGATATATGTATGCATGTGTTCATGTGTGTACATACATGGGTGAGCATGAATTTATCAAATTGGCTGTCTCTTGGTATGTGTATGGCATGTGTGTATACATGTTTATATGTGCACACATTTGTGTAGAAGCTATATGTGTCTTCCTCTATCATTTTCCCATCATTTTTTTTTGAGCTAGGGGCTCCCACTAAGCCTGAAACTTGCTGATTTGGCTAAGCCTGCCTCTGTCTCCAACATCTGGGATTACAGATGTCACTGCCACACCCGACTTTCCTGTGGGTTCTGAGGAGTTTGAACTCAGATCCTTATGCTTGCACAGGAAATACTTTACCACTGAGCTGTCTTCCCACCCAGGGTGGCTAATTCTCATTGGATCTCAGTCTTTCCATGTCAAAGAGAAGAAATTATCTTGAAAAAGTTACTGAAGTCTATTGTGATACATGCCAGCTTGCTAAGACATGGAGATGTGTGTTGATAGTCATATTCTGGCAATGCTTCCATCCATCTCTTCTTTTCTTCCTTCTAAAATAGCTAAGGAAATTTAGTGTTTGATTCTTGCTGAACACTGAGGAGTTTTACAAGAAATGGACATGAAGAAGAAGGGTTTTCAACCATGATGGGATTGTAAGGTAAATTTTTTAAGCAAATCAAATAATCCATGGGCTGCCCTGTCACATATGTTGACAGCCCATGAGCTTTGCAGTTTTGCTTTGAAATGTCAGTCTCCTGTTGAAGACTTGGTCCTCAGTGGAGCAACAGTCACAGTGAGGCTTTTGGGAAGCCTTTGACCTCCACAGTGGGTTGAGCTGTTGATAGGTTCATGATGTGATGGTCTTCTAGGAGATCATGGAAACACAGGATATGGAAGCAATGGAAGAGAATGCTGCCTGGGAGGGGGCCACTGCTTGAGCCTGTCCCTTCCTCCCTTCCCTTTTGGGCTTCTGTAAAGTGAGAAGTTTTTCTTCCTCATGTCCTCCCCACCATAGCACTCTGCCTTGACATAGGCTTATCACAATGGATTCATGTGACCATGGGCCAAGACCTCAGAAACTATGAAATCAAATGAACCTTTCTCTCTTTAAGTTGCATCTCTTGTGTAGTTATTACAGTGGTGCAAAGCCAATGAACTTGAGGACGTGTGCAGCTTCATCTCAGCTGCGGGAGAAGGCCAAGGTGGTTCCCTAATACATGCATGTCCTTTTCTCTCCTCATTAGGTCCTGGTTTTCTCCTTTTAGAGCTAGCTGACCTTCCCCCTAGGCTTCCCTCATACTTCCTGAAGGACATGGCCATCTCAGGGTTGCCTCCTCCCTCAGCAATGACCATTTGTGCTTCACAGAGACAGAATCTCCCCACCACTCCATAAACCTGCAGGCCCTGCAGAATCAATGCCCACTTACAGCTGCTAACGCATTAATAACAGAAACGTCCCTGGCCATGACCTACCTGAGTCATTACCCACCGATCATAGGAGGCAATTTCAAGCAGATTGACTAGCGATCAGTGTCCTCCCCGGCGTCCATGCAGGAGGACACATGGCTGCCTTCACAACCCCTGAGCAGATGGCCAGAGCACGTAATTGCTCGCCTCAGCCGGTGTGGGTCTGGCTGCAGGCTGGGGAACCTCCACGTCTTGCATGCAAAGCTGAGCTCTCTTACCCTGGGGCTCTGCTCCAAGTGCTTTGCATTTCAGAACTTTTCAGAATCCAAGCTCTCACTGACCTTCTTTGTGCTGGTTTTGAACTTGATGCACAAGCAATTCTCTGAAGATACTGAGGAAATGAGGCTTCAGGGTGCCTGAATCGCTCCACACATATGGCTGTCCTGCAGCCACTTGTAAACACTATCCAAATCCATGGCCCAAAGCTAAGGCTGCTACAGGCTTCTACAGTTAAGATTTTGTCCCTGTGCATTTTTCCATTACCTAGAATCACGATTGCTGGTCTAGGAAAATGGCTCTGGGGGTAAAGTGCTTGCTGTACAAACCTGAGGACCAATATTCAGATCCCCACCACTCACATAAAATCCTGATAAGCATCTTGTACCTGTAACCACACTGCTGGGGATTAGAAACTGGAAGATATCAGTGGCTGGCTGACCAGCTAGGGTAGCTGAAATATTCATCTTCAGGGGCAGCAATAGACCCATAGACCCTACTTCAAAAGGTAAATTGGGCTGGTGAGATGGCACAATGGGTAAGAAAGACACTTGCTGCCAAGATTAAGGACCTGACTTAGATTCCCGCGGCCTACATAGTAGAGAGGGGGAACTAAGTCCCAAAAGTTGGTTGTCCTCTGACCTCCGTATGCACACAGTGGCACACATGTGCACGCGTGCACACACACACATACACACACACACACACACACACACACACACACACACACACAAAGAGAGAGAGAGAGAGAGAGAGAGAGAGAGAGAGAGAGAGAGAGAAAATATGAGAATGAGCAGAGACAGAATGAATGAATATATGCCTCTATAACAGTTCCTACTATTTTTCACCTTTCCATCCTCCCACAGCATCCTTCAACCTATGGGATGGTGCCACAAACATTCACAACACACCTCCCTAGTACACATCCTTGTTCTTGCATAGAAATACCACGCTTCCCCCCAGACACACCACAGGCTGTGCTTTGTTAGTCTCTGCACTCATCTGTCCTATCAAGTAGATAGTTGAGATTAACTGTAGTAGTTAAAGGATATAAATCTTTATGAACTTGGCTATGTATTGTTTGCTAGTTTTCCAGTGGATGATTTGGGTACATAATCAACTCATTGTAACCCAGGCTTCTGACATTTTTGACTCTTACCCATCTCTTAAGAAAATTGAGGCAAACCCTTTGTTGAAAATTTCCCTTCAAGGAACTGTAAAAAAGAGAGAAACCACATCAAAAGATCACCCACTACTCTATCATAGATTAATGTCCAAACATTGAAGATGCTTCAAAAAGATCATCCTGTTTCTGTCTCCTCAGAGCTGGGACTTCAAGTACTTGTGCCATGCTTGGCCTTTTATATAAGTGCTGGGAATTGAACCCATGCTTTCACAGCTATCTGAGCTACCTCCCCAGCTCTCTTCAGACATTCCAAGACAGGTGCCTTTTCCATTTTGTATCTGTGGTTGATGTCCTGTTATTCCTTGACAATAGCAAGTAGACTCTGGTACTCAGGGGCCTGCTGGTGTCCTGTGAAGTCCAGGTCAATATTATAGCCATAGGCTCTCATATGGGAAGACTGTTACATGCACTGTGTTCTCAGAACAGCTTCTCAGAGCATGAACTTCCATAATGGCTTCAGGAAATTCTGCCAGGGGGGATTTTCAGAGCTGGGCATTGCAAGGTCAAATAAGCTGTGAGCTGTGATTATTTTGGCTGCATAGACCAATAGGGCCTATCTATGAGTTTATTTGGATTCCAAAAATGGAGGCAGCAGTCCTCAAGGGTCAAGTGCTGACTTTGAGACAAACACATGGAAACTGAAGTGTAGGCTTTCTGTGTACCATGTCTGAGATTGTTTAGTTTGTGAAAGAATGATGGGTTGAACTGTAGTGTCATTGGCCAAAGCTGGCCTTGAACTTGTTATCTACCCAAAGACAGCCTTCATTTTCTAGTCCTGATGCCTCTATCACCCAAGGGTCGGGGTTATAGGTGTACCTCAGAGCACCTAATTTGTGTGTACTACCAGGGTTGAACCCAGGATTTTACCCATGCTAAAAAAATACTCTATCAACTGAAGTATCCCTCAAGCCTGTTTCTTAACTCTTCTTAGTCCCAGTTTCTTCTATTATCTCTATACCAGCAGGCTACTTTGTGCATTTGTGCGTGTGTGTGTGTGTGTGTGTGTGTGTGTGTGTGTGTGTGTGTGTGCGTACTGGATATGAATTCTTTTGGTGCATAAGAATGATGTCTGTTAACAAAAGCATTAGGGAAGAGTTAGACCCAAAGAATGGAGCTTTGACAGTGTTCAGCTCAACAAGAGAGGATAGTGCAAACTCTTCTGCTTTAGTTAGTAAAGACCTTGCCACTTCTGATGAGGCAAGAAGAGGACCCAGTCAGCAAGCAGATAGGAAGATAGTAGCCTTGGAAGAACATGAAACCCAAGATTACCTACATTCACTCTGAAGTCTTATTTGTTTTGTAGCTTTCCTCTAGACTTTCTCAAGTTTACACCAACAACTAACTTAACCTGTTTCTTCATAACTCTCATGATTAAATTGTTCTAGAACTGAATATTTTATGAAAGTTTTGTTGAGTGCTGAATTGCTGTCTAGGTCCACATAGCACCTCACTTCTTCTTCATTATGACCTACTGGGGTATGCTCTGCTCATAATCTCTGTTGTATGGGCAAGAAAATAGAAAATGGAGAGGTTGTATGGAATCCTCATAGTTGTGGTTCGTGGTGATGATGGGGATGATGATGGGTATGAAGGTGATGATGGAGATGATCATGATGATTAGGAAGATAATGGTGGAGATATTGACAGAAATAACAATGGAGAAGTATTTGAACTGCAGTCTTTTCTAGAGTCCACAATCTATAAATTGTTTTCTATACAGTTAATTTCACTGAGACAGAGTACTGATGGCTATGAGTCATGTGATATCTTCATTAATGATAGATTTGGGCTTTAGTGGGTTATGGAGTTGGGGTTTTGTTGTCTAAGCCCTTGGCTTGTCCTGGGTTATATATTTGACTCCACTTCTCAAAGAGGGAGATGAAGTAGATGATTAGTATGATATTTTTAAAATAGACTTCTACTGTGTATTTTTCTGTCCTCTGAAAAAAAGAACAAGGAGTTTGAAGTAAACTGCACTGTAATATATCTCTCTGAATATATTTCTGTGTATGTAATATACATGTATATATATATATATGTAATTTGCTATTATTAATATCCAAATAATTCAGTGCAAAATTGTGAAAGTAGGGAAATGAAAGGTTTATAACATTTCATTAAACATAAAAAGAAAAAAGTTTTTATTAAAAGCACATGGTCTTGTCACTACATGGTGGTCGCCATAGTTGGTTTCCAACTCCTGTCTTAAGGTTCAGTGCACACACAAAGCCTGATGCTTTAAAGAGCCTGTGAAGACCCCTAGGAAGTTACATGCATCTGCAGTGCAGTCTTAACAGTTGTCCTCCCAGTGCTGAGTTCAAAGGCACTGGTGGGATTTATCAAACCCTCTAGCCTTCTCTAAGAGCTTTGATCAGGAATGGACAAAAGTAATAAATCAGAAATGGCTCTCTACTTTGGCCTGTGATGTTCTCCCTCATAGTAGTTGACGTCTGGACATTGTGAGCAGGTAATCCTAAGACCTCACTAATTCAGCGTAAGTGTAGAATGTTCTCCTGTGCCTGGCATGATACTCTCCATAAAAACACAGTAAGAAGCATGTTTTCTGGACTCGTGGGGAATGTGGCTTTTAGAGTAAATAAATATTAGGCAAATAATCATATACAGATATATGACTGTATATTCAGGGAACTCACACAAAGATGCTTGAAGTATGATAGTTTAATATGGGCATCAAGATAGTAATACTTTAGTGTAGGAATTCTAAGAAATAGGCTTTGAGGAGAGGTAAGGTGTTTTATGGTTTTAAGAAATAGAAGTCTAAAAGGGAGTCAGGGGTGGAACTGAGGAGTAGTTATAGGGAAGGGATCCTTCAGAGTAGAGATTTCACATTAGACTCTGTTACAGGTAATAATCAAGGAATATGAAAAGGCAAAGAACATGTTCATACTTACATTTCAACAGTATTACTGGGGTTAAAGTGGTAAAAAAAAAGGCTTGGAGAGAGGGAATAATCTAAGCAAGGAAAATAGTTGAGATGTTATTGAGGCAGTGTACACACACACACACACACACACACACACACACAATGGGGAATGTTCTTCTGTATATATGTTTCCCTTATTGGTTGATAAGTAAAACACTGATTGGCTGGTAGCCAGGCAGAAAGTATAGGTGGGGCTACTAGATGAGGAGGATGCTGGGGAGAGGAAAGAGAGAGAATCCTCCAGGAGACACCATGTTGCTGAAGGAGTAACATGCTGGATTATGGGTAAGCCACAGCCTCATGGCAATGCATAGATTAATAGAAATGGGTTAATAATTAAGAGAGAGCTAGCCAATAAGAAGCCTAAGCCATTGGCCATACAGTTTTATAAATTAATATAAATCTTTGTGTGTTTATTTGGGGCTAACCAGCTGCAGGACCAGGCAGAACAGAAACTTTAGTCAACACACACACACACACACACACACACACACACACACACACACACACACATATTTATCATTGATCTATTCACATATATTTACCTCTTATCTATCCATGTCTATCTCCATCATCTGTAATTTATTGTCTATAATCTCTCCATCATTTATATTGTCTATTATCTCTCAGCTATCAATTGTTTCTCATCTACCTGCCATCTATCAATCAATCATGTTACTATCTCTATATATTTACTATATATCTGTCATTTTCCTTTCTGTCACTTATTTATGTGCCCCAAATTCAAATGTTCAGCCAATTTACTATACCAGAATTTTTATAGCCTTAACCAAATCATAACATTTTTTCTCCTTTTTTTAATTTTTGTTTTTTGTATGTACCCTGGGATGTGATAGAGGGTTCCTTCTGTTCCCCCTTCCCAATAGCTTGATGATGGTCCACATGGTTTCTGCTGCCCCTGTTGTCTTCCATGTTACCTTGAATGACACCATTTGTTTTGCCCAAGTTTCTCACACATTGAGGGCTGACATTCTTAATAGTTCTGTCACTGTGTCAAACAGGCTGCTGAAAAGATACAAGTGATGCCTGCAGGAGATGGGGCCATCTCAGCAGTTTGTGTAACACCAACAGGGTGTGAGGGAACAGAAAAATAATTAGTTTAGCTGCATGTAAATGGAAGATCGAGGAAGAACCTGTGAATGTGTGGCTGCCTGGGAGGAAGGTGGCTGCCCAGTTGAAGGTTTGCAGATGAAAGATTGACTCAGCAGCTATGCAAATGAAAGCACTATGAAGAGACTTGTGGGTGACAGAAAAAGCAGAGTGACTTGAATCCAATCCACCCGAATTTACAGAGGGTTTCACATGCCTGTCACCATGCAAGTCATTAGAGAGTGACTGAGGGGAAAATGATGGGAAGACACCAAAAAGGCCACAGACTAAAGATGAAGAACAATGTTTCAGAGTATGTGACTTCTTCAAGCTGCTATTGCAGAGGCTGAACAGCAATTATAAGCCACCTTAGTAGGCAAAATGTATTCAGGAATAAGTCTGAATATGGGGATTTAGCAAGCTCTGTGATAGTAGTTAAGATACTTCACCTCTCTAGACATCAATTTTCTTCACAAAACATTTTTCACAGTAGGTGTTGTCATTGCTTCTCCTTACACACATGTGCACTGCACACATGCATATACACACATGCACATACATGGCCACCTCAAGGCCATCTTAGTAGTACTGGCAGGAGGAGGTAGGGAAGAAAATGCCCTCTATTAGGTAATTACATGATTTCTAGAAATGTGGTCATTTAATGAACATTTATTAAAGGCCAAGTCAGCATAAACCATGAAAGTTAATGAAAGTTAATAGGTGTTGAAATAACATGTAAAGACAAGTCCTATGTTGAGGCTGGGGAGGCAGTTCAGTTGGAAAAGCGCTTGCTACATAAGCATGAAGTTGTGTGTGAACCCCAGAACCTGTATCTGAAACATGTTAACCCAGTTCTGGCTAGGAGAAAAAGGTAGGAACTAATTGGTCAGCTAGCTTAGCAAAACTGGTGAATTCCAGACACAAGTGAGAGATCCTGTCTTTAATCAATGCATCCACCAAAGGGCATACATGCATACACATACACACACAGAGACACACACAGACACACACACACACACACACACACACACACACACACACACACACACAGAGAGAGAGAGAGAGAGACAGAGAGACAGAGAGACAGACAGAGATAGAGAGAGACAGAGAGACAGAGAGACAGAGAGACAGAGAGAGAGACAGAGAGAGATCCTTTGCTGATCATGACTCTATCTTCCCAAGGTGCAGCAGGCTCATGGTAAGTGTATTGGTTGTGCCTCCCCAAGGATGCAGCATCTTCATAGTTCATAACAGTCTTTTAAAATCTTAAAAGATAAGCTTGGTGGGTAAGATCACTTACTGCACAAGCATGAGGATCTCAGTTGAGATTCCAGAACCCATGTAAAAGCCAGGCATGGCAGCATAAACCAATCCAGCATTGTGGAGGGATAGAGACAAGAGGTTCACTAGAGCTACAGTTTCAAAGGTAGACTCTATCTCAAGGGAAATGTGGTGAAAGATAGAGCAGGATATACAACATTTTTCTCTCGCAGCTTGCTCATATATGTGGGCATGGACACCCTACCCATCAAATAAGCTCTTACTGAAAATATCCCTGAGTGGTCTCTGTTCAATGCTCCTACTATTGCCTTTGGCTCCATTCTTTTATGGTTTAAATCTACTTTCTTTTTGCATGTGATATTTTCATTGTTTTATTCCTAACATTTGTCATTTATTTTTATTTATTTATTTTTAATATCCCTTGATCATTTGCCATCCAATTATACATATCTGAATATCTTCTACCATTTTAAATTAAGAAAGCAAAAATCAGAGATGAGAACATATCCAGTTTTCTGTGTTGCATTTAGTTTTAAAACCTGTAGTGTAAGAGTCAGGCACCGTAGTAAATGTCTTTAATGCCATCAATTGTGAGACAGCAATACCTCAAAATCAAACTAAGCCTAGCATACACAGTAAGATCTTGCCTTAAAAACAAAAGAAAACAACCCAGCCATGATGGTATATACTTGTAATCCCAGTACTCAAGAGGCAGGAAGATCAGGAGTTCAAGGTTATCCTTGGCTACATAGGGATTTGAGATCAACCTGCACTACATGACACCCCATCTTAATAAAACAATTAAAGAAGATTATGTATGTTTAAATTCATGTATTGTGAGTGATATAACTTGGCTTTGGAAGTAGGCTGTACAAACCAATGCTTACAAACTTTCAGTTTTACTGAAAGCTGCCACAGGCCATTGATCATATTTGCTGATCATGTATGTAGTAGAACAGTGATTTGTTCATAGCACTGGCTTATCTTCTAGCTACTCCAGTTAAAATCATGTAAAGAAAGCACCCCTCCTCCCTGCCCTGCTGACCCTGAGCAAACAGTCGCTCCCCTGTACTCTGAAGGCTAAAGGGCAAAGTGAAGTAGGGTGTAGTTTTGAGAACTAGGGTAGGAACCAAAGGGGTTAGACCCCTCCAAATGAAGTTGCCTGGAGAGATCTTAGCAGTTTGACCAATTTGCTTTGATTAAAGAAAGGCCTAAGACCTCAGAGATAAGGTGAGTATTACTTTAGGATCATTGAAAAATGGCAGTGAGCTGCATCAATGAAGATAAGGACAACTGACCAGCCTCTGTAGAAAAGGAGTTTATGAAAAGTCAACTGAATATTCCAGAAGGGTCCTCATGTATTGACAAAGCAGAGCTGGCTTCCCCTGTGCTCAGTTACTCTCCATTCTGAGTATCTGGCCTGAGTCAGGGGGACTTCTGTGCCTGGATTTGGTAAAATCAGGCTTTGGGCATAAGGCAAGCAAGTGGATTTTCCTTGTTTACCAAGACTGGTTAGTAAAGGCTCCCTGTGGTTTTGGAGAAAGGAATTCATCTATGCTCAGCAGGCATGTGTTGTGATTGATTGGAAATGTCTTGTAGGAGCAGAGTGAGGAGTGAAGTCTTCCATTCCACTCTAGATTAGAAGACATTTTCCCTTGTGATCATTGAGGGGGAGCCATTTTCTTCTGGAGACTCTGTATACTTGTCTGGGTAAATAAATATCTCCATGAATTAGTTTCATGTTATTGTCAAACAAGAGAGAAAAATGTCATCTCAGAGTCTCAGGAGCAATGTTAGCATTCAGATGGCATCACTTACCAGACATCTAACCAACTCTTCTTTCAACATGATGGTTTAATTGTAGGAAAATTTCCTTGTAAATTCATTTAGGGAATTCTGTTGTATGGGGTTTGATCCATTTATACTATTGGGCTCTGCAGCAAAATTCACTGTTAAACAGAAGACAAAGGCAGAAAAAGTGAGTTAAGATATAATCTAGTGGCTGTCCTCAGTTTTGAATCTTAGGGTTACAGGCGGAGATCATTGTGCTCTATACCTCTGTATCATTCTTGAATCCTTCTAAATAGATCTTACATCAGATATGAGAGGGGAGGAAGGTGCAGATACACTCCTGGGGAAAATGACATTCCCATTCCTGACCCTATTAATCATTATAAGAGAAGTAGCAAACTCTGAAAAGACAGATTACATAAAAATGGAAGATATGTAAGAACAGCTTACGTGCCTTGTAGTATTTTATTGAGACTTTACTGTATTTTGCTTTACTTTGTTTTGTTTGGGGTATTGCATGTTTTCATGGACTTGCACTGAACAATAAGTTAAGTAGAGAGGGTCTGTGTGGGAGGAAAAGACACAGGGACATCAGAGTCAAGCCACCATCTTTGAAACAAGTCTCTGGTGTTTGGGGGTTTCTTGACCACTCTGAGGTTTTGTTTCTTCACCAGACAGTGATAAGCAACTGAACCTCTGCTCTTTTAGAAGATAGAGAGGACATGGCTCAGAGTAGCAAAATCCCATGTGTATTGAAATATGAGGTAAGCTGGAACTTTATCTCCTTCCTAAAGAGCCAGTAGATTGTGTACTCTGTGGGGGCCGGACTTGTGGTCCCCAGAAGATTGGATTTAGTGTCTCAAACCAACCCCCAGTTCCATTTTCCTCTTCTAATACCCACAAATTTCCCTCTGTCTCAGGCTCTTCATGCTAAGATTTACCTAAAGAACTGGGAAGCTGACTGCTGACTTGGCAGATGTGGAAATAATTTCTACAGGAGAGCAGGGTCCTAGTTGTAAAGTATCACCACTGCCGTGTGCCAGGCTTGGTGCATACCTTTAGTAGGTCAAAGAAGACATGGTAAGTCCACTTATGTTGACAGTCTCCTGTGAAAGGTGGCAAAGCTGCCGTGAGCCTAGTCAAAGCTACATCATGTACAGTTTTACTCACTGAGCATCTACTGTGGGGGGCGGGTGAGGATATAGCTCAATGATAGTGTTCTTGCCTAGCATGAAAGAGGACCTAGGTTCAATTTCAACTACCTGCCTTAGCTGTACTGCATGCTAATCACAGTTCTTCCTTTTCCATTATGATTGA
Source organism: Cricetulus griseus (assembly GCF_003668045.3). Lineage (NCBI taxonomy): Eukaryota > Metazoa > Chordata > Mammalia > Rodentia > Cricetidae > Cricetulus > Cricetulus griseus. The sequence goes on along the minus strand of NC_048600.1, from coordinate 40,473,479 downwards.
AGATAGTTCACAACAAGTGCTCTTAAAATTCCATTGAGAGAAGCAGTTTGCAATGTGACCCATTTGTTTTAACCCTCTGGGTCAGAGCATACCCAGTACTCACCACTTTCTATCTACAGGGATTTTTATAAATGCACTTTGCTTATTCATATTTTGGACTTGTGTGCTTCTCAAGGAATATACACACTATATACAATTCCTCCCATTTTGACCCCCAAAGCTCTGAATAAAATCAGTGAAAAGAAACACACAATAAAAAATACTGTGCACTCATTTGCAAAGTGATGAGTTTTGTAATAATTTTGATCACACTCACTCCCTCCCCCTGAAGCCTATGCATTCCCCCTCTCCCTACACTTACTGTCCCTTCTTGTTTGAAAACAATCCTCTCCTATTTCCTGTTTTCATGTTGCAATATGTGCCTGACATGTGTGTATGTGTGTTACATATTTTACATGATATCTAGGTTCCAAATATGAGAGGAAACATGACATTTGTCTTTCTGGCTATGGCTTATTTTGTTTACTGTGATGGTCTCCAGTGGGACTCTGCCCTTTGCTATCTCTCTTTGCTTGCATTTGTTTACCTGCCCTTCCTTCTGCAATGTTGTGATGCAGCACCATGCCCTCACAAACTGAGCAGGTCTTATATGATGCTCCTGAAATTCCCAGCCCAGACTGTAAGCTAAAAGAAACCTTTTTTTTATGAAGTACTCAGTGGCAGCAAGAACTCTCAGTCAGGACAGAACAAAGCTATGAATATGTGGTAGGAACTGAGGTGGGCAGGATGGCAGAGGGGCTGAGACATCTGTGTGGGTGACAGGTCCTCATAAGTCTGAGCAGAGAGATAGGGGTGAGTTTTCTTACATACAGCTCGTGAGAGTTGGGGCCTGTAGAAATCCATGTGCCACTTGTCTCTTTTCTTTCTAGTAAATTTCTTAGGAAGGATTAAATACTGCTTTTATACCATGCGTCTGTATAACACAACATCTGGAAGAAATAAACAACAACAAATTCATGTTTTGATTATGATGACAGTACCACCTAACACCACATAAAGATGGTCCCACATTGAGAAGAATCCTTTATATTTTTCAAGCATTTTTCTAAGAAACTATTTATCGCCCTATGGGACAACACTCCTTTGGTACCAACTGGTCAAAATCAGGAAGGAAGCATGCATTCCCTTCCTCTAGTCTAAATTCATGCCAACTCTTTAAATGGATAGCAGATTCATAAAATCACAAAGCAAGAAATTGATGCTCTAGGCACTGATTTTGTGCTACCTGACACACAGACAATAATTTAAGCAACTTTATCCAAGTAATTTAGTAATAATGTTCTGTGGTATGTGGAATGCAATATTCCACTATCAAACATCTTTGACTAATAGTCTGGTGGTGACAATAGGGTCACATCTTGCTATAGATTAGATAACATTTGATGAATATCTTGATTTTTCTATACCTTTTTGAATGTCTTCCCATTCCAACACACAAATATACACATGTTCTCTTTGATCCACTATTATAAGCTTTGGAAGGGATTATATCAAAATTCTGTCTTAGACACAATGTTATTCTTTTGATAACTTATCATATTTTAAAGTTTATCAGCATCCTTTCCCTATTAATACCTGAAATTACTATTCAGCTTTCACCTAGGATCTGAATTATGTGCAGTGGTGTCTGGAGAGACATTCTGTGTGTGTGTGTGTGTGTGTGTGTGTGTGTGTGTGTGTGTGTGTACACTCCTTTTTCACATATGTTTCTGGAAAATGAAGTAAAGGTTGACAGAAGACTCAGGGGTGTGCCTCTATGGGAATCTGAACTTCTTATAGGCATGTTACTTGACTTGTATTAATATTTATGTTTGAGAGCTGAAGCTTAATACAGTTAAAGCAAAGAATAATCCTTACACCCATGAAACACTTGAACTGAACACAGCCTTGCTTTCTTTTAAAGAGAGCTTTCAAGGCTGCAAATCCCCCAGTGTGGCTGCCAGACTGTATAATTCCATATTTATTGCTTCTCTAAGTCTTACAATTGTACCCAGGAGACCTGAGAAGGTCTGTTCTTCTCCAAGGAGTGCATGTCTGTCCAACATCTCAGAATTGTGATCAGTAATACTATTTGTGCTTGCTTTGGAGAACAGAGGACAATTTGGATCCTGTAGGCATTTATCAAACACTGCTTCCAATTTCCTGCCAAGGTAACATATGTGAGCAAGGATTTCTTCACTGAATGCCTGCACAAGGAACACATAACCCTCATAATCCAGGAGAAGGAAAGAAGGTCCATTAAAGAGTCAGTGAAACTAATATAATCATAAATGGAAGGGTCAGAAATGGAAGCAATTTGACTAGAATTGTGACTTTGTAGAAAAAATGGAGACTTACCTCCACTAGTTTGTTTTCTTATTGAGAATGTACTATATGCCAAGCACTGTGCTTCTGCTGAAGGTAGAATTTGTAGAGTAACCAGCCATTCCAAATTTTCTGGAAATGAGGATCTTCATACTAAAAGAAGGTAGTCTAGCCAGCATAAGCATTCATTCTACACAGAAATAACCAGAGTGTTTAAAATGCCCGAGTGTATAATGGCCCAGGCATCTTGACTGTTGAATTGATCACATTGAGAGCCACCTACAAGGTTGATAAAGCCTGTATTTGTGAGGATGTTTCCAGAAGCAGTGAGATCTTGAGTGCTCTGACCTGAGAAATGGTTTAACCTGTTGTGGATTGCAAATTTAAATAACTAATTGGCCAGCTGTAGAACTGTAGGAGATGAAGGTGGTTGGAGGAAGCAGGTCATTGGATGGGCCTTTGAAGAGTGTGTCTTCCACTATTCCCTTCCAGCTCACAGGAAGTGAGCAGCTTCAATCTTCCTTGCATTGCCCACTGATTTTCTGCCTACCCACAGCTCAGAAACACTAGTCTAGTGACCATGGACCCAAACTTTGGAAACTGAGAGCATTTTTAATTTGATTTTCTTATTTTTCTTTTTTTTTCTACAGCAGCATACACCTGACTAATCCAGTGGGTGCTGAGGAGATCCTAATGCTCCTCAGAGTGAGGAAGGAAAATGAGTGTGATGGCACAACTAGGCACAGTTTACGCAGACTGGAAGTAAACTAAGTGTAGAGACATGAAGGGTAGGGCATGACTACATATCTGGGACTCTTTGATAGCACTACCACCAATGAACCAAAACCAACATGGCGGTAACTAGACAAGAAACAGACAAAGATGCAGTGGCTGAGTTGCAGCATGTTCGCTCTTTCTCAGGTTCCTAAGATGTGATTTAGCTTTGCTATTGCTGTTGTGACCCTTATCAACAGATGGCTTTTTAAAACAGTTATTATCTCATAGTTTCAGAAGAAGTCTGACTTTGTCTCCAAAAGTAAAACTTCAAATGGCCATAGGTCAATATTCCTCCCGAAGCTTTTGTGAGGAAAAGATCATTCTCTTGTTTTTCCCTGCTTCTGGAAGCTCTTTTCTCGTCTTTGCTAGTGGCCAATTTTTGTGTTCAAAATTCGTTGAGTTCTTTGAGTATCAAATAACAAACACAGCTATTTCCCATCCCCCTCTGTCACTTTCAGGGACCTATAATATCATTTTGATGTCCCTCCACCAACTCACAGAAGTCTCCTTGTTGTGGGATGAGCCAATCATCATCTTTCAAGTCCCTTTTGCACTGCTAAAATATTCACATATTCTGGGATTAGGACATGGATACCTATAAGGACATTTTTCTGTCTACCATGAGCATAGTAAAGATGCTGGGCTAAACTCAAAGATTAGCTGGAAACTATCTAATTCTGTTGCAGTGGAACCACACTGGGCTGCTTTTGGCTTAGGAAGTTCTCTGATAATGTGTGGGGTTGAGCGAATGGTATCATAGTTTCTTATTGCTGTAGCAGAATGACTGAGAATGAACAAATTATAAAAGGTACACCTATCCATGGCTCATGGTCCTGGAGGCTGAGAAGACCAAGAGTATCTATCATACCATTGTCTGTTTTTAAGAGACCTCTTTGTGACAGGAAAAGATAAAGTGCATCACAGGATGAGATGCCAAGATAAGGAGAACCTTCTCCCTTGACAACCTATTAATTCATGAAAGCATGGATAGTTTGATCTTTTCATGTGGGCATGACCTTTATGACTCAATCACTTTCCCAAAGTCTCACTTCTAAATGCCATTCATAGTTGACTTTGGGAATTACAATTCCAACACTGAGGCAAACAAGATTACCCCACGGTTACCTATGAGGTACCAATGAGATTGGTGCAATGAAAAGGAATACATGTAAATGAATTCTGACTCCATCTCCACACCTGATGCTAGCCCTGGTAATCATCTCATGCTCCTGGCATCTCCAGTATCCTGGGATCTATGCTGAAACCTCACTGATAGCCTTCCCTGGACATTTTTATAGTGACTCTGACCCTTCTACATGGTGACAAGGCTCAACTTTTTTTTCCATGGACCCTTCATTTCTCAGGTTTCAACTGAATCTGAGGCTTCACCTTCACCAATGGCCTCTCCTGGCCTAGCACAGTTTCAAGCTTCAGCTGCTTCCCATGACCCCTTTAAAACCTCCTGTTCTCATCCTACCACAACCAGTAACACATAAGAGACACACATTATCAAGTTAGGCTGTCAGTATGAGAGGCAGCATTGGTCACCCCAGGATCACAGTCTGTGTGCTGACCCTGAGAAATACTCCCAGATTTCACCTCAATGGTGCTGCTCTCTTAATCCCAGCTGATTGATCAGCCCCAGCTGACCAGCATTGATTGTCCCATGAAGCAAATTTTCGCCTCAGTGATGCTTGACTCTTGTTAATCACAGTTGATTCTTCAGCTCCAATAGACCAAAACCCCCCGGATTCTTGATCCAAAATACGACTCAAATGGCCCTGATAGAGTCTTTGGAGAACTCTCCAGCTTCCCTTTGAAACTTGAAACAAGCCAGGCCTTCATAGTCTGTGTTGCTCTCACCATTGTCTTCCAAGTTCCCATAGAACAGCCCACTAAGCTCTAAGCACCATTTGGCTTTCCCTGCCCCAAATTCCAAATTCCTTCCATAATCCTCTCAAAAGTGACACAGTCAGATCTGTCACAAAGAATACTTGTGGTACCAATTTTGGTTCCAGTTTGCTTTCTATTACTGTGATAAAGATCATGACCAAAAGCAATTTGGGAAGGAACAGATTTATTTTACCCTACAGACACAAATCTATCATTTAGGAAAGTCAGGGCAGTAACTTAAGGCAGGAACCTGGAGGCAGGAGCTAATGCAGAAGCCATAGAACTTTGCCTCCTATTGGCTTGCTCCTCCAGACTAGCTCAGCCTGCTTCCTTACATAGTTCATAGTTCAGGGCTACCTGCTGAGAGGCAGCACCAGACACAATGGGTTGGACCCTCCCCCATCAATCATTACTTAAGAAAATGTTCCCATAGGCTAATCTAATGGGACTTTTTCTCAATTGTGTTTCCAAAATGACACTGCTGTGTCAAGTTGACAAAAAACTAACCAGCACAGTAGCCTTGGAGAATTGGGTGGCTCTTAGGAGGGATTTCTCCTACTCCAGGGTGAAGCCTTGCCATCTTAGATAATTGCTCTCATCTTGGGGTGGGGGGGTGGGGGCTGCTATGCCCTTTCTAGTATATAAAATGATGGCTGTTTTGGAACATTAACTTGTATCTGTGCTTTCATTCTTGAAAGAGGATGAGATGGCTTCAGCAGACACTCTTTAGTGATTAACATGCCTATGTAAAGCGGGAGTCTAACCCAAAGTTCAGGAGATAGGTATAAAATAAAGGCAAAGCACAAATATGTTTCATTTTGTTTTTAGTTTCCTTGAGAGCACGCATTGCTTTGAGCAAATGCACTTCCTAAATGCCTCATCGTTCCACAAAGGGCAGGCTTGAGACATTGGAATGAGGGAAGCATAGGTAGAATATGCCTTTCTCAAGTGGCCTCACAGCAGATACCCAGTAGGGAGACGGGTACATGTGGTAAGAGGTCAGAACACACACCCTGCTCGTTTCCTCCAGGAACAACATTTGGTCCTCCTCCCAGTGCATTCAGGAGACTGTTTAGTGGTTGATAAATCTCCCCTGTGCATATCTTCCAATTCAGAGATAGGAACCTTATCAAGGTTGCTTCTGTTATGTGCCACTCGTGGGCCAGTCTATGCTAATCACTTTGACATTTCCTATTCACTCAGCGTGAGAGGAATGCTTTAGCCTGCATTGATGGGGGCATGTGTTTCTAATGAGAAATCTGATGAAGCCAGGTGTCTTGAATACAGAATACCTGTGAACTGCTGCAGCCTTCGTATTCCTTGGAGCTGTTCTCTTCCCTTTTGGGCACCATGGTTTAGATGTGGAATGGCTCCTCATAGTGATTTGTAGCTGATAAAGATTTTACTTTTAAATCCATCAAAAGGGAAGCAAAGTGACATTTTGAAGTGGGCAGATGAGGGAAGAAAGAGATGAGTCTCTTGGTCTGCCTCCAGGTCTCACCACTCTCTTCCACATTGCTTTGCACAAAAGATCATCTCATAAGAAATTCAGGGCAAAAAAAAAATGTCTTTTCTTTTTTATTCCCATTTTCTGACATTCTTACTCTTAAAGTTATTATTAGTGGTGCAAACTCTAGCTATTAGGGAATGTGAGTCTTGCCCTGTTCTGGTGTATTCCATTATCATTTGAATACACCACCCACTGCTCCTCCTAAGACCTTCTCAATAGAGAGTTCTTAGTAGACATTTCCCCCTAAATTAAGTTCAGTAGCTATCAAAGCAGGATGGCCTGGGGGTGGGGTGGGGACTCTCCACACTGAAGCAAAGTGGGCCTTTTAATAATTATTTGGATATTTTAGCATCCCGTAATCACTCCAAAATGGAAATGTATTTCCTGTTCTCCCATTCTTCTGTCCCCTTTGCATCTCTAATGAGTTACATTTGCAAGCATCCTCTTCCTCCAAAGAGGCCCTTGCTTTCTGCTGGCCATGGAGAGCAGTGAGTTTTGAAAGGACTTTCTTGAAATGCTAGTTATTCCTAAAATGAACAGGAATGCAGGGGAAAACTATAGGCTACCTTTTAAAGCAGAACACACAGTATTTCTTTGGCAGGACTGGACGCTGTTCTTGGGCATTTCAAGCCATTGATTCTTAGTTTTCCAGGAGTAAGATTCCTTTGGAGTGAGGGTGACCCTGAACCTTGGCTTTGTCACTATGAATAAGAATCTCTCAAGAGACAAAGCCAGTTTTTCTCATGTGAAGGCCTGGAGGTTATGGCCACAACCTTGGCTGTCACAAATGTCAGCCAACCACATTTTCATTTTAGCAGAGGAGCCACTGCTGGAATCCTCTGTGATTGCCATGACAGCTATTTGCTGTGTGTTCATATGTGTGTGTGCTCTTGCAGGGAAAGAGGGGTAACTTTAGATGCTATTCTAAAGGCTCCATGAGCCCCAGAGAAGCACTTGTTCCACATCCCAACCCTGGAATTACAAGCATGTGCCATGACACTTGACTCTTGCATGTGGGCTGGTGTTGACCTCAGGTCTTCATACTTGCAAGGTAAGCCCCTTCCCAGTGAACTCTCTCCCTGTTGTTAGTCATGGCTGTGACATTTTATAAAGCTCCTCCATTAACTTGTCTTTGCTGGGGGCTTGCCCTCCCCACCTTCATTATTGTTTCTGCATACAGGCCCAAGAATCAGAGACAGCCTGACTGAGGAAGCATCATGAACCACCTGCCAATTATGTACTGTGGTCTCTCTCCTTCCTCTGAAAATATGATTTAAGAAGAGACTCTCACTCTGTGGTACTGATTTCTCCTTAGAGCCCCTGCCATGCTGCATCTGTAAGACCCCCGAAAAGCTCAGGCCTCCAGGATCTTAGCCCAGGATATCAGCCACCCCAATCACCATGCGGAGGCAGAAACTTGATACAAACAGCATGAGGCTTTATTATAGTTGTTTAACGAGCTAACCGCCATGGTTGCTGGAAGAATGAAGAGTGACTTTTCCTCAGGTGTGAGGCCCCTGAAAGATTACCAGTGATTCCACCAGATGCTTTACACTCATAAACATACAAGTAATACTGAGTAGGGGTGTGTGTGTGTGTGTGTGTGTGTGTGTGTGTGTGTAAAGATAGGCTGCCAAAAGGGGGCAGGCATCTGACCTTAGTGACCAAGACAAGGTCAGGCAAGTGCATGTTCTGCTGTTATGGCTGACGAAATGGGGAGCTGGTCCCTTCACATCTGTCTGTCTATCTATGGCATTAATGGCTATTCTAATAAACTTCCTATCCCCAAGAGATAACCTTCTTCAGTAACCCCTTTGAACACCAAACCACTAATGCCTTTCACTCATAACTAATCTGTTATTTCTCACTTCTTTTCACTCCTGTTCCAGAGAGTAGTGATATGAGCACAGGGACTCGATGAGAAGTTTTTTCTTCTAGGATGCACCTCACCACCACACACAGGCACATAAACACATACAAATGCACCTGTGGAAAGATATTTATTGGCATAAAAGTTTGTTATGAGGTTGGTCTTCCTAAGGAAGTTTGTTTGGGATTGGCTATAGACCACTGTATACTGGTCTGAAACTAGTGAATGGGGTGGGGGTGGGGCAAGGTAGTTAGAATGAGGGTATGTGGGTTTCAGACAGTGACATCAAGGTACAGATATGGTACCTTGACATTCTGAGAGCATGTTAGGCATCGCAAAAACTAGGATCTATCTGAACTGGGCTCTTCTTAAGCCCTCCATCCTTCACTTCTGTAGAGAACAAGAAAGGATCTCTCTCTCTAGTCAACCCACCTACCAAAATGTTGGTTCCACACTTGGGTCCAACCTTTGGACCTTGCGACAGGAGACAGGACATCATCATCTATAAAAGTTATGCTCAAGAGTCACACAATTGAGTTAGCAACACCCCCCTCAAGAAGCTTATAATGTTTGATTAAGTATATGATTTTGTGTTGGGAAACATAGCTGTCCTTGGCCACAGGTTATACACACTTGCAAGATTAAGTTGCAGGAAGTAGGTCCGTAGTTGTCATCACAGCCAATGCCCTTCTGGCTTTCTCAAGCTACCTTGCTGTTCCTCTAAATTACCTTTCTCTTGCTAGAAAAGAGGGTCTGCAAGCTTCCACATCCTCCTGGGTGCTCTGTCTCCTCCATAGCTCATTGTCACAATAAACTTGGGTGCCTTTCCTCCTGCCAGTCTTCCCGTTGTTATATATTCCATCACAGTCAATTAGGGAACCTTTCTAGGCAGAGGGAAGGTTCCCTCTGGCTTTACAGGTGAGAGCTGCCATTTAGTACTTTCTTTCAAGGAGACAAGGGCCCTATGGGGAAGTTGCTGAGCTGAGCAATTGAAACACTTGGATGTGGAAGTATCTGGGCTGCTAGTTCCTTGAATAGTGTAGTTCTATGTTGAGAACTGTAATGGGATTATAGACTCAAGAGTTGTTCTGATGGCCAGAGACAGTTCTAGTTCTTAGATGTCACTGTTTAACTTATCATTGTTATCTAGAATGGCTGTTGAGGGCTTAGTGTGTGCTGAACACTGATTAATTCTAAAAGTGCAGTGGCTGGGGAGAACAAGCTTGCTCCTTTCTCCTCATCCAGGTGGCTGTGTACCCTGAGAATCTGACCCTAAACAAATGGGCCAGGGAGTTAGTCACTAATGGACTAGACACTGAAGAAATCATTCTCCTTGCTGTGACCTTGTAATGTAAGTTAGATGGATCTCCGTTTGTTCCAGGGGTTTCTAGAAAGAAAATCTTCTTGTGAGACCAAGGAGGTGGTTTAGTGGGTAAAGTACATGCCACACCCACCTGATGGCTGGGGTTTGGGTCCCCAGAACCTATGCAAAAGCTGAACACAGATCACACATCTGTAATCCCAGGGGTCCTGTGATGAGATGGGAGGTGGACACAGAGGAACCCCTGGAAGTCCTCAAGCCAGCTAGCCTGCAGTATGCACTAGTCAAAAAGACACTGTCTGAAACAAAGATGAAGGCAATGACTGACAAGAGAGGTTGTTGTCTGACCTCTAGACATGCACTCCTGCATAAGCAATGTCCCAACATACAAAAAACAAAAAGATTGTCTTTAAAAAGGTATTTTTAAAAAGTTTCTTGCATGTGTATAGTTGCTAGCTGGGTACTGGATGCCATGGCTAAGCTAAGTGAAGGTGACTGTAATAAATCTTAAAAGCAAGGAGACACAAAGTGTCCCTGTATATGAATAAATATTAGACCCCTATGTGCACACACAAATTGACACAAGTAATAACCTAAGATATATTCACAGTACACAATGTCAGTGTTCAGAATCATCAAAGTTGACAGAGTCTACTGGTGATGACTTGGACATTCCTCTAACTAAACAGCAGTTGTTTATTGAAGGAATGAGTGACTGTTGAAATAATTGGCAGCGCTTAGTTCCTCAGTGACCTCCAGTGACTCATTTGCTTATGCAAAACATGTAGAAGCTAGACAGAGGGCAAGATTGCCTTCTAACTTAGCCCACTTCAAGAATGCGAGGAAGCGAGGAAGCAGGTAGAATGTGCCTTTGGGTGAGACATGGCCATGCCAGAGGAGCAGGTTGAGATGAACAAGAGCAGTGCTATTGGCAGAACAATTTTAGTGATCCTAATTTGGGAGCAGGGGAAGGAGAGAGAGAGAGAGACAGAGAGAGAGAGAGAGAGAGAGAGAGAGAGAGAGAGAGAGAGAGAGAGCATCTTTAAGATAAAGGTCCCTGTGGTTGAAAGTATTTGCTCTTTTCTCTGAGCCTTGTCAAAGATAAGGTGGCCTTGTATTGAAATATAGGACATGCATGGGGTGGGGGAGTGAGGGTCTCATTTCCTGGGTTCAGATTCTCATATAATCCTTCAAATGCTGTGCAGACTTGGCGCAGTATTTAACTCCTTCCTGACCGGATGATATACCAACACCAGCTATTTCTTGGAGCATGAAATGAGATGCTTTGTTGAGGAGGACTTAGAACTGAGTCTATTGTACAGACAGTGTTTTATATGATGGGCAGAACTCTTTTGTCAAGTAGAAGTCCCTGCCCTGTGGCAATTACCCCTGCCTTGAGTGTATGTGACCAAGGAAAAAGTGATTTCATCCATCACAAAGATGAGCTATTGGGTATCTGTTTGCTTTGGATTGAAGCCTTCCCTCCTGAAGAGAGAAAGAGAAATGCATACACTTGGGATGTACAGAAAGTTAAAATATTCACAAAGCCTCTCCCTGAGGTTACATACATCATCAGCCATTGCCTGGGTAGGCAAGGCTACTCTGTAGTTGCCTTCAAATTGTACAGGCAGCATCAGGATGCAGATTTTCTGAACCATCATCTATGCTATAGTGGGCTTTCTATGATGCAGATTTCTTTGAGACACTCATGCTTCTGTAAGGAGTCTTTCACCTATATTATAGTAAATATCCCCAATAAACTTATTTGCTCACAGAGGCACACCTTAGTGGAATTGTCTCCTTGGTCTGTCATTGATGCTCTCTCTGTAAAGTCACCACACAACATAGGAAGACATGGATTTTCTTGTACTGTAAATAACACACTTGAAAAGAGCCTCTTATGTTCAGATTTGATTTTTGATTTTATAAGGATCCTGATGAAGACTTCTTCATAGGATATAGTAACAGTGGTTTGCATGAATAGCTGTGGGTTGTTGATATCTCGCTCAAATTTGTATCTGAAGCAACCTCTGTCTTTCTGAGGCTGAACCAAGCACATCTTCACTTGCATTTGAATTTTAGGCAGGCTTAACCCAGCCAGAATAAAGCAAAAAGATATCCTTCAGAAATCAAAGCAGATAAAACTTTTGTTATCCTTGCCTTGCCAAAGACTTGAATGTGGATTTCACTTGACTGATAAGAATGCTGATGCACTATTTCCTCTTAAAAGTTTTGTCAGATTAGAGTCACACAAAGCCATGTTTACCAGGCAAGTTATGCATTTGGAGTGAGGTAATAGAGATGCAGCAAGACAAATGCTACAAGTTCCCTCTCATATGTGGAGCTTGATTTGGAACATTGGATGTGTGCTCTTGAACTGGAATGCACATATAAATTGGGAAATTAGAAAAGGGGGATTTCGAGAAAAGGAAGATGGGACACAGATGATATGAAGAGATAAAGCAAAACAATGGGGTAGAAATGGAAGGATAGGGTAGAGCAGGGAGTATGGGAAAAGTTAGCTAACAATACAGACCTTTGAAAAAGTCACAGAAACCACTACTGTAGAAGTATACTAAAATATATACATGCACACAAACATATAGGAAAAGAGTTAAAACGGAGCTACACTATAACAGGGTGAAGGAACAATGCCTGTGGATTTCCTGTTTGTGAACTATTGCCTGGTGAGGTCCTATAGACTCTAGCAAACATTGCATGCTATTTCCGTTGCTCTTGGTTAACCTCCAGAATTTTATGACAAGACCATATTGCTGAAGACACCACATACTTGAGCCATTGATCATGGAGAGGAAACTCCTCAAGAATCTGACCCAAATGTGAACCCTGCAGCTATGATAAAGAGTTGACTGGCAAGATATAAACTCTGTTGAAGTAGGGGCATGAGTACTATGGGAGTAGACAATCATTTTGTATTTGGCTTTAAAGCCCAATCTACAACACAGAGCTCATGGCTGATTATGTTAACTACCAAAATCCTGTGATTGGCTGGGTCATAGGCCCTAGAGTGGAACTTAATACTATTATTCCACGAAAGGGACGTAGACTAAAGTGCCCTCTAAGATCTTATTTTCATATCCATAGATTAGTGTGTCATCCAACCCTCATCAGAGAAGCTTCCTTTTTCAAAAGATAGCAATTAATACAGAAACCCACACCTGGTCAATATGTAGAAAATATGAGACTGTGAAATTCTCAGTGGACATCTTTACTACACTCCTCTCAGGCTCAGGGGTTAGTACAGAAGATGGTACAGAGCGATTACAAGATCCAGAGGGAATGGATGTCTCCAATGAGCTATTATTTGCTGCACTTGATATGGCTTTCACACATGAACTCCCATTGGCTGTGATTGCATGCATAAGATGCACACAAGATCCATCCAGTTAAATTCCAAGCATAGATTTGGGAGGCATGAAGATTCACCGTTAGTTGAGGAACTATTGGTAATTGATGGTTGCTGGAAGAATGAAGAGTGACTTTTCCTCAGGTGTGAGGCCCCTGAAAGATTACCAGTGATTCCACCAGATGCTTTACACTCATAAACATACAAGTAATACTGAGTAGGGGTGTGTGTGTGTGTGTGTGTGTGTGTGTGTGTGTGTGTAAAGATAGATCCAAAACAATACAGAGAAACTCTGTCTCAAAAAACCAAAAAAAAGGATAGATTTAGAAAGAATAGATAGATAGATAGATAGATAGATAGATAGATAGATAGATAGATAGATAGATAGATGGATGGATGGATGGGTGGGTGGGTGGGTGGGTGGGTGGGTGGGTGGGTGGATGGATGGATGGATAGATAGATAGACATATAAATAGATCATGTAAAGTTGAAAGTGATATGGGGGAATAGAGAAAGAATGAGCAGAGTGGGGATGAAGGTTGGATTTGAGCAAAACATAACAAACACACTTATAAAACTTTCAATAAAAGAAAGACATTTTCTGACAGTGGATTGAAAAAGTCCTTACAGATATAAAATTTCTGGTGAAATAATGTTCTTTGAAAACTTTTAATGGGTGCAAATCATGAAGCTGGTAAAATGACCCTGTAGAATTAGAATAATGAGCATGAATTAAAGGCTTACCCATCTCAAAATCCTTTAAAAGTAACCCTTAGAGACAGCCTCTACTCTTGAAATATATTGGTTGATAGATGCTTGGCATGGCTTGCTTGGGTGATACCAGTTCCTAAACCTGCAAGTCTAGGCTTCAGAGACTGCAGAATGGCTGCTGTGGAGGGCATACCTTCATCTCAGGAAAGTAACTTGTGTCAACAAGGAACTTGAGGAAGAAAAGTGTTCCTGTGGAAGAAAGTCACCCATGCTTTGGGCAGGACTTGAATATGCCCTTGGAAAGGGCCACCACTTCTGTTCTTGAAAGATTTATGTTATATGCAGGTGGTTGTGGGTGTGTGCACATGTGTGCTCAGGTGCCCACCACAGAGGCCAGAGGAGAGTGGCAGATTCTCTGGAAAGGGAGCTACAGGTGTTTGTATGTCACTCAACATGGGTGCTAAGAACTGGAACCTTGGACTTCAGCAAAAGCATGAAGTGCTCTTCACATACCACTGAACCGCCTTTGCGATCCCCCATTCCTGCTCTTCCTAGGAGAATGAGTCACATGATTCATAACTCACTGGCTTCAAGAGTCTGGGGATGTGCAGAAGACAGGAAATTTTCTAGCTAGAACTTTTGTCTTCAATGGAAAAGAGTGTGCCAGGAAGCAGTGAGCTGGAGTCTTTGAGAATTCATGCTGAATTTTTACATGTCTGACACAGAAAGAAAGAATGGAAAAAAATGAACTCTCACTATGAATTAACTTAGTCTTGAGCATCCTTTCCAAAGTCCTCAAAATTTTAAAAAGTCACACATTTGTGAAGTGTTAGGCACTTGACATTGGATGTAACTTACTTGTAGTATATAGACAATATTTAAGGATGGAGTTTATATATGAGGCTGTAGAGTACAGAATGCAGTCCTCACCTTCTCTGTCAATTCTTGCTTTGATTTAAGTATTTGTAAGAAATGTTTGTTTGATTAGGATGATCCTTTTATTGAAAAATGATCTTCAGCTATTTGTATCTCTACTTGGTTTTTATTTATCACTTTTTCCTAAATCTCTTCTTTGCTATTAATCACTAACTGCCCCCCCATCTATCTCTGTCTGTGTGTACTTGTGTTTTCACATATAGTATATGCATAAGTGTGTACATGTGTGCTGATGCGTGTGTAAGTCTGAACATGTGCAGAAGTTAGAGGTCAATGTATGATGTCTGCCTCTCTTGTTCTCCACCTTACTCTTTTGAGTCAGGATCTCTCAATGTATCTGGAGCTCACACATTTGACTATACTGGCTGGCCAGAAACCCCTAGGACTTTCCTCTCTGCATTCCAGCACTAGAATTATAGGCACATGCCATGATGATGCCTAACTCGTTAGGTAGGTGCTGGTGGTTGGAACCTCATCCCTGAACTTCAAGAACATTGCCCCCTTGTGGCATCTCCCTAGCTCCTGTCCTCTTTATTTAATGGGCACCATATATTATTCCCATATTCTCATGTTTAACCTGCATCAACAACTCTAGGAGGTGGGTTGCATTAACTCATTTTAGAAGTGAATTCAACAAGATTTCAGGAGCTTAAATACAACTTACCAGAGAGGGTGGGTAGCTAGCAAGCCACAGCATGAGGTTTGGAACAAAGGCTTGAATAACTTGGCCACCTGTGTCCTCCTACAAATTTTTTTTGTCCTGCCTCCTTTTCCATCTGGATATTGGCACCACAACCTCACATAACAGGTCCTCAGAGGGAAAGGTATAAAATGAAGACCACATACAGTGTGCCCTTGGCTAACATACAGCAGCCAGAACAGGGTTTCTGCATGTCTTTTTACCTGGCACTTTCTCCCCTTATCTCCTAGCCATAGTATTTGTCATGTATCTGTGAAGCAGGAATTCCATGACATGATAGAAAAATGTAAAAGAGTATCCATCCTCCATGCAGGAGACAAGTAACTGTACATAGAAATATATCATCTTTACACGAGAAAGAATAGTTTGTATGTTGTATTTTATACATAGCCAAGTCATTGTGGGCATGCATGGATTATATTCTTTTCTTTTGACAATTTCATACATGCATACAATGTACTATGGTCATATTCACCCCCATTACCATCTCTTATCCTCCTCACACTCCTGATTACCTCTTTCTTCCTAACTGGTCTTCATAGTTCCATACTTTCTGTGTATTGTGTATCTGTATATGTCTATGACTAACCCCATTTAAATAGCGTTGTTTGTATGAACATGGATGGGAGATTTTGTACTGCAGTATCAGCAACTTGCCAGTGTCTACACACTCAAGAAATTACTTCCCGTTCCCTTAGCAAATATTAACTGCCAGTATCTCCTCAGGGACAGATTGGTCTCATGTTCATTCACAATCCAAAGGCCATGCCACACCCTGAACACAGTGTTTCACAGCACTCTTTCTCCACCTGCTGCAGTGTCCCATGGTATTACATAGACTATCAATGAGAGGGAAGATAAGTATATTAACAGTTATCAAAATGCACAAAATGTTGTATGTGTTACAAATGTGACCTTGTCTATTTTACAGCATACCTAGAAGGCATTTATGATGGGTAGTATAGGGAAATTCTGTAACTTTTCCTATTAACAGAGTTAATATGAAGCAAGACCAGTCTTTAAGTCCATTGCTCTATCGACTCTCAAATCTCTCCTTTTCCCTTTATTTTCCTAACTGTCAGACAAAGAGAGGTGTTTAATGAAGTAGAGATATTGCAGGCAGATGAGGTGGGTTTGATGGTATGTGATTTTTTTCCCAATCATTGTATGTAATGATTGCAGCAATGTTCATAATTGCTAAGTTATAGAAACAACCTAGGTGCCTGGCAACTAAGAATGTATAACAAAAGGTGGTAGTGGTGGGGTGATTTTTTTTTTTTTTAGCCAGAAAGAAAAATGAAACTCTGTCATTTGCAGGGAGTGGATGGAAAGAATATCACACCAAGTGAATCAAGCTAGTCTCAGAGAGACAAATATTACGCATTTTCTCTAGATTTTATATTGATTCATACAATCTTGGGTGTACAGATGACCTAAATATGTAGTAAAAAAAAAAAGGTCTAGGAGAACAAAGAGAGTTAATTGGGGGGGGGCAAACAGGAAGCTAGTGGAGGTTGGGACTATACACAAAGAATATATATATATTTTTTTCCTCACTTTCAAAAGTAGAACCCAGGTATCCCACAGCCAAGATCTTCAGCTCGTCTCTTGTCTAACTTCTTAATTCTAATTTGCTTCTTCCCATTAGGACATTAGGACATGAGATCTACTTGATAGGCATCTGAGGTCACAAGTGTACCACCAATGTACTGTCATGAGTACTGTTTAGATGGAATCCTTTCTCCTTCAGTACTGGATCCCTGGTGCTAGCAAGAGGCTAGGCACAAACTAGAGCATGTGTAGATAGATTCATCGAAACAAGGATCTCAGTAATGTTCAAAAGAATTTATGAAAAATAATCACCTCCAGACCAGAGGTTATGCCAAATGGCCATGAGTGCATGGGTATGAATGCTAATCACGGTGGAACTATAATTGGAAAAATTCCCCAAAACTTTGGTGTCATAGCCTGGGAACAACAAAGCAGGCTGCCAGCTGTGAGTGGAGGAGGTGCTCACCAACAAGATAAATAACAATCTCTTTTTCCCACCCTTGCTTTGGGCTACTATGTGAAGCCCTTCGTTTGTCACTCTTAGGAAATGATTCATGCTTGCACAAAGGGTATCCTGTGTGTTTGGAACCTGGGTTGGGGGGGGGGTGTGCATTTGTCATCTCTAGAGTGGCAGAAAGTTTCTAGTCCCCCTCAGAACGGCATGGTGCTTGCTGCCTCACCCCTCTATTTAGTATTTCCAGACAATCACCGTACAGTACAAAGCAATTTGTTTTCATATCATTTCCTTCATGCTTGCAAACACAACATGCATCACAGGGAAAGCCAATCATGAGCTAAAGAGGTAAGGGGATGATTTAATGCGGGAGACTGGTTCATTTGCTTTGGGGGATGAGAAACAATTATTCCAATAGTCCGGAGCTTAGGCAGAAAACCTGGTGAATGAGAGAGTATGTGGTGGCCCACTGCTTTGCATAAGTGAGTCCTGAATGCTTCTAAGGCAATGAAGCCACGATTTGCCTATCTAAGCCTGAGAGCTGTGTTTCAGTTTCTCCCAATTCTCTAAAAAACCCCAACCCTAGTTTGGACAACAGAAATGATAGGTCTTTCTCCCATGCAGCTTATTTTTCGAGGAAACCAGCTCTTCTGCATTTCTTGATATACATTTTTGTACTACCTTTGTGTTTTGATGAGAAATATACTTCTGGACTTATTTCATCTCAGTAATAAGCTATGAATGGGTAAAGATGATTTTGAAGGACCTAGCATTGAATTGGGGTTTGGATGTGGGGAGAAGCTTAACATATCAGGGTGACCTTAGGACATTTTTGTGGTCCCAGAGAATGAGGAAAGGTGGGTATTTCACCAGTCATGGCAAGGGTGGATTCTAAGATGACTCCACAGTCCTTTAGAACCAAAAGGGATGACACCTTATGGCTGCTTCTATCCTGGGCTGTTTTCTGTCTGTATTGTCTCTGGGGAGTTGGATCTCAAACACATTGCTATACCAGTTTAAATAGTATCCAGTGGCAAGCTTCATGGGTATCAGTGAAGATCCTGAAACCCTGAGGAGACAGTGTCTCACTAATCTTGTTACCAGAACACTCTTGACCTTCTTCCATCTACCTTTTGTCCCTGAAGAGCTGTTTGCCCAGGTTCCTTCTTCTCACTTTGAATCTATAGGAGACCATTTTCTGTAGCCCTAACAAAATAGCTGAGGCCCAATACTCGTGAGGGAAAGAAGTTAATATAGCTCAGGACTTTGCATACTAGAAATCCAGGAGACCACACTTGCTTGGCCTTTAGTGAGGGCTTTGTTAGCTGCATTACAGCCTGATGAGGAAGAAGAGAGGGAAGAAGCTATCTACAGAATGGTTTGACTATGTCAGATGGCTTATATTGGTAATAGCACATTCTTTTAAAAAAAATTCATTTGTTTAGCTATTTGTACATGTACATAATGAAATATGATCCCATCTACCCTCCATATCCTCCTTTCAACTCTTCCTGCATCCCCTAAACACATAACCCTTCCAACTTAATGTTTCATGTCATTCTGTCATTCCCTCTTTCTCTCTCTTTCTCTCTTTCTCTCTCTCTCTCTCTCTAGAACACTAAGTCCATTTATATGTGCATTGATGTTGGACTGTCCACTGTAGTATGGATAGTCTACCAATGGCCACACTCCTAAGGAAGAATAATTTTCCCTTCCTAATCTCCCAAGTTAGGGGTGGGGACTCCTGAGTTCTCCCTCCAGCCATATTTTAGCAGAATATCTTCAAAGTTAACTTCCTCTGGAGACCAGCGTGACTTCTTGGTCTTACCACTTCCCATGGGGATCTCCTTTTGAAAGTCTTACTGCTCTTCATTGTGGTCACACTGCTGGGCAAGCTCCAACAAGTGAGCTTCTGGCTACACTTCCAAAGCAGATATTTCTCCCACAGTTGGTTCCTCATGAACATTCAAAAATCCACCAAAACTCATCTCAAAGGAGTTTGGACTCTGCCAGTATCCTCCATCACCAACTTTGGGGGGACCAGCCTTTTCCCTCACCCCTCCCCTCATCTGCATTTCTTCTCTAGTGATGGCCCATTGTACCTCCTCTAATCTGAGTCTGCTCAGGTCTTTTCCCACAACATACAAACAATGCTCCCAACTGCAGGGTTGATGAGGTTAGTGTTGTGGGTAAACAGCCTATGATGCCCAGGATATTGCCTTTAAAGGATCAGGACCAAATTTTCCCTCCATATGATTTCATAGGCCTCCTTCCAGCTCTTGCAGCTCAGCCTGCACCCTTCTGCTCGTTGTCCTGTATTCCCGATGTGTGCATCTTCCTCCTGTCTCCTTGGAGCCCTATGTTTCTTTCCTTCTTCTTTGTCCTTTGCAGAGACTATTCCTGTATCCAAAACATCTACGGTGTCTCTCTAACATGGTAATGTACATCTAGTGTTCAACAAAGTGCTTGATAATGTAGAAAGCATCCATTATCTGCATGAGCAAATGAAGCAAGAGTTCTGGGGGAGTCATTCTCATGACAATGTGCTGTTCATATAGAGATGCCTAGGTGCTCTGCAGAGTACAGAAGGATATCCAAAGGGGGAAAGAGAGAGCAGTCTCATGGAGGAAGAAACCGGGTACCACATCAACAGATAAAAGTTATGTGGTAAACACAAATCGTTGATGAGCTGGGAAAATGTCATTTTACTCCTGTGGTCTTCCTCTCATGCCTATTCTCTCTTTATATTCATGAAAAAGGGATCAAATTATTCCAAATCAAGGGGCATTATGGGAAAGACCAGAGCAGTGTCTTTGAAGCCTCTAAGGTCTTCAAAAATAGGGAAAATGATAGAAGTTGTATATATATATATATATATATATATATATATATATATATATATATATGTAGTATCAGCTCAAGGAACAGTGGCAACTAAAGATGCTATAACTGTGGTACCTCAAATGAAATCCTGTATCATTCAAGGATGCAAGGAGAGAATCAAGGGCATCATTTTGAGTGCAGACTCAATTAACCACAGTATGACAATATATCTTCATTAAGCTGATGAATGTATCCTGAAAACACAGAATGTTTGCTAATACTAAGGGAATGAGGGGGCTGAGAAGATGGCTCGGTGGATAAAGTGCTTACTGAGCAAAGATGAACAACACAGTTTCGATCCCCAGAACCCGGGTGATGCTGGGCACAACAGTCAGTGTCTGTAATCCCACTATTCCTACAATTAGATGTGATAGAAGATCCCCCAGCCGCATGTGGGTCACCGTGTGTACAATGGCAAAAAAAAAAGCAAGACTCTGTCTCAAAAAAATGTAAAATATAAGAACCAACACCTGAGATTGTCTTATGATTTCCACATATGCTGTGCCTTGACACATTACACATCACACACATACACACTTTAAAAAAAAAAAAAAATATATATATATATATATGGTAACCAAGTATAAGGGGTGTGCGAATCTGTTCTCTGTTTGCAGTTTTCTGTGTATACAAAGGTATCCTTAAAAATACTGAAGTGTGTGAGAAGAAACTAAAAGCTATGAGCAATTGCTTCTCTCCCAGCCCAGTAATAAGTCTTCTTTCCCAGTTGCCTGCAGCCAAGACTAAACTGTGATTCTGCCCTTTCACACCAGAGACCTCTCCTTGGAGCAGTATTCTGTGGCTAGTGGCAGCACTAGCACACCCCAGTCCATTCCCTCATGTCTTGCAGGAGGATTTTATTTCCTTTACTTCCAGAGGCACTCAGCTGCTGCCAGGGGCGACTAGCTGCATGCCTCTCCCGCTATTGTTCGACACACTGGGAGAAAATGAGCTTTCTTACCAGAGTCTGGGTCCCTGAGCAAATAAACAGAGATGAAAAATGGTGCATGGGGGTGGTGAGGATCAAGGAAAGGAGGGGAGATGAGTGGTTGAGAAGCTGTGATTCTCTCAGCTCAGAGTCTTGAGTAGGAATCCTACCCCTCTTGTACCTGCTAGCTGTCTTCTTCTGCCCAGATCCACCCAGCTCAGTGTGAAGGGGCTGGAGAAACCTTAGCTCTGAATGCTCCCTAAAACAGCTCTGTAAGATCAGCTTTCCACCTGGGCTGGGGGCCTGCACAGGGCTCTCTGTATGGGCTACTTTTCTGGTTGCTGTGACCTGAAAACCTAACAAAAAGCAACAGAAGGAAAAAAGGGGGATTATTTGGGCTCGCTCGCAATTGGAGGGTACAGTCAGTCATTGTAGAGAAGGCAGGCTGACAGGAGCTTGTGGCAGCTGGTCACATTGCCTCCACCACCTGGAAACAGAGAGTGATGATGTCCGTGTTTGGCTCACTTTCTCCTTTGACAATGTATTTCATTATAATTTTGTATGTGCTATGTAACTATGTGTAGGAATGCATACACGAGTACAGAGGCCTTGGTCATGTCTCTTGGAGTTAGCATTAGAGGAAGCTAAGAACTCACCCATTGATTTTGAGTGCCAAGAACTCAACTAGGGTCCTCTGCAGCTTCACTCCCTCCCTTTAGTTCAGTCTGGGACTCCAGCCTGTGGAATACACCCCAGACATTCAAGGGGATTCTTCTCATTTCCGTTCACCTAATCTAGGATTTCTCTCATGGGGTGCCCAGAGGCTGGTCTCTTCACTCAGTCTAGAGCCTGCCAGGTTGACAATCACTGTTAACTGTCACTCTCCCCCTGTTGCTTGTCAACTCTGTCCTATCTGGATGCTACACATACTTCTGAGCACAAATCAATGAAGCCCAAAGACCTTTTCAGATCACATTAGTGATTTGATATAAATCTGAGGATTCCTCTTTGGAGATTACTCAGACCACTTTGAAGAGTAAAAGGATGAGGCAAAGGCTTTAGGGTGGCCCAGTTTTAGCCCTAGTTAGGTAGCCTGGGCGACCCCATTTATCATCTATGGACCCTGGCTTCTTTAGACACATAATAAAGAAACCTCAGGGCCTGCTTCTTAAGACTGTGTGAGTATGAGGGATGCCAGCCTGTGCACAGGCCTTTTGACAGCGCCAAGCATCTTGTAATTTTCCTATAAATGTGAGCACTTCAAAATCAATTGTGTGTCCTTTAAAATGTTAAGCACTAACATTTCCCATTTCATCTTACTTGGGTGGATGTGAGGAGGTGGAGCGCTGTTGACAGGCCTTGTCTTATCTTAGAAAAAGATTAGAAATTGCCTGTCTTGATATGATTTCCATGGAGGAGATCTAAATTTGTTTGGATTAATAATTCACTAATCAATCTCATAGGTTGAGATTAAGTGAAGAAGTCTCATTTTCCCCCATAGTTAATAATTCAAATAGATTGCATTTATTGAGCAATTGGTGTATGCCACACTCAGTGCAAAGTGCACTGGTTGGTTTTCTCTAATGTTCCTGACATAGGAGGTCATCCTACAATTCATGTTACTTAATATCCAGGATGTTAAGGAGCTATTCTAGTTTCATACTATTGTTGGGTTTAAACACTCTAACCAAAGGCAATATAGGGAAGAAAGGATTGATTTTAGCTCATAATTGTGCACTATGGTCCATCACTTCACAGAAGTCAGGGCAGGAACTCAAGCATCTAGTCACACCACATCTACAGCCCTGACTAGAGACACAGACACTAATGCTACTTGTCCTTTTTCCCCCAGGGCCAAGCCTAGGGAAGGCACTGCCTACAGTGGACCAAGTAAATTAACATACAAGACAGTCCTCCACATATATTCTCACAGACCCGTATGATCTGGAAAATTCCTAATCTGAGACTCTCTTCCCCAGAAATTCTTGGTTGTGGCAAATTGGCATTTAAAACTAACCAGCACATGATTTTACAATACTGCAAAGTTAATAAAGTGGGTATCTGGGACTAATAAAAGGGTTTCTAGGTTTCATAAATGTTCTGATGGTTCTACCACTACTGATTTTGTTTGTTCATAGCCTATAGTCTTATTTGTTCAAAATATATCTGATCTCCCTGTTTATTATGGGGAGAGGAAAACCAGTGTGGCCACAGAAGGTCCTCCTGAAGTCTGTTTTCTCTCCAGTTATCTCAATACTCTGAGAGGATCTGTAGAGGGCAGTGTTTGGCTCTCAGAGGTTGTATGTGGAGGACAAATGCCCAGCATGTTTCAGAGAAAGGTCTTTTGGCTATTCACAGCCTCTGTGACAACATGGAAGTAGAGACTGTCAGCCACTTGATGGGGGATGTGCAGCAATGTATTACAGAGCCAAGAGTATGGTTTTCAGAATGAAAAACCAAGCAAATGAAAATAAACAAACAAAAAAGTTGCCTTTAAGTCTTCTGTTATCCATAGTCTGTTATTAACTCTTAAATCTTGCTTTGCCAATGGATACAATAAACATTGGTGAAGGATTCCATCCCATCTTATTGTAATTACAATTATCTCCCCTAATAACACTCTTACCTCCCCTACTTCTGGTAGTGGCCTCCTTCTTCTATCAAACTACTCCCCCTCTTATTCTCATGTCCTCCTTTCCTTACCTTTCACTTTCCTCTCCTCCTCTTGCACTTTTCTCCCTCCTCTTCCTTTCCCTTACTTTCTTTGGACTCCATGCAGCAGTCATACCTGCTGTGTGTTCATGATAGCAAAGCCAATGCCATACCAGAACACAGTGACTCCATCCTCCACTCTAGCAATCCATTCACCCCCTCCTTCACCTCCTCCTCCTCCTCTATTCCCCGAGCATTGGAGAGGTTGGCATAGATGTCTCATTTGGGGCCAGGTACACAGTGATCACCCATTCTCAAATCTTTGACCATCACCCACTGCTGAAGAAGCTTCTCTGACTAAAGCTGAGAGCTGCATAAGTCTATAGGACTAAGCATGTATTTATAAGGCAATTTGGCTATTTGTCCATCTGGCCAAACATCAGTAGTAGATTTTGCTCTTTTTGCTGGTTGTTTCTACTTTTAATTCATGTCCTATTTTTCTGTCTTCAACGCTTCCAGCCCAAAGGGTTAAGTTATGTAACAAGCCAGACAACATTTCAGAATCTACTACAAGACACTACCTACATTACCCAAAGGTTCATGGATAATGGGAAAATACAACTGAAACCATTTTATGGTGTTTACATTAACTGTAAAGCCTCATCCAGTGCTTAGAATTAACACTGGGATACAAGATTATTGAATGAATGGGATGTGACCTATGTTCTCCAGGACTTCTAAGGCAAAGTCATTCCCTTGTCAGATAGAGGATGTTCTGATGGCCGGAGCGGGAGAACCACCTTTGCTTGGGTCCAGTGTGCTGCATGTGGTTTTGCGGGTTCTCAACCCCAAGCAACATACAATTTAGTTCACTTCCATGTCCTTGTGAATGCTTACCTTACATATCTCTACCTGTTTTCATTTTTTTAAAATGATGATATTTAACTTTTGCCTTGGAGCAAAAACATAGAAAAGCTTTTCTTGGACTTGTATACAATTGTGTAGTATTTCTTGATATACTTTCTCTTCATGGAAACCCCCCTTAGAGATTTTCCTAAGAGAGATCGTGATGTGCCAAAATTCTGGCAAAAGAAATTTGGACTGCAGTTGGTCAAATATTTAATGTCATCATGCTTGTAGTGCTGGGACCAAAAGTTCTCATCAAATTTATTGAGATTATTTTAACATTTTGGAACAGATTGCCCATACTATATTTGGAAAAGGAGAAATCTAAGTGATAGATGGATCTGTGTACAGCCTACCCCTCGATTTTTTATTATAGTTGACATTTAGACAACTCTGAAACTCTTACTATTTTGTTGCATAGAAAGGCAATGCAACTCAATTCCACAGGGTGTTATTATACAGCTGTGACAGCCCAGGGAAGGGTAGACAAACTGTTCCTTGACCAAACTCTAGGAAAGCACATTATGCCGTGTCAGTATCTGAAATGATCACCACAGTGTTTCTATTGGAAAAAGTAATGTGTCAGCTTCACCTTATCTGAAGACCTGTGTTCTTTTCTTTTCTTAATATTAATTTTTATTTAAATTTAAAACAATCTTGTTTTCCAAACCAATCCTAGTTCCCTCTCTCTCCTGTCCTCCCATTCTGCCCCTATCCCCCCATCCCACCCTCCATCTACTCCTCAGGGAGGATGAGGCCTCCCTGTCCCCTTCAAAGTCTGTCACATCATTTGGGGTAGGGCCTAGGCCCTTCCCCATGTATCTAGGCTGAGAGAGCATCCCTCCATATGGAATGGGCTCCCAAAGCCCATTTGTGCACTAAAGATAAATCTGGTTCCACTGCCAGAAGCCCTATAGACTGCCCAGACACCCCAACTGACACCCATGTTTATAAAGGGGGCCTGGTTTGGCTCAAGCCTGTTTTCATACTGTGGTTTTCAGTTCTGTAACAGAACATGTTCAGTACAAGTCAGTGACATCTTACCTTACCATCAGCTGTGGTTAATGGCCTGTGTGCCTGTCGTGGGTTTTACAAGAAGATGCTTGAGTGTTGAACAGATATTCATTTGTTCTTTTCATGTGACCAGGACAGGGCTGGGCATCTTTTGCATAGACAGCATTGTGAATGGTAGCCCTATAGTTACTTAGCATAATATTAGCAGTACTGGGAGTGGGGTGGGGAATTCTGTGTTTCTCCAAGGGCTTTGAAGCCTCAAGTTTTTGCTGTAATGGAACCCTGCCCCATTTTTAGGTGGTTTGAGCTTTTAAGGTGACACAGAAATGGCCAGGCTCTGCCACTGTACTCATTCCCTAGACTTCTATGAGCAGAGACTTCCATCTTTTTTTTTTTTAAATCACACACATAGTACAGGCAAAAATGGCAGCCATATTAGCAGGATAGGCTTCAGTCATTGAAGCAGGCTAATTTGTGTTGGGTCTACTGTTGAAGAGAACAAGAGAAAACACTCTTAGGCAAGAATTGGAGAGATAGCTTAGTCAGGAAAGTGCTTGCCTTGCATGCATGAGGACCTGTGTTCAATCCAAAAAACACACATTTGAAAAGTGCCAGGTATGGTGCTGTACACTTATGATTCTCCCTTTGGGGAAATGGAGATAGGGTTCCCTGGGGCTCACTGGCCTGTCATCCTAGGCTACTTGGTGATCTGAAGCCAAGAAGAGTCCCTGTCTCAAAAAAAAAAAAAAAATGAATAGCACCTGAGGAACAATAGGCAAAGTCATCCTCTGTTCTCCATGTATGTGCAGACATGCATAGGTACTTGCAATTGTACACACACACACACACACACACACACACATTTAAAAAGTAGAGTCTCGGGCAGGAGATATAGCTCTTGAATGCACATTTGACAAAGAAATGTAGACAAGAACCTATGACAGTGGAACATGATATGGGTAGTGCTGTAATAAAACTTCACAGGGATTCCAGCAGTTGGCTAAACAGAACAACATAGTAAGCTTCAAAGACATCAGCCCTTGTAACACCAGCCCCCTTCCCACCAGATCAAGAAAACTTTGACTTCTGGGATAGAGACACAGACCTCAGCATATTTGAAGTGTTCTTTGGGAGCCTTGAAAACACACACACACACACACACACACACACACACACACACACACACACACACACACACAAATACCATTATAGGCTGTATTTATGTATTTAGGAATGTGTGTGTGTGTGTGTGTGTGTGTGTGTGTGTGTGTGTGTGTGTGTGTGCACATACATGGATGTAGCAATAATTTTTTAAAGAAGGTCATGGATTTGAAAGAGCTAATGTGGGGATGTGTGGGAGCTTTTGGAGGAATGAAAGGGAAAGATATAATTATGTTAATCTCCAAAATTGAAAGAGAATAACTAAAACATTTGAAAAAAGATAATATGAGTGCTCCCAGGTATTTCTTATGCATAGGAAGAACTGGAAGCCAGAGAGTTAGAGCAGTGCTAATAGAAGAAAAGGGCAGAACTCATCCACTCTTTTACTGGTCTATGAATTTGCTCTTTTAGTTCCTCAACAAGCACTGAGGCCTTGCTGTGTGTTGCATGAAGAACTAAGAATCAAGGAGAAAAGGTAGGGCATGACAAAAGCAGGCCCTGTCTTCTACGGAAGTTATTATAATCCTTACATCATGCACATAAGAAAGTTCTACCAAAAAAAAGAGCTACCAAAATGTTCTTGGATAGTGGGCATCTTGTATCTGTGAAGATCTATCTTCAGGTTCTAATGCCTACATGGCCCTCCAGGGCTCCTCTTCTTCTTTTGCCTAATTTTCTGGGATATTACAGGCAACAAGAAAGTCAGAGTCTTGTCATATCTTGCCTTAAGTGAGATCTTAAGTGCTCCTGGGAATTCCCATGAAAAAGAACATGCTTGAATAACCTGCAGTTAGAGCCTTCTCAACTTAGGCAAGGTGCTAAATTTGTCCAATATGAGGCCACCTGCTCATATGTCATCTGTTGGCACCAACCCACACATTCAGGTGCCAAGATATGTAAAATGAAGTTGACCTGATGCTTGATGACAGTGGCTTTCTGTTACAAGGGGGAAATCACATTAGGTTAGGGTGGAGGGCAGAATGGATGGGTAGATGCTTGAATACTGATTACTTTACTTAAAAGATGATGGGTTGTGGTCCAGCTGGGTCAGTAGTAATGATAAGCTCTTGTTATTGTTGCCTGCATAGTAGTAGCAATTGGGGGAACATCTGGCTGTGTGTGTGTGAGTGAGTGAGTGAGAGAGAGAGAGAGAGAGAGAGAGAGAGAGAGAGAATTGTATAGGTGCATATGCCTGTGCACTAGGATCTACATGTCCAGTATGTATGCATGTAGAGGCTGGAGGTCAGTCTTTGGTGTTGTTCCTTTGGCACAACCTATCTTGGATTTTGAGACAAGGTCTCTTCACTGAATCCAGAACTCATCATAGGCTGGCTCCAGGGATCCTCATGTATCTCCCTCCTTCACCCTGGAATTACCAGCTCAGACCACTATGTCTCACTTGTTTGGATTGTGAACTCAACATCCTCATACTTTTGTGACAAGCACTTTAGCAACTGAACCAACTCCCCAGTGACTGTTTCTTTTTAGTAATTGGGTTTTGCTGACTAGCCAAGCATCGCATTGCTTGTACTTCACTGACCTTTACTATGGACCACAGCAAGCAGGTCAAGGCAGGTACAGGCAAGAGACATTCAATAAGTCAATGTTGTCTTGAATTTGGAATATGTGATACATAAGGCAATGTGCTTTCTAGTCTGTCACCTTGGAAGCCTCCTACACACTAATGTCGATATGGTCATTAGGGTGTCTCAAAACACTGGACACAGTTCTTCTCTCAATATGAGGTGATCACATCTTAAGTAGAAGCTCCACCAAAAGAATAATGTTTTAAGATCAAGCCATCTGAAGTGCCTCTGGCTCAGTTGCCTTTGGACCCATTTCTGGATTCTCTTCGAAATGGAAAGCATTCAGCTTCCTGCTGTTTCCGAGGGATTTTCTTCATAACATTGCATTCAATTCTTAATAAACTTTAACAGGATGCACTCAGCAAAGCTTGGTGACCACATGAACAGTGGCTTAGTGGCACAAACAGGAGAACACAGAAAAACTTAATTCAGCTCTTTAAACTTCTATTGGAAAGTTGATCAATGAAGTGTACAATTGAGCAGAGGGAACTATCAAGGAAGCTGGTGAGAGATGTGGAGATGTTTCTGGCAGCTACCTGGTGGCTTTATTTATTCGATTATATCACTATGTCCTTGAAAATGACTGGGGTTTTACATCCCTTGTCATTCTAGGCTGTTTTGAGCAAAAAACACTGTTACAATTTTTTTTAAAGATCTATTTTGATTGTGTGTGTGTGTGTGTGTGTGTGTGTGTGTGTGTGTGTGTGTGTGTATGAGAGAATACATACTGCTTGAATGCAAGTGCCCATGGGGGCCAGAAGAGGGCATCGGATTTCTTAGAGTTGCAGTTCCAAGAGGTTGTGTGCCACTCAGCACGGGTAATGGGAGCAAACTGGGGTCCTCTGCAAAAGCAGTGTACTCTCCTAAATTCAGAGACATCTCTCCAGCTCTTACATTTCTTTTTTTTTTTAAGGACTCAACAATCACAACAAAACAGAACCATTCAGAAACTGAATTCCATTTTTAAAGTTTCCAAAGATGAAATAGAAAACCTCTTTGGAGCTAAAAGGCTAAAGGGAAGAACGAATTCCACATAAAAGTCAATCGCTCTGTTCGCTGACACCCAGTGACAGAACTAATAATTGTGTCCATGTAAAATCAGACCCTCTTGTTACTTTTTAATGAAGTCTGTCTGATTCTGTGATATTTTTGGCCTAGGAAATGAAAGGGATGTTTTATTAAATGAAACTAGGTCTACATAGGTATCATATTTGAATATAAGTATGTAATCCCATCATACAATAAAAAAGAAAATATAACAAAAAAGAGACATGCTTGCAATCTAATGAGCTTATATTCCTAGGAAGTGTTGTGTTTGTCCCCATGGGTGGGCAACCCACAATTTGTGCTTTGCATGGGAACAATCACAGGAGCGATTGGAAGGAAAAGGAAGGTTTTGTCTACCCCTTCTTGGACCTTCTGCCACAGCGTCTGTCCCTGCTCATGTGAGAAGTCCAACTCTACCACCAGCCAAGAAAACTGGGAACTTTTTCCAATGGTGTATGCTTAAGACATTGGCAGAATTTGCAAATGTTTCCCAGAGTGGTAGCAAGCCCTTACCTACCTAAGGCTGATCATCCAGCTTGCCAAGATGAACAGGCTTTCTTGTGTTCTCCAGTCTTCTCCTGTTTTCTCAAATTTCTTCCCTCTGTATCTCTCCTCTTTCATTCTCTTCTTCCCTCCAACATTAAAGATGCTGTATGAAATTTTAGGATTATGTGAACTCTTTCTTTCCTAAGGAGTCATAATTCCAAGGATGTATATTTTTAAAGATCAGTCTATATGTGTTCTTTCAGGCTATGGCAGTACCCTTCACATGGCTGAGTTTTTGCTCAGTGCACATATGAAAACATGTATATGTGTTTTAATTTCTGTGTATGTGCTTGTACATACATGTGTGAGCATGAATGTGGGTTTGTGTGTGCATGCCTATTTGTAAGCATGTATGTGCATTGGTGTACACATGTGTTTGGAGTGGTATTTCACAGAGTTCCATTTAGCTAAAAAATGCAACCATGTAGAGGGGCTTTCGTGTTCATTGGGTTTATTGCTCTTGAACCTGATGTATTTGGTCTGATGACTCAAAAGTGAACATCCTTCTATCCAGTTCTTCATCCTGAATTACAGTTGAACCCCACAGATATGGCAAGAAGCTAAGACATTCCTGTGGTAGGGTAGTTCATCCTTCTGGGCCACTCTGCTTTGTTGATTTGAGAGAAAGAGACACAGAGTAAAGGGAATAGAACATTTCCAGAAAGTGCAGCCCTAGCTTGGAGGACAGGGTACATCAGCTCTAAGCTTCTAAGTTTGTCCAAAACTATTGCAGGAAATGTCACTGTAGTTGAGTTTACTGCAGAGGAAGGTTAGTTCCTCAGATCATATCTCTTGTGTGAGAGGCACTGGCAAAGGCACCATCATGAGCCCCAAATGGGATTTACCTTATTTTATGGTTTTGACAAAATTAGCTTCCTTCTTAAAATTCTGGGACTGCAATAAGAGTGGGAGTAATAAATCTGTCTGCCAGAGTTGTCTGTTCTTAAAATAGATAGAAGATGATGCAGGGATGGGTTGATGAATGGATGGATGGATGGATGAGTGAATGAATAGATGATGGATGATAGGTAAATGGATGGATGGATGAGTAGATAGGTGTATGGGAAAGCAGTCAGATGGATAGATACATACATGTTCCATGTTTACATTCTTTTTAGCAGGTGTATTTTATGCTGTTCAGGTGTCTCTGTTTCCAGGGAGTAATATTATGGGTGCTATGCTCTGCTGTAAGACCCAAAGAATAAGGCAGCTTTACCACCAGATTCTTATAGAAAGCATGACATAGTGGGAGGAGCACAGACATTACGCCACTGAAAGCTATATGTTGGTTATGGGGGCACTGCAATTTTGGAGTGAATAATTTAGTCAAGGTGATTTATCTAAGTTTTCCCATCCAGAAAAAGGAAAAAATAATTTCTAACTTGCTAAGTTTGTTCAGCATTAAAATTTATCTACCTATCCATACTTTGTCTGCCTACCTATTACCTATCTTCTAAAAAATTTTAAAATAATGTATTGACATTATTTATGTACATGTATGTTTGCCTGTGTGAGTTTACGTGTTTACAATATGCATAAGGAGTAGCTGGAGGCCAGAAAAGGGTGTTAGCGTTTTATGTGGTTTTGAATTGCCATGTAGGTGCTGGAAACCAAACCCAGGTTATCTATGAGAGTAGTGAGCCCTCTGAACTTTTCAAACGCCTCTCCATGCCCCTTTCTTCTAGGTATTTATATCCATCTTTTGATTCTCATTTTTCTCTTTTGATGACTAACTTTCTATCCTCCTCACATTCTTTGATAGCAAACTACAGAAATGGTTTTCCTTTTAACATTTGAGTTAGAATTATGAGAATTAAAGTAAAAATAACCTCTGATTTTTTAAAATGCTATAAACATGTGTTTATAGCATTATAAACTAGCTTCATGGTGGATAAGTAGAAGAGCAATCCCCAAATAACCTCGTGTTTAAGGATTTAAGATAGGTGGTAACTGAGGCAGTATTGGGTAATACTTTTCTATACCACTCCCCTGGGGGTATATAAGTTGTAAAGATCATTGGTGCTTACTTTAGAGAACTCACAAATCACAATAGAACAGAACATCCCAGATTATCTATAAGCAAGTTGCAAGTATATGCAGTGTCATTTGAGCTGCAACAGAAACAGTCTTGCTTTGTGTCTTGTGATATTGACTTTTCTAATCATAGAAAAGACTATTTTGTAGACGTTCTTTGATATGTGTCTGTGTTAAAGTTGTATTTCTGCCAGAGATCCCCAGCAGGTGGACCTCAGTATAGCACATCAAGAAAGGTACAATGGGGCCAGCAAGATGGCTCGGAAGTTAAAGGCATTTGCTGCCAAGCAGGGTGACTTGAGTTCAATTCCCAGGACCACATGATGGAAGGAGAGGACTACTGATTCCTGTAAGTTGTCCATTGACTATCACATATACACTGTGCTCTCTCTCTCTCTCTCTCTCTCTCTCTCTCTCTCTCTCTCTCTCTCTCTCTCTCTGTGTGTGTGTGTGTGTGTGTGTGTATTGCACACACACACAAAAAATAAATGAATACATAACTGTAACAACCAATGTAATAAAAAGAAACAAGTTGTTTTGTCCCATAACTAATAATTTTAATTTACCTACTTAGCTCTAATGATATTTTCCAAATAGTTGCACTAAAGCCTTCTCCAAAGCTCGAAGTTATTAATGAGCAGTTTGTGGGGTGGGAAAGTGATTTTAGATTTTATACATACTTTGCTAACATCATGGCTACTGAATGACAATTATCTAACTGTATCACATTAATGTGTTCAAGCTGATGTTTATTTCTTTACTTATGTATCATCGGGAAATAATTTGTACATTAGGTATAGAGGCATGAGTTTATGTTTTATTTAGTGTAACCACTTACTACATTCACCTCTCTCTCTCTCTCTCTCTCTCTCTCTCTCTCTCTCTCTCTCTCTCTCTCTCTCTCTCTTTCATGTGTGTGTGGGTGTGTGTGTTTGTGTGCGTGTGCGTGCATGAGAGCATGCGCGTGCAGGTACATGTGTAAAGATCAAAGATGACCTTAGGTGTCCATCCTTGCCTTCCACTGTTGTTTGAGGTAGTGTCTCTTCTTTGTTCTTCATCACTGCATAGACTAGGTACTGTGTACTTTCAGGAATAAAAAGAAACAAGTTGCTTTGTCCCCCCTTTGTCAGGAATTTACCTGTCCCCACTACCCATCTTGCTGCAGGAACTCTGAGCTCACAGCACGCACTACTGACTTTATCTTTCTCACTAGTTCTAGGGATTCATACTCAGGTCCTCATATTTGCATGGTTAGTATTTTCCCCATCAAGGACTCTACCCTGGCTAACATTTACTTATTTTCATCTTGAACTCTCCCTAAATTGAGTCACCCCTTCAAGTTAGTTACTTGTGCTTTGGGCAGAACCCCATAATTCTTTGATAGCATCTTTATTTATTGATAATAAGCAAGATTTCAGTCACTGTCATGAACTTTTCTGCATTTAGCCCTAGGGCTGGTCTTGGATCTAAGACTCCTTTATTCTTGTTACTGGAGAATGATATTTAGAAGTAAAAGTCTGAGTAGCTGTGGTTTCCAGGATCTCTTAATTGACAAGATAGATAAAATTAAGGAAAAATATAAATAAACACACATACATTTCTATGTAATTAAGTTTTTAACCCTAAATTCATTAACCTTACAAAGTATTGCATTTCTCCCAATAGAATAAATTATCTGGATTATGTCATAACATATATATATAAATACTAATCAGCTTTTGATCATTTTAATTGTCTGTGTGACTACAAAAAACATTTTGCATATGCTGACAACTTAGAATGAGTTGGGAGGGTTTGGAGGTGGAAAGATAGTTGAATACAAGGATAGTTGGTCTGAGGAATCATTGGGAAAGGGAATGGTTGTGTACAGGATGGGTGTACATAAACATATTTGGTTGAGATAATAGTGAAGTAGGAAAATTGCCAAGGGAAGACTTGTTAAGGATCATTGTGTGGGAGGACAATTGAGTGGGAGACAGTCGGCTTTCCATTACTGTGACAATATACCTGAGGAAAACAAATTATTTGGGGTGACAATTTCAGTTAATGGTCGACTGGCTCTGTGGCTTTCAGGCTGAGAGTAAGGCATAAATGTCATGAAGGAAGGGTAGAGAAAAGCTGCTCACCTTGTGGTACTAAAGCAGAGTTTTAATAGCCTTCAGAGCCATGGCCCCCGTTACCTACCTCCTTCTGCTCTGAGGCCCTGCACCCCCCAGCCCAGTGAGTTATGAGCTCCCCAATGCATTAACTCAACAAGCCCTCATGCACCATTCACTTCCTTGCAGTGCCACTAGCTGGGAAACTAGCCTTCAACAGACAAACATTTTGGGTGGCACTTTATATCTATACCATAATAAATATCTGCATGTTTTACTTAGCAGCATGTGCCATTTTGGCTATATGTGCATGCTCATTGAATTGATCACTTTGCTTCTATTTAGTTGTAGAGACATCTGATGTTTATTACATGTCTGTTGACTGAGTATAACAGTTTGATCACAATGGGACAGTTCATGATCGACTTTGTGTATCCACCATTGCTCCTAGGATAAACATGAACTTCTCTTCCTGCTTGTCAGTAAATCAGTCAGAAAGCAGCCAGGAAGTATGGTCCCCTTGCTTAATTCTGAAAGGAAACAAAAACTGTATTTTGTTGGGTTTAATATAATTATTGGTATTTTTTTTAATGCATCAGGGTCTCATTTAGCCCAGAGTGGCCTGGAACTCATTTTGTGTCCCAAGATGACTTTGAACTCTTGAACCTGCTGCTTCCACCTCCACCTCCTGTGTGCTAGGTACATTACTGTACCTTGATTTATTTTTGTTCAGTCTGGAGTACAGACCTGATTCTGCACATGCATTTACCTGACACGATGTAAGTATGTATAAACTTGCAAGGAATACTGATATTAGAATGAGTTGTGTGACCAGGAGTACATTTACATCTGAGCTCCTGCCTAACATTGCAGGATTTAGAACCATTAGCAGCTCAGGAAACTGTGTTAACTGTAAAACATTTATAGGATTTGGTAAAGCTTACATTTTTTTTCAGTACAACCTTGTCTGTAAATGACATTTTTGTCACTGACTGACCTCACAGGAGATGGTCACTTAAGACTGTAATGAAATTGAAAATTTTCTATTGTCATAGACAAAGTCAACACATCGATTGCACAATTGTTCTCAATACATTGACTGTACTGCCAATCACACAAACCTACTGCTGGGTACCGCAAATGATGCTTGATGATGATGATGGGAAACAAACCCCTGCCTTGTGTATTTAGCATTTTTGTGTGTTTTACTGCTTTTTTAGAGTGTTCTCCTACTTATACAACCATTCGCTGCAGAACTATACTCAAGTTCAAGCCTGTGGCAATCTTAGCCATCTAGTTTACCCCATGACTCTGATTACATCAAGAGCCCACATGGTGAGATTCAGCTGTCCCTGCTTGTGTGTGAATACACTCTAGGATACACATGGCATTTCGCAATGTTTTTCAGAGCCTTTGTCCATTAACCAGGTCTGCTGGTACATGTCTCTATCCCTAAATACTCAAGAGACTGAGGTAGGAGGATCGAAAGTTCAAGGTCTGCATGGGTTACAAAGTGAATTCCAGGCCAGTCTAGGGAACTTAGTGAGACATTATCAAAATAATATGTGTAAAAAAAAAACCCAGACCTCTAGGGTGGTAGTTTAATCAGTAAATGCCCTCTTGAATGTTATGCCCTGAATTCACATAAAAAAAAACAAAGCTACACATGGGAGTACATGATTATAATAGCAACAATGGGGAGATAGACACACATATTCCTGAAGCTTGCTGACCATCTAATCTAGCTTAATCTGTGAAGTCCAGTTCCATGAGAGACCTTGTTTCAAAAATCCACTTGGATGGCGCCTGAGAAATCACAGTCATGCCTGAGGTTGAGCTCCGGTGCACCCACAACAAATGGCAAATGACCAGTGGATGTGGCTCACTAGTAAATCTATCACTCAGAGGTACACAGGACAATGGTCATTTCTTCCATTTTAATTTTCTTTTGCTGATGAAGAGCAAATTCTTTCCTCCATCATATTGTGAAAAGAAAGAAAAGCTGGTTTTTGCAGTATATTGTCTTAAACACTGTGGGACCTGCTATAGATCCCAGGTTCTGTAGAGAAGCATCCAGACTTGAATCTTAAGAAGGAAGGTACGTGTTTTGTTATGTG
Source organism: Cricetulus griseus (assembly GCF_003668045.3). Lineage (NCBI taxonomy): Eukaryota > Metazoa > Chordata > Mammalia > Rodentia > Cricetidae > Cricetulus > Cricetulus griseus. The sequence continues at coordinate 40,437,055 of NC_048600.1, read as the reverse complement.
TCTGCAAACCAAGAAGTTGCAGTGTTCTCTCAAGCTGTATACAGCTGCTTTTCCATCTCACTTAGGTCCTAACCAAGTGTTTTCCTGCAAAGCAACCAGGAAACACTCTCCCACTGACATCAGAGGTGGGCACCCCATTTTCCCACTGGCTGCTATTGAGTGAGCAGTCTTACCTAGATGGGGTAGGAGGAAGGCAGTCTGAATAATAAAACGCCTTCCTTTGAAGTCAAATCAATTTTTATTCTTAATCTGTGAACAGGAGATGGGAACAAATAACTTCTGAGTGAAATAAAGATTTCTTAGCCTATCAACATTTCTCTTCTCGGGCTGCAGAGGTGGGATCCCTGTTAGCAGCTGTCAGTTTTAAAATAATCCATTCGCCCCGAGGAAGTGTGAAAACTGTAGTGCACAGAGGCTCAGAGCGGTGCACTGCCGAGGTCGACTCTGCCCTATTTCTCCACTCCCCACTTGAGACCTGGCTGGTCCTTCTCTAAAACATCACAGGCCAGTGAAGATGAGCACACGTAGAGCATCAATCATCTCCTTAGGGGAAGAGCTGCTGTGTGGTGCAGAGTCCCCAAGGCAGTATTGTGTTGTCTATGGACTTCCCAGGCAGGGACTTCTCATTCTCTGATGTTTTCATGAAACACTGTTTGCTACTGTGGGAGTGAATTTCCCTTCTCTGGGTTAGTTTCCCTTTTCATAAATAAATCCCAGATAAACAGTCCAAGGCATAACAGCAATAACTACACAGAGCTTCCATTGCAGCCCCCTTTTCCCCCACTCTACAGAAAAACCAAAGGCAGAGAACCTGTGGTATTGCCCTGACATTTGGGGGTGGATGTTTTGGCCCACAGAGATGCTAAATTGCATGAGAGTCCTCTTTTGTCTCCTGTGAAAATGTTCCATGAGCACCTCCTGTTTATTCCAACATTCTCCTGAGGGTAGGAGAATCATTTGATCTCTGGACATAGCCTGGGTATCAGCCAGCCTGAGTCTTTTGGATCCAAGATGGAAACCTGGAAGCTCAGCTTGCAGAAGAGCTGGTGCTGGTGTGTACTGAAGCAAGAAGGGGTACCCAGAGGTGTGAAGAATCTCAATACAAAGGGTATTCATGAGGAAGGGATCCCTCTGTCTTGTTTTCCTCCCACAATCCTGTTAGATGGTGAGAACATAGCCCCTTATTGGCCACAGTCTTGGAGGGCATCATTCTACTGATGCCTTCTGCAGTATCGGGACCAGCAGCTGTTTCTATGGGAATCACAAAATTGGAGTAATCTTTCAACTGTCCCCTCACTTGCCCCCCAGTTCCTCTTTATTTACTTTGTGTGTGTATGTGTGTGTGAGAGAGAGATGAACCTGTTCACGTGATATGTATTACAGTGTCCGTTTGCCCCAGCAAACATGTAAAGGTGATAGGTCACCCTTAAGTGTAAGTTCTCCCTTTCCACCTTGAGACAGTCTTTGCTTTTGTCATTATGCATACCAAACTAGCCAGCAGGGATTCCCTTGTCTTAGTCTCTGTCTGATCATGGAAGCACTGTGCTTACAGACCTCTGCTATTGCATCTGGGTTTAAGGATGCAACCTTAGATCCCCAGGCTTGTGCTGTGGATGCTTTGCCATAAAGCAACATAATCACCTTGATGCCAGAGTCTTAGATGCAAGATGGGGATTGGACTCAGATCTTCATGCTTGCATGGCACAAACTATCCTGACTGAGCGGTCTCCCCAGCCCCAAGTGTATGCACGCTTGAACTCAGTTCTGCTTGCATATAGATTCACCTCCACTTCTCAGAGCAAACCATGCCTTCTCCCTGATGTGACACCCATTCACAGAACATTCATTCCAACACAGTTTTGTACTGATATCTGCCATCCTTAGAGTGGCTTCTCTGTCCACTTACACTTTCTTTGTGGGTTCAGTATCCTTGTCATTTACATTCTATCCCTGCCCTACCCTGACACCACTATATTATGCATCTTGAGGCTCAGAGGGCAGGCCTTTCCACTTGCTAGGTCTAACCTGAGGAATTAGCACAGGTTGCATTGCTGAATAAACCTACATTTATTTCCTCAAACTGAAGCCTGGGTGTCACGTGGCTGTTTACACTGTGCGGAGTCTGTCATATCTGCCTCTGTCTCCAGGCGGTTTTTCTGTATGGAAATTGTTTCTTCCTGGCATCTATTAACATCAGCTCCCTTCCTCATGGGCCCCTGAGTGTCAGGTTCTCTTGTCCTTTGGAGCCAGTAGGATCCAGTGTCATAACCCTAATGATTACTACAGTCTTCTTTCTCACAATAATGGAGTTTCCACATCTGAAATCAAAACCATGGTGACTTCAAGGTTGGGTTGTTCTGGAAACTGAAGGAAGAATTCTTCTGTGCCTGTCCGTCCTGGTTTGAAGGTTTGAGGCAGACCTTGAGCGTCCCTGGACTTATGTATACATCACATCCATAACACTTGAATGGGCATTCTCCCCCCTTCATCAGTAGTGTCTTCAGGGCCTCTAGGTTGATTTCCTGTTGCTGTTACAAACACCATGTCAAAAAGCCACTTAGGTGATTGAAGGATTCGTTGTGCTTAGCCCAGCAGATCACAGTCCACCATTGTAGGAAGTCAGGGAAGGGCCTCAGGGAGGAACTGAAGCAAAATTCGTAAAAAGGATGCTGCTTATTGTCTCAATCTGTGGCTCCTTCTCGGCCTGCTTTCTGATACAGGTCGGACTACTGCCGTAGGGATGGTGCCACCTGCAGTGGGCTGAGCAGAGGCAGGAGGATCCCTGTGAGTTTGAGGCCAGCCTGGTCTACAGAGTGAGTTCCAGGACAGGCTCTAAAGCTACACAGAGAAACCCTGTCTTGAAAAACAAAAACAAACAAACAAACAAACAAAAAACAACCCACACAGCTTAACTTTATTTGTTTTCACGTATATGTGGGTGATGAGCTTGCGTATATATGTGTTTGTGCACATACAGGCACTGGTATGTATGCATATGTGTATAAACATGCATGAGGAAGCCCAACACTGATGCTGGGAATCGACCTCAATTAATTGCTCTTCTATTTTATTTGCCAAGGCTAGGTCTGCCAATCGAAGCCAGAACTAACCAGTATAGCTAGTCCCACTTGCCTACTTGCTCTAGGGAAACATCTGTCTTTGCCTTTGGAGACTGGAATTACAGTCAAGGAGCCATACAGAATGGAGATATGTCCTTAGTCCCTATTGTTTCTTTCGTGAGACAACTCATGTTTCTTAAGCTACCCTCAAATTTGCTATGTATTGAGTTTCTAGCCACTCCCTCCCTTCCTCCACATTCCAAGTTCCTGATTAGGTGTATACTGCCATACCAGGTTTATGAATATGGAACTCTGGTCTTCATGCGTGTTAGGCAAGCACTCTACCTCCATAATAGGTGTCATTTCTTCTAAGAACAGCTGTCATTGGATTGGGGCCCACCCTAAATACACAGTGATCTCATTTCAATTTGATTACATCTCCAAAGACAGATGTACTGTAGGGAACCCAGAGGACACCAACCGGATGAGGAAAGTAGGGAAGACTGGTTGAATGAACAATCAGTGAATGAATAGATAAAAGAATGATGACAGAGCTGTGGGCTCTCTGAGTCCTATCTGTCCTGTGTGTTTCAGCCAGCAACAAGGCAGGTCATTGTGTTGACAGAAATACAACAAACCCCAGAGAGAGCCTTGTCTCCCTCAGAAGATGCCACAAGATCACTACAGTGTTGCCGCCCTTCCTTCCATGGAGTGTTTTTAATATGTCTATTTAAATGCAAATTTTGACTTTCTGTCTGTAATCATATAAAATGTTTGGCACTAAAATTTTAATCAGGAATGTAATTTTGTATAGAGACGGTGATGGAGTGCCAGGCCATGTATAATAGAATGAAGCATGCTGGTGTGAATTCTCAGTGTACACAGGCTTTGGCCTCCCTGCTTCAGGGTATGTACATGGAGAGACTTTGCCTGGCACTGCATCAAGATGCCTCCTGCTCATAGACATGGCCTGTGTTTTGCCTCTGGTTTTGGTACTTCCTGGTCCTTTGAAAAATAAAGAGGTGATCAAGTATTCTGAACTGAACTGAACCGGAGTCCTCTGTAAGAGCAGAGAGTGCTCTACTGAAGAGCCACCCCTAGATCCCTATTTTGTTTTTGTGTCTTTGTGTCTGTCTCTGCCCTTCTCCATTAGGATGAGGATCAACCAAGCAAAGATGCCAGCTCTTCATCAAGGTGAGTTAAAGCTTACCTGCTGTTTGGTAGTATGGCATCCCCTAACAAATGTCTGTCCTTCTAGCTCCTGGAGCTTTTGATCACCATCTCCCAGAACTCAGTGAGCAGCTGCCAACCACCCCTGCATCTTCCCCTTTCACCTCTGCTGGAGTTCAGGCTTCTACATATCTTGACCGTCCAGGGAGATGGTTACCCAGATCCCACAGTCCTGGTAGCTCAAAACTTCAGTTAGACTTCCTACAGTCATTAACTTTTGCCTAGTCCTGTAGCTAAGCTGTTCCCACAGAGGCCATGGTGAGAAGCTCTGATTGCTTCTCCACATCATCTCTGTCCTTGTCCCTCTTGCTTATCATGTTGAGAATGTTACAGTGCACACAACCCTCTTCAAAGTGGGGATTTAGTCATGTGGGAAGGCATACAAGTCTCCTATTTCTAACTGAACTGTGCACTGTCCTGGGCTCTGTGGTTCATTCTTGTTCTTGTATCACTCATTAATAGTAGTCTTTTCAGATTTGAACCCAAAAGACACCCCCAGAGAGAGGTCACCCCTCTTTATGTGTGTGGCTTCACCTCACTCAGGGTTCAATATCCACTATACTATCCTCTGGTCTGTTATCTCAGCTTGTTTGTTTGTTATTCATTTTTGAGAAGGTGATGAGTGGAAGATCCTGAAGCTGGGGCTGTAGAGGGATGCCACAGCAGTGTCTCCAAATGCATCATTTCACCCTGAGCTATAGGACAATGGCCCTGCCTGATAGTAGCCCATAGACAGAGGCAATCTGGAATTCCTCCCAGAGCTTCCTTGAAGCCCTAGGAATCTTAATTTTGTAACTTTTTGTTAGCACACTAGGAAATGGATTTCATTGTATTTTTTAGAACATGGAGCCAAGGAGTGGCCATCTTCTTCAGATCATCTGTGTCAGACTGCAAAAATCCCATCTTGATCAGTCTTCTTGACTGTTCATCACCTCATAGAAGGAGGAGTGGGGAAGGTTATTGGACCCTCACCTGAGATGCCTGTTAGTCCTGCTGCACCAACTGCCTGTGACTTCCAGGTCTGCGGTTGTTCTAGAGTATATAGCCTGAGGGTGGCTAAGAAGAGGGGCTCCAGTTGCAGCTCTACTTGGATATCCTCATCCACACTGGCTGTAGACTTTCCAGTGCAGCTGCATAGTAACCCTGTCAGTAATCCTTTACCCATGCTCTGTATGGAAGTCCAATAAACTCACTGGTTTCCCTGGGTAGACTTGACTGGGCTCATAGTTTGGATTGTCAGGGGATCATATGAAACAGGTAGACACCATGTCTATTTCCACAGGGAAGAATGTTTTGAAATACAGAACATTTTCATTCCACTGTATTCTTATGTGTCTCCCATTGCCTTCCCATCCCTCTCCTCAACTTATTGGTCCTTTCTGTTGCTGTGATAAGCATCATGGTCAAGGCAATTTAGGTGAAGAAAGAGTTTATTTGTTTTACACTTCCAGGTCACAGCCCATCACTGAAGGAAGTCAAGGCAAGAACTAAAGCAGGAACCATGGAAGAAAGCTGGTTGCTTCCTTACTCTCTGCTTTGCTCACAGTCTTATCATGTCATGGGAAGACTTTCTTACACAGCCCAGGACCACCTGCCTAAGGATAGTGCTTTAGAGACAGAGTTTTTTTTTTTTTTTTTTTTTTTTCCAGCCTGGTCCCACAGCCCCTTAGTATCAAATAAACACTCAGAGGCTTATACTAATTATAAACTGTTTGGCAGATGGCTCAGGCTTCTTATTAGCTAGCTCTCTCTTAATTATCCCATTTCTATTAAACTATATTGCCACAAGACTGTAGTTTACTGGTAATGCTCCGGCATTTTACTCCTTTGGCTGCCTCATGGCATCTCCCTAGTGACTCACTCTCTGCCTTTCTCTTGCCTGCGTTCTCCTAGTCTGGTAGCCCTGCCTATACTTCCTACCTGGCTACATCCTGCCTGTCCTTTGGCTGAAACAGCTTTATTCATCAACCAATAAGAGAAACATATATTCACACCATACAGAAGAACATCCCCCATCAGTTTTGCCCACAGTAGACTGGACCCTCTTGCATAATTCACTAACAATTTCAATTCAAGACAATTCCATCACAGGCATGCCCATAGGCCAATCTGATCTGGGCAACTCCTCAATCAAGCTTTTCTTCTCAGATGAATGTAGGCTGTGTTAAGTTGTGTGCAGTGCACAGTAACTGTGCACTGTGATAATGCTGTGAAAGTCTCTTCCGCCTATTACAGTTTATAATGACTGCACTTATTAAAGCATCTCTTGGATAGTTCTAGAAAGATTGCTCTTCCATAGTTGGGCAGAATGAATTTGGTATGGGGTAAGAGAATAAATATGGATGGAGGTAATGGAACAAAGCTGCCTTCCTTAGTCTGGCCTTTTGGAGAAAACAGTTTTGTTAAGGAAGCAAAGGATCAATGGAGAAGGAAATAACTGGAGATGTAGGGAAGTCTGGTGTGTAGGAAAGGAGGAGAGCTGGTGATTATGCATCAGGAATGAAAAAAATGGAGGGTGGTCCCCAGGTGTCTACTGTGGTTTTGAATGGATAACACTGACCTGCTATAAATACAAATTCAAAGAGAAAGGTTCTGGATCCTATTAGGGATGATAAATTTGAGGCACCTGTTGTAAATCCAACTGAAGTTCACACCTTTCCATCAGGGGGGTGATGATGCTTATAACCCTTAGGGATGTAAGGTGCTTCCATGGGAGAGATGCAAAATGGGGATATAATCACGTCTCCTGTTTCTGACTAAATAAATACCAGACAAAAGCAACTTCAGTGAAGAAAGGTTGGTTTTGGCTCAGGGTTTGAGAAGATGTCACCCATTATGGTTGGGAGTCATGGTGACAAGAGTATGAGGCAGGCTGGTCACATTGCTTCCACATTCAGGAAGTGAAAGCAATGAATGATGACACCTTCCACATTCAGGGTGGGTGTTCCCACCTCAGGAAATCTGTTCCACAGACTCTTTTGTAGACATGATCATAGGTTTGTAGGTTCTGTGGAACTGATAAACAGTAGGGACCACTGCACCATATGCCCCAAGAAACCATAATATACCTGCTTGTTGCATTGTTTCAACTTGATTTTCTTCTTTTGCTGTATGTCTGTGTGCACACACATGTTTCCCAAGTGAAACTGCACATGTGCACCTGTATATAGAGGTCAGAGGTCAACCTTGGTTGTCTTTCCTCAGGAGCAGCCTACAGTTCCAATTAGACTAGAATGGCTAGCTAATGAGCTCCAAGGGCCCTCTTGTCCTTGCCTCCCCAGGACTGGGATTGAGCTCATGCCTTGTTTTTCTGTATGTGTGTTGGGGATAAAACTCTCAACTCCTAATGTCTATACAGCAGGAAGTTCATTGAAGGGGCTATCTTCCCAGGTTCTCTCCTTCCTCTGTTATGTGTCTCCATTTATACAATAAAGTCTATGGTCATCCTACCCAGAAGAAAGGTTAGGGAAACAAAGAGTATGAGGAAGGACAGTGAAGGAGCCATTAGAAGTCTTCAGTGTGTGCAGACATGGAGGAAGATCAGCCACTGATGTAGAGTGGATTAAAATGAAGGAAAATTTAGACGAGGAGGCTCATTGGTGTCAGGTGTTCATTAAGGGAAGAAGTCTTAGGTCGTGCATGTAATAGGCAGCCACACAGCAAAGTACTGATGATATTGTCACTATATGGTAGGAGGAGGCCAGAGATGGTGGGCTTGAGGATGCCACAGGAGGAAGGAAGTAGGAGCAATCCCATAAGGCTTGTTGTGAATTAAGGGACAGATCCTGAGTGGGCTGGACGATGGACAGGGGCTAAAAGAAGGGGTGTCTGCATAGGTGTAAGGGTGGAAATATCCTGCAGCAGTGGATGGTACAACTGTGGTCTACCTGGCAACTCAGCATAGCTGAGGGGAAGCAGATGTGAAAGCAGACACCTTCCTCCATAACAGAAGGAATAAGATAAGAGAAAACTTGATCCTTGAGAAGTCTGTGGGCTGTGGCAGGGATTTACAGCACATTCGCCTGCTTTGACATTTGCTGTCTCTCCTAAGGCAAGAGGCATCTGAAAAATGGGAGGATAGTCAACACTTCTTTAAATAGCCATATGGAAAATGGGAGAAGTCTCTCTCTCTCTCTCTCTCTCTCTCTCTCTCTCTCTCTCTCTCTCTGTGTGTGTGTGTGTGTGTGTGTGTGTGTGTGTGTGTGTGTGTGTGTGCGCGTGTGTGTATGTTTGTGTATGTGCAGGTTCATATATGTGTGGGGATGTGCATACACATATACATGAGTGCATGTTGAATCTAGAGAAAACCTTTTGGTATTTTTCCTCAGGTACCTTTCTCCTTTGTGTTGGATAGAGAGTCTGTCTGTAGCCTGGGAATTATCAAATAGGCTATTATGATTAGCTAGCCACAAGGATCTACCTGCCTCCACTTCCCAGTGCTGGGATTACAAATGAATACCATCAAGCCTGGCCTTTTCATTTGGATTCTGGGAATCAAACCAGGTTCTCATGCTTACAAGGCAAACACTGTGATGTCTGAGCCATTTGCCCAAGTCAACATCCTTGGGTGATTTCTGTGTTTCAAACTCCAGAAGCCAAAGAGTTAATAATCCAATGGGAGGTATGCTGTCTTTCACAAAGGATTGAGGTGTGGTGGAAAGTATGGGCAGATCTCTAGACCTCCCATCAACTCTGTTCATCCTCATTGAGTAGAAGTGTTTTCTTTACTAAGTAGTGTGTAATTTTCTTTATTGGAACTTAGAAGCTCAGGGTCTGGGACAGTGGAAATGAACCCCTGACAGTCTAAAAAGGAAGCACAAAAGGGCTAGTGGGCTAGTTCCTGGGGAAAACTAATGGCAGTCACTATGGACTACCAGATGAAATCTGGATGTGGAAAAAAGGTACACTTAGACTGTTTGCTTCTTCTTTTTCCTGTCTTCCATCTGACTGGCAATGCTAGACTGAGCAACCTTGAACAAATCTCTTTGGGGATATATACACTTACTTCCCTAAAACAGATCCCCAGAAGAGGCCAAAGGGAGAAGTACAGTTGATCTTGATGAATGTTGCCAAGTCATTGGTTACAGAAGTCTTCCTAGCCTACTACCCTGATATATGATGCTTTTCCTGGGGAGACAAGAGCAAATATCCATTTGTCCCAGGTGGGAACCTCAAAAAACCAAAGTTAAAGATACCAACAAAGTCTAGCTAGCTGAGCCAATGAGTTTTTTGCTTTGTTTTATTTAGTTTTGCTCACTAACAAGTATAGGTGGGAGTTAACTTACAGTGGTAGCGATGACTCAAAGATAGCTACAATGTGGAAAGCCCACCCCAGTGTGAGTGATGGCTTATAGAAGGTGGAAATCTGCATCTCACTGCACAGCTTACAGGCAAACTGAGAGAACGCTGAGTGTCTCTTCCAGACAGCTCAGGTGGGCTGAGCCTGTTCTAGGCTGCCTGGCTTGTCTGTCTTACAAGTAGACCAGCTGGTCTCTGCCTCCTCAGAAGTCATTAGTACTTATATAAAATTGCGGTGGGAGAGGCTTAGTACATCAGTTTCAGGAACTTCCTGATGCTACTAAGTTGTTTACATCCTAAATATTAAGGACCCCCTCTTCAGAATTTCTTGAGTCTTTAAAACTGCCTGAGACATAGTGAGCTTTTGCTGGAAAGTGCTAAACTGAACTCCTTATTCCCAGAACCTCCCAAAGAATTCCTTTTCTTTCTTACTGCTATCTACAAAGGATAGTAGCCATTTCTTTACTGTGGACATGTGATGAGGGAACCAAAGACCTATCATCTGCATATAGGTTTCCTCGATGGCTTGTCATGGTGAGTATCACTTTTAATCCTGCTGCAAATTGGTGGTATACAGTGGTGATTATAGAATTCTAACAGATGGCAATTCGGAGATGGGGTTGGTTTGTGGGGTCATGGTAAAGTAGTGGATGAAAGGAAATGGGATCCTGAAAGCTTGATTGAGAGCTAAAGACAAAGGGAACTTTCATGATAGTGGCAGGTATGGTGAAGTCGACATGTCTTGTATTTCTGTAGATTGTAGGGAAAATGTTGGACTTTAAGCCAGGGGGGTCCTACAGAAAGAAGTATAAGGATGGCTACCAGTCCCAGTGTCCTGGCTCTGGGTACTGTATGTCAAATGCATTCTGGGTCATCAAGTCTGACTCTTGCTCCTGTTTGCTTATGGGACACATTGGGCTACAGCTGACAGGCCTTTGGGATGTGGGATGCTGCTAGTCCAGCCCGGCATTGGACTCCTGTATTCTGTAGTCTTTACTGCTGCTGCTAGAACTGGGCCTTCCCTTTATCTTTGCCAGTTCCAGCAAGTTCGAGCCCAACTACTCAAGAGGCTATGGTAGGAAGATGACAAGTTCAAGGACAGCCTGGGCTACTTTAGGACACAGCTGAGTGGTAGAGTGTGTGCCTAGCAGAAGTGAAGCACTAAGTTTAATTCCCAGTGTTGAGGAAGGAGAAGAAGGGAGGAGAGAGAAGAGAGGGAGTGACAGAGGCAGGAGGAAGGGAAAAGCTGGAACAGAGGAGAGGGGAGGAGGGGAAGGAGGGAAGAGAGGGAGGAGGGACAGATTTGGAAATGCTGGTTTTGCTCACCCACAGAACAGAAAGGAGAGGTGCTGAAGAACTGTGAAATAAACAGTGGATTCAGTTTCAGAAGATCTCTGTTCTCCTCAAGCATGAGGTGACCTTGAGTCAGTAGCTCCAACTCTCTGGGCTGCAGCTGTCCTAGCCTCATGGAGGGTATAATGTTTGCTTCCTAGAAGAAAGTGAAATACTTGTCTCTCATAAGTCCACTCATCATGGCCACATTCTCCCCACCTCCACTCCCCCTCCAGGATTGGTGAGCAGAGCAGACAGTGAAGTTCACATCCTAGGAAGCATGTGAGCAAAAGCCATGACTCCCCGGGGTTCAAGAGATTGTCGGAGGCCATGGAACCTGGCCCTGAAACCTAGCTGATTCTTCCATGTTCCCCCAATGGAGGACATGGGTGGGGCCTTGCCTCCAAGTCCTGCCTAATGCTCACTGAGTCCTGGATCTGCTGTTTTTAGGGTTTCTCAGTTGTGAATCTGGAACTCTATAAGACTCACACAAGACTAGGAACCTTGTTCACAGTGAAAACACCTTGAACTTCTCTGTGACCCAGGACACTAAGAAGGATGCCTTCAACTCTTAGAACTAAGCCTGTAATTCTGTCTGTTGTTATTCAGAAACCACACTGTGATCTCATTTACAAAATAAAGCATTTGCTAGAAACCCTTCCAACAATGCAGCTGCTGAAGCCACATCCTACAGGAGACACAGGACTGTAACTCTATTATTTAAGACCTGGGCCCTCTTTGGCAGTGAGGGTTTTAGGTTTGAATTTTAGTTCTCTTTGTCTCTTTGGGTGAGAACAACTTGGTGAAAGGATGCCAAAATAATCTATAGGTAATATGCATGGTCACCAATTACTTGTGTGTGTGTGTGTGTGTGTGTGTGTGTGTGTGTGTGTACCCATAAATGTGCTTGTGTGCATGTGTGTATATGTGTAAGGAGACCAGAGTTAAAGGATGGGTATCTTCCTTAATTGTTTTCCTTGTAGAGATAAGGTCTCTCATTGAACCTACAGTTAGATGATTCAGCTAGGCTGGTGACCAGGGATCTTCCTGTCTTGGTCCTCCTAGCCATGGAGTTACAGACACACACCACTATGCTCAGGATTGTATGTGGGTGCTAAGGATCTGAACACAGGTTCTCATAATGTGAGACCAGCATTCCATCCACTGAGTTATCCCCCGTCTCATCACCATGGCTTTAAGCCATTTGTCAATCAGTTACTAACAGAAGAGGTGAAGTCTGTATATACTTTTTAGAAGTATAGTGGATCTTTCATAATGTGAGGATTTAAAAGAATATTATCTTTTTTTAATGATTTAGTAAGTTTATTATTTTTTATATTTTTTATTAATTCAAGTTAGGGAACATGCTTGTTTCACATGTAAGTTCCTTCTCCCTCTCCCTCCCCTCACCCCCATCCCTCCTCCCCCACCCCACCTACCCCCACCCCATCCACCCACCACTTCCCAGGCAGGTTAGGGCCCTCAACAGGGGCTCTGCAAAGTCCACCAAATCTTCCTGTGCTGGGCCTAGGCCCTTCCCCATGTGTCCAGAACCAGAGTGTATGTCTTCACGTGGGATGGGCTCTCAAAGTCCCTTCTTAAACCAGGGAAAAATGCTAGTCCACTTCCAGAGGCTCCCTGGAGTGCAGGGGCCTCCTTATTGGCATCCATGTTCAGGGGGCTGGATCAGTCTTGTACTAGCCTCCCAGATAGCGTCTGGGGTCGATATGCTTTCCCTTGTTCAGGCCAACTGTTTCTGTGGGTTTCTCCAACCTGGTACAGACCCCTTCGATCTTCATTCTTCCCTCTCTTCAACTAGGTTCCAGATTTCAGCTCAGTGTATTTCTGTGGATGTCTGTCTCTGCTTCCATCAGCCACTGGATGAGGGCTCTAGGATAGCATAAAGAGTAGTCATCAATCTCATTTTAGGGGAAGGGCTTTAGGTTAACCTCTCTTCCATTGCCTGGATTGTCAGATCGTGTCATCCTTGTAGGTCTCTGGAGATCTCCCTAGTTCCAGATCTCTTCTCGGACCTATAGTGGCTCCCTCTAGTATGGTATCTCTCATCCTGCTCTCTTTCCTCTATTCCCCCTACTCAATATCTCTGCTCCTCCATTTCCTCTCCTCTACTCCTCTTCTTGTGCTCTTATTGTGGCAGCACCCTCTCCCCTACCTTCATGCTCTCAATTAGCTCTGGAGTTCATGCCACTTCCCATTCCTGGGGTCTATTTATCCCTTAGAGTCCTTCATGATTCCTAGTTTCTTTGGTGAAGAGGATTATAGGCTGGTAAACCTTTGCTCTATGTCTAAAATTCATATATGAGTGAGTTCATACCATGTTTGTCTTTTTGTGACTGGGTTACCTCACTCAGGATGGTTTCTTCTAGTTCCATCCATTTGCCTGCGAATTTCAAGATTCCATTGCTTTTTTCTGCTGAGTAGTACTCCATTGTATAAATGCATCACATTTTCTCTATCCATTCTTCAGTTGAGGGGCATCTAGAATATTATCTTTTAATTAGTCATTTATTGAAGCATGTGGGGAGGTCGGTGACACGTTGGTTTTCTCCTTCCACTATTGGATTGGAATTCAGATTGGCAGGTGCGGTGACAAGGGCCTTTCCTTGCTGAGCCATCTTGCTGTTCCAGTTTTCTTTCTGTTATTGCAATAAAACACTGACCCAAACCAACTTGGGGGAAGAAAGGATTGAACTGGCTTACACTACCACATCTCAGCCCATCACTGAGGAAAGTCAGGGCAGGAGCTCAAGGTAGGAAGCTGGAGGCAGGAACTGAAGCAGAGTCCATAAAGGGGTGCTGCTTACTGGCTCAATCTCCATGGGAATTTTAAAAGGAACCCCCCATATCTGCAGTACGTTTCACATGCACATCATTCTCTCTCTGCCCCCCAAATGGTCCTCTTACCCTGCCATTCATCTCCCCTGATTGGTTTTGTCTTTCTTCTGAGATGTTGCTCAATTTGCTTGTAAAGTTTTGTTTATTCGCCATTGCCTGGTTTGGAAGGTGCTGGGTCATTAATCTGACTATTCAAGGTTAACCATACTTTATGCTGAAATTGCCTTTTATGGAAGGGATTTCAAGGTTCTGCCAGGGTTGAATGCTACCTCGTTTTTTGACATTTCAGCAATGAATCCTGTTTGAAATGTGATTTGAATCCAATCATCGTCTTATTTGTGGAGGAAGATAAAAATAATACACAAATATTGCAGGAAAATTACATTGCTTCCTTCCCTCCCCCACTTAAGAGTTTTCATTCAGCTGAGGTTGGCCAGGTACTAAGCAATGTCATTCCCACTTTCATCTGGTCTCCCATTTTTCTCTCTATATAGATTTCTGTCCCTGAAGGCTTAAGCGTGTTTCCTTTATGTCCACCATAAGTCACACACTGTTTCTAAGGACAGACACTGGTGGAGCTCACAGGATGACATTCCCACCTCACTGCAGAATGTCAGGGTCAGGGGCTTACGAAGCCATCTTCCTCATCTAATCATGAAGCCACACACTTACTCTATTGAAAGGACAAATGAAGAATTTCTTCCTCCAGGCTGCTTTGTGAACATGTGGACAGGCTTGTAAGTGCCTCCTCTCGGAGTGTTTAGATGTGGCATTTTGATTGAAGACCAAAGTAGCAGGCTTTGCAGTTTCCCATAATCACGTGCAGCCCATGGTAACCACACAGCATCAGGCAGTGCTCAGCCCATGGTAACCACACAGCATCAGGCAGTGCTCAGCCCATGGTAACCACACAGCATCAGGCAGTGCCCACAAGCTCCCCTCCTGGTTTCTTTTATTTATCTTGATAGAGAGTTTTACTGTGTATCTCAGGCTGACCACAGACTCTAGATCCCCCTGCCTCTGCCTTCTGAATGATAGAATTATACATCACCACACCCACTTGGTTGGTATTTTTCAGCCAAAAGGCATCTTTTTCTTCAAATGCCCTGCACCAGTTTATCCAAGCCTGTGTCTTATAATAAATTCCCACCCTGAGACGGCGCCATTTCTGTATTGATTATAGTTGTCTGAAGATGTCTCCTACACTCTTATTTCAGCAGTGCCTCATTCCTGTGTGCTGTCTGCAGAGTCTTTCCCTCTCTCTAAAAGCTTGGTCTCCATAAAAGGGTATTTTGACCCCCCATTTACTATACAGTAGGAAAGTTGTCGATACTCAATCTCTCCATGGTACCAGAAGGTAGACCAGATCAAGATCCCAGAGCTGGCCGAGCTCTGGTTTTTAGCATCTGTTTAGCAGAGATTAGAATTGGTGTTTTGTTTAGTAGACATAAGCAGTGGCTGCCTTGGTCACTTTCAGCTGCTAAAGGTGTATGGCTATTTGTTCCAGATTGGACCTAGCTATGATCATCTTAAGTCAGAATAGCTGTGGTCTTATGAAAGACCCTTGAGAGATCCAGACTGTTGACATTCCCTCATGGAAGGAGGGAGGAGGCTTATAATGCTCAAGGAGCCCACGGGACTGTAGAAGCTCAGGGACCTTTATGAGACCCTTATGAGTAGTCTCCCTTCCCCAAGGTTAAATAGGAAGTGGAAGGTTGACTAAAGCTGAGACTCTTTGAGAAGCAAAGCTTCCCATAAGCTACTGAGAGGACTCTTCAATGGGACAATTCTTGTGGTTTGTCCATGCGTGGGTAGGACTCATCAGTGATGGAGCAGGCTGGGGAATTCCGAAGTCCTGGAGCAGCCTTTGAGTCATCCTGCCCCTTCAGTTAACCTCAGTAAACTCACTGGTTCATCAGCCTGGACCTGGATGGAATCCTTCCTTGACTCTGTCAGTGCTCACTCAGTCTGGGGTGAGTAGACAGATGCTTTTTATGTCTTCTCAGATAATAGACTGGGAAATCTATAAGGAAGGTGATTTATATTCATAATTCAATAGGCTGGGACATTAAATAGGATGGTGCCCCTGTCTGGTGGGGAGCATGTTTCTGCTGCATCACTATGTACAGAAAAGACATGTGTAAGAAAGAGAGAAACAGGAGGGGCTGAGGTCAGAACAAACCTACTCTGACTATAACATACTCATTCCTAGTACAGTAGCCTCTATCTGTCCAGGGGACAGGTCTGAAAAGCCCTACTTCCTAGAGCCATTACACTAACTACTTAGTTTTTGGAAGCAGCTTCCAAGTCACAGCAGTGGTGAAGACCTGGGCCTCGGTTCACATCTTGAAGTCACAAACCATGACATTCCTTGACATTTTTTTGCCACAACTTCCTTATTCTTTCAAATGGGACGATCAAATGCCATTTCTTAATGCTGCTGGAGAACTCTGCAAGGCAGTGCTTATGAAGGGGCTTAGCACAGTGACTCATCTGTCACAATTCAGCAGCAGGCACTGGGCATTGAGCTGAGCATATGATGTCTCACTGGTGAAATGTCAGACACTAGCACGTTGCTGAAGTAAGAGTCTAGAAATCTATGGGATGTTTGTACAGAACCACCTCCCAGAAATACTCACCGAGAAACAGATTTGTTGCCTCTCTTTTACACGGGAGGTGCCTCACTCACTGAGCTGTCTCCCCAGCCCACATTGCATCTCTGAGCTTCACTTGGCTCTCTTCATCTCATGATCAGGTTCATAGCAGCTTAATACAGACAAGGACATTTTGGCTGGGTAAACCTATACCAAAAGAGAAATCGGCTATAGTCTGCTGTGGATCACTCCTTAGCCACACAGAACATCCTCTACTCTCCCTTCTCACTCACTTCTTGTGCATTGCTGGGAGAGATCTCTGTGTCCTTCAATAATCAATGCTAAGTTACTAAGCATCTCCTAGGACCAATGATGAGGACATTCTGAATATGATTCCTACAGCTATGGAGTGTTATCCTAGTGTGCAGGGCAGAAATGTAACAAGTAACTGAGAATAAATCACTCTCACATTGTAAGATTTCTGTGAAGTAACTGGGAAATCACAAAGAGAAAGACCTCTTCAAGTGTCTTTTTTGTATGTACTCAGTAATGACTTCCTACACACACACACACACACACACACACACACACACACACACTTGAAATGGGTAGACAGTTAAGGGGACATGTCCTTAAAGCTTCTTCAAGGAGCTGGCATTGAACATAAATCCCAGGAGCAGTTCCCAAAAGGATGGAGGGGTCCAAAGAGAATGGAGCCAGAGTGGTATTTACATGAATTGGGTTGGCAGGCACATGTTTTGCCAGTTAGGGAAGGTCCACCCTAGATTTAGAAACAAGTTGACTCGGGGAGGGGGGAACTAAAGAAAACAAAAAAGTCCTTCAAAAGAGACATGTAAAAAAAGAAAGCCATTGGCATCAACTTAAACTCCAGATAGTTGGCTGATAAATTTGCTCACAGGCTCACAAAACAGCCACTGGCTCAAGGTTATATGAAACAAAGAAAATCGCCGGCATAGCTCAGCTACTCCTGGCTGCCTCATTATTGTATTTTTAACCTCACTGCACTGGAATCCTGTTCTTTACAATCTGGATACGTTTGTCATTAGGGTGTGCTGCCGGCAACTGCCAGCTCTGCAGCCCGATGTCCATCCTTTGACTTTTGTATTGATGCCTGGTGTTCCTGCAGGGAGGACTTCTTACCTCTTCCCATTTGGGGTACTTCAGTGCAGATCCCCTGAGCTCAGTCTCTGGGCCAACCTTAGAACCTTATCACAACTGCATTTTGAAAAGAGGGCCAGTGAGATGTCTCCACTATAAAGAGACTTTCCTCCAAGCCAGGCCATGCCTGTCAATCCCAGGGACCCATGTAGTAGGAGAGAATTGACTCTAGCAAGTTGTCTTCTGGTGGTCAAATGAGGGCCCTGATGTGCACAGGAGTATCCAAGCATTTCACTGATGGGCTATCTCTCCAGCCCTTCAGTGGTACTTTTCAATCATGTGGGAGGCCCTTGGAATATGCTGCAGCCAAGATCTAGAGGGTGGGTTGCTTTCCTCTTTCCTTTAGCCCATTTTAATTGTCTCCGGAACAAAGAATAAGGTAATGTCGTGTCCAGTGCAAAGGCGACTGGTGGAGATGGCACCTGTCTTATCACATCAGCCAGCTCACCCCGAGCTTCTGCCCCGCATTGTTCCAAATACGTGTGGATCATTAGTCCCCACTGTCTGGCACATCTCCACAGTGCTGAGGAGTTTTGCTTGTTTGTTTGTTTTTTAAGCCTGCTTTCATGAAAACTGCTACTCGGCTTTAGTAACAGTGAATTCTGCACTGTTCGACACTCATAACTCTAAAATGAGGGTATCCTTGGGTCTTCACTCTTCTGAGACCCAGGATGTGTTCTTGGGGTCCTCTGAGTACTCCAGGAGGGAGAGCAGAGTGTGAGCAAGCTTCTGAAATGTTATGGCCAAAGCGTGTAGGCGGCAGCTGCTCTCAGTGCTGGTCAGTGACTACCTTCCTGTTCAAAAATTCCGCTCATGTGTGTGCCACAGGGGAAATGAGCAGATGAACATGGGTAGGAAGGCTCAGGGACTGAAGACCCTGGGATGTACCCAGGAGAAATCAGGCTGCAGGCTACTAGGCTTGGGATAAAAATTGATGCTGTTTTGCCAGCTCAGGGACCATGGGACTGCATTTTTCGGGCAGCTTATGTAGAGTGCAGTCTCATCCAGCAGCCCATTTGGAAGGCCAAGTGAAGCACCCGGGAGCTGGATTGCTGGAGGTCCAGACCCCATCTTCTCCTGACCATGAAGTGACTGAGTGAGGAGGGCTGGGGCCTGAGTCCCTGGGGAGCTGCCTCTGTGCTGTTGTTTTCTAAGTGGATGCTAATCCATTAATTAGGAGGTTTGCGCGCATACATTATCGTTTCTATTTATGCACGGATATATTTACATATCCATAAGCCCCTGTCTTGCCTTTTAGCTCTTAGAGATGCTGTTGTAATTATTTTCTGGCTTAGGGGTGGGAAGTCAAAAGCAACCCCCTGCCCAATGTAAAAAATAATAATTAACCTTAAAGTTCCTGTTTTTTTTTTTTTTTTTTTTTTTTGAGACAAGGTCTCATGCAGCCCAGGCTGGCCCCAAACTAAAACTGACTGTGTAGCAGAGGATGATCTTGAAATTCTGACCTCCTTTCTCCACCCTCCAGGTGACAGAAGTACAGACATGAACCACCAAATCTGGTTTATGTGGAGCTGGGGATGGAAACCAGGGCTTCCTGGGTGTTAGGCAAGCTCTCCACCAACTCAGCTTATCCCCAGCTCTTCAGCTTCTGAATCCTGGAGGACTTGGCTTATATTTCTGTGAATCTCTGAATTCTTTTTAAAATACACGGAAATGTTTAAATGCACCTAGGCACATGCTGGCATCTGGAACAAAAGAGTGTCGAAGAAAGGGCCTCTTTGCGGATGGGCCTTATAATTTAGAGAGGGGAGAAGTATGCAAATGGGTATCTAAGAATGAGTATCAGAGGACTATAAGCTCAATTATGATTCTAGTTAAACTTTTGTTTCCAGTGTTGTGATGAGGCCACTTGCATAATATTGTAAAACAAGGAAGATTCTACTTTTGTCTTACATTCTCAGAGGGCTCAGTTTGTGGTCACATAATTGTGTTTCTAGGTGCACTGTGAGGCAGAGCACATAACGGCTGGATCTTGTGGCAGAGGCTGCTCACATCATGATGACTAGGAAGACAAAACACAATACAGAGCAGAGCCAGGACAAGATGGAACCCATCCTCCCACCAGGCCCTGACTCCTACCTTTCACCCTGTTCCAACCCAGGGCCTGACTTCTTTTGGATGGACAGGGCCCTCATGATCCAGTCATCCCTTAAAACAGCCTGTGTTTCCCAAATGTCCTAGCTGTCTTTCAATCCAGTCAAGTGACAGTCACAATCCACCATCACAACTATGAGTTAAAGTTAGCTGACCTGACAGCAGGCACTTGGGCAGGTCTTTTTGCCTCAGAACTAAAGATGCCTTGAATTGGGATTCTTTCTAAGCTGAGACCTGTATTTCAAGGGTAGTGACATTTTCATATGAAAACATCAGGCAGAAGGGTCAAGTAGAAGGCCTAGTTGATACAAAGGTCCCAGGGTAGAAACAGTCTGGGAGTAGGCCAGGAGCTTAAATGAATTCCCCTTTGGCTGTTTTTGTTGTTGTTTTGTTTGTTTGTTCTTATGAGTGTGTATAGGATATAGAGAATGGTGAGTGTTAACCTGGGGAGTGTGGGGGGGGGCGATAATCTCAACTAGCAGTGCTACAAGCATGTGGGCTGGATCACCCTTTGGGATTGTCTATACTGTACACTATAGGATCATAGCAACACCCTTCATCCCAGTTCCTACATGCAATCACACCCTCATTTATACAGTTCTGACAACAAAAAGATTTTTAGACATTGTCCATTGGCCCCTGCAAACACTGTAAAATATCTCTGGGTTGAGAGCCACTAGAATTGGCTACAAACCTGCAAGATATTTGGTTTTATTTTAGGGTCCATGGGAACTAATGAATATTAAACACGGGAGAGTATAATGATTTGATTTGCATTATATGTTTATGTGTACGATAAATACGTGCTTGTGTGTCTATCTGTGTATAGTATGCATGTGTGTGTGCTGTATAAAAGTATTTTTTGCTATTTGCATGTGTGTACATATATGTGTGTCTGTGCAATTGGGTGAATTCCGCCTTTATGTGTGCATGTGGTGGTCAGAGGTCAATATTAGAGTCTTCCTGCATTATTCCACTCATTGCTTGAGAAATGGTCTGTGGTTGAACCCATACCTCACCATTTGAGCTTAGCTGGCCAGCCAATGAGCCTCAGAATCCACCTGTCTCCATCGCTTCAGATCTGCAACACAACACCTGGCTTTTTCTTAGCTGGATCTGAACTCAGATCTTCATGCTTGCACAACAAACATTTTATCCCCAGGGACATCTCCCTTGCCCTTGATTGACATCTCTCAAAGCTCACCCTGGATGCTGTGGACTAATGGATCGCAAGAAGGAAAAAAACAAAAGGATACAAAAGAGAGTTTGTTACTGCCTCCAGGAAAGACAGCAGCTGTGGGGACCAAGTCCAGTGGGCAGAAGGATTATGAGTGAGGTTATCAGAGTCGACCTATGGACCAGATAAAAGGGAAGGAGAAGATGGGGGAACTTCTTAGATTTTATGATGACAAGTAGGATGCCCCTCATCCTGGAAGAGTTCCCACTGTAAGGAGAGAAAAGAAGCACATATAGTGCACTCATTAACATATGTTGTCATCATGGCAGCAGGCAATGATTGGCAGCATGCAGGAAGAGGGAAAGTCAGGGAAGACTTCTCAGATGCTGTGACAACCTAGGGCTTTTCCAAGTGGAGATGGAGTTCCAAATTCCAGCCTGCAGAGAGGAAGAGGCTCTCTGAGAATCTCCTTCAGCATTGAGCTTTGCTGTTGAAGAAATTGCTGCTCAGAGTGACTCTGCCCTGAGTCCTAGGTAGGAAGCTACCGTGAGTGTCATTGAAAAGATTGCTTTTCAAATATTTGCAGCAATGCAGGCTCTTCCTTGTTAATTTGCTATATATGTGTAGGGTGCTTAGCAAAGATTTCTCTTGAAGACCCTGAATCTTACTTTTATTCCAAAGATGTAACTGCAGTCAGAAAAATAAATATTTGCATGGTGCATGTAGCTAACTGCCTTCTGGTCCAAAGAGCATTTTAAGTACATCAAATTCTATTGCTCACTAATAGTAATATATCTAGATTTTTGCAATATTAGGTGTTGAACCTAGGGCCTTGAGCTTACTGAGCTGATGCCCAAACACTAAGCTTTAGCCTCAGCCCTTGGTGGATTTTTAGTTTTGGAAACATGGTCTCACCAAGTTGCTTAGGCTTCCTTGAACTTACTCTTCAGTCCAGGATGGCCATGAGCTTGAAGTCCTCTTATGCCTCAGCTTCCCAAGTGTCTGGGATGACAGACCTGGATTATTGAAGGTAATTATACAGACATCTAAATGGTCTATCTCCTGGACCACCTATTTTACTTCTGTAAAAATGACTGTAATTTTTATCTGTATAAAGGAAGGGAATATAAAACCAAGTTAAATGCTTTTTTATTATATGTTCTCTGAAAGGATAAAAATCTATGATCCCCACAAGCATCTGATAATACACCCTTGTTCCATTCCCAGCACTGAGGAACACCCTACTTCACCCATCCAGGACTAATAGCCAATCCAGAAATGGACTCAGGTTAGATGGTACTCCATAAGTATTGTAACCTTGAATTTGGGATGGTATGCTAAACTTCCTTCTTCCTTTGCAGGGTTTAAAAACATCTCTCAAACTGACAAGAAAATTGAATAATAAATTAATTGTTTACAGTTAGTAAATATATGCACAATTAAAATTCCATGTCCTGGGACATATTTTTTGTGTGTGCCAGATGAATTACCAGACAAAGAATGAACCTTTTGACCCACCCTCTCATGCAGAAGAACAATGGACTGAAAGTCTTCCATAATTGCTGCCTGCAAGATAGATCCCTAAATCAGGTGGGCAGTTCCTGTCTTTTGTCTTTGAGGGATGGTGGGGGATAAACCCATGACACAACTGAGCAGGGACACCCAGGGGAGTTGGATGCCCCCTCCACTGTGCTTTTCTTTTGGATTTGGTTGACAGAGATTTTAATGATGCACGTTCTACAGCTGAATGCAGTTTGCTGTTCATTAGGTGTCATCAATAGGATTTTTACCCCTCTCTCTGTATCTTTGTAGACATGGAGATGTGTGCAGATGTGTGTGTGTGTGTGTGTGTGTGTGTGTGTGTGTGTGTGTGTGTGTGTGTGTGTTGGATTATGTACTCATGTACCCATGGAAGCCTGACACTTGAGTATCTTCTTAAATTGCATTTATCACCTTGTTTTTTTGAGTCAAGGTCTCTCAGTGGGACCCAGAGCTCACTGATTGACTAGATTGGCTAGTCAGTGAGGTCAGAGATGTGCCTTTCTGTCCCATGCCTGAAGGTTAGGGTTACAGAAGTGTATCATCACATCTGGCTTTTTCATGGCTGCTGGAGATCAAATTCTGGTTCTCATATTTGCACAATGAGAGCTTTATCTACTAAGCCACCTGCTCCATCACCACAACCATTAAATGACTCTATACACATCTGAAATCCCTTGGGATTTAAGCAGATTGATCTCAACCCATGAAGATGGCTGAAGGATGAGAGACGTTGTCTTTCTCCCATGTGCTACCCAGAAGTTCCTTGGTGGAGCTCACAGACACTGGGAGTTGAAATAAGGGTACCCATTCTTCAGATGATTCTGGAAATCCCTGCTGTGTTTGCTATTCCTGTCTTCCAGGTCTGTTTGGAAAGGAGGGCTTGCAACATGTGTGATGTGTACTACTCTCAGGTTTGATGTGTTTAAACCATGAAAGACCTGCCCAAACCCCAAGGCCTTCATGGTTATCTTTCATTCTTGCAGTATCTGAACTCCAGAATTCAGTGCTCCCTGCCTGAGTTTCCATCCATATGCTGATCATCATGCCTGGTCTCTGCTCACTATCCTTGGCAAATGTGGGCTTTGAGTCTGGGTGAGAAAATGGCATCATTTAGTTATCCCATGGTGTTATGCTAGCTAGTTCAAATGTGACCAGTCAATCGTTTTAACTAGGTATCTGGATAGTCATATGGATTTGTCTTAGTAGCCATACCAGGGAACCAGCATAATGTGAATTATCCCAGGCAAATGGGGAATCGTATTCTCTGTGTTGGGGTTAAGTTACTGTGACAAGACACCTGAGATGAACTTCCTGGAGGAAATATTGTCTTGGCTTAGAGTTTCAGAGACTTATTCCTTGGTCACTTGGTCCTTCTGGTGGGTATGGAGAGACATAGAAGATGGCTGTGGAGAGGGCAGAAGAGCATGGTGAAACAGAGTTGTTCATTTCATGGCAGCCAAGGAATGAGGGACAGAACAAGTCCTTTCTAAGCATGCTCCCAGTGACTCACTGCCCCCAGCCAGGCGCCACTTGCTAATATTGCTTTCAGTAGACATACCATCACTGGTTAAAGGACTTTGAGGAAGTTTGCACCCATGTGATGTGAGCAAGTGAGCTGTAAACAGTATGGCAAACTGAGAGCGAGTGTTCAACATGTGAGCTTCTTCAAGAGACAATTCGTACTCAGTTATTATCACCCTATGTCAGGAAACAGGAAAAAAGCGTGGGTGAGGTAACTTGTGGTGTTTCCATGGGAGCTTGAGGAGACTACTTCACCAGGGAAGTCTTTTGCTTGTCCCTGTTACCAACCAACACACAAGGGAAGCCTTGAACTTGGTGATAGGGATTTTGAGTTCAAATCAGGCTCAGTAGCAGCCTTGTTGTTTGACCTTGAGTGATCTGCTTAATTTCATAGCATTTGTCTGCTCATCTGAAAACAAGGGGGGAATGCTGATCCAGGCATATTGTGGAGATTAATTAGTTTCTGAAGTGCTGAGATCAACAGATGAAAGGCTGTGAGTGGAAATTATTTTGTTTTTAAAGGAATAATCGATGTGTGTGAATAAAAGAGAACTCACTGAACTAAATTACAGGCACTTGGCTGCTGGTGGGAGTCCGGGGAAGACAGAATATTGCTTTTTGCAAAAAACCCTACATTCACCCCAAAAATAGCAGGGGGAAAATTGCTTTTTCTATGATTCTGAAAGGATAAGAAATTATGCAAAAGAAAATAGCAAGAATAGAAGGAGAATGTGCGCAGTTAAGATACACTTCAAAGTAACTTTCTTGAGCAAACAACTAGGTAGGTATCTTTAAAAAAATTCCTTAGTTATCCATAATTAGGTCGTTAACTAAATGCGTCTAAACTGAAATGGCTCAGCCAATATCACCACAGAGGCCTGATGGCCTGTGTGTCCTTAGTAGAAAGATGAGGTTAAGAATGAGAAGCCTTGCATTTTAAAATTCTGAAGCTGTTTATTGGGGCAAGAGAGGAAGCACTTACTGTTGTGTTACTATTTAAAATTACTTGTATTTTTGCTACATTGTTTTTCCCCCTCAAATAAATACATTTGCTTTTGATACACAGATGGGGAAAATGAGAATCAGGGAAGTTAAGTGATCAGTCAATGACCATTTGTTTAGGTGAGCCATGAAGGCAGTTCCCTGACCTCCAGATGCTGACACTAAACAGTCTAATCATTGTGAGAAGGGTACATCAGCGTCCAGAGAGCTTTTGGAAATGAATGAATGCCTAAGGATCACAGAGCAATCGAATGAACACAGATTCACCCACCCCAACTGACAAGACCATCCAGTTTGCTCCCTAGTAATGCCTTTCAAAAGCATTAGATATACCAACAAAGTAAAGTTTCAAATTTATTCAGTCCTGTAACTTGCAGTGTCTGTTCAAGTTGTATCACCTGTTCTCTCAGTCTTTACTTTCTGCATTTCTACAGCATGATGGCCATCCTATCTCAAACATTTTTAAAGGCTAGTCTTATAGTACTGGGCCCACAGCATAGTCAAAGGAATAGGGCAAAACTGATGGAGCAGGGCACACAATGGGTGTCTATGTGTGCATATATCTCTCTGTGTGTCTGTGTGCTTCTCTCTCTCTCTCTCTCTCTCTCTCTCTCTCTCTCTCTCTCTGTATGTGTGTGTGTATGTGTGCATGTATGCATGCATGCATTGCACATGGAGGGCAGAGAATATTGTGTGTCTTGCTCTATCACTCTCTGCCTTGCTCCCTTGAGCCACGCTGTCTCACTGAACCTGGAGCTAGACTGGCATACAGCAAGCCCCAGTGATGCTTCTCTCTGCCCCACACAGTTCCAGGGTCACAGCAGCCACAACCAGCTTTTTAATCTGGATGCTGGGGATTCAAACTCAGTCATGCCGGTGTAGCAAGTGCTTTTGCCCACTGAGCCATCTCTCCTGCCCCTAATAGTTTCTTTCTTATGACCATATTGAACTGGCTTATTTTGCATTAATTTGCTTTTTCTTACTTGGTACTTAAGGATAACTGTAAGTAGACAGAAACTGAAAGGGAGCTGGCAGACCCTTGAAAAGGAAAAACTGCTGGGTAAAATGTTTCTTTCTCGTATGCCCTTCACCTCTCATCTGCACCCTGGTTGCAAGGAAGATGAAAGATTTAAAAAACATACAGTGGATGTTCAGCTGTCCGGAGTTCAGGGAAAAAGTGATAATGTGTATGCCACTGCAGAATAGGACAGGAGATCCAGATCTTCCTGAGTCCAGAGTCTGGATGACTCCCCAATTAAATATGAAACACCACACTGGTCCTGGGTACACTTGGTATCCCAGAGGGTGAGCTGTTTTAGGAGATTGTGTATACTTAGGAGATAGAGTTTAGCAGGAGGATGTAGGTCCTGCAGGAATGTCCTTACATGTATTTTCTTCATTTCTTTTTCCTGTCTCTGTAGTTGCCTTGAGATGAACAGATCTAGTTCAGTGTAGACACTCCCCATTATGCTGTGCTGCCTAGGTTTCCTGACAGAAGCCTCTGCAAATGTGTGCCAAAATAAACTTTTCCTCCCTTGGGCTGTTTCTGCCAGGTATTTGGTATGAATAGAGTTGGTGCCATAAAGAGCTTTGAGGGGAGCATCCTTAGTTGTTCTCTAACGTGGGAGAAAATGTGGTGAGTGGATATTTCAGTCCATTATTCTCCAAATGAAATAAAACAAGACAAATGGAGTTGCTTGCATTTCAATTCTTTCTTATGTTTTAATATTCTTTCATTGGTATTCAGTCCATACCTACTAAAGACAAGTTGAAGTAATGGAGTCTTTTTCCCAAATAGGACCCAAATAAAAGCAAAAGATGCTTTCAGTTTGAGTTCTCAATTCTCAGTTTGTTCTTGGCATTTTTATCCTCTGCTTTTTCTATCCATATCCACATAGTGATCATACACATGTGTGCATGCACACACACACACACACACACACACACACACACACACACACACACACACACACACACACACACACGGGGAACAAGGAGAGAAAGAAAAGAGAGAGATAAAGAGAATGAGAATTTGAATATTTGAAGCATCAGAGCAGACTATTTCCTTTTCTAAAATGTATTTCCTGGAAAATAATACCTCATCCTAAATCTTAATTGACCAGTGAAAAGGAAAATCATGGCTCGGCTAAGTTGAAGAAAAGTCAGCATTGCTAGAAGGACCTTTAAGTGGCCATTTTCCCCATCCCAAGTGGCCCTTCCTATGTTCAAGGTAATTATAGAAAGGGCCATACGTCCAGGAATAAATTAACTGTGAAATATTTAGGCCTGCATCCCACCATGATCAGGAGGTTTACCATGAGGCTGCTTCTTTTCAAGTTTTAATAAAACTCATTTTAAATTATACAATCTTCTCTACACCACAGCCATGTCTGCCATTGCTGTAAATACTACCATCGCTCCCCTAACATGTCTCTCACCCTATCAGCATGAGAGAAGATGGCATAATTTCTTCGGTGTATCTTGAGGACTGGTGACACATGGTTTGGGGATTTCCATATGAAGGGTAGATTAGCCATGGTGAGTCTGGTGGAAGTAATACACAACTCCCAGATCTCAGTTGCTTCATAGGACAAAGTTTTCATGGTGGGCCATCAGAAGCTCTGTTCCAAGGGGTGAATGACTCAGGAATTCCTGCTAAGAAGACTCCGCCATCTTTGAAGAACATGGTGTAAAGCACACAGCTTCCTTTGTCATCATGAAGGGGAGGTGAAACAGGGAAGATCATGGCCTGCAAGTCATGTGGCAGAACTCATCCTGTGACCCACTTAACAAAGCTCTAGTCTCCTGAAGCCAGAAAAGGCAGAAGAAAATCAAAACGAATGTAAATAGTATTGCTGTCTCACATTAGGATTCAAGGAGTGAAGCCTACTGAAGGGCAGAGTGAAGTGCCCAGAACACTAGTCAGCTGGCTTGAGAGCTGTGCTACTGTTGTAATTTCTTGTTCTAGGGAGTCATCACAAGGATTTATTTATTTAATAATGATGAACAAACTTCATAGGAATTATCAAGCATAAGTCTGGGGAAATGGCTCAGTGAGTAAATGGCGCACCTTACAAACATGGGCACCTGAGTTGGTGTACCAGCACCCCAGTAAGAAAGCTCTGTGTGGTAGTGAGTATTTATAATTTTAGTGCTGGGGAGGGGCAGGCAGGCAGATCTCTGGAGTTCACTGGCAAGCCAGCCTAAGCTACTTGTTGAGTTTCAGTGCCCCATGAGAGACTTTGCCTCAGAGAAGAAGGCAAAATGTACCTAATGACATCTAGGGTTGGCCTCCAGCTTTTTCACACAGACATGTGCCTATGCATCTACACACATTCTCATGAACATACATGTAGGTGTGCATGTGTGTGCACATGCATACACACACAGACACACACACACAATTGAGGAGGCCAGATGCTTTTATTACCAAATAAAATGGAACAAACAACCCTCTACCAACTAAAGAAGCATGCATGAAGATATGTCATGTTTGTTTGAAGATACTTATATCTGTAAGTGAGTGTACATGTTCTCTGTACAACCTTGTCCTGATTAGTTTTGTTTGTTTGTTTGTTTGGTTGGTTGGTTTTTCTTGTGAACTTGACACAAGCTAGGGTCATTTGGTAAAAGAATATCAATTGAGAAAATGCCTCCACCAAAATGACCTGTGGGCAAGCCTGTTGGGCATTTTCTTGATTAATGGTTGATATTGAAGGGATCAGTTTACTGTGGATGGTGCCACCCCTGAGTGAGTGATTCTGAGTTGTATAAGAAACCAGTCTGAGCAAGCTAAGAGAAACAAGCCAATAAGCAGTGTTGCTCCATGACCCCTGGTTTATTGTTCTGACCTTCCTGTAACCTGGGAATTGTAAGATAAAATAAACCTTTCCTCCCCCAAGTTGCTTTTGCTCATAATGTTTTATCATAGCAACAGAAACCCTAAGACAAACTCTAAGGTAGAATGTATGTGCCATCCATCTTTGGTGATTATGACTCTCCTGTATACTGATGGGAAATTCAGGGATGAGCAGAAAGTACATTCCTCAGCTTCAAAAGTGAGACTAAAATCTGTGGACCTTTCAAGACAGCACTGGAAAGTTCCATCACTTTTGGTGTGAGAAGATTCTTAGTTCTTTGAGTGTCCCTCTGAGGACATAAGACTCCCTGAACTTAGGTATTGTAGTTTGACTGTGAATTGTCCCCAACAGGCTCATGAGTTTGGACACTTACTTTCCAGCTGGTGGACCTGTTTAGGAAGGCTATGGTACCTTTGGGTCCATAAATATCCATGCTCCTTGCTGCATTTTCTCCTTCATAGAGTGAAATTGGCATCTCCACAGAAGACTGTAAGCTGTTTAGGTGTTTAGCAGCTTGTGTGTAGTATCACCTTGTGCCAAGAGAGCATAGTGTGTAATCAAACATGAAGGCCATTATTTATGAGGTGTTATTAGCTAATAAAATTGAGAAAAAAGTGATACCTCCCTGCAGTGAGGAAGAATTACACAATTCATTTAGGGTTGTGTGGTCATCTCTCTCTCTCTCTCTCTCTCTCTCTCTCTCTCTCTCTCTCTCTCTCTCCATTTGTGAAACTATTTTTGGGAATTCGGTTTCCCTTTCTGTTTTTAAAGTAGGTTATTAAAACTCAGCCCCTTTGTGGTAGCAGGATTTTTGACAAGCTCATCCTGCTTCTGTCCTGAGCCAAGTTGGGCATGAATCTGAAGTGATATTGAGGACTGATGGATACAGGACACCCATCACTCCTTGAGTGTAGGCAATGGAGTTGAGAAAAACCTATGGGGTCTCTGTAAGGTCAAGTGTCACAGCTGAGGAACTTGAACAGACTAAATGCTGTCAGACAATGGCTATAGAACCACAGCTGGGAGGGACCAGCTGAGTGTCTAGATGATGGCTGACCCACCCACTGGCTGTGTATCTGGGAAGAACAGAGTCAAGCCATTTGGCCTTAAGAATGGTCATGATAATGCCTGCCTAACTTGCTTAGCTGAGACTTGCTGAAGCTCAAACAAAAGAAACCATTTTTACAGAGATTTGGAAAATGGTATGTATGCCACAAACGCTTGGCATTGTGATCAGACATCAGTGACAGAGAATGACTAAGATATATCTGTGAGTGCTGTTACTCATTTGTTCAGAAACATCATCAGCTATCTATCTGTCCTCCTATCTATCTATCTATCTATCTATCTATCTATCTATCTATCTATCTATCTATCTATCTCTATGTCTAGCTATTATCTATCAATCTATTAGTCATCTATTTTCTATTAATATATTTATCATACATGTCATCTGTCTATAATCTATTATTATCTATCACCTGTCACTTATCTTTCTATTATCTCCTAACCTATCATCTGTCTATATTATCTAATTCTATGTATTTTATTATGTTTATTGCCCCACCTTTCTATTGTCAGTCTCTATAATATAGCTTCCATCTATCATGTGTCTATCTGTCATCTAGTTATCTATCTTCCTATCTATATTTTCTCTTTGCCGATGTATAAATACTTATATGTATTGCTTTATGTTTGTACTCATATCTTTTCTATGTTCATATCTATACATACTATATAAACATACTTTTATCTGTGTTGTTTGTAACTAATCTGTATCTCTCTAAGTCATTATCTAAACCCCTGCTCTTAGGTATATCTATGTCTTTATCTGTTTTTCATATCTGTGTCTATGCCTACATCTGCACACTTACAGAAGAGGGACAAAAACAGAGATGATGAGATCATACTCCCATCCTAGTAGCAGAGAGCTCCCCTTGGTATATCAGGGCTTTTATGTACAGTTCCATTCCCTGGCTGGAGAAGGAGAAAGAAATACCCAACCAGAATATACCCAACTGCTTCAGGATCCTGACGGATGTCTCTTGGGGGTGGGGGAAAGTAGGCCAAAAACACAGGCATCGGGAACAGGTTGAAACAACAAGCTCAGTTTATTCCAGGAAGGGGTAAGCCTTATATATTCCTGAACCCTGCCCCAGGGGAGGAGATCTACTGAGCTGGCATCATCTGATGAGGGGACATGGTTGCTGCCATAGGTTCACATCATTTCTCGTCTCCTGGTCTCAGGGCCCTCTGGTAGACCCAGACTGGCTGTGAGGAGATATCAACTGTGCATGTCCTAGGCCAGCTGTCAGGACTATTGAGGCTTAGTTTTCTCACACCCAACAAAATCACCATCAAGGTAGGTTCTATGATGGGGAGCTACCACACCAAAATAGGACTCTCCTATTCCAGTTGGGGTCATCTGTATGCAACAGAATGAAGCCCTGACATGTCAGCATGGCTCACAGAGACAAACACCAGTGCTACAAGTAAATGCCATCTCTGTTTTGAAGGGTTGTGATCCCCCAAATTATTAAGTTGAAAACCAATCTCCAGTGCAATAGTATGACTTGATGATCCTTTCTAAGGACAGTAGGTTGTTGGCAGAGCTCTTGGTAAAGGCATTAATGCCCTTATCAACAAGACCACAGGGTACTTGATTTCTCCTCTCTGTGAAGACATCTGAAGACCTCATCTGTAGGGACCTCACCTTGACCAACACAGAATCAGCTAGTGTCTTGACCACAAGCCTCCAGAATAGGGAACAATGATTTCAATTGTTTTGGCTATGTGGTGCTTACTGTTGTGTCGTAGCATCATGAACAAACTCTGAAAGAAAAACAATCCATTCCTCAGTTTAATGAAAAAGTGAGTGAGGCCTTTCACAGATGTTTGTCTTTGGGAATAGAAAAAAATGTTAGACATATGGTGAGCTAAGTCTAATATACTGTTTCACCCAATTCCTTGAGTCTACCTGTTAGTACATATACGTGTGTGTGTGTGTGTGTGTGTGTGTGTGTGTGTGTGTGTGTGTGTTTGTGTGTGTATGCACGATCATGTGTGTGTGTGTGAAAGTGTACATGTAGGTATAATGTGTGCGTGGAGGCCAGAGGTCAACTTTGACTGTTATTCCTCAGGTGCCACCCAACCTGGTTTTTGAGACAGTCTCTCTCCCATTGGCTTGTGACTTGTAACACAGTCTAGGCTAGTTAGGACTCCAGGGATCCTCCTGCCTCCACTTCTCCAATTCCTGGATTATATGTTTGTATGTATGTATGTATATATATAGTTCTGGAGATTGAACTTGGGACCTTGTATTTTCAAAGAAAGCACTTTATGAAATAAATGACTTCCCCTGCCTCTCTCAGTGTGATTTAATGTGGTGAAATTTTCATCAAGGCATGTTCTGGCCCTTTATTCAGCAGGCAGCTGGACTCAATGGTACCTGATTAAACCCATTCCTCTCCCATATCTGGCTGGGAGACCAACACCTGGACTCCTTTGAGTTTCAGTTGATGGAATTGGTGCAGCTTAAGTCATCTCAGTGGGGGGGGAGGGGGGTTGTCTCTGTGACTAGTCCTCCCTCCTTCTGAGACCTTGTCATGTGAGGTAGCTACAACACCTGCAGTAAGGGCTTTAGTGAGTTTTCCTGGCAAAGGACATGATGCTGGATTCACAGGTGAAATTAAACGTGACAGGGCTGTGTGTTTGCATTTTAATTTGATCCACTCCTAAACACAACCTGTCTGCTGCCATGCATGCTCTGCTACAACCTTTCTGCATGTTTCCTTAGCTGCTTCTATCAAATATCCCTGCATTCCTGCACAGCTGTTTCCCTTGGGTACCACTCATCCCCAGCCCCTGAAAGCTCTCTGAAGGTGGGGAAACCTTCTGTTCCATTCATCTTCCACACTTGCAGGCTAGCACGTGCCCCACACTCCATTAGTAGTGGTGGCTTGAATAAACAAACAAGTTCACAGCTATCGCCCTCTGCAGTGCTTCAAACACTAACGTCTTCTAACAAATACAACTTTAGCAATCATTTTGATGCTGCAGAACATGAAACAGGTTTCTTGTTGAAACTTGAAGATACGTTGGAGGCTCATTCAAACCTGTTCTCTCCTCTACTTTTTCATGACACACCTCGATAAAGAGCTGTGATTCTTTTTTTTTTTTTAGACTAAACTGCATAACTTAAAATATCCTGTGAAACTTTTTTTAAAGGAAAGAATTGAAACAAAAACATTATGGTCTCCAAAATGATTGTCATAAAGGAGGACAAAATTGCAGCTAAAACGTGTCTGGCTATGAACCAGTGTCTCCAGTAAGCAAGGGATTGATACTGGCTTGGGGGAGGTGGGGGCAGCCAAAATCTACAAGTGGTTTTTCCCTTTCCAGAGCCGTTCTGTGTACCACTTCATTTCTGAAGATCTGAGATAATCATTTTGTCCTTGAGAGTCTGTTGGTTGTGCTCTTGGAGGTTTTGGGTTTAAAATCTTAGGATTTGATCCTGCTTTAAAAAAAAAATAAAAAAAGAGTCGTGCTTACCTGCTGAGCATCTCAAATGAGACCCTGCCAGAGGCAGCGGCTTCACCTGTCTTTCCATCCAGATTCGTCCTCTGCAAGGTGAGGGGGAGAATATAAGCTTGCTGTTATGAAACCACTCCACATTCCTCCAGTTTGTTTTGGGAATCATGAAATTGGCAACCCTCACTTTTCTTGAGTACAGTTTCAAGTTTTAAACATCCTGAAGCTGTGTGTGCTGGTGCATACGAATGTGTTTTCACAAGAATGAAAGCACAAATAACCCTCAGTGTGCTTTTCCCCTGGGGCAGCCTGGTAAAACTTGAACCTGAGTTTGAGTTTTTTTTTTTTTTTTTTTTTTTTAATCTATTTCAGGTCCTTGTGAAAGGACAGCCATTAAGACCAAATCAAGTGGGTGCTCACACCGCCTCCCGAGTCTGGGGATACATGCTGGATTAAGGTTGTCCATTCACCAAGAATTTGTATTCACTTCAAGTGCGTTTTGTTAGAGGGTGCTGGGAAGACCAAAGTGACTATGAGGAAGCTGCCGCTGTTATTTATAACTCTGTCTCCAACTGACTTTTTGGGTATTGCAACTAGGGACAACAAGGATATATTCACATATTGTCTGAATTGGCTGAGGACAAACTTGTGTTACAGGAAGAATCCTCATGGTAATCCCAGGGGGTGAATATGGCTGCCCTTAGCATCCTCGTTTTGACAGAGGAAGAAATCATTGCTCCCACTGGTCTTGGTGAATGGACCACCCCCCAGCTTTAGCAGCCATGACAGGCTAACATGTGCTTACCTGACCTTGCCCCTCCTGTCCTACTCACTAGGAGGTCAGATACCCTCCTTGCAGCAAGGAACCAATCAGAAGTTAGCTGGTGGGGTTGTGCTCTAAGGCTCTGATTACAAGTGCACAACAGTCACATGCAGAGCAGAGCAACCGCCTGGGGAGGGCCTATAGGCCATAACAACCAGTTGACCAATCAGCACAAGACAGGTCATCCAAGCCCGGAAGTGCACCAGTCCTGAGACTGTTGCATACCCTTACATACTTCCTTTATGCTACTCAATATATTTCCCACACGTCCTGGTTTCTTGGGGTCTTTCTCCAGCCATCTGCAGCAGTGAATAGATGAAAGGCCTGAGCTATTGGGGTTAGCTGGTTAAACAACAACAAAAGACTCTTTGCTTTTGCATTGAAATGGGTCTCTTGGTGATTTGGGGGTTTCAGAATTTGGGCACAACACTTGGAATACCATGTGTTGTTCTGCCCTGAAACTCAGTTGTGACACAAACCAGGTGGCCTGCCATTCTAATCGGCTCTCACAGAGCCTATGAATAAAGAGTCATTCACAGGACTGACCCACTTCAGATGCCAGCCACAGGTATCTAGTATCCCTAAGTCACCCACACTTCTGCCCTGATGGCCATAAGCATGGGATTCCCCATGACCTCATGGGCTTTCCATCCTGATTGACAGAGCTCAGGCTTGTGATCTGTATTGTATTATAAAGAAAATCAGCAAGGTTGAGGAGATTGCTAAACTGGTAACATATTGACATGCAAGCATAAGGATCCCAGTTTGATCCCAGAATACACCTAAGAAACTGAGCATGTGGCTTATATTAGTAACCCTAGTGCTAAGGAGGTAGGGAAGGAGAATCTCTGGCCAGCAAGAGACCCCCTCTATCCCCATCAGTCCATCAAGAGAAAGCCATAGAAGTTTCCTAAAGGAACACCAGCAGAGGTTGTCCTCTGATTTCCATATGCACACATACATATACAACAAAAATGTTAAAGAAAACTTAGAAAAATAAAGAATTAAATAAAGAATGTTGGTAAGTAGCCAGGTGAATTGTTTACAGGGCAGTCTGAGTGCCTGATGTTCTCAGTTCACTTGTCCCCATGGCACACTTATAAATTCTTCCTTTATAAGAAGGCCACCCTGCTAACCATAGTGAGCAGATCTTTGGAGGGATTTTCATTCTGTGCACAAGACTCATTAAATCCTTGCCTATGAAAGTGAGCTCACTCTCCACCTTTCCTCCATTCCTAGTTGTTGAGCTGTCCTGAAATTCCAACCAATGGCTCACATGAGGGCATTTTCTGATCCTGAAGCTTATCTATCTATCTATCTATCTATCTATCTATCTATCTATCTATCTATCTATCCAGGCCTCCTCAGCCTCTCCTGAAGTTTTCTGCCTAGAGGTGTTTTGCTTTCTACACAGCATGTGGCAGTAAGAGGATTTATGTCCCCTGGAGACACCTAAACTCACAACAGAGAAGGGAAGTGATTTGGGCAGAGTTCATGCAGAGAATGAATGGGGTCATGAGGACTTGAACTAAGAGAATCAGAATCTATGACTGGCTCCTCAGAATAATCAAAAATGTTCCAACAATAAATCAGACATGTCGAAAGGATGAAAGGGAGCCGTGGGAGGCACTGGTCCCCACCCCAGGTGCAAACTTTGATCTCTTATGTCTAAAAAGTTTTACAGTCAACAGTGAAGGACTCTGGCATCCTAGGAAAGTAGCTATTTTAGGATTCCATACATCAGAGGTCATCCTGAAAGAGAAGCAAGCTTCCATGCCTGGGCTGACTAAATGGGCAATGACTGTATTCATGACTTCTGCTGTATGTTCCCTGTGAACACGTGACTTTGTTATCCATTGTTCATCTAACTTTCAACATAATTTTAAGTGTTATTGGAATTTCTGAATTTCTTTATTTATAGAAAACTTTGAATTTTATAAATATTATGCCCTATTATCCACATGCAGACTGCTCTGTGGCCATAGAAATTATGCAATTATTTCTGGAACTATTAATTAAATTTGAAAATAGATAAATAATGGATAAAGCTGTTCTTTGTAAGTTTAAGACAAGAAAATGAAAATAATCTTCCCTTCTGTTGTCACTGAAGAGCCTGGCGGCTCTTCTGAACTCATCAATTATTATTTAAAGATTCTTGGTACTTGGCAAAAAATAAGCAGATTTTAGGAAGTGAGGTGTGAGCAGTAACCTGGTTTCAGGTGGTCTGACTACACATTCTTCATAAAATGGCCCCATCTGAATGATAAGATACATGATAATCCTCCTGTTTAATTTCATAGAACTAAGTTTAAAACATATGTGTTGAGAGGGGGAAAGGGAGAGAGAAGAGAAAGGAGAGGGGAGAGAGAGGGAGAAGGAGACAGAGAGTGTGTGTGCTGGAGAAAGTAATGTATGTGTGTATCATTAAAGCCTTGCTTTGTAATTTTCTTTATAGTAATAAGATGCCCTCGTGTATGCTCTCTGGCCAATATTAGCTTTTTTTCATTCTGTCTGTCATTTTAAAGGATGCTGTTTGGTCTAGAGCTGTAGCTCATTCCT
This sequence comes from Cricetulus griseus, assembly GCF_003668045.3. NCBI lineage: Eukaryota > Metazoa > Chordata > Mammalia > Rodentia > Cricetidae > Cricetulus > Cricetulus griseus. The sequence continues at coordinate 40,400,381 of NC_048600.1, read as the reverse complement.
GGAATGATTGCCCAGAATGTGCACAAGGCAATAAGTTTGAGCCCCAACACAACATAAACACAAACATCCCGTCCCACTCAGAAAGCAAAATAAAAGAAAAACACTCTTTCCAAAAAGTTTTAACATGAAACCGGGGAAGCTACAGGCCTTACAGGGGAAATTATACTGTTGTTTGACTAAATTGACACACAATCAAACTATCTTCTAAATATCTATGCTTATACTCGTAGGCAAAGGCTTTTTTCAGCCTTAATCAGAGAAGCCTTTCTTTGCAGTGCAGAGTGGTGAATGCAGAGACTTAGGAATGCTCTAGGTGTGGAGAATAAGTGGCAGTTGCATGCTCAGACCAAAATAAGATAGTTAAACCATTCCTTTTGAGGCTCAGGGAACATCACTGAAGAAGGGACAGGAAGAATGCATGAGCCGAAAAACAGAAGTGATGTGAAATGCAGTTTTCTGGCATGACGGCCATTGAAATCACAAACCCACAGAGTTTGGGTGACCTGGCATAAGGGTTATCCTACCAACAATCAGTCATGAATGGGGTAGAAGCTGCCTTAGCCATCTGTGCTAAACTATTGGCTATTGATGGATTCTAGGAAAGGAAGAGCTTTTTTTTTTTTTTTTTTTTTTTTTTTTTTTTTTTTTTTTTTTTTTTTAAGTTTCATACCCGCTGGTGAACTCACCAATTTCCAGTGGACAGTTCCAAACTCTTGATTATACAGCCCAGGTCAAACTCTGGATCAATGAACAAAACAAAGACACACAAGTGTAGATGGGGTTTTCAGGGAGGTAGGGATGGAAGAGTGAGAGGAAGAGAAGAAGGGGTAGGAAGGACAGTATCAGAACGTACTATATATATGCACAAAATTGTCAAAGCATGGAGGTAATAAAAAGCAGCAGAATATGAATATATCTTTTGGATTTCTATTGTATTATAAAGAATATAAGCAAACATCCGGGTGAGGTCTACATGAATTGACTTGCTTCATGTTTTCACAGTTTATAGTACTAGTGGAGCCCCATATACCTTTGTTTCAATTTTTGACATTTTTTGTTTGCTTGGTTGTGGGGATGACATATAAGCCAAGGAACAAGTGTGGTGGTCAGAGAATAACTCGTAGGAGTCAATTCTTGCCTTTCAACATGTGCTTTCTGAGGGTTGAACCATGGCAGGTTTCTTTACCCATTAACCTGTCTCACCTCCCTCCATGCCTTTAAGTCATCATACAATAAGATTAATATTTCTTCTTTGTGTCTCAGACTTTGTCATAGGTAGAAATCTTCACACATGGCTCTTAAACCTGTGGTTTTTTGATATCCTATCAATGGAAGTAAATTTTCCCTTGGCATACAGCCCTCCCCCACTGTAATGAAACAGATACTTCACATGCAATTTGATGTATCCTGTCAAATTTGTTTTCAAGGAGAATAGCTACCTCATAGGCAACACTAAATCCCATGACTGCAAAGGAGCACACATAGTCCACATAAGCATCCAGTGATGTGATTCATTCAGCAAGGGCCTATAGTGTGATCCCAGCATGTAATGACTGCTGTTGTCTGTAGCCTCAGGATTGCAGGGGGTAAAGCTAGCTTTGTTTCCTTTCTGTTTGATTGTGTTACATGCTTCCAGCTCAAATGGACATTGCGTGAAACCTCTAGTCTCAGATACTTCAGTTTAGAATTACTGAGAAAGCACAACAAGCCATACTATTAATAGTTCATTTTCACTTAGATATTAATATTTTAATACCCTGAAGACAAAGGTTACAAATTTGTGAACGATGGGTAAGAAGAGTATGGTCAAGTTGTTTATTAGCTGAGATAGGAGCATCTACTTCCCAAAGATCAATCTATGCATTGCCAGTGACTAACTTTTAATAATGAATTGCATAAGACAAATTCTCAGCTGGGTCTCACTGCAAGTGGAGTAAGGTCATCAAAACAATTGTCAAACAAAGCAGAGTTGGAGGGAAGGCAGGGAAGAAGGAAGGAAAGAGAGTGAATGTGGGAAGGAAGAAAGAAAGATGGAAGGAGAAGAGGGAGAGGAGAAAAAGAAGAGAGGGTGATTGTACAATGCTGCTAATGAATGTTGAGTGTGCGGAGCTTCTCTGAGATAAAGCCCAGGATCTTCCATGTCACTACTTCCTACCTGGAACCCACAGGGTGATCATTTTGGGGTCATGAATTCATTACAAGTCAAGCAACGTTCATTTTCATCTCCAAGTCTCCCCTATACATCCATGGTGGTCACTGCTGAATATCTTTTTATGTCAGACCTAACAGCCAACCAAAACCAGGGTACATAAAATGAGGGAATGGGTCATTCCTTGGGGACAGAGGTGAGGAGCCCTTTCCTAATGGAGTGTCTGTTCCTAACAGGGGACTAAAGGGGAGAAGGGAATTCCAAGCTAAGGAAACACTATGAACACAGGTGGTGAGGCTGTGCATCTCCAGACTGCTGTAGGAGCCTGCTGAGTGTCAGAATCCCCAAGGTTGAGCACTGGGCTTTGACATCAAGAAAGTACTCAAGTGTTTTGAAGCAGGGAAAATAATTCAGCTTCTATTGTGCAACACTCCTGTTGACAAAAACTCATGGAGACGTGGACTGACGGCTGTAATGGCCAGTTTTCCATTACGTAAGGAACACCTGACATGAACTATAGGGAGCAAAGGCTTAACTGTGCATGGTTTTGACACTTACTGCCCATGAATAGCTGGTCTGTTGTGTTGGGCCTGTGGTCAGGTGACACATGGTAACCATTAGCATGTGATGAAGCGAAACACTCAACTCATGACAAAGAAGCAAAAGAGGAAAATGAGGGTTCCACAATCTCCTTCAAAGACATGTCCCCTCCCACCTCAGGATAAAGATTTCCCATTATATTCTACCTGCAGCATCAAAGTTGGCAACCAAGCATTTTAACACATGGGTCTTTGGGGGAACATTTATGACCTAAACTATAAGAAGAAGTGTTTTAAACATGTGTCTGAATCAGGGGTAACGTGGGAGGGTTGTATGGACATGTTCTGTGTATTCTCACTACATGTCTTGGTTCTCCCCTCTGGTATTGTGCACAAGGAACATGACACACAAAGTGCTCTCACAGATGTTGTGTGAACATTATTTTTCCAATCTTCTGTTCCATGTATAAGGACTGTGGTCATGAACATGGCCAATAACTTACAAACCTCTGTGTTAGCTCTGTACCAGTTTCATTCTGTGGCTGTTACAAAACCATAACCAAAAGCAGCATCAAGGGAATAATCGGTTTATTTCAGTTTTGTAGTTACAACTCATCATCAAGGGAAATCAGGGCAGGAACTCATGCAGGAATTTGAAGTCAGGAATACTTGCTATTCCAGGTGATGGTACTCACTGTCAAAGAAGTACAGCAGGAAGTATGGATGGTGATCCTTGCTAACTAGCTCCCAGCTGATTTATTCCTACTCTACTACTCTATAAACACACAAAAGAAGAGTCATATCCACTAGCTTTCTTATCCACCTCAGGTCCACCTGCCCAGGGAATGATGCTGCCCACAGAGGCTTGGACCCTCCTGCAAACCATTAATGATCAAGACATCCTCCATAGACAAGTCCAGAGGCTGATTCCCTCCCTTCTCAGGGGATGCCATGCTGTGTCAAGCTGATAGTCAAAGCTAACAGAGAGAAGCTCTGTGAGCAGAAAGCCAGACAGTAACAAGCACTTTCCTACGTAAACAAGATGATCTCAGGGAGTAATGAGGAAAATCAGAAAACCTAAAATTTCCCCAGGTGACAGGGGTCTCGTTTGGTTCATTCCACTCTACTTAGATGCCTAATCCATTGTCCTGACAGCAAAGGCAGTGAGTGTAGACCTGGTGTCCATCATTGGACTTAGACCATAAATATAGCACACTCTTCCCCTACAACCATTCAAAACAGGCCTCTTTGAAAAGTTTCAAGTTGTGTGGGGCATATAGCAAAGGCAAATGTGAGTCATTTTAGTTGTCATAACAGAAGGGGGCTATGCTTACTGAAGGAATGGAGTCAGATGCCTACCCTCCAATGTTCATGGCAGCCACAGTGCATAAGGTGTTCCCCAAAAACCAAGAAATAAACCTGCCCAGATGTCAGCATGGCTGCATGGAGAAGCTCCACTATGATGAGGCACACTATTGCTGTTGCTACTCTATAAACACACAAAAGAAGAGTCAGGTAGCTTTCATGACATGGCTAACCTGTCCATCATAGATGGGAGGAAACAGAAGTGTGAGACTAGACAGGTTGACCACAGAGGTCAGGCCTGTAATTCCAACCATCACAGACTAATTATGAAAAGCTGAATGAAAAATGTGCAATGTCTATTTTGAGAGCTGTCTTAGGATTCTGGATTCTCCACACTTTAGGACAAACTAGAGCCGTACCAAAGATGGATGCCAAGTAGGCATGGACACTGTGGAGAACCTCAGTTGCATGGGGAACTTGAAATTTGTTGTTTCCTTGGGTTTGTCACAATATCCCATTGTTAACACCTGCCAGCCTTGTCATCCTAAGCTGTAGCCGCTGTTTCTGAGATGAGCCACAACAGGTGTGCCAAATATCGGGCCATTAGTGAGTGGTAATTCACAGGCATGAATATTTATCATCTTGTAAAGAGACAACAAAAGCCGGGTGTCTGCCATTGAAAACATTGTGCAGCAATGTCCTCCAACCAAAATTGTCTGAGTTTCTCATTAAGGCAAGGGAGAATGGCGCCTTTATCATTTCCCATTAAGTGCATTTATTTTCTTTGCTGTCTCCCCATCATAACACAAGCCTGAAAAACTCTTAATTTTATTGATCCAGCAACGTCTCTCAGTGTATAGAACTGAGTGTACTGGTCATGCAAATAGACACTCTCATACTATCTGTCTCATCTCCACAGGGAAACCCCCACAGAGATGGGAGATGGACAGGACATTGTTTTGACTTTATTTCTTTCACCCTCTTCCTTTCTCATTATTCTGCTTTCTTCCTTTTCTTCCTCAGTCCTTTGTTTAGGAAAAGAAAGATCTGAACTAAAATAAAAATGAGATAAAGAGGAGAAACCACAGAGCTAGATATGAAGAATCTGTACACAGGCAGATAGTAGCTGTAAATCCCATGGACTAGTTGCAAGTGCCAAAAAGTATGTGCTTAGTTTTTTATTACCTTTCCTTGTGATGCTAGAGAGGGAACACAGAGCTTTGCACATGCTGAGCAAGTGCTTTGATACTGAACCACAAACCCATCTCTGGAGTTTAGATTTTTTGAGGCAGTATCTCTATGCAGCAGGCTGGTCTTGACCTTATTCTCTAGTCCAGACTGGCCTTGAACATTCTGCCTTCCTGCTATAGCCTCCTGAGTGCTGGGATGGTAGGAGTATGCCACCATGCCTTGTGACTGTGTAAGCTCAAAATCTCTCTCTCCCCTCTCTCTATCTACACACACACACACACACACACACACACACACACACACACACACTCCCCATATATCTGTGTATAATATATATGATAGGTAGATAATATAGATATAAGATGATGAACCACCCATTTGCCTTCATTACTACTGTGTGAGAATCCCTCAGCAATGTAACTAGTTTTATAGCATTTCACACATAAACACATGCTTGTTATGACCATATATACCATAAATAAGTATGAATTATATATGTCATTTAACATATATGTGAAATTATTAAGCTAGTAATAAGTGATTTGGAAACAAAGTTGATCTCCCCTACTTCTAAGTATTGCCATGTCTAAGGAAGCCATGATGGCTTCTCAGTAAGTGTGGTTGGTACTGGTCCTGGGCCACCATAACTAACAGCACTGTGCTGTGTTCATGCTATGCTGCTCACTTATATCAGTACTTCTTTTTGTGTTTTTCCACAGATCATTCTCTTTCTCACTCTAAAGTCAAGGTTGAATTTTCCCTTATGAATCTAGTTTTATCTTTAGACTTGACCAGATATGAATTTTAGTTAGCCAAATATAAATTTATTTGAGTGTTGTGAGTAGCTCCCCCCCCACCCCATACACATACAGAGAGATCGCTGGAGACTCAGGGCAGTACAAATGAGGCAGTTTATTTTAGAACTTTGCAAAAATCTGGTTCTCAGCCCAGAATGGTGAGAATGTTGATTGAGCATGGAGCACAACTTTCATAACCTTGAACTCAGATCCCCCTACTGGCTGAGTAATCAGAAGGGTTCAATCTTACATGCCATCTGGGTGTTATCTTTCCCTCTGTTTCTTACATTAATCTATGTCTTAAAAAAGACTATATGTAGATTCATCTCCACATTTTATATCCTGTTTATTTTGAAGCTTATCAGACACATGTCCTTCCTGTATCTACAAGGCAAGCTTGGCTGTTTCTCTTACCTAGGATTTGTAGTGCTTTTAAGAGACACAATGACCAAAGCAACTCTCATAAAGGAAAACATTTAATTGGGGTGGCTTACTTATAGTTTCAGTCCATTATCATCATGGTGGGACATGGCAGCATGCAGGCAAACATGGTTTTGGAGAAGTTGCTGAGGATCCTACATCTTGCAGGCAACAGGATATGGTTTGTCTTACTAGGAGTAGCTTGAGCATAAAAGACCTCAAAGCCCACCCCCACAGTGACACACTTCCTCTTTAATAAGGCCACATTGACTCTAACAAAGCCATACCTTCTAAGAGTGCCATCACTTTGGGGACCATTTTCTTTCAAACCACCACACTGTTAGTAATTTTCTCTTCTCAACTTATAGTTTGGTGGTAGATTAAGCTCACTACCAGAATTTGGCTGGAGGGTAGCAGTAAATAGCAGGGGTAAGGTATTATGTTCTTCTGTAGTTCAAATAGCCCTTTTGAAAATGAGCCATTAAATTGAAAAAGAAGAAGAAGAAAAGAAAAAGAGTCAGGGATGTGGCTCAGTGGCAGAGTGTTTGCACGTTCTAGGTTCTAATCCAATCTCCAGTAGTGCTCTGCCCCCCATCCCCCAGCATTTTCAAAGTAAAATAAGTGAATTATTTGGGATGAGAAGAAAGGTAATTTTAGTGGGGGAAAGAGTGTGGTCTAGAACTTTCTGGGCAGCTTTCCACCCATTAACCAGTCACTTTTCTGTCAGGTCAAAATGATTTTATTTTAACTTGTAAACTTCCTTCCTAACCTTCAGATTTCTGAAATTTGACCCAAACACTTTGACTTCTTCCATAAAACCTAATTAAAATGCTCTGCATTTGGAAGCACTCCACCATTTCCTCATGTTCCCCAGGTACTTCCTCAAATTCTATGTCAGGATTCTTCCTCTATGTGTTGAGTGACCTGTGGACAGGTACATCTCTCCATGGAGGGTTGGGAGCTGTTGCCAGTTGGAGGCTCATTTAAGTTCATACTTGCTTCTTGCATTGTGGGTAAGATAGAGGGAAACCCTAAGGGAGCTGACGAAGAGCAGAAAGAAGACAAAGTTAAATCTAAGTATATTGCTACCGAAATTTTAGTAGCAAATTCCAGAACAAAAGGCAGAAGAGAAGAACTCAGGCAGGCTCTGTGCCAAGTTCATTTCTGAAAACACACAGGTTGATGCTTCACCTCATGATTTGTAGCTTCCAGCCCACCTGTACATCTGGGATAGCTACAGGCATCCTTATACTCTCATTCTTCATGGGTGACATGACACTTCTTGGGCCACATTACTCTGTCCTGCACGCTGTGCACACAAAAGCATTTTTGCCACATTGTGCCTTTAAAACTCTGATTTTCTCAGATTATGAAAGCTGAGCTGTGCCCCATACAGTCATGATCTCAAACTGAGTTAATTGAAGGCAGAGGTCAGTCAGCTTTCCTGGATGTCAGTTAAAAGTTGGCTTGTTTAATGCAGAAATGATGCGACCCTCCCCTGCTTTCCTGGCTGTCAGATGGAGTTAGGTTTCACAAAGCTGTTCAAAATCTCACTGAGCTGTTTTAGGTTGTTTGTGACAATCACTTAATTTCCTTCTTTTGCAGCAAGCAGTGATCTTAATCTCCATTCCAGATTAGCCACCCCCTGCTGCTATGCTCTTTTTCTCTCCTCTCAATAGGACCAGTCCTTACTGTACTAGAATGGCCTATTCAGGGTTGGGAAGATTGCTCAGTGGGTGGAGCGCTCACTGTGAACATATGAGTCTCTGAATTTGGAGCCCCAGCACCAGTAGAAAAGCCTGGCACACTGGCTTCCACGTGAAACCCAGTGGGCAGGGACAGGGGAGTCCTGGAGCTTTCTGCTCATTATTTCAATCAATCAGTGAGTTCTGGGGTCAGATACCATCTCAGAAAATAAGATGAGATGCAATAGAGACCAGAATCTTACTTCTTACTTCCACACACACTCACTCATGTGCACACTAGTGTGCACACTACACACACAGAATCAGCCAAGCAAGCAAACAAATAACTAATAAGATGACATGTGGAGATGTCCTTCCCTTGTGGAGGAGTGGGGGAAGATGTAAGGCTGGGGCTGCTTGAAACTCATCCTTGCAACTTCTGTTCTCCTTTCCTGTGTTCCACACTATGCAGGAGAAGGGGGCAAAAAGGAAATCTGCATCATTCCAATTTTACCATAGATGCAAGATAGAATCCTTTGTCTTTCTTCTCAGCACTCTGGTGAAAGTGGACCCTCAGCAGAATCCCTCCACCATGCGCTAACAGGCCTGGCCACAAAGGTGGGAAATACAACAAAATCTACAGCCTCTGGAGGGTTAGGGTACAAGGAGCTTTTTCCCTCCTGCTTTATACTCTTTCATACTTTCAACATTCTCTGTGATGAACATGTATTCTTTTTGCAACAAGAACACGAAAATGCAAGAATTAGTGTTTCCAGATCAAGCATGAACAGAGGGAAGACAGGCTTTTGATGAGATGTTAAGCTGGGAAATTTTTCAACATGAAAAAGGTGGGGAGGCACATCGGGATAAAAGAATGGGAGTGGAAATTAGCTTGTGACTTGAAGGATGGCCCTTATTACACACAATGCCACTGACAGGCTCTGGGCATCTCATTCCACCCTTAGTATATGGGGGCTTGCAGGAGTGAACGCTCCCACTATGAGATAATAATTATCCCAGGGATATTCACTTGCAAAATTGACAGCCTTTGAACCAATAGCAAGGCTCACACTGGAGAAATGATTCAGAGAGGGCAGAAAGGGAGAGCCTTGGAGAGGGGGATAAGGAGAGAAAGGGAGGAGCAAAGAGAAGGGAGGGTGAAGAAAAAGCAGGGATAGGGACAGAAGAGAGAAAAAGAGAAAGGTATGGAGGCAAGACAGGGAGGAAAAGGAAGAGAAATGGCAGCAGGAAGGGAGAAAGGAAGTGTGCTTGAGAGAGACAAAGAAGCAGAGATGAGTGAGCAAGAGCTGGGGGCAGGGCTGAAACTGGAGGAACCTCGCATGCCACTCTGTGAGTGCTTTATATCCACAATGAATCTGAGCTGGTAAATAAAAGCTGGACCTCCACCGAAAGGCACTGGCTTGAAGCCTGGCAGCCAGAGAGCTTCAGGACTCCATGGTCCAGGGGCTTTTGCCTTGTTGGGAAGATCTCTCTTCTCACTGTGAACTTGAGAGTCCTTAATGGCTAATTGCAGAGCGTAAGAAACCGTAATTTATACTACACTTTGGAAGTCAATCAAAGAAAAGCAAAATGCCAGCAATACAGCAGCGGTGAATAAACACTGGGGTAAACATGGTGGGCCAGAGATCCGCTGCTGAGTGTGGGGAGGGAGGCCCAGGTACACAGGTGTGGTTTAGGCTGCACCTGCTAACTATTGTGGGACTTGAGGGCAGGCAGGCAGGTTACATATCTTTTTCCCTCTGGTGCTGGCTTCTGTGGGCAAAAGGAGTCTTGCGCCTTTGTCAGCTGTAGATTTGACTTTTGAAAAGGAAAAATCTGACAAATGGTACTGAATGTGAGCAGCACTGTTCGTTAATACCCAAATGTTTTTGCATCTGAGGACCACAAGATCTTATTGAGAGAAGCTGAACTTTTAAGATGGTTATGAATTTTGAATCAGAGTTTTGTTGTCAGGGGAATGCTTCTAAGAAGGAAGGAAATGTACTTTCTAACAAGATTTTCAGCAAACGTTGGCACATTCATTATAGCCACAGGCATGGAGGTGGCTCAAATATATTTTGCATAATGTGGAAATAATATTCACATTTGTGTTCATTCCAAGTCACCCAGAGCCACAGTGAAAGACTCCAACACAGAGGCGAACATGGGTGCCTTTGATAAGTAAATGATAACAAAATATTGGTTGGGGGCAAGTGTGTTAATCTTACCAATCATCAAAGAGGTCCTTCCCCATATGTCTTTTCAATATTTAGGATTATCTAGAGTAGGCAAGATCTGTACTTACTCAACTATCCCAGGAAGGTGCCTCCAACTCAGATAAACTCTAGTCTAAGCCAAGTCAGATGGTACCTGTTTCTGTGACTCCCCTATAATGTGGGTGGCTTGTCCTTCCCTGTCTCTCCCTCCAGCAGAAGCTCCCTCTGATACCCATGTACCTCTGATACCCACCACATTCAGTACTTGGTGCTGAAGGCTATAGAAAGTCTGACTATGACTCTCACTTTTCTTGTAAGAACTGTCTCTTCTTGCCTTGAGTGTAGGAGGATCAGGAGGGCAGAAAAAGGCAAATGAGCAAAATGGCAGTGGGCAGGGAGGTGGCCTGGGGGAGGCTGGTCTGTCCAGGAGTTGCAATGTGATGTGAATGGCCAACCAAGACTCAGCACTCCAGGGTAGCAAGGTCACAGGGCCTGAGGGAAATCACCAGGAGGCAAAGTGAGCAGCCCAAATTAGAAGGGTGCTGAAGAGACTTGAGGCAATTCTCCCCCAGTAACCCCAGTGCTCAAGAGGCCAAGGAAAGGGGATGAGGTGTTCCAGGTGAGCTTTGTTTACACAGTAAGTTAATGTGATACCTTGTCAAAAAATAGATATAAGACAGCTATACTTAGTATAAATGCCCTGAAAACTCAAGGGCAACTATTTGCTGGAGGGAGAGGAATATTGAGGCAGGATTGGAAGAAGGTTGTTGTAGTGAATATCAACAAGGCACAGTGATGTATATACATGAAAATGTCATTTTGTCTGCTAACTAAAGATCACCTGTCTGTCTGTCTATTTATTTATTTATGGATATATTGATCAATCAATCAATCGATTGATCCATCTATCTACCAGGAGGCTGTAATAACTGATCTTCATGCTGTGTCCAGGACACTGAATCACAGAGAACAAGAATGAACTGACCCTTGGTGTTAACAGAGCTGACATTAAGAAACTGTGACGTATATCTTAAAGGATGTGTGGTGGGGGAGGGAGAGGAGGGTGTAGTTTTAAATACCAACTTACCACAATTGCATCACATGGGCGAGACTCTCAAATGAGGAGTTTTCTAGATGGTGTTGGCCTATGGGCATGTCTGTGGGGGATTGTCTTGATGTCCTTAATTGAAGTAAGGTGGAAAGACACACCTGGAATGTGCATGACAGTTTTGTGGGCTGTCCCTGAAAAGCACAAAATTGAAGAAAGCTACTAAGCATCAAAAGCATGAAGGTAGTTTGGGTGTACTTGTTTCTCTCTGCTTGTGAGTGAGGTGTGATGTGATTAGCTGTCTTGAGTTCCTGTTGCTGTAGTTTCCCTGACATGAAGGACTATAACCTGCAGTTATAACCCAAGTAAATGGTTTCCTCCCTTACATTCTGTTAAAAAAGAACAGAAATGAAACTAATGAAACTATTCGAGTGTATGTTGAGTGTGTGTGTGTGTGTGTGTGTGTGTGTGTGTGTGTGTTTGGAGAGGGGAGAAAGTTGTATGAGGAGTTATCTAAAAGATGTTCACTGTAGCATTATTTTACAATTTTAAGGTAATTAACATCCTAAATATTCAAGAAAAGGGATTTGGGGGGAAAAGGAATTACCTACCCCTCAGTTGAAATGAAATAGACCTTAAGCAATGGCACAGCATCATGTTTAGTGTAATTGAAAACGTTTTTTTGAGGTGCTATTAAATGGAAACAAATAACATACATGGAGCCATCTTCAGTATGCTCCAAAGTAGCCATTCATGTTTCTTTGCATTTTAGACCATATACAAAAAAGAGTATGAGAAAAAAATCATGTCATCATGTAATTATTTCCCAGAAACTCCAAAATCAGAGGCAGACTAAGTATCTTTCCTACAACTTTTGAACTTTGCACAAAAACACCTATGTTTTTTTTTTTTTAATAATAGGGACAGTCAGCTATGGTTTTTCTAATAGATTATTTGGTAAAATGTGAAGATGAAATGTGGTTAGCTGAGTCAGGATTTTCTGTGGATGGTTTTGATTTTTGCATGAGCAAGTTAGACAAGAATGTATTTATAATGAAGAGAGAAAATACAGTCAGGAAGTAGGGAGAGTCAAGGAGATCCCATTTAAATACTCCTATGGATCAGCATGGCTACAGTTGTTTGTAACTTTTTTAACTACTTCGAGAATTTTGTACAATGTGTTTTGACTAATGCACCCCCTTTCCCAACTCCTTGCAGGTCCATCACTCTTTCTTCTCCATCCATCATTTTTTGTGCTCTCTCTCTCTTTCTCTCTTAATATAAGTCCAATTTATGCTGCCCATATATTCTTGATTTGTAGCCTTCTACTGGAATGTGGTTAACTAACCAGTGGCTATACTCCTAAAATTGACTTTCTTTTTCCCAGTAGCTATCAATTGCCAATAGTTCCTCATCTAGGGGTGGGACTTCCTGCCTACTTCTCCTCTCTTCTTTCTGCTGGGATGTTTGTATGATTTGAGCTCTCACATGACTTATTCATGCGGTAACAGCTGCTGTGAGTTCCTATGTGTGTCTGCCCAGCTGTGTCTGGAAGACACTATCATTGCAGTCATCTGCCTCCTCCAGTTCCTACACTTCTTTCTCTTTTCTGCAATGAGCCCTGAGTCTTGGGAGAAGGAATGTAATATAGATGTTCCATTTAGGGCTGGGCATCTCAAAATCTCTTATTCTTTGTACCATGACCAGTTGTGGGTCTTGGTGATAATCGCCATCTACTATAAATAGAAGCTTCTCTGATGAATGTTAAGAGAGGCACACCAATCTATGGATATAACAATAAGTCCTTAAGAGTTAGTTTAATTATATATTCATTTAGTCCAATAGCAGTAGATTATCACCTTGAGACCTATGATGTGTGTAGATAAAGATTCTTGATTTGATAATGGCACCAGATATGAGTTTCATCATGTGGAATGGGATTTAAATCCAATCAGAAAGTTTTTGGAGTCTCCCATCATATTCATGCCACTAATGCACCAACAGGCATGTCTTTCCAGGCCTATCATTATGGTAGCTTACAGAGCTCACAGCTGGGTAAGATTGATGATTACTTTTTTCTTCTGGTAGTAAGCATTACACTTTCTAGCATGATGGAAACTAGCCAGTAGGGAATGAAGATTTAGGTTAATTCCAGCTTCATTTGTCGATGCTTTGTGACTCAGTTCTATGGGGTCTTTAGCAATAGGGTCTTACAATTAAGTTTTGGAGGGTAGCTAACAGCATCAACAATATTTTGTGATGTTTGGGCATCAAGATATGTCACTGTCAAACAACTCCAAAGGGGGAACACATTCCTGGCACTGGACTTTTTTTTTTTTCTTGGTATGTCTAATAGGATTTATTTATTTTTATTTATGATTATTTGGGTGTTCATGCATGAGTTAATATGAGAAGTATGTATTCAAGTGCTAGGGAAGCCACTAGAAGCTGTTGGATCCCTGGCACTGGAGTCACAGGTTATTGTGATCTGCCTGATGGTACTGGGAACTGAGCACAGGCCCTCCACAGGATCAGTATGCACTTTGAGCCATTGATCATCTCTTTAGCCCTGGTAGATATATTTATTTAGGGGGGGGGTGAGACAGGGTTTCTCTGTGGCTTTGAAGGCTGTCCTGGAACTAGCTCTTGTAGACCAGGCTGGTCTCGAACTCACAGAGATCTACCTGCCTCTGCCTCCCGAGAGTGCTGGATTAAAGGTGTGTGCTACCACTTCTCAGCTGATATGGTTCTAAGTTTATCTTTTGCATTCCTTACATTCCTGACCCTATAGTCACACCAGCAGTTGGTGAAAGGGAGTGACCTGGAGTTATATCAGATCATCAAAGTTCCATCAGAGTTCCAAAGAAAAGTGAAAATTTCATTTGAAGGTGATTTCTTTTCCTCCTCCCCTTTCCCCCTTCTTCCTCCTTATCTTGGTCTTGATCTTCTTTTCTTGCTCCTTCTTTTTATTAAGGAAATGCTAATTATTTAGAGCTACATTTGAAAGTTCTGTGCTTCCACTGGGTGGATTGTTTGGTTTAAGCTATAGATTTGTGTGTGTGTGTGTGTGTGTGTGTGTGTGTGTGTGTGTGTGTGTGTGTGTAGGTGGGGGTGGGGTGGGGGATGTCTGTCTATCTTTTAATAGACTTTTTGAGTTTGTATCTATTACAGAAAGGCTTTCAAATTATGTTTCTTCATGTGTAAAGGGGTTAATCACCATGCTTTTCACATTTTGTTGAGGCAAAATTCAGAGAACATAATTCATCATCATCTTCATCTGTGAAGGGTTCAGTTTCACTCTACTCAGTACTTTCACATTTTGCAAGGAAGCCTCGCACCCACTAATCTCTCCCTCTGCAGCCCTCCCTCACAGTGTTCTCTCTCTATATCTCTCTCTGTCAAAATCATACAAAAAAACATTCAGGCACAAAACAGAAATGGCTAGATGAATAGAAAGGGGGTGAGGAGAGAAATCACAGGGCAAGAGAAGTCTGTGAGGGAGGAGGAAGTGATGCCTAAAGGGATGGGGGAAGCCAAAGAAAACAGGTTCATTTAGAATTTGAGAAGCTCTCCACTCCACTATACACCCTCAATGAGATGCAAGGGAAACAGAGAGACCCCTGCAGGACTCTAGAGACAAAGAATCCATTTGCAAGAGCTGTTCTGAAATTGCAGGCCATCTTAGAGAGATAAACAAGGACAGATAGGCTGGCTCTGCAGTGGTCTCTTAGAAGCTCCTCCTGGTTTAGCCAGGCTCCAGAGATCCAGGGTGTGAGCTCATATCATCAACCCAAAAGTCCTCCCATGGACTTCGACATCAGCTCCCTTCTAGTGCTTTGCTTTTCTAGTTTTCTTCTTCTTGAGGAATTGAGTTTCTATGACTCTAGTGCAGACAACTGATAGATCGTATTGCTTCTATACATTATAGATTCTCTCTGCCAGTACTGCAGGCTGGCACAGAATTAACCCACTGTTAATGACATAGAAATCCAATAACAATAGGAGAGGGACTTTTATTTAAATCTTTCAATCTGGTATTTCCATATTGCAAGCCAGGAAGGGAGCATCTGGCTGCCTTGATGAATGTGCCTTTTCTTGTGGAGGCCCTCCTGACAAGCATCCTCAGGAGGGATCTTAAGTATTTATCAATGAGTATTTCTTCATTATCATCTGCATCTTATAGTTACATTATTTCTCTTATCACAGAGAACTGTATACTGCAGTGTATTGGAAAAGCTTGATGCTAATTGTGTAGGGGAGAACTGTGGCTGGAGGATTACTGTGAGTCAAGGGCAGGCTGAGCTCCATAATGAGTTCTAAGCTAGTCTAGGCTACATTGTGAGACTGTCTCAATGGAGAAACTGAACAAAGCATGATGGAATGGTTAGCTTTGTCAAGATGACACAGCCTAGACTCACCTGGGAAGAGAATCTCAGCAAGGGATTGTTTTATGAGTGACCTATGGGCATGTCTTGGGGGTGATTGCCTTAAGTTGAAGATCCCATTGTCAGCAACATCATTCTGTAGGCACTTTTTCCTGAACTGAGACCTTGAAAGAACAATTCTCAACTTTATATGGAGAAACAAAAGACTCAGGATATCCCAAACAACTCTGTACAATAAAGGAACTGCTAGAGGCATCACCATCCCTGACTTCAAGCTCTATTACAGAGTTATAGTCCTGAAAACAGGTTGGTATTGGCACAAAAATAGACAGGTAGACCAGTGGAATAGAGTAGAAAACCCTGATACTAACCCACACATCTATGAACACCTGATTTTTGATAAACAATCCAAATTTATATGATGGAACAAAGAGAACATCTTCAACAAATGGTGATGGCATAACTGGTTGCAGACATGTAGAAGACTGCAGATAGACCCAAGCCTATCGCCATGCACAAAACTTAAGTCAAAAATGGATCAAAGACCTCAACATAAATCCAGCTACACTGAACCTATTAGAAGACAAAGTGGGAAATACCCTTGAATTAATTGGTACAGGAGACTGCTTCCTGAACATTACACCAGTAGCACAGACACTGAGTTCAACAATTGATAAATTGGACCTCCTGAAACTGAGAAGCTTCTGTAAGGCAAAGGACACAGTCAGCAAAACAAAATGGCTTTTCCCCACAGACTGGGAAAAGATATTCACCAACCCCATATCTGACAGAGGGCCGATCTCCAAAATATACAAAGAACTCAAGAAGCTAGTCCCCAAAACACCAAACAATCCAATTAAAAAGTAGGGTACAGAACTAAATAGACAATTCTCAATAGAAGAATCTAAAATGGCTGAAAGACACATAAGAAAGTGTTCAACATCCTTAGCCATCAGGGAAATGCAAACCAAAACAACTCTGAGATACCATCTTACTCCTGTTAGAATGGCCAAAATCAAAACCACCAATGACAGTTCATGCTGGAGAGAATGTGGAGAAACGGGAACACTTCTCCACTGCTGGTGGTAGTGCCAACTTGTACAACCACTTTGGAAATCACTATGGTGACTCCTCAAGAAAATGGGAATCAGTCTACCACAAGATCCAGCAATTCCACTCTTAAGCATATACCCAAAAGAAGCACATTCATACAACAAGGACATCTGTTCAACGATGTTCATAGCAGCACTATTTGTAATAGCCAGAAACTGGAAGCAGCCTAGATGCCCCTCAACCAAAGAATGGATAGAGATAATGTGGTAGGTTTACACAATGGAGTACTACTCAGTGGAAAAAAACAATGGAATCTTGAAATTTGCAGGAAAATAGATGGAACCAGAAGATACCATTCTGAGCTAGGTAACCCAATCACAAAAAGACAAACAGGGTATGTACTCACTCATATGTGGATTTTAGAGATAAAGGATTACCAGCCTACAATCCACACTGCCAGAGAAGCTAGTAAACAAGGAGGACCCTAAGAGAGACATACATGGCCCCATAGAGAAGGGGAAAGGGTCAAGATCTCCTGAGCACAGGCAGAGGGGGGAGGGAACTAGGAGAATGAGAAGGGGAGAAGAGGAGGAATGCAGAGGACATGAGGGAGCAGAAAGGTTGAGTCAGGGATAGAATAGATGATAACAAGAATGGAGATACCGTAATAGAGGGAGACATTCTTGGTTTACAGAGAAATCAGGCACTAGGGAAATGTCTGGAGATCTACAAAGATGACACTAGCTAACAATCTAAGCAACAGAGGAGAGGCTACCTTAAATGCACTCTGCTGATAATGAGATTGATGACTGACTTATATGCCATCCTATAGCCTTCATCCAGCAGCTGGTGGAAGTAAAAGTAGTCACCCACAACTAATCACCAAACTGAACTGGAACCTAGATGCAGAGAAATATGAGTGAAGAGCAAAGGGGTCCAGACCAAGCTGGTGAAACCCACAGAAACAACTGACCTGAACATCGGAGAACTCTTGCTCCCCAGACTGATAGCTGGAATACCAGCATGGGACTGATCCAGACCCCAGGAACATGGGTTTCAGTGAGGAAACCTCGGAAATCTATGGGACCTCCTGTAGGACTTCAGTACTTATCCCTAGCATAGGTGTGGACTTTGGGAGCCCATTCCATATAGAGGAATACTCCCTGAGCCAAGACACATGGGGTGGCCCAGGGCCCTATCCTAAAGGATACAATAGACTTTGATGACACCCTATGGAAGGCCTCACCATCCAGGGAGAGCAGAAAGGATATGCGATAGATAGGGTTTTAGTTGGGTGGTGGTGGTAGGGGAGGACAGGAGGGAGAAGGGAACTGGGATTATCATGTAAAACAATCCTGTGTCTAATTCAAATAAAAAAAAAGTTGGAAAAAAAAGAGTGGATAATAGTAGTTGAGCACATGAATGTGGCGTCTGCCCATGACTAAGTCCGAGTATCGGGGTTTGGGGGAAAGCCTGGAGATTTAGTTAAAAGCAGAGATGTCCAGTCCTTTGTGCTAAGAGAATGTGATGTGTGTGTGTGTGTGTGTGTGTGTGTGTGTGTGTGTGTGTGTGTGTGTGTGTGTGTGTGTGTATGTATGCGTGCGTGCGTGTGCACATCTGTGTTTTTTCAGGGAGGGAGCAGCCTAACATCTTTCCCAACACATGAACACAAACAAGAAGCATGCACACTACACCACATTCATTTCTCTCTACTTTTGACCTCATGTGATTGGACTACCTGCTTCAAGTGAGTGAGATGGCTCAGTTCATAGAGGTACTTGCTCCGATGCTGATGCTATTGTTCAATCCCTAGGAACCACATGGGAAAGAAAAACATGACTTCCCTCATTGTCTTCTGGCTTCCACATGCACACCACAGCACAGACATGAGCATGCACTCACACACTGAATTTTTAAAAATGCAACAAAAATTAAAAGCATTATTTACAGTCTTTGGGTCTCTATTTTCTCATCTGTGAAATTGGACACTTCTATTACTTAGCAAGGCTATTGTAATGCTAAGAATGGTTGTAAATAAAGCAGTCAAGATACTGGATGGCAACCCTAGAACTATAATCATTGTCAGTAATACTGTCACACAGATGTGGCTTGTGTCCAGAAACCTATAACAGGAAGAATATACATTAAGGTAAAATAAATTAAATAAACTTTCACACATGCAACTCCCTTGACAGAATCACTTTTCATTTTGCAGTGTACAGGATCTTGTGGTTTTGAGTCATATGGACAATCTGAAGTCTGAATTAATTTGACACACAAATGAGGTTATGATTGCTTATTTTATCACAGACTGATCAGTTTCATCAGATGATTATGTAGGAAACAGTGGAGTCTTCCCTTAGGTATGGAGTGATGGAAGCTTGCTTCTGTGGATACCTTATATGCACAGACTTGCCAGGGCTCACATCCGCAGCACACCTGTTCCATACAGCTCTCAGCAGTGGGGAACCTTGTCCCCTCCCCATGTTCTGGTGGTGGACTGATGTTGGGGGATTAAGGGGCTTATTTGGTTATTAGCTGTGAAATGTCGTAGCTGCCTCTGGACTGCCAACTGTGATGGAGGTAGGACTTTAATTACCATCCAGCAATCTGCACATGTTTGAAATGTCTTCAGAGAGAGCCCAAGTGGAGGATGGGGGAAGAAGTTGATGAAGGGACAGACACTTGGGACCCATCCTTGACCCAGGACTGAGACTATTGCAGGATTGCTGCTGATGGGGGCACACTCTCTGGGGGCCACTAGCAGCCATTTTAGGGTAATAACAACTGCTCAGGAGCCATTTCTGATCTTGACTAAATATCTGTCTACAAAGTCTTCCTATAGGTCTTAGTAGGTGTTTTCTTGAACAATGCAGCCAGTTCTTAATTCACAGGAATCATTCATGGGTAAGCCCCTGTTCAATTGATGTGTTTTTGCTGTCTGTCATGTGCTAGGTCGGCTCTTTCCTGAGAGCTAGGCAATCCAACACTGATCTGTAGTATCTACCCTCCAGGAACCTACAATCTATTTCGAGAGATGGATTTGAATAGGATACCATATCTGTAGTATGTACTCTCCAGGAACACAAAATCTACTGTGAGAGATGGATTGGAACAGGGTACCATATCAAAAGTTGAAGAGAAGTGAAAATTGAGATTTATACAGAGAAACCCAAGGAAGGAAGAATTAACTTTGGCCCATGGCTGTGGGCGTGTATAACAAAGTCTGTTCAGGTTATAGTGGTCAGGAAGCTGAGCCAAGACAGGAAGAGGCTAGGGTATGATACACCCTTTAAAGGCATACTCCAGTGGGCACCTTCCTCCAACCAGTCCTGAACTTCCAGGGTTCCATCCAGGCCCTGCTCACTGTCTATCTGAATATACAGCCATCAGTGGGTTATAGTGTAGAAGATAGAGCCCTCCTATGGAATCAAATCTGGAAACACCCTCACAAGACACACCCACATCTCTATCCATCTCTCACTCCAGTCAAGTTGACAACCCAAGTCAACCACCCTTGAAGCTCCACTTCATTTCCTGTGTTTTAGATTGCTAGATGGGCAGACAATGAATCTTTCAAGCAAGAGTCGCAACAGAGGCATTTCTTTCAACACATCCTGTGTGGTGTCTGCTTGTCTAGCAACCTCCCCCCTGACTTTTCCATTGAACTTAAAACTGTCTGGTCATGGTGCCAACAGAGCGCAATGGGGAGAGTAACATGCCCTTTTGTGAATGGTCCCTTGCTTCTAAAATAGTTTCATGTTGCCAGTCTAACATGTTGCTACAAACTCAGTGGCTTACAGGAATATGAATTAATTATTCCGTGGCTCTGGAGATTAGAATCTGTAGAGCATGAGCACTGATATGGTGTGAACCATCTAGAGGCTCTAGGTAGAATCCGGTTTTGTACCATGTTATGTTTGTAGAAGGGAAGATATCACCTGGTTCTTGACTTCTCTACCCTTAACGAAATCCAACCTCCTGGCTCTCTTTACTGTATCTCTGAATTATTTTAAGGATGTTTGCAATGACATTAAACTCCTTAGGCACATCTCAGACAATATTCCTTTCTTGTGGTCCTTAATGTTATCTTCAGAATTCCTTGTGTTATATAAGGTCCCACATTTCCAGGTTCTTGAAATATGGTTGTATTCATTTTGTGGGTAGAATATGATATCTTTTACCCAGTCTCCAATGGTGGGGATTTCTTATTGTCTGATTATTCACTCACCTTCTTCTTCTCTTTAGGTTCCTGGCTCCTAATTCTTTCTTCAAATAGATCCTTCCCTTAATTTTTGCCTCAGTGGGTCTGACTGTCCTTTAGCCTTTAGTTACACCCCTGCTATAACATCCATGTGTTCATTAACTTATTTAAGTTAATTAGCTAAAGTAGGTACTGTGTCTCTTATAGTGCCTAGCACATAAGAAGCAACTGTTAAAATAGAATTGAGTCTATTCTTGCAATCTATAAATACAATTTTGAATCATGATTCTGTCACTTCACTTGGGAGCTAACTATGGGCTTGCACCATCTGTAAATTTGATAAACACATCTCTCAGGTCATCCTTTCCATTGTTGGTAAAAATAAATATCAAAGCAGACAGAGCCTCTGGCTTAGCCTTCTAACAGTCAGTTGGCTACTTGTGCTTGGTGCCTTTGAGAGGATGTCCATATGCACGCAACTCCAATGCAATCTCTTCCCACAGTTTTTGAGTGACAGTCTTTCATGTGCCAATGACTAAATTCTACTGTGTTCAATGCAATCCAGGAGAGTGACTGATGAGCAACAAATGTGAGACTTGCTTTTAGGGAGCCAGCGAATTGAGCTGGAAAATACACACATGCATGGCACAGCTGCTCTGTTTATTAACACATTTTGTGTACATTGACGAGTCAGCTGGGATTCTGCATTCTGGATTGCATGCCTCCTCTTTTCAAAGGTACCTCAATGTCCCAGGATACACCTTCAATAGCATTTCTCATTCCAGAAACCTAGGGTTTTCAAGAAATAGAAAGGAGTTACTGCTCATCATGTTTGCTACTGGGCTGGTGTGACTCCCCCCTAAAGAGGGAGACTCCTTACTGAGACTGCTTTTAGTCTATCACCAGGAAGTCCCTTGAATGGTTGGCATCAGGTGTCATATTGAGCTTTTCATTGTGTATAACACATGGCCCAGGAGCTTTTACAAATATTAGAGCCTTTGCCCACCTCCAAGTATGTTGCCTTTTCCCCTGCTACCTGTAATTGCTTGTCAATCATTTCATCTCATTTGGCAGTTATACTGTCTGCAAGAATTTATAGTACCCAGGACATGATCTAGGAGTAGATTATTAATTTATATCACAGCAGGAGCTGGTCCCTGTGTTCCTGATGGAATCCAACAGTGAATGGGTTTGTCCCAAATGTGCTATGCTCCACATTCTGATGTCACATACATTGATGATTTCTGTGTAACAGAGACCACAACAATTTTCCCATCATGAACTACATTTCTCATTTGATTATTTCCATTTTTCCTTTGCTATTTCCAGGTCATTCTTTTGGGAAGGGAGGGAGAATAGCAAGCAGCAAATTAGAAACAGATAAACTGTGCTTTTCCTCTTTCTCCATAAACTCCATGTGCAATGCATGGTAGAGGAATTCCTTTTGATTCTTGGAAACACAATGAGGAGAAAAAGAAAGCAGGGTAAGTGTTTAAATAGAAAATATTTTTCCTTCTGGTTAAAATATAAATTTAGAACAGTAGAGTCAGGGAATGGTATACCTGCTTTGAACATGACGCTAGTCATGGGGATGCAGGAACTAGCCAGATTAGAAGTATGTGTTCTCTAACTGGAGACACGGTTCAGTTAGTAAAGCACTTGGCATGGTAGCATGAAGACCTGAGTTCAAATCCCCAGAATGGCCATAAAGGCAGATTGGTACAGTGTGTCTGGAATCCTTTTGCTCCCTGTTGAGAAGACAGGTGGAGACAGTAGAATCCCCAGAAGCTCAAACCCAATAGAGATCCTTTATCCAATAAGGTAAAAAGTGAAGAACGACACTGAGGTTGTCCTCCATTCTAAACACACACCCACAACATATATACCCCACAAACATACAAACGTTGCACACACAGCACACAAAGCACCTATCATACACACACAATCCTCCACATACATATACACACATAGTATATACATGCAACTGCACCACCTACTTACCACTTATGTATATTACTCAAATCAT
This sequence comes from Cricetulus griseus, assembly GCF_003668045.3. Lineage (NCBI taxonomy): Eukaryota > Metazoa > Chordata > Mammalia > Rodentia > Cricetidae > Cricetulus > Cricetulus griseus. The sequence goes on along the minus strand of NC_048600.1, from coordinate 40,377,363 downwards.
GCACCCCACAAACACATAAATATACATCATATACACCACAAACATATCATCACACAATACATCATATATCATACATCATACATGTAAGATACATCACATGAATACACCCCTACACATATATACTCACAAACATCACACACACCACAAACATATGCATACAGATACATCACTTATATGTTCAACCCATACAACACACACACACAAACATACCACATGTACACATCATACATACACACATATATAAATATACCCCATACATATATATACACATAATACATACCAAAAACACATATACCACACACACATATAAACAGACATCACACATTATATATGTCCATATATATATATATGTTCATTATATATGTTCATATATATATATATATATATATATATATATATATATATATGAACACATCTCACAGCCACATCATGTACATTTATATGTCACACATGAATACACACACATCACATATACATATACATGCATCACACACACATGCATATCACACACACAATCATCTCACCCATACTCATACATCACATACATGATAGACATATCACACAAATACATTACATGCACAGACATCACACACAAACATACCACATATGCATATCATGTACATACACATGCATCATGCATGCCATACATTACACACACATGCACATACATCACATGTGCATGCATTATCACTACAAACACATACAATATACCCACAGCTTGGGTACACACACACACACACACACACACACACACACACACACGTAGCTGTTTGAATGGTAATGCATGTCCTGAATTACTCACAACAATGATGTTTTTAAAACTTTCTCTGTGTTGTGCTGTTTATACCATAGATACCCAGGAACATGGAGATACTTACCTGCAAGATGCAGCTGACCACTATTTCAATGAGCAAAAAACAGGTGTTTAGCTATCTCATACCTGATGCACACATAACAACACTCTTTGAACCTTTGTACTAGCACTCTTCTCTCATTTTATGTTGTTGTTTTGCTTCTGGTTTGGGCTTTGCTTTGTGAAGTTCAAGCTCATGTTTAAACAACATGAATAGTGTCTTATTTGGTGGAAAGCACTGACCAATGCCTGTAGGGAGACACCCTAGCCCCGCCCAATAGTCCTGGGACAGGTACCAGGTGGACCCAGGACTCGCCCATAAGGGCGTGGTGAAGGAAAGCTGGGGTGACTGACAAAAGGGAGCTTCTTAAGGGCTGCACATGGAGACCCTAGCCCTCTTTTTCTGGCCGTGCTTGCTGGGTTCCTGTAACCTCGCTCTGGCCTGCGTTTTGCCCTGGTGTTTTTTTGAAAAAAAAAATCTTACCATCATGGACTGATTCATCCTTTAGCGTACACTACAACCTTAATCTTCAAATGCCTCCTTCTTTTCCTCTTTTGAAACAATCAACCAATTTGTTTCTTCTAACTAGAAAACCTATTAAGTCATATGTGGCACAGGGATATCTTGAAGACTCAGCACAACTTCTTGCTACAGTAGCAGCCTAGTGTTGTTGAATGAATGAATACATAACAGTAGAGTGTAGGGAACAGATTTGGGTGAAGGGAAAGGTCACATCTGTTTAGGAAGTTCACAGACACAGTGACACTTAAACATGACGACAATATGTTGGGGCACTAGGAATATTCTCCTGTCAATGGGCATAATATCATACTTCAGTCCTTCAGGCCCAGAATCTGTGATGTCTATTTTTGAGTCGCTATATATAGAGAGAAGAAACAGTCCCTTGGCATGGGAAGATACTTAGTATTTTTGGCTCTTTGGCTATTTTCAAGACTCTTCATCTGGACTTAAAAACCAAGTTAATAGGCGACCGATTCCCTCTGTCTCCTGCACAGCAGCTATTTTAAGCAGAGATCTATCACCCAAGGACGTCTGTGAGCAGCAGGCTGTTTTCTCTTCTACAAAGGGGGCTGCCCTCAATGGCATCCTCCCTCACCAGCTCCAGATATTCCTACTGACCTGCATTTCCTCTGATATGGCTCATTAATTAAACTAGATGTGTGTGTGTGTGTGTGTGTGTGTGTGTGTGTGTGTGTGTGTGTGTGTGTATTGTGGTATATATATGTGATTATGTGTGTACATGTCAAACAGGTACAAATGAAGGCTAGAGATCAACATCACTTTTGCTTCCAGCATTCTTCACACCCTTTCTTTCTTTCTTTCTTTCTTTCTTTCTTTCTTTCTTTCTTTCTTTCTTTCTTCCTTCCTTCCTTCCTTCCTTCCTTTCTTTCTTTTTTCTTTTTTTTTTTTGGTTTTTTGAGACAGGGTTTCTCTGTGTAGCTTTGGAGCCTATCCTGGCACTTGCTCTGGAGACCAGGCTGGCCTCGAACTCACAGAGATCTGCCTGCCTGTGCCTCCCGAGTGCTGGGATTAACGGTGTGCGCCACCAACGCCTGGCTCTTCACATTATTTCTTAAGACAAAGTTGCACACTGAGACTGGGTCTCATTGAACTAAACGATCTGACCAGTGAACTTTAAGATCCTCCTCTTTGCCTCTGCAATACTGGGGTTATTGGCCTACTCCAATACACTCATCTTTTTATGTAGATGCTGAGAGTCAAACTCTGGTTCATTCTTCCATGGCAAGGAGTTACTAACCAAGGACAATCTCCTGGCCACTTTATTTCATTAAAAAAGTCTGTGCAGTGTTCAATACAGAAATAATTTCTGTTTCAGTAGATTTGTTTTTAGCTTCAAAGCTCATGTTGGGTCTTTTTATGATTTTGAAGCTTACATTTTTGTTTAGTTTGAGGCAGGGTCTTATTTTGTAATCTAGGTTTGCTGGGACCCCATGATCCCCCTGAATAGTGAGATTATAAGTCTGTTCCATCATGCTGGGCTCCAAGTGGAGCCTATTTTATTTTCTTGTAACTTTGACCTGAGCTGGGTGTTTGTGGCGCACACCTTTAATCTTAGCACTAGGGAGGCAGAGGCAGGTGGATCTCTGTGAGTTAGAGACTGGCCTGGTCTACAAGAGCCAGTTCCAGGACAGCCTCCAAAGCCATTGAGAAACCCTGTCGAAAATAAAAACAAAACAAACAAAGAAACAACAAAAACCCCTTTGACCTGGCCAGTATCTCCAGCATTTAATTTAACATTAAACACATCTCACTACCCATCAACATGGTTTCAAGTCCGTTTTCTGTTTATGGGTTGTCAGTCTCTTGTACCTACCTGTCAATCATTGCTGGAAGAGGATGTGTAAGTGAGACCAACAGATGGGAAGCTTCCAGCCTTCTAGCCTTGCTGCTTGTACCCAGGCTCTGCTGTGTGGTCACTGCGCTATGTGCTAGAAGGTAATACCCGAATTAAGAGGATTTATGTTTATACATGGAAGAAGACACACCGCCTGTGAATTTCAGTGTTGGCTTTGGTAGACTCCAGCTGGGAATGAATAATATAGAAGACCCCACAATCTAATAATTACCAATTACACATTAATAAGCAGAGTCTCCATGTTGTGTGAACTTTCTCAAATGGATTCTCTACAAGGCCCATGTATTTTCATTCTGAAAATAAAAAGTGAGACTTAGGGAATGTGATTCCACTGGAGACACTGTTTTGCTGTTATATATAAATACCCTCTACTCAATGCTACTACCTCAGTGTCCTGTCTTATGGCTAAAATGCTACACTAAACTACTGACTGCCCATCTACCTGGAATGGACCTCCCCAATATGTCAGATGAACAAGTTCTATTCCCACCACCCTAAGTTCTCTGAACACTTGGAGTTGAGCCTGGCATTGGGTGATCATGTGTGAAATCAAGAGGCCTTGTGTCCATGTAGTCATGTCCTCAGGATCTGCTGAGCAGCTCTGAGAGATTTGACCTAGATGCAGTACAGTGGTTTGAAATGGGAAAGATTCAATTCCAGACCTACATATCCCAAATACATCTTTGTGCTTACTTCTGTGTCTCACCATCTTGGTATATGCATAGCAACTGGTGGTTTATTGATTGATTTTTAATTACGTATATATGCATACTTTTATGCACGAGTTCAGATAAGTTGAAGACCCAGAAGGGTGATCCCCTGTAGCTGGAGTTACAGGCAGTTGAGAGATATGGGTGCTGGGAAACAAACTCTGATCCTCTGAAAGAATTACATACACTGTTAATCACCATCCATCTTTCTGGCCTAGCAATTGGTAGTTTATATGTAAATATTTGCCAAATTTTGCAGTTGCTTCTGTGGCCTCTAATTCTGCATGATTAGAATATGCTGAGCTTCAAAGGCTCTGAGAAGTATCCTGGAACCAAGCACCAGATGAAAATGAACTCATCCATTTTCTGTAAGACAACTGTACTGTGAAAGTGCACACACCCAAGGACAGCAGATCCCACTCAAACTCACTGCTGTTTCTATGCAGGCAGAAGTATTCAATCTGCTACCCCAGGACAGCTGCAGACTGGCATTGTGGATTTAGCTACCCAAAGGCCAGGGCACATAGCACATACCTTAGTTCTTACTGCAAGTTGCAAATGAAGGCTGCTGTCTGTAAGGTGCAATAAAACATCATCCACCCCGTTAACATTAACACAGATTGTCAGGACAACCAACCTCTTCCTCCCTGGAGCAGGAGGAGGGGGGACTGTCAGGCATGATTAACATACACTGAGTGTGGCAGAAATCACCATGGATCTTACCTTGGGTTCTGCCTTTCCTCAGGGCCAAATGAGATGTCTGAGTCCATCCATGATGGCTTAACAGGATGGGCACTGTCCACTGTTCCTTCTTGCCCTGGAGTTGGCAGATCATCTAAACTGCCCTTTGGGGAGAGGGAAGGTGTTGCCTGGGGTTCAAGGCAATATACTCTCTCTGATTCCTTGACAAATTGTTTTCCCAAACCACTATTCTCTCCTGTGTGTGGCTCAGAACTACTTTTAGTTGCTAAGCAACCCACAAGTAGCTCTAGACCACAACATCTCTCTGAGGGATAGATGTATTATGTGGGGTATCTTCATAGCCATATATTACTCGGGCAGATCCCTTTCTCGAGCTCTAGATTTCCATAATGGAAAAAAAACATCAGCAAGGACCAAGATGAAGGACTTTACCTGGGGGCAGTTTAAGTCTTGTGTAGGTGGTTGGACTCACCTAATTTCCTCTGAATAATTTCAAAGAAAAAGTCAATGCATTGAGGTGGGGAGATGGCTCCCTGTGTAAAGTACTTGCTGTGTAAACTTGGGAACCAGAAGTCAGATCTCCAGCACTTTTATAAATGTTGGGTGGGTGTGACAGTCTGCCTATAATCTCAGCACTTGGAAGGAGGAGGCAGAGGATCCAGAGAGTAAGCTGAATGGCTATATTAGCCAAATCAATGAACTCTGGGTTCAAGAGAAAGAACATGTCTCAATATATAAAGTAGAGAGTGATTAGAGAAGACACCAGGCCTTCACTTCTAGATTCCATATGCACACATACACATGTACATGCATACACACAAGTTATGCCTATGAGAGTTTTTCACACTTATTATCTCAATTTTTTCAAACTGACACTATAGAATTAATTATAAAGCTTTTAAAAGTGACTTTGTAACTTTGTAACTTTTCCACAACACACACACACACACACACACACACA